>NW_017728906.1:164716763-164721477 GCF_001723895.1 Crocodylus porosus
AAGAGGAGGTTGGATAGATATCTGGCTGGGGTATTATGATCCCAGCACTTGTTCCTGTCCAGGGCAGGGGTTTGGACTTGATGATCTGCTGAGGTCCCTTCTGACCCTAGAAACTATGAAACCCTGAATCTATGTTTTTCTCACAAAGGTAGTTCAGCCAGCTGACATGACACATTTAATTCAGTTTTCATCTGAGGAGAATGTCAGTTTCCTGAACGGAAAAAATGCATAATTTTGGTTAGTCATTTTACCATAACAGTAAATTTATTTTATGTCAGTAGCCTGAAACATAATACACAGCAAAGAATTTCATTCCTATTGTGTTTTTCTAGTTCTTTCAGGTATGTCTGGGTGGCACAAAGCAAGTGAGTTTCAAATGACTAGATCTGACTAACAAGACATGCATGTTTCCTAGCATTATCAGTCATTTATACACTGCAGATCACAAGAAACTAAAACAAATATCTATGTGCGTTGAACTCCTCACCTGCTCTCTGCCCACTAATCCATCCCCCCGAGGACCACTTTTACATTCCAGACCTCTGAGCAGCTCAAAACAGAAGGCCATTTTCTTAAATCAACCTTCCAAAGAAATATTTTCCTCTTTTCCAACAAATATGGAATTTTTCCTAACTAAATTATGCTGGCCTAAGGCCAATGGCAATTTTAGATTTGAGATCAAGCAAAGCTAGAAACAAGTGATGAAATTTTGACCTCACTCAATGGCAAAACTTTAGAGTCCAACAGTTAGAGTCCTTTAGAGTCCATTGACTTTAGAATCCAACTTTACACCCATGATCTTCATGTCAATGGAAAGCTAAGATTCCCAGAATTTCCATGAGAAAAAAACAGCCTATACTTCTACCAGAGCACATTCAAAATACTGGAGGATTTAGGATTGTGACATATTGGTAAACACCGTCTCAGTATGATGCTGTCTGGCACTACACTGGGAGGGGATATAGATGTGCTCTTTATGTTAGTAGTAGCTACTGTAATTTTGGATATTCTTGTTATCTGTAGGCAGTCTGTAAGTGACAGTGCCATTCACCAGAGTGCCTGATGTATGCCAGCCTATCAGCGGTCGCCGTTGTCTATGGGAAGGATATTCAGTAATCAAGACAGGTTCCAGAGGGTCCTCAGAGGTTCTTGCCAGCCATGACTTTGCTGAAATAAATATGTTTAGTAGGGAGGAACGTGTACGTTCCATCTCGCCTGGTCCCCTCCTTTGATCTTTTTGTCAGTGTTCCTGTTTTGGGGCTCTGCCTCCCCTACATTCCACCTAGTGCCAACCAATGATGTCATATCCCGGTTTGTCACATCTTCTGGGTTTGGGTCATGGTCTTGGCACATGGCTTGACCGTATGAGGTAGTAAGCTGTGTATGGGTATCAGTCCACCTCACTCGGCTCTGGCCTCAGAGGGACTGACTTAGCTTCTATCTGTTCCTGGGTTATCTAGTTTCCCAGTGTCAATCTCAATCCTTTTAGCTTGTCATCATCATAGCGTGGACAGCTGTCTCTTTTTGTCTCTGCAGGCTCTGGGACTGCCCCAGTCTGCCTGGGAGACATCTGGAATCCATGGATCTGCTTCTGGAAAGTAATGGTGCCTTCCTGGGCTCACACTCTTTTGCTCATTCTCCTTTATGGGCTGCCACCATCTGGCCTCTATGGGGCATGGCTCTGCCCTGGGATGCCAAGTGCCTGAAGGGGAACCCATGGGCTTCCTGCTTCTCTGGGCTTTTATCCCTGGTTCTGTAGGCCGGCCAATCAATTGGCACCGGCACGTGGCCGTAAAGTGGGACCACGCCAGCACGGGAGCCGCTCCTGGATCCTCCCGTGTCAGCTGTTCCTTTGAAGTTTTTCCTTCTGCTGCAGCACTTTCTCTCACCACAGCTCCACACCCGCAGCTCCCTCAGCTTGGTGTGGTCTCACGCTGCCTCCAGTCTTCAGCCCCAGGTGAGTTCACCTCTAGGGTTTTACCTTTATCACAGAGTCATGCAGTTTCATGACAGAAGGGCCAACAGACCATCTAGCCCTGGGGTAAGGAAAATGACAGATCTGGCTGGCAGCTAGACGCCATTTCCCAGAAGACCCGGCCATATTGCTGCAGCCAGTTTCCATGGAGACTCTAGGAGCAGCGGGGGCTGTCACAGTGTGGCACCAGTTTCCATGGAGACCAGCCCCAGCTGCACTGGCAGGGCGTGTGGCTGGACAGAAAGCTGCTCTGGGGCTAGAGTTGGGATTTTGTGGTGGTGACAGAGGTCTACTGGGCTCTGGCCCACACTGTCACTGCTGCAAGATCCTTGCCTTGACCCCAGAGCAGCTCTCTGCCCAGCCATGTGCACTGCCAATACTGCTTGGGCCAGTCTCCATGAAAATTCTGGCCCTATACTGTTAGGACCCTGCCGCTCCTGGGGTCTCCATGGAAACCAGCCACAGCAATGTGGGCAGGGGCTGCTGGGAAATGGAGTTCACTGCAGGCCAGACTTTGCCTACCCTTGATCTAGCCTGACCTCCTTTATATCACAGGCCATTACTTTTCACCTAGTTACTCCTTATCAGGCATGTTTACACGTGTGCATTTACTGCACAGTAACTGAAATTACTGCACATTATGGGCATGTATCTACACGTGCACGCTCATACTGAGCAATAAATATGGCAACTTATGCTGACTTGAGCATAAATTTGATACCTGCATCATGTAGGTATCAAATTTCTGCCCAGTTGGTTACTGCAGAGTAACACATGTGTAGATGCCTTACTGCGCAGTAGCACTCTGTGTGTGTGGACTGACTTGGGAGCCAGTATACGCCAGTCCATATACAGTGTTAATGTGCTTTAATGCCTGCATGTGTAGACGCTGGCTTATTCCTGCTCACTGCACAGTAAATTTAAGCCGGTGTAAATGCACATGTAGACACACCTATTGAATCCAAAAACTTGGACTAGAGTATATTTTTTCACCACTGAAGTTCTTATACAAGATTTCATAGATTTTAAAGACATTCGGGCTGGAAGGGACCTCAGAAGATCATCGAGTCTTGCCCCCTGCCCCAAGGGCAAGAAATCAGCTAGGGTCAAAGAATCCCAGCAAGATACACATCCAAATGTTTCTTAAAGGAATGCAGAATAGGTGCTTGCACCATCTCTGGAGGGGGTCTATTCTAGGCCTTGGGGACTCAGAGAGTAAAGAAGTTTTTCATTATGTCCAGCCTAAAATGGTCTTGGAGGAGTTTGTGACCATTGGACCTTGGGGCGCTCTAGTGAACAGGCATTTCTCCAGATCCTGATGCACACCCCAGTGTACTTATAGGATGTTACCAGGTCACCCCTAAGCCTGTGCTTTTTCAGGCTGAAGAGTCACATGGCTCTCAGCCTCTCTACATAATCCTCTGATCATGAAACCTGGCTTTCTTCTGGACTCTCTCAAGCTTTTCCACATCCTTCTTGAATTGTGGAGCCCAGAATTGGATCCAGTACTCCAGCTGAGGCCTCACCAAGGCTGACTACAGCGGGAGATGACATCCTGGGATTTCCTTGAGAAGCATCTATAGATGCAAACCAGAGTTTTGCTTGCTTTACCAGCTGTGGCATCACATTGGTGGCTCATGTTCATCTTGTGGTCAGTTATGACCCCTGAGTCTCTTTTGGCCATGGTGCTAGCAAGCATAGCACTGCTGAGCCTATAAGCGTGCTGCAGGGCTTTTTTTCCCCAAGGTAGAGTACCTTGCATTTGTTGGTATTAAATGCCATCAGGTTTGTATCTGCCCACTTTTTAAGCATATCCAAGTCAGCCTGGATCACCAGCCCAGGTGTGGATGCTCTACCACAAAAGTGTCATCGGCAAACTTAGCCAGTCCACTTCTGACACCAGGATCTACATCGTTGATAAAGATGTTAAAGAAAACAGGTCCAAGGATGGAGCCTTGGGGGACACCACTGGCCATGGAGCGCCATGATATTTCACTTCCATTGACTACCACTCTCTGGGTCCAGGTTCAGAGCTAATTCCCTAGACATTGGCCTGTGATGCAGCTGAGGCCACAGTTGGCCAATTTTTCCATGAGGAGATCATGGGTCACCAGATCAAAGGCTTTTTAAAGTCCAAATATATGATGTCAATCTCTTCTTCCTTGTCCAACTGATGTCACCTGGTCATAGAAGGAGATGAGCTTGGTCAGGCAAGATCTACCTGCAGCAAACCCATGCTGGCTGGATTTGTGTTGGCTTGCTGGCAATCAGCCAGCTTGTCAAGAACGGTCTCTTTGATCATTTTGAAAATTATGTCACCTCTCAGTCATCTTTTTCATGAATCAAACCAGTGATACAACTAGGGATGAGGAAGACATCAGCCTGGGGTGCTGATTTAGGCAGCGCTCCAGAACAGCACTCCTTTGGGAGCCTGTGTCATGGCACTGGCAGCAGCCCAACACCACTGCTGTAGCAGCATTAGCAAAAACTGGGTGCAGGCAGACAGTACCACAGCAGCAGCCACCATGGAGTTGGAATCCCCAGGGCAGGTAAGGCTGACACCCACTCCTTTGCCTGGCAGGATTTTGTATAGGGCACAAAACATGCTCATAGATTTCATAGATTTCATAGACATCAGGGCTGGAAGGGACCTCGGGAGATCATTGAGTCCAGCCCCCTGCCCAAAGGGCAGGAAGTCAGCTGGGGTCATAGGATCCCAGCAAGATAAGCATCCAATTT
>NW_017728906.1:164721712-164756255 GCF_001723895.1 Crocodylus porosus
CGGCCTCACTAAGGCCGAGTACAAGGGGAGAATGACGTCCCGGGATTTGCTCGAGAAGCATCTATGGATGCAAGCCAGCGTTTTGGTCGCTTTATTAACTGCAGCATCGCATTGCAGGCTCATGTTCATCTTGTGGTCAATGATGACCCCCATGCTCATTACACTTCTGAACTGCCCACGTAGAGCTCCCATAGTCTCTCACTCTAAGGCATTTTCTCCAGCCCTTCAATAATTTTTTGTTGTTCTTTTCTGGACCCCTGCTAATTTTTCACCACTCCAGTTAAACTGCAGACACCAGAACTGGACGTTTCAGTATTGGTCTCACCAACAGTGAACGAACAGGTAAAATCATTTCTTAACATCTATTCCATGTTCCCTGGAAGGTGCAGTTCTCCTGCCAGCCAGACAGACTGGCCTGGCAGGCCACATCTGGCCCATGGGCCGCATTTTGCCAAACCCCAGGTTAACTTGTGGCCTGTGGGCTCCTGCCTAGTTGTCATTCCCCCCATTGCTGCTGTTGCCATGGCAGCTGAGATTTCTGGGACTGGGCACCATGGCAGGAGGAAGCTTGTACAGCCTGCTGCCTGCATGGGGGTCTCTACGGAGTCTCTACAGCCCCTGGCTACTCAGAAGTTGGATAGCCCTGGGTTAGAGCATTTACCTAAGATGTGAGAAATTTTCTTAGCTCCCTCCTCTGCCTGAGCTCATCCCATCTACAAGGAAGGTGCTTTAATCACCTTACTGAGGGTAGTCAGGGTTGGATCAGCGCATGTGTGCATGCATGTGTATTTGTATGTGTGTATGCCCTAGAACACCTTCAACACGAGAGATTAGGGAAGACTCTCCCCAACATACACTTGTACTCTGCTGGTTAGGACACGCTCTTGAGGGGTGAGAGACCTTGATTCAAATCCCTGTTCTGAATGAGTCAGAGTTTGCATAATAAGAAAACATCTCAAAACTGAGTCTCCAGCTACAGATGGAAGTACTGCATTTTACTGCATACCACATGCATCTAAATAAAATGCACTTCTTGTCTTTGGAACAAGAATGTACAAACATTTTTCAGAGTCATGGCCAACTGTGTGCAACAGAATAAGTCTTCCTGGAAACAGCATCCAGGAAGTGTGCATCAGAAACTTCTTAGTATGGCTGACCATCTCCTGAAATCCCACACTTCCTGTATACTCATTGTTTCCAGCAGGACTTACTCTGTGTCCCACAAGGTTAGGGCCCAGACCCTTGCAAAGGGTAGTAGCAAGACTGTTGGCTCTTTACTGAAAGTAGCTCTTTACATAGGTTCCTATCAATAAAGTGTTGTTTCCACATCACAAGCCCCATCAAGTTACTACCAACAGCTTATTTGCTGCTTTGGATACAAGCTACACTGTTCAGCCAATAGATACAACTGTGAGAGGGTTAACATAAGACTCTGCTCCTTCTTTTGCTGAGCAGACACAAGCAACAGCCAAAAGAAAAGGGTGTTGCTCCTGGAAAATACAGATTAGCTATTATTCTGTAACTGTCCCCTCTGAATGCTCTGATAACAATAAATGGAAGAGAAATTGCTCTAAACATAACCCTAAATTAAACAGTTTAAAGGAAAAAAATACCCACTCCCCAGGATTTTAGGAAGAAAAAGACACAGTATTTTCCAGCATTTTATATATGCTGAAAATAGGCAAATAGGCAAAAACCCTGTTTCAAGGTAGAAGCCGCTCACATATGCAATGGCACTGAGTTCCCTGGGAAAGGAACTCAAATATTATAGTTAGGAGCAGGGTCTAAGAACTAATGAATTAATCTGATTCAGCCATTGAGTGTTACTATTTTAATTCATGGCTCCAATGCATTTAACCATTTTGTTTTGAGAAGATTGTACTCTTTTAGGCTAAGTACAGGCAGTCAAAAAGCCCAAGGCTGAATAGATTGAGTTTTTGCAGGTTAGTCTAAGATGTAGAGATTAAACCGAGAAGCAAGCGCATAGACATTCACCTCTTATTCAGGAAATCCAACCACATGCCTGCAGTGGCTCAGGCCAGAAGCTGAGGAGCACTACAGTACAACTTCCAGCCTGCCAGCTACTGCCCAAAGGAAGAGGATGAAGCTCTTTTCCTCCTCCTCTGCTCCAGCTGAGGGGGTATGGCCAAGCCCCAGCCCTGTGCTAGCATGCTGGAGGGTGGAAGTTTAAATTCCCTCCCTGACCCACAAGGGACTCCAGCCTGGTTCTGCTTGGGCAGGAGGGCAGTGTCTGCCTGGCTTCTGCCCCCTCCCTCCCTGTTCAAGGCTGCCAGACTGAGGAGGAGGTGAGTAGGGGAAAAGGTAGTGGCATTGGATTCATAAAAGCTTGAACAAGAGTCCTTTCTCTGAAGCAAGCATGTATTGAACATAGCAATTTGCGACCTCAGGCACGTAACAACGAACAACCAAAAATGTTTGCCTAATCTGAGTTACAGTCCAACAAAACACAGTGAGAGCACATACAACTTGGTCTAATTTAAAATGTAAACCAAGATAACAGAAAGATTTCTCTTAAACCAGTTTCAGCCATTTTGAAATTGGTTCATGTGCACTGAACTTCTGTTACGTTACAGGTTTAAACTGGTTTCTGATCACTTAAATCAATTTATGTGTAACTTCTGTCCCTAGCCTTACAGTCTTCCTTAATAATACTGTTAACAGAGGGCTAAAGTAAAATTTCATGCTAAATATCTGAAATAGGATCAAATCTATCAGTCATGACTGCCTTCTGTTTGCTGTGTTCTGTTGTTGAAGTGTATTTCCTTTCAAATATCATTTTCCATATTACCTAGTTCCTGTGCCCTTGGTGTTGAAGCGTGGTTCCCAGCTTGCTTTCCTAATTTCTTAAGCAGTCCAAAAAATAAATCAATTGAAAATATTTTATTTTTCCTATCAGTACAATCAGACGCAATCAAAAAGGCCAGGCAAGCCCTTTTCTCTCAAATGAAGTCATTATTATGGTACTGCTGCCTATGAAGTATAATATTTCTCATTTCTGCTAAGGTCTGGTCACATACGCGAAGCACACAACACAGGAAAAGAGTTGCATAGCTACAGCATTTTCTAACATGAGTGTGTGAGAAACTTTTTACAGTATTAGGAAATATTGCTGAGAGCTAGCCCACAGCATGGCAGAAGGAACATGCTATGGGACATAAAATATTAATCACCCTCATTCAGTGTAAATGAACACAAACACTGAGAATATCCTAACAAACAGAACAGGAAGGCAGCATTTACTACCTTCCTACATTTCAGACGTGTGTGCCTGCTCATACATTTTACACACTATTCCCCTGCCTTTCCAATCTGTCTGCTTTTATTTCATGCCTTCCTTGTTCCCTTTGTTCCACTCAAGCCACTGAGCTAACAGCCTCCTTCATTGTCCTGCCCCTGCTCATCTCTACGCCCTGTTCTTTGCAGCCACCTATGACTAGGAAGTCATATCTGATCTAACAGGCCGTTCCTCAGCCATTTTTCCTCCAACCTTCAACTCCTTCCTCAAAACATTTTCTCCCCTGGAGGTGAAGCACTTGAGGAAAGCACTTGAGAAAGAAAAACACACCATACCTGTGTGTGCATTTCTGTGCTTGCATATGTTTATATCCCCCAACAGGAATCATGGAGTAAATAAGATGTGCTCATTCTCACAATGCAATCACTCTGATATCTCTTGCACGCAGCTCCACTCTTGATGTGTAAGTTGCCTATTTAGATAGTTTAGCATGTCAGGTCTCGAACCTCATCTTATCTTCTGTAAAGAGCCTGGCATCCTGCTGTCACAGTGTAATACTACTGATATGCTTCTAAAATCTAATGTTTTTTTGTAAATTAAGATTAAATATTTAACTAAACAAAAGGACACACATAAAGCATTCTTTGTTTGTTTGTTTTTTCCTAAACCTACCTCATTCAAGTCCAGCAGGGATCTTTTTCCTTTCTCCATGCAATTAAATTTAAAAAATACATGCTAATGTTATTTACATTGATTTTATTGCACTAGGTAAGAGGATAAAAATTGATGCTGAACTTAATGCTAAACTTCACGATTTGTAATGGTTAAAAAACAAATCAAGACAAGTATATGTTGAGCCGGTTATTTCTGCAATTAAAACGTTGGCATGGAGCTGACTTGCTGAACACTGAACATTGCCATCTCATTCCTCTTTATCATCAGTCATCAATGGTTCATCTTATGTTACAAAAACAGCAACAATAAAAAGCCCTAAACAACCATCATCATCATTAGAATTATTAAATATTTGTATTAAAGAATCAGAGTCCCAGAGCAGCAGACAGTGTATGAACAGTCAAAAACCCTATAGGCTTAATACCCCATAGTCTTAATAGCCTATGCTTTCAAAACAACAAAAGGCAAAAGTATGGAGAGAGGGTTAGGAATAATACAGTACCAAATAAGCATAAAAGTAGGTAGAAGAAATAGAACTAAAGAATTCCTTACCCCTAATTCCTAGTAAGAACTTAACATAAATATGGTAACACCATAGCACTAACGCTCAGTGTCAGCGTCACCCTTCATGAACTCAAGAATTTGGTTTTGATGCCTTGTTGACCTATCAGCACTCAGTGCTAGCATCAAAACCAAATTCTTGAGTTCATGAAGGGTGACACTGGCACTGAGCGTTAGTGCCATGGTGTACATATCCAGCACATCCTTACTGTAATGTCAGTACTGGTATCAGAAACCCAGCATCCACCTGCCTCCTCCCATTGGTATTGAGATGGGAGTCTGGCAGACTGAAGGGAGGAGATGGTAACTGTTACAAATACCTTCACTGAGGGGTAGATACAGGTTTCCCTTGCCAACCATGGTTTTGAGTATCCATGGTTTTGCTCCCCCAACCCTGCTGGAGGGGGCCCCCAGCTGCTAGGGCTATGGACCCGGGTCTGCAACCCCCTGCCCCTGCTCCCCCCTGCTGCCTGCTGTGGGCTTGAGCAAGGCAGCTCCCCACCATCACACACACACCCGGGGGGCATGGGGGACCCACGCCCCCCAGATCTGTATGTGGGTCAGGCACAGGTTGTGGGTGCAGGTTCCCACCCTGCTTCGTTCCTCTGGGGCCTCTGCCACCCAGCAGGAACAACCCGGTGCAGTTGGGGACAGTGGGGCTGTGTGGGGATCTCACTGCTGCTCGTACCCCACTACCCTGGTGATGTGCCTCCTGTGCCTGCCACTGCTTTGGGGGGCACAGCCCAGCGCTGCTGCCCTCACTACAACCCTGCGCAAAGGAGGTGTATTGCCAAGGCAGCACAGGGCAAGCAGATCCCCATGTGGCTCCTTTGCTCCCTGACATGCCAGGTGAAGGGGGAGGGAAGCAGGGCAGCAGAGGACAGCCAGTCTGTGCCAAAAAGCTGCTTGCTGCTGTTTTCTGCCACCCTGCTTCCCTCCCTGCCTTGGCAATGCACCTCCTGCATGTGGGACTGCAGTGAGGGCAACAGCGTGGGGCTGTGCCCCTCAAAGCAGCATCAGGCACAGGAGGTGCATTGCCAGGGCAGCAGTGGAGTGAGCAGTGGCAAGATCCCCACACGGCCCCACTGTCACGAGCCGTGCTGGGTCATGCCCACCAGCTGGTGGAGGCCCCGGATGAGGGAAGCAGGGTGGGAGCCCATGCCTGCAACTTGCGCCTTCCCTGTGTATAGATTTGGGGGGCACAGCTCTCCCCTGCCCCCCTAAGAGTGCACAAGCCGGCCCTCCACCTCCCCTGGATGCGTCACCTGAGGCCCCGTCCTGCTCCCTACTGGGGCCCTGCAGCTGCTCATTGCAGCTCCAAGCCCCAAGCACTGCCTGGCTGGGCAGTCCCATCCCTGCCCAGCTCCCTCCCTACAGGGGCTTCAATCCCTTCCCACCCCCACCTACCTGCTGCAGCTGCTCTGCAGGCTGCCTGGGGCCACACGCATGTACATGCACTTGGTGCCCCCTGTCTCACTGCCTTCCTTCTGTTCCCTCTGAGCTCCCTGCAGGCTGGACCTCATATTCAAGTCCCTAACCCCATTTTTCCCATGAGCCTTTTGTCTTACCAACCATGGTTTTGCCAACCACGGGAACCTTCAGGAACCTAACCCCCGGGGTTGGCAAGGGAAACCTGTAGTTCAAGTCTCACTTTCTGGGAAATATAAAGAACTTAAATGTCACTAAAGAAGCACACATGGATGTGAAGTCAGAAGGCATGCAGGTATGCATGTACTTGCAAATCACCTTTAAACCAGCTGCACTTAAGAGCATGTGGAAAGGATACATTCACGTGAAGACAGGGCAAAACACTACAATAGCATGCTACCAGTGCAAGGCTTGGTTTCCTGGGCAAATCTGCAGGTGGGTGGCAGTTCTATTATTCTGTTGCCAAGCAGAGGTAGCTCAGTGCTGTCAACATAACTATTCTCTGGAGAAAATTCTTACTGCGAGCAAGCAGCTGTTAAGCAATTCAGTAGCAGCCGCTACAGCTGGGTGGATAATTCATGATTCTGAACATGATACAAGGGTTAGTCTTGAAATCATTTGCATTCAGCTTTTTTTCCTGAAATAATTTTTGCAGCTTGCCTTCCAATAGTAAGGCTGATTGGAGGACAACAATTCCATTTTGCAGCAATTTCTGAGGGAGGTTTTGAAAGTTGGTTTTCACACCCATTGGAATGAAACTCAAATCTTTGAGCATTTTCATGAAAATGGACACAGGTGTGGTAGCCAGAACCAGAGGGGTTACTATCACGAGCAATAAATATATGCTTTTGGAGGCATTCAGGCAATGGTCTAAGCAGTTAAGATTACTAATGCAAAGCTTGTAAGTTTGCAACCTGCAAGAGGAATTTGTCTGTCACAATTTAACCGAAGTGTTGAATCTGTTTGCACTGATCATGGGACCACTGAGCCCCAAAAATAAGCAGAGCTACAAGATTAGCTGATCTAACAGGTTTTTTAAAGGTTGAGCCATAACAAGATCTGACCACCTAATATAATTAGCACATTCCAGGGAATCCAGGAATAAGAAACTAAGGGCAGAGTAATGCTAATTTCAAACCTCAAAGTAACGTGATGTAATTTGCTTATTGGGTGAACCCAAGTTTGGGCGGTAACCTTTCATGATAATTTCTAACACCTTTTGATCCCATAGGGTAACAGCTATAGGGCAAGATTGTGAGTGGCTCTAAAACCAACAGATTAGCATAAGATAAGGTATAAAGAAGCACATATGTCAAATGACCAGCATGAAGGACGGGACAGATGGCCCATCACTGTACCAAGCTTGGACCCCAGACTCCCAGTGTGAGTGAGGACCGGATCCTGACCAAGAGACCTTCCTGGTGACCCCTCGGACAGCACTGATCAGGGACACGTGACTTTGCTGAAACAGCTTGGTGCACATCTGGCATAGAGGGACTGCTAATAAGTTGCCAACCCCATGTGGGAACTCTTTGTCATTCTGTCTATCAGTTGTTATCATTCACTATTAGCTCTTTATTACTGTACTATCTGTTTGTTGCATTAACCTTTCTGTTAACTGTTGTATGCTAAGCTATAAGTAAATTTGCCTTTACTTCACTCCCAACTCGCCTCTTCGATCCCAAACACAGCAGCCTCACAGCTGATACACTCACAGCACCTAGCTGGCCTGTGACACACAGGCTAAACCATCTATTTTCAGATTAAAGCTTGGTCTTTTTGCATCAGAGAGAGAGGTGTGTGTGTGTCAAGGGGGTTAAGATACTTGCTTGGCTTGTGGAAGATGTAGGTCTGATTTCCAGCTTTCCAGTGATCTGCAGCAGGGGTTTTCACTAAGGACCACTCTGCACTCACAGGGCAGCATCTTGAACAAGACACACAGGCTATTAACCACTGAGTTGTTATCTGAGAGTCTCTCCACCTCTCTCTCTTCCCCTGATGAACACTTCATCAAAACTGGTATGCGTCCATGAAACATTTCAATGAAATTTCAGCTCTAGTGAACAGTCCCGTCATGGGTATCCAGTATCAGAAATTCAGCCTATTTTTGTTGCATCAGTAGGGCATATGGCGTATTTCTATCCCTTGTGGGTAAGTATAATTTTAGACTCTGACACGTCTGATATATTGGTGTGTACGATTCTGATGTGAATAAGCATTTCAGTATATGAAACTTGTAAAATTGCTTTGTTTTGCAAACATTCCTGCCAGCAACCTTATTCACTAGAAGGTATGTCGGAAGCAGCCACAGAAATGGTATAAATCCGGCCAAAGCAAAGTGTTTATACATCTGAATGCATTTGCAGTATTTGCCCAGCTCAAGCAGCTGCATTGCACTGTTAGGGGTGGGAAGTTGGCCTTGGGTGGACTCTCTTCATACAGTGCTGATCTTTGAACTGTCTGGTTTTTGGTAACTTGTGCAGACTTGATCTTCCTTCAGCAGAGCCCTGGAGGCTTGTTTAGAGAGGTGTAATCTTACAGCTGGTATTCAGGCAATATTAAAAATGTGCATTAATTCAAGAGACCAAAAGAACAATTTCATCATCTTTCCATTTATTTGGTGAAGAGGGACTGATGTTATAAATGTGTTTACAGTGATTTCTGAGTTAGTCTAATAAAAGGTATCATTTCTGAACCAACAGTTCTAGAGTTTTGCATTCTTTTTGTCTCACATCAACACAGATATCAAATATATCCCTGCAACATGGAAGATGCCAAATTTTAGCTGATTTTGGATTTAAACTTCATTGCTGAACGACAAGAAAGATTTCTATACCTCCCCGCCTGTCTGCCATCTGACACTGCCAGGGAAGGAATCCTGTCTTATCTGCACATCAAAGAGCAACTCACAAAGACACCCATGGACCCAGAGGAACAGACTTCCACCTTCAGCTTACTCTGTGCAAAAATGAAGTTTAGTTTCTACCTATGGGGACTTTGTACCATCTTTAATTTTCCCTGAGCTTGAGGAGGGGTGCGTGTGCCTGAAAGCTTGCAGAAAAAAGATAATTTCTTTGCTATTTCTTAGTTGGTCTAATAAAATTTATCATCTCTGAACCAAAAGTTCTAGAGTTTTGCATTTCTTTTTGTCTCAGACCAACATGGCTACCAAATACATCCCTTTACAGCACACAACATTTATACCCTTGGTTCTACCACAGATTGGAAAGTGCATGAGCACACTACCTGAAAAGGATTTATTTATGCCTCCTTTCAGCATGGGGAATGGAGGCATAATTAGGTGCTTGTAATAAAAGCTGTTAATGTATTTCTGATATGCAAGGCCCTCCCTTCAAGGAACTGATCTAAAAACTACTGAAGTCAGTGGGCGTCTTTTCCATAGGCTATAGTCAGGGTTGGATCATTCTCTAATTAACTTCATGGAGACTGAATTTAGAAGACTGTCATATATTTCAAATTTTGAAAGTGATGCTGAGGAACTGCTGACAGAAACCATTTAACACATCTTATGATTTATATAGATTTCTATAATTGTGCACATAAATGCTACTGAACCTGTGTTCAGGAACTGGTCAAGAACTGTCCAATGCAGTTATTCTCAACCTTTTTCAGACTTAGGGAACTCCTCAATAGATTCAATAGGGCACTCTCTGGAAAATCTAAGTTCTTAGCTTTCACTTGTTTTTTGAAAATGGCAAAATAATAAAGCAGTTCTTCAGTTGCAAAGAACTCAGAAAGACCACAGTGGGTCAGAAGGTTTTTGACAGTGTGGATTCCCATTTGAAATCTCTGGGTGTATCTTGTGAATGATGTGCAGAAGCCTTGGTACACAGTAATTTTGGGCACTTGAAACTGGTTTTAAGCACTCATTATGCAGCTCAAAGTTATGTCACACCAGGGCAGGATTATCTCTGATCTATGCTACCCAGGTCATGTTATATTAAGGTGCAGCCATACAAGGATACACCTTAGTGTATCCTTGGATCTCCCAGTTCCCTCCCCCCCTCTGGTCTGGATCAGGCCCATGACCCATATCCTCCCCAGCACCCCAGATTCCCACTCACTGCCCTCACCCTGCCCCCTGCTTTCTTGTGGCTGCCCATGCTGTCTGTCCTAGAAGAGCAGCCAGTGAAGGGTTAACCTGCCTGCCCAAACCACTTTGGAACAGAAGAGCAGCAGCCCAGAAAGTTAATCCTTCCCTGCCTGCTCCCCTGGGACAGACAGCACAGGCAGCCACAAGTAATGCCCTGGAGGGTGGGGGGGCGGGGGCAGGACGCAGGGGAGCACCCTAAGGGGAAGGGGGTGGAGGGAACTGGGAGATCCCTAGGGGCCAGGGGGGAAGTCCAGAATAGGAGGGAGGAATTCTTACCTTCCATCCTCCAGGCCCCCTGCTGGCCTGAATGTGTGACTGCTCCAAACTCAAGTTAGCACTAATACCCATCAACATTCATAAAACTCACAGTGTAATGTGTAACAAGGCCCTAGGCGTTTGCACACTTAGCAGTGCTAATATTGCATGGTTCCCCTTAAAAAGATTCATGGCACCCCAGGGTGTTGCCATACCCTCTCTAAGAATCACTGGTCTAATGAAACTAAGTTTCTTTTGACAATGCAGATTTGTTGAGCACCAAATCCTATCCTTGAAATATCTTGGGCTTGACAAACTTTTGCTGAATCCAATCCAGGATCTAATGAAACCCAGCATATATGCCTAGTGGATGGCTCCAGGGCTAGGGACCTATGATGTCCAGGGCCTTTCCCAAAGCTATGGACCCTGAAAGTGCCAGATCCCTTCTCCCTGGAGCACTCTGTCTGGTATG
Source organism: Crocodylus porosus (assembly GCF_001723895.1). NCBI lineage: Eukaryota > Metazoa > Chordata > Crocodylia > Crocodylidae > Crocodylus > Crocodylus porosus. The sequence continues at coordinate 164,732,474 of NW_017728906.1, forward strand.
GCTGCCTGGCAGGGATCCACAGTCTGTTGGTCTGGGGGACGCCCTACAGATAAACTGTCCCCGGGGTTGGGGACCCTGACATTGTAGGGTTGCCAACTATGGAGCAGACAGTCATGACAGAGCTCCTTATTGTAGAGTGATGAGAGCCTGGACACTTGGTGCCAGGATGCCCAGCCTGGGTCAGTCGGGAGGGTCTGCCAAGGCTCTCAGAGCTCCCAGGTCCCTGCTGTAGAGCTGTGACTTGGCACCTGGATGTCCTGCAAAGGGAGGGGTGGGCCCGGGAGCCAGAGATCCTGCTGTTCAGTGAAATTGATTTTTTAGACGTTTCACTCTCTTTCTTTGCAGAGAAATTGCCAATTACACTGGGCAGCTCTAGAGCCCAGGGAGTCCATTTCATTTTGGGGGCACTACGCTTCTATGCTTCCAGAGCAAAATGTATAAAAACATTTGGGTTATAGGAAATTCCACATGTTTAGGCCTTGGCCTGGATTTGGACTGAAACCAAAGTTTCAAATAAATGAAGTTTCCTGCCATTTGGAAACCGTGAAACTCTGCTTTTCAGTCAGGTTGAAACCGGATTTTATATGTTGTACATTAAAGCTGCACAAGAACGCATCCCAAACTGATACATCACTGTGACTCATACAATTATGTAACCTTAAAATAGTGTGACCCACTTTTTTAAACATATAGAAATGTCACGTAAAAATAGTTACTCTGAATATCAGGTTGGAGAAAGTAGTAAACCCTGGAAAAAAGGAAGTTTAGATAATCAAGGCATACTAATAAGCACTTCAGAGCTGAGGGATTTGGAACAGACAAATGGACAGGAAGACTACTTTGACAAATCTTGAACTGTGGTAATATTATGGTTCCAGTTCTGGGCTGTGTTTAGCATGGGCTGACTGCTCTGGTCATATTTCAGAAGTGAGTCTTATAATTTTATTCAGGATGTCTTGCACTGCCCCTCACAAACCAGCGTTTAGCTTCCCCAAGCTCCTCAAAGGCTCATGTAGGGCTCACACAGGCCTTGGTGGCAGTGTGTCCTGCGAGAGATGCCACTGAGCACTTTCTGCCCACTTGCTCCTCTGGCATGTGCCAAACCTGGAGATATCCTGCTGAGGCTGCTCTGCTGATGGCGCCCAGTAGTCATTCAAGACCACAATCTCCAGTGTACTTGAGAACAGCCTCAGGGACAACCCTGGAGTGGATTCACCAGCTGATTTCCAAGTAAAAGTGAGCAAGCAGGGCATGCTCTGGGACATCTCTGCTGGCACATGTTGTAGCCATAAGATGTGCACCTAATCTCAAGACCCCTAATAGCAGCTCACTCTGGGGTATTCTTTAAATGACTTCTGGTTAAAAGCTAGACTGTCAAAAACAACTGTTTATATAAAAATCACTAATATGAAACACAGGGGGAAACAAATCCACTTTTACCTGATGTTTTGAAGCAGAGTCTAAATAAATCTCTCTTTGAGGATAGCATCTAAATAAGGAGATATTTAATTTTTAATGAAGACATAAAATCACTTCAGTGAAAGCACCAGAATGCCTGTGGCCATTACCTTGTTATCTTGAAAATGGAAATTATTATGTAGCTTTAATATAACAATCCTCCAGTCAAGGCACATCAGTGGAGTCTAATTAGGAATTCACTTCCAAAACACTGCTCATACTTCAAATTTTAATGAGTTAACATATTACAAGCAAACCTGGAAGTCCTGCTTATTGTTAAAATTTTCTGGCACCTTCCATCACAAAATATTGTTTTCAATTGTGTATAGGTTTGCTGAACTAACAGCTTGGGTAGAAATGTCATGTCCATTGTCTATCTCAAGTTGTTTTGGTTTTCTTTGTTGGGGAAGAGGGAAGTTAATGTTTCAGCTCAAAGACAGCTGTTATTTCTGAAAACAAGATTAAGGAAGAAAATAAAATTTTGCCCAAGTTAAGAAAATGTTTACATCTGTTTTATTAAGATGCTTTAATGCTTTCATGCATCAAAGGAGGGACTCTAAAATCTGGATAAGGTGAACAGAGATTGCCAGGCACCAGGGATATGTTTTTTTCCAGGTCTTTGGAATATGACCCAAATTTGGCCCAGCCATTAGCCTGCGATAAATTTAAACTCCTTTGACAACATACATTCATCAAGTTGTTTTAGATCACTATTGACATGACAGTTTGGCAGCTAAATTCTCTGAAGTTTCCCTCTGTTCTGAATATGTCTCTGTGTCCTCATAGTTCCTAATCTTGACCACAAATATGCAAAGAGTTAACTGGGTGTACTGGCAATTCTGGGAAAGAAATTCAGTCTGGGACATCACTACTTTTTTTTTCAGCATTTTCAGTTAATTGAAAATATTTCATTGGGTAATAAATCATAAACAATTTATTTGAAAGACAGCAAAGTTTTCATTGGGATTTCTGATATGTTTATCATTTAAAAAAAATAAAAGCGAAGGAGAACTGAAGGCTTATCTGGGGACTGAGGTGCCAATCAGAAACTGGCAATGGTGGCAGAGGTTGTTTTGGCCTGTCCCAGAAGCCCAGTAGTCAGGTCACTCCTCCAAGATGAGGGCAACTCAAGTTCAAATTTCCTCTCTCCTGGATGTGGAGCAGGGGCTGAACCCAGGTCCTCTGACACTCAGGAGGGTGCTCTCACTAGTGGTCAACCACAGACACCACTGATGAAACTGTTCCATTTTGTATAACTAATTAAATATCCAGGCCAGAAAAAAGCATGCAGGGATGACTCCCAGGAAGGGGGAAAATGGAAGCTGGAAGCTTATGCCCTCTGGCAACAAGCAGAAATCTTCATGTCCACCTACAGCAGTTTGTCTGGAGACTAGATATGAAGCCTAGCAACAGAGGGCGAGGAGCATGGTCCATTGGTGGAGGACAGGCCAGGCCTTCTCAAGGTGGGAAGGATTGAGACCACCGCCACCATGGGCAACTAGTGCCTCCCAAGTCTGGGGGGGTACCAGAGGGGCACAACTGGAGGGGGAATCCCCAGTGGCCAGACAGCAACCGGGGGGAGGCAGAGGATCCCCCAGGTGCCAGCACTTCCACATGCAGCACCGTGGCAGCAGAACTTCTGCTGCTGGCACTTCCGCCATTGACATCCTGCTGATTTCGGGGTGGGGGGGGGAGCACAAGCACTCTCTGTGCCCCCCTAGCAGCCAAAGCACTTGCTGTGATGGGGGGCTCCAGTGCTCTCGGGGGGGGACACATGCCACCCCATGCCCTCCCAGGTGTCACCTATGACTACCACCAAGAAGAAGCAATGGGTGGTGGTAGCTGGAGACTCCCTTCTGTAGGGGACAGAGGGATCCATCTATTGACCTGACTTCTTGTCTCAGGAAGTCTGCTGCTTGCCCGGAGCCCTGATCCAAGATGTCACAGAGGGATTACTGAGACTCATCCAGTCCTCTAACTACTTCCCCATGCTGCACATCCATGTGGGCATCAATGATACTACCAGGGGAGACCCTGAGAAAATCAAAAGTGACTACAGGGCACTGGGTGACAGGGTGAAGGGGACGAGGCTGACCTCAGGTGGTATTTTCTTCACTCCCTCCAGTCAAGGGAAAGGGCCTGGGCAGAAGGGGATGCATGCTGCAAATTAATGCCTGGCTGCACAGGTGGTATTACCAGCAGGGCTTTGGCTTCTTTGAATACAGGATGCTGTTCCAAAAGGAAGGATTGCTAGGAAGAGGTGGGATCCACCTGACGAAGAGGGGGAGTCATCTACTCAGACAGGCTTGGTAACCTAGTGAGGAGGGCTTTAAACTAAAAGCTGGTTCGCTGGGGGATGGAGACCAAAGCCCTGAGATAAGTGGGGAAAGTGGGTGACCTGAAGGAAGAGCAAGCAGGAGGGGGCAAAAGGGCAGGTGTTTTCATTCTTCCAGGCCAATCGACTAGTTACCTCAGGTGCCTGTAGATGAATGCATGGAGCCTGAGAAACATGCAGGAAGAATTGGAAGTTTTTGCACAGTCATGGAACTATGATGTGATTAGAACAACAGAGACTTGGTGGGAGCTTGCATGACTGGAGCATTGTCATGGATGGGTACAAATTGTTCAGGAAGGACAGGCAGAGGAGAAGAGCTGCACTTATGTAAAAGAGCCATATGATTGCTCAAAGCTCCAGTATGAAATTGGAGATAGGCCTGTTGAAAGTCTCTGGGTTATGGTCAGAAGAGAGAGCAACAAGTGTGATGTCGTGGTGGGTGTCTCCTATAGACCACCAGACCAGGAGGAAGTGGTGGATGAGGCTTTTTTCAAACAGCTAATGGAAGCTTCCCGATCATAGGCCCTTGTTCTTGTGTGGGATTTCAATCACCCTGACATCTGCTGGCAGGGCAATACAACAATACACAAGCAATCCAGAAGTTTTTGGAAAGTATTGAGGACAACTTCCTGGTGCAAGTGCTGGAGTAGCCAACTAAGGGCCACGCTCTTCTTGATCTGCTAATTACAAACCGGGGAAACCAGGTGGGCAGTGGGAGTGTGGAGCTCAGGTGGACAGGATGTGGGTGAGATGGATGGTAGGGAGTGTGTGGACCCCACACACACTGCCCCCCATGGTGCACAGCCTCTGCCGATGGCAGCAGCAGGCAGTGGAAACTTGGCGCACTTGTGGCTAGTGCAGATTCTGCCACCAACAGTGCACAGCTCCAGCCAGTGCTGCACATGGAGGTGAGGAGAGCAGCCTGGCTGACCCAATTCTATCGCATAGGGCTACCCACAGTGTGCATTCAACTTGCACTCATGAGATACCAGCGGAAGCTTGGCATGATGGAGCTGGCTGGCTTCACCAGTCCCTGCCGGGCAGGTCCCAGGACTCCCCCAGAAGTGAAGGGTAGCCCCAGGTACTGCTTCCCCATGGAGCCCTGGGACCTGCATGTCAGGGAATGGCAAAGGCAGCCAGCTCCATCATGCGAGGCTTCCCCTGGTGGTGTGGGAGTGCAGGAGCTGCATGTGCACTGCAGAAAGCCCTGCGCAATAGAGGCAGGCTGACTGGGCTGCACTCCTCGCCCCCACGTGCAGCACTGGTCAGAGCTGCATGTCACCCGTGGCAGCGCCTGTGCTGGACACAAGTGCCCCAAGTGCCTCTGCCTGTTGCTGCTGTCACTGGCAGGGACTGTGCACCATGGGGTGAATGTGAGGGGGGTGCCACTCCCCCCAAGCCTCCCTCACACCACACAAACTCCCCACACCCACACCTTGTCCCCACAACCTCCCCACACATACACCCCCCAACATCCCCCATTGCCCCCTAACACACATCCACACCCTCTCACAACCCCACCATGCCCCTCACACCCTACCATATACACCCCGCCATCTCCAACCACACCGCACACACCCCCACACACAATATAGAGTAAGACTTTATTTCTGAGCTATTATGCAATCATATCTATATACACTATGCAAACACAAATCATGGCAAAAATATTTTTTGTAATAAGATTGAAATATGTTATAGTAGATGTTTGACTTTTAGTATATGATTTGGTTATTTTCTGGTTCCAAGATGACAACCCTTCCCTCCCAAAAGGAGTATTTCGGGGGGGGGGGGCAAGGGAAGGGACTCTGGGTGGTCAAGGGTTAGGGGCAAGGCTTCCTGTCTCAAGATGGCGACCAGGTAGCGGAGCTCCTGTCAAGGGGCGGAGCTACACTTGCAGCCCTCGACAGCTCACCAAAACTCATTAAGCAGCCCTCCAACTGAAATAATTGCCCGCCCCTGAGCTAGACTGTTCTGAGGAGGGACTTGGTGGACATTTTTAAGTATGTAAAGGGTGAATATTGGGAGCTGGGAGAAAAACTGTTCACTAGGGCACCCCAGGGGAGGACGAAGAACAATGGCCATAAACTGTTAGAGGATGGTTTCAGGCTGGATGCAAGGAAGAACTTCTTTATAGTAACTATGACCAGAATCTGGAATAGACTTCCAAAGGAGGTGGTGCAGTTCCCAACCTTGGAAGTGTTCAAAAGGAGATTGGACAGACACCTTCCTAGGATCATTTGATCTCAGCAGTATTCCTACCCAGAGCAGGGGGGTTGGACTCAATGATCTTTCGAGGTCCCTGCCAGTGCTTAATTTCTATGATTCACATGATTCTAAGATTTAGTTATGATAGATGACAGAACAAGGAGCAACAGTCTCAAGTTGCAGCAAAGGAAGTTAGGTTAGATATTTACAAAGAATTTTCTCACTAGGAGGGTAGTAAAACACTGGAACCCAGAGAGATTGTGGACTCTCCATCCTTGGAGGTTTTTAAGACCTGGCTAGACAGAGCCTTGGGTGGGATGATCTAGTTGGGGATGGTCCTGCTCTGAGCAGGAGGTTGGACTAGATGACCTCCTGAGGTCTCTTCCAACCCTAATTTTCTACAATTCTATGACACTTATTACCTGCTAGTCAGAGCTCTCAGCTTCCTGCTGCAGTGAATATTTAATTATTAATACCAAGTAGAATAGCTTTGAAAGTGAAGACTGAGAAAAAAAAAAATCCGCAGATCCTCAAGATCCCACAGTGGTGAGGAACTCCTTGCTAGAGATCAATATGTTCGACAAGACAGAATTTTGTGTTCTGGGGGTTTTTTTAAACCTAAAAAATTGCACAGAAAAATACTACACTATAAACACTATGCAAAAAATACTGAAGTTGAAAGTCAAATACTTTCAATCTATGAGATGCCTGAATGAAGCATCCTTGTGCAACTCTACTTCGGGTACTTTGTGCATACCTGTTAATGATACAGCCTCTAAACACACAATCACAACACCTCTGTCCCATTCAGTGCAGTATGGATCTACTCTAAGCATGAATTAAGATCCTGTGGTGCAGGAGACTGTGTCCTGTAGGAACCTTGCCTTACATGTTCAGTAGCTGGAAGGTCAGTAGCGAATGAGGTGGGAGAAGAGAAAGGTGGGACTCAGAGCTACAGCAAATGATTGCTCCATGGAGAATGGGATTCTGCCCCTGCCACTGTCACAGAGCTACTATGTGTGGCTAGGTAAGTCACTTCAACCAAGCTTCTCACAGGTGATTGCAAATGATGTATTCTTTATTTTCTCTCTGTTCAGTATGAAGCATCTGCTAGAACTGCTGAGCTCTCATAGCTGGAGCTGAAGCCTGTGGGAGTTGCTTTGAAAACACACTGTGCTACATTATTTAAACCAGGTCCTGGCTTCAAAAGGTGGCACCGTGACTATGTGAACAGTTTAAGCAATTTTGGTCTTAATCATCTCTCAGTGCCTCAGTTCCCCAACTGCAAAATGGGAATAACAGCACTTTCTCACCTGATAGGGGGTTTATTCAGAAAGCACTTACAAGCTAGATTGAAGGCAACAGAAAAAGCTCAGGAGGAAATGGATAATTTTCTATTTTGTGCAGAATATGCTATGTGTCTGATAAACAGGCCCAGGGCCATTTGCTGAAAAAGGAAGAGAAAAAAGGCCTACTGTGTAACTAAATGCCTATTCACTGACTGACGCAGAAGTGCTAAGGAAAAATAGAACATTACCACTAAATAATAACTGTACCATACATGCAAGCAGGCCAAACCAAAACCTTAATCCTGGCATTCCCTACCTTTGGAGTGCTTAACCTACAATTGTAAAGTCTTTTTGACACGTTTTTTGACGCAACTATATACCTATGTGAAAAAGGAAACTACTAGGCCTGTGCAAAGTGGCTAGTATTTGCTTCAGATTTGGATTCGGCCAATTTGGGGGACAGTGATTCGATTCAGTGATTCAAATCATTGTCCTGAATCGATTCGGCCAAATCTGATTTGGAGATTCAGCCGCCGCCAAATCGGCTGAATCTCTGAATCAAACAGGCCCCATCCCCTGCCTGCTCTCCCAGCCCATCAATGGCTGCCCCACCCAGCCCCAGCTCCCGGCTCTTTGGGGAAAAAAAAGTTCTGCACTCACCGACTGTTGCCAGGATTCAGCCACCGAATTGGGCCGAATCTCCTCCGAATCAAATCAGCACCCGAAGCTTTGCACGGCCACAGAAACTACCATGTGGGAGAGAGCTGGCTGGAGGAAGGGACACTGGGTGGGTAGAGCAGGGATACAGAAATACCCCATACTTTTGGGTTGAGTAGGTGCAGTAGTGTAGGAACATAGCTGGATGCCTGGGGTACAGGGGCAGCGGTGACTTCCGGTTGCCATTAAATCCTGATTGTGATCATTTGGCTGCTGGCAGCAGCTGTTTGGGTTTTTTTTGCTATCCCTCCCCACAAGTTGGAGCCTAGGGCAGTTGACCTGTATATATTTTAGCAGAAACACCTCTGCTCTAAATCTGATGGGGGCACTTGAGTATATTTTGTTTCATTTTTGTTCACATAAGGAATTCCCTTTCAGAAATTCACTTTGGGATACTCTCCTCTAGATGGTGCTGCTGCCACTTTTAACAGAAAGCCTGCAGCACTCACAAACCCCTTTAAGACAAAGTTTGGAACTGGACCAGGAACTTCACTGACTATTGGGCTGATGAGGTGGCCCAGGTAAGCAGTGACCAAAGTCTCCTAGGCTGTTTATATTGTGTTTTATAAAATACCTTTATGATGTCATTCGGTTCATAGCAGTCATTTGTTTCCTTCACAAAATACGCCATGACAAGCTGAGGTCGGTGTTGGTCATAATTGGAACATGAAACATTCAACACAATTCCCTTGTAGCTAAATTTGGAACTTACAAGAGTCAATATGAGTTATGTATGCGTGTTCCATGGCAGAAGCTGGCCTTTGCAAATTAATCTGCTAATAATGAATGAATTACTTAAACAGAGATGTCCATAGGCATTGTAATGACTGCCCTGCATGACTAAGTAATGGCCTACTCCTGAACAACTGTTTTCATTTTTGTTTGTCCTCATATTGAGTTGTCACTAAATAAGTCTATCTATGTTTCTCCATAATGTGGTAGCAGACTGGGTTAACTGAAGTTTGATGGGTAAGCATGGCTACAAACTGTTAAAGGACTTCATACTTATTAGTTTACAACTGTTATTAATGTTCTTGTTTTTAAAATGCATTCAGTGGAGGCAGAGAAAAGGGCATTTTTTTTGATGCAATTCACTAGCAGTATAGAGTCTCTCAAAAAAGGCTATCAAAATCTTACTAAATATTAAATTTAAAAAAGTTTCAAGCAACTTTAAGGTTGCAAGATGAAGCACCTAAAAATCAAGAAATGCCAGAGTTAAGGCTGCCAGTGTGGCCAGGTGAGCATATCCTGCATTTGCAGGGTGATACTCTCTTTCTCAATTAACGAAATGTCTTGTTGGCACATAGGGCACACCTATAGATATGCCCCCTGCTAATCAGAATGCATTGGAGTAGACTCAATTAATCAAGTCTACTGGTGCATTCTAATTTGAACATGTCAGTAGCCTTGGCATCATGTGTATTCAGTGTCCCCATGTTTCCAAATGGTGGTGGGGGTGCTTTAACTACAGCTCTAATTAAAATACATCCCCTCCACCCCAAACCACATGTAAAGATGCCCATAGGAACTGAGCTCAAACCTGAGTAAGGGCCAGAACAGCCCATAGCTGTTTATATAAAGGGTGTGAAAAGCTTCATCAGTCCCTTTCCATGGCTGAAAAGCTGATCACAACAGCCATTTCCATGAACAGGAATGCTCATTCCCTCAGTGAGACAACTGGCCTAGACTCCAACTAGGAAAAGGGGAATAGGGCTAGTTCTGCTTTCTTGGTTTTCAGAACTGGGGCTATAATTAAGACAGATGGCTGGGGGGCATTCGTATTGTGCCACTAGAGGTGAAATTCCTGGATAAATGCAAGAGTAACCAAAGCAAAAGCATTTGCTAAGATTTTCATTAATCAAGAATGAAAGTGGGGGGTTTGGATACAGTCATAGTTCTGACCATAAATGATGCTGACTAGCAATCTGGTGGCATTATTCCCATGACCCACCAGGCAGCTTCTGGGAAACCAAATTCTGAAACATAAAGGAATGAACGGGAGTGTGTGGCAGGAAGCCACCTCTGTTTCTCCCCAAAAACTCTGCTCTGTGACAATTTGGTTAGGATGGGCTCTGCAGAGGGTACACACCTTATCCTATCTCTTTAGGTAACCTGAGCTAGATACATTCCTGAGAGAGGGGGAAACCTGCTCCCTCTGCCTACGTGACTGGCATCACACACCTGGGTGAGGGGTTTGGGCTCCCTGGGGAGCTAAAAAATGCCAGTCTGCCCAAGAACTAGTGATGCATTTCAAATTGGTTGGCTGACATACAACAGGTGCTGGCCTCCATTGGACCAGGTAAATGAGGTCATAAGGGCTATATAAGTTAAGGACTGCCTAGAAGGACGAGGTGGCAGCCATGAGGAAGAGATAGAGAAGACCTGAACCATCTGAAACTTGCTCTCTCTGTCAAAACCCATGATCAAGGAACTGCCTGCCTCCAGAGGGAATCTCCACCTGCCTCTCGATGATACTTGTGAGTAAGCTACCTGAGATCTAACTAGATATATAGCTTGCAGTAATTCAGATGCATCATCAAAGGCTACCCAGCCATGCCAGTTTGCTCTACGGGATTTCTCTGATATTGCTCTACCCTGTACCCTATTGCAACCCTGCCCCTTGTAACCAATAAAGTTTTCCTTTGTACCTAGTGTGAGAGACTTATTGGGTGTGGGTCTAGATTATGCCTTGGGGTCCCCTTGGTTCAGCTGACTAAGAGAGACCACTACTTGTGCTTCTGACTGAGAGAAGCACCCCCAAGTGCTTGAAGTGAGTCAAGTACCTCGAGGTCTACTAGACCTGTGTTTCCCAGGGTACACAGAGCCAGAATAAAGCCCAGCCCTGGGTGGTGGCAGTTTCTACCCCAGGCTAGTGGGTGTGCTCCAGGAAGGGGGTCGGCCAGACGTGAGGCACCCCCAGGGAGGCACTTGAAGCCTGGAAGTTGGTTGGGTGCAGTGAGGTGGGTGGCTTAACGCAGGAACACCCCCTACTAGCCCACCACAAAGGGCACCACCCATTGTGGAGCCTGTGGCTTAATCTGACTCAATGCGAGACTAAGAGGCAGGGCCAATTCTCTGTCCTCACTGTCTACTATCTTGGAGGGTGAGGCGCCTCCTTGCTTCCTTACACATGATGTTTCTTGGTGCTCCCCTCTGTTCCAACCCTAAACAGGGCTGCATGCAAATCACTCCAGCTAGCTCTAACTGCAGTAGTTGGACAGATACTATCACTAAACAGTCCCAACTTTACCAAATACAAACCCGCTTGAATGATGGTTGCACAAAGGAGCCCTTCCTAAGGTTTATCAGTGGAAAATGGAAGAAGTGGGAGTGGAAGTTTGGAGGAAGTTCCCATTCCCATGCACATTTGGATGTCATTTTGGCTGGGAATAGAGCAATGGAACTTTTATAAGTAGCAGATCTTTTATAAGATCTAGGGTTTTGCCCCCAAAATGAGAGATTTTTTCCTGCCCCCAGGTGTAGGTGAAAGCATCTTGGTAGACCTATGAGAAATGAGAACATTTTTAAAAGTGTATAAAACACTGCTCCTTATATGCACATTTCAGACCTGATCAAGTTCCTAGTTCCCAACTGTTATTTCCTGCATACTTTTTAAAAATTGAATTACATTATGTTGAGAAAACAACTCTCTGTGTGGTACATTTTTTGCATAACATATGGAAACCAAAACATACTAATAATCAGGGTCTGTGCAACTGTCAGCAGAAACATTTCCATTGACTTCAATGGATAAGGCCCGCTGTGAGCTGAGCCAGACATGGCTGCATATGCAGAGCATGGAATTCCCAAATATTCAACACTTGAACAAATCAAAATGCAAATTCTCTGGAACAAGGCCACGTCTTCTTCCTTAATGAAGACTATTTCTGTGCCAGATTTCAATTTAACTCAAACCTCAGCCATGTTGCCTACAGGCCTCTTTGAAACAAACACGGTCACAAGATTTTTTTTGTTTGTTTTCTTTCTTTTTTCTTTCCAATGGAAAACAAAGTAAATTGCTATCATGCTTCCCTCACTCAAAATCAGCAGACATGACTTTGCTCAAACTTTTAGATGCAGCAAGGGAAGAAGCAGCTGCATTATTTCACCTTAGGACAGACACTCAGCACAGAAACTCACCAAGGATCACATTTTCAAGGGTTGCCAAGGGACTTAGGAACCTGAGCTCCAGTGAAAGTCACTAAGTCTTAAAAGCCAACATGCAGCACCAAATGTGTAATATTGTCTGCTCCTAAAGCAGAAACAAACTCACAATTGTGAATGTTACACAAGGGCTGAATCAGGTGCACTAGACATTTCTGTTTACTTTGCCCCACAGAATGCATACCCACAACTGGGAGTAGTACAAAACCCATACAGCTGGTGAATTCAGCCTGATATGCCAGAATCATGACCCAGAGCACGTGTTTTTTGAGGCAAGTAATAGCTAAAATCTTTTAGAGCCCCAGGACAGCTGGTTACCTTAAGAAAATCTTTCTAGGTTTAGTAAATAGACACTTCTGATGACTGGAAGTATTCTCCACCTATTCTTTGTTCCTCCTCTAAGGAATGCTGCAAATAGTGAGGTAGCTGCAAATAGTGAGGTAACATTATTCATTGTTCTAAGAAAGTGGTACCCAATATTTTGGGAAGATGAGTGGTGCAGGGCTGGCCTGCATGCTGGATCAGGCCCCATGCTGCCTCTGCCTGCCCTGCACAACTGCATCAGGCCCTGCACAGCTTTGGCTGGCCCCCACACACCAGAATTGGGCCTTGGGGTCCTGCACTGCCCCCATGTGCCAGGATTTGGTTCTGAGGTCCTGCACTCCTCCGTCCTCACTCCCACATGACCCCGCATGTCAGAATCAAGCCCGGAAGCCCTGTGCGCTGCCCTCACCCTAGCCTCTTATAGCCTTGGCTGGCCCCCCACAGGCTGGGATCAGGCCCTGCACTGCCTGGCACACAGGGCCACACTATCCAGCCTGCAGGGCTCCCCACAGGTCCAGAAATTTGGCAGCAGGGGAGCAGTGCCACCACTCCTCCACTGCCAAACTTTTGGCTCGTGGGGACTGGAGCCTTGTGGGTCAGATGGCAGTACACTGGGAGTTGGATGTAGCCTGTGGGCTAGGGGGTGGGCACCTCCATTCTAACGGAATTGGCAGTTTTGTAAGACTGACCACTGTAATTTGGATGACAAGTCTGGGTTACCCAACCCTTTGGTGAATAGGAAATGGACAAGTACAGTAGAAAAAATACATTTTTCCTTTATCTGTCAGCTTTTAACAGGTTAAATGCATTAATTCTTTTTGCCTTTGTAAATGTCAGTCTTGTCCATCCCAGCTCTAATGTAGAGATGCCAGGGCTTTTTGCTTCTGAGGCTCTTTCTTCCTAAATTCCTTGTCTGCCTATGTCCTTAAACCAACACGGCTACCACCACCACCCCTAAATTCACTACACACTCATCACAGGCCTCAGTTACCTCACTCTTCTGCTACCTCCATTTTCTGATCTTTGTATGTCAACTACATTGTAACTAATTATAACCTCCTTGTCATGGTAACTGTTACAATGAAATTATATGCTTGGTTCCCAAAAACAGGGAAACAAGAATGAAGAAATAGCATCATTCTTATTGTCATCATCATTACTAATAAGCAGCAGCTCAGGTCAATGACTAGTGTTCAGGGCTAGGATTAGGTACTGTAATAAATGCTTTCTAGTGGTAGCTTGCATACAGTAGTCTTACCTTCCTAAAGAAATACTGTGTTGTTATGGCAAAGATGTCAAACCCACGACTGGCTCTTTTCAGTTCCTCGTGAATGCAGCTTAATTGCTTGGACTGCTCATCACACTTTTCCTTCAGCCGCTGGACAAATTGCCGTTCAGCCTCTCGAGTCTGCAGATCTGGTTTGGAGGAAATTCCATTTTTTGGAGTTGTTGGCCTCTGTTTGGGATGGCCTACAAGGAAAAAGTCAAAAATCCCCAAAACACAGTAATCAGTCAGTGTATATGCATGGATGCAACTTTTTCACACTTTTAAGGATCCTGGAACTCATCTCTCACTATTATCTGCCTGCAATAATCTGCAGTATTCACATAAGCTTTCTAATGCATTTACTTACAAAAACCCCTAAGAACATGATCCTGCAAGAAGCTGAAGTCCAGTACTTTGAAGTTACTGAAGTACCTTACTCTCTCTGATTTCAGTGGGAGAAAGGCACCTCAGTACCTTTAAGCAGGGGGGTCAAACTTATTGGACTCCGCAGCCTGGATGAGTAATGTAAGGTGGATACACTGGATGAATGCCATGTGGCCAGTTCCACTGGCCCGATCAGGCTTACAGACACTCCCTCCATCTCTCCCCCACATGCTGGATCAGCGCTTGGCCCAGCTGGTCTGGGACTGCACTCATAGTGGCACTTCCTCCAGCCAGTCTGGGTCTGGTACCCATGCTGCATGCAGTGCTCCATCCCTGAGTGGCCGGGAGGGGTGCATGTGCAGAACACATCTCAGACCAGCCGGAGTAAGTGCCACGTGTGGCACACATCCTGGACTGGCCAGAGCAGGCACCACATGAAATGTGCATCCCCAGCCAATCCAGGCCCACTATATGCTGCCCATGGATCGACTCCAGACCCAAGGGCAGCACCAGGGGCTAGAAGATAAGGCTCCATAGACCATATCAGGCCTACAGGCTGTATCTTTGACACCCCTGATTTTGAAGATCTGGGCCTAACTATCCTATGTGGTGAGAAGTGACCTGGGATCCCCCTGCATTACTGAGACTTGAGGTCACTGAGCACCTTGAAGGAGGGGCTAGTGTGCAGCAGGCCTGGATCCTATGGTCTTCCTGTCATTAGCAAACCTTTGTGCAAAGTGTATTTCATGCCCTTTCCCTTTCTGTGCAATTCAAAATAGGCACAAAACCTTGTTCTGTCAAGCAAATGTCATATTCTTATTGGGAAAAAAAATGTGTAACTGTCACATGTGTCTGCCCACTTGTGTAAGTGCTTTGTGAAAACAAATTTCAAGTTGCCATTTCTATGCTGTGGTAACGTACAGGCCACAGGGAGGCATTTTCTGAATTCTGATCCAGAACCTATGAAGGCTAGAAAAGTGGGGGAACAGGAAGATATTCTCCTTTTAGCAGAATGAGTACAAGGGGCAAGGACTGCAGCAGGCTAAGGACAGGAATTAAGATAGCAAAACTTGGTTGTACAGCAAAAATGCTTTTGTTCATGTCAGAGGGCTTTAGAAGTGACTTGATTCCTGCCTCAACTCTGAACCTGGAATTTCCATCTGTGCAACACTTTTGATAGCTATAGATTTTCACACATGTCAGTGAGGAAGTACTATGAAGAAAGCTGGCTTACACAGGCACTTGAATTTGAGATGCATAACCTTTATTATTGGTGATGACGTGAGAAAAAGAGAGAATCCACTCTGGCTAGCAAGTGCCATAATGAGACTGTAGGGAAGACAGTTGGAATCACTGAAACATAAGCAGTACAGAACTCCAGAATATGCTATTTTTATAGAATTATTTTTTAGAGTAGAACTTAAAACTCCTGTGCATATTTTCATCTCTAGAAGTTATACTTAACTTTCTACTGAGTGAATCACTGACTCGCTCACCCACCCTTTGAGTAACAAGTTATGGCTAAGGCCTACCCACAGATCAATATAAAAAGCATCTACTTGAAAATCTAGAGCTTAAATTTCACCATCACTTCCCTTGTATCTGGAGGTGGCTTTTATCATCATGCAGCTTACCAACCCCCCTGTTGCTGCCACTATGGAAATTGCTATAGGAGATAGCCACAGTGACAGCAATCCCCGATCATACAATGAATTGTGCGGTAGTGGTAAGGGTGACAGCATCACTAGCTTTATTATACATATCATGGGTGCAGGCATGGTTTGGGTCTTATAACAACAGAGTTGCATTTTGCTGTACTGGTCCAATCTCGCATGGCAGACTGTTCCCAACATTGCCCCTCCTGACTGCTTATACAGAAATGTATCTGTGTCACTCCCCAAAGGGGGTCACTGGGGGTGTGAGGTGACACTTCCTGATAACAAATGCAGCAGAAATAACTGTTTTCCAATATGATGCAGGTATTTCAGTCCCATGGCACTGTTGTTTAAATTACAGTTTAATGAAGTCAAGACATTAACTGCCATAAGACAAAGCCAAAAGTTGCAATGTATGGAGTTAAAATCCTCACAGTCCAAGGCTTTAGTGTAATGATGTTCAATCTGTAGTCTGTGGAGTTCCCCATGGGTCTAGAAATTTGGGAATAGAGAATTAAATTGCCAGGGTTACCTTGAACAACTCTGGTGGCAATTAATGCTGCCCTTGTTCGCTGCCAAATTTCCAGACCTGTGGGGATCCCCAGTAGTGTAACTGGCAGAGGGTGACCAGGCAGCAGCCCTAGATACTACTCTTGGAGGGAGACGAGGGGTGCAAAATTAGCCATGGCCACAGCAGCAGCTGATTGCACAGCTGCCATTGGCATGGTGGCAGTTGACACCATCCCATGCATCAAGGTTGCACTGTTTTGCCTCTGGAAAACCCTGCAGGACATGGTCAGAGTGCATGGCCAGTCCACATAGAACATGGGGCCAGTCCACAGCCCAATTCAGAGCATGGGGTCATCCTGTAGTGTGACTCAGCATACAGGATTGGTTTGCAGGTTCGATCCAGTGTGCAGGGTCAGTCTATGGACTGGCCTCGTGCTGGGTCTGGCCATGGATCTGCCCTGAGTGCTAGCCAGATCCAGCCATAGAGTAGCCTTGCACCACTTACTGGCCCGTGGGACCAGTTGGGTTGGGCCCCATAGCTATAGTGCAACCCAGGTGCTGATTTAAGACCTGTTTACACTACAACTTTAAAACTCTGCTGTGAGTGGGTTGAAGGCTTGTTACCAGTTATCATGCAGATGCAGTTTTACAGGGCATGTGTTGACCTGATCCTCTCTGAGCTCTGCATGACTTTTCTGTCTAAACTGCCAGTCGTGCTGGAGCCTCTTTATATGCTTTCTCTGTAAGTGATGTTCATGTTACAAATCCAATTCTAACACTTAGCTAGAATATCCTGTTTTCCTTAGTGTTGTTACTCTGTTACGCTTTAAAAACAAGAAAAGTTGATGTTCAAGTGTTTGCCTGAGGAAATCACTTTGGCCTTGTAAGTTCTTTTGGAAGGTTGCTCTGGAAACGCCTTGTGTTCAATTGCACAACCCACTGCTTGAATTTTGAAGCCTTCTTGCTTTCCTCTTCATCTCTGATCTCTTCATATTTTTTTCAGTCTGCCACCATAGCATGCTGGAACACTTCATGCTCATGTACTCTGAAATTGTCTGTGGCTAACTGAACTGTTCTTGCCACTGGCCCCAAAACTTTAGCCTGGGGGCTTTTGTCAGAAAGAGGGAGAAAGGAAAAGATGCCTTATTAATATGTGCTTGTGCAGAGGATAGCCTTTTGACTGCATATCAAACACAAGTGTGTGTGCGTGTGTGTGTGTGTGTGTGTGTGTGTGTGTGTGTGTGTATGTACTTACACATTACACTTAGACCATACTACTTTTGCGCAATGCTAAGTGTTGTTAAATTTAGGATGTTCTGTGAGCAGTCACACATTAAAAGTTAATGTCATTTCTTGCCTGCGCATCTCTGACTTCCCACTAGAGGGCTGGTAAGCAGTGGGGTGCCCAGATGCCAGGGCACCTGGGCTCTACCACTGTTCTTCAGGGGGACGGGGCTGTAAGCAGTGCATCCTGGGATGCCAAAGGACTGCAAAGTGCTTGTTTTATCTCCATGGAGTACACTAAGACAAGCCAGGTAGCACAGCTCAGAGTTAACCCTTGCCTGAAGTGATGTACCTCTGATGCTCAGAGGGCACTTGGCATTAGTTAACAAGCTTTAATGTGTGGATGTTTGCATTTTAAGTGTCCGTAGTATGATCTCAGTGTAACATGTAAATTAACCCTGGTGAAAGGAATAGTTCAAAAGGGGTGCATTTACACAAGACACTTTACTGAGGAGCTGACTAATTAGCTCCAGAGTAAGCATCACTGTTTATATGTGCAGCGCTATTAGGCCACAATAAACTAATTAACTATGCTGTAGGATAGAACTGTCCTACAGTGGCGTAGTTATGTGCGGTGAACTGTACAGGTAGATGGTGATGGGGCTGGCTGGGGCTTGAGGGTCTTCAATACTGGGGCTGTCTGCCAGCTAGCCCCACACTGTAGTACCCTCGTGTCCCAGTCAGCCCTTCCACAGCACATTAAGCCAGGTCAGAGCAGCCCTGGTCTGGCAGGCTGACTCCTGTGGCCCCTTGCCAACCGGGGCTGCTCCACCCAAGCTCCAAGTGCTGCAGTCCTGGGCGCATGTTCAAACACTGCACCTGGGAGCAATAAACTGCAGTGCAAACTGCTACATATTAATTGCACATGTAGATGCACCTGAGGTGTGTGTGTTTTGAATCTGCATTTACACTGACCCCATGAAATGTAAGAAAAAAATTGGAAATTTGTCTCCAACTAGCTCTCACCAAAAAATGTGACAGAATAATCTGTAATCTTGTAGCTCTATTATACTGAAAACACAGCCTAATCACAAGGGATTAAGTAGCTTTTTTCATATATTTATGCAGAACCCTGAACTGATGTGATAGATGTGTGAGTGCACATTTTATACTACTGTCAAAAAAGAACAAGCAGAATTTTAACACAAAGCCTCATGAGCATTAAATCACAGGGAATTGTCTAATCTCATTCTGGCAGTGTGGCAAGAGAAAATACTTGTAATTTTTGCAAGATAGCCAAGCAGCACACCAGTGTCATTACACAGCATTTATTTACTTTGAAAAGCACAGAAAAGTGGAGTGTGATTTTAAACCAGTTCATAAATGGCCTTTTCTGTTACTCTGACATTTTTCCACTGGCAATTATTTGCAGATGTGATTTAGACACTGAAGACGTTTTGGTCTTTGATCTGAGTGTGCAACCAGATTCTTTGATTTCCAAATGACTTAACCTGTGCCTCCAAAAACCTGCAAGTACAAACCAGTATTCACAGTGATCAATGTCCACAGCTTGTAGTAGCAAAGATAGATACCAGGATTGAAGAATTAAATTTTCAGAATTAAATTCATCATGATGTAACACTTAAATACTGTGGTGATGAATGCTCCAGAAAACCCTCTGACATTTAAGGGGATGACCACTCATCAGTCATGCCCAACCACAATGCTCATTACTTTATACTCATTTCAGCTGCCATTGTCTCTAGTCTCTCTGGTGCTTTATATCCATCGAGCACATAACATAATGGAGTTCCTTTCCTGATTGGGAATTTCAAGCTATCACAATATATACATTATTACTACTAACAATCTGTCTTTCTGCTACAAAAATGTTCTTTTGCTTAGGCAGCAAGGTGATGGAGCAATGGGAAAACAGAGATATAGGGGAAAAATAACGTTGAAATCAGGCAAGATTTAATTAAAACAAAAATTTGTCTGACTTTTGTTTTATAGCTTTCTGGATTCCCCTTGCCTTGTAACATTTGAAGCGCACATATTTATGCCGTCCTTGTCAGTATAATAAGCTGTCCTTGTAAATTACACTGTGATATTTTCCTCAGGGATAAAGCTCAGCTTTTCATTTGGGTCTGAAAAGCAGCTCAGTAAGCTTATTCTGCCCATTGAAGTTTCTGTTTTGCTGCTCTGCATATGATGCAAAATACACGAATGATACCGGAGAATGAATGTTCCTACATTCCTTATGTCAGTCAAAACAGGAGTGTTGGGAGGAAACAGGGCCATGCCCCACAGTACTGAAATCAAAAAGCCATTACCTTGAAATGCCTCCCACGTATTTTTCTAATCAACAGTTTGACAGAAAATAATGTAACAAATTGTTTTGACTATGTAATACCATCCATAGGCTTCAGATGGGATGTGCAAAATTAATTATTTACCTCCAATTCCAAGGAAAAAGGTGAAGAAAGCATTTTGTGGAGCTTGATGATATGAAAACTGGAGGGGGATGTAGCACAATGAAAAGCACTTCAGTAACACCTGACAGAGGGTGCATCGACATGTGTAATTAACGCAACATGATAAACTCCAGAGTCTGAGTGAACTGCTTCCAGGCACAGCATCTACATGTGCACCCAGAACAGCAGCAGGTTGAACCAGGGAGGAGCAAGCCCCTGGCTGGCTAGGCAAACTGAATGTAATTTACACCCCTGGTCACTGTCTACATGTGCATATCAGTGCAGTAAAGTAGCCCGCCATAAAACAGTACTTCCCACAACAGTACTATCCTATAACTGAGTTAACTTGTTTACTACACCTTAATACTGGAGCACATGTAGACTGTGATGCTTTCCTGCAGAGCTAATTAGTCAACTCTGCAGTAAAGTGCATGTGTAGATTCACCCAGAGAGATACAGGCCCCAAACCTACAGCATGATCCAGGTAGCTGGGCCCTTGTTCTCTCTCCAGAGCAAACCAGGGATCAGATTAAAACACTTGGGCTATTGTGACCTCTGAGTCATGCCCATTTGCTAAAAGAAAACAGATAAACCCTGACAGCATATTAGAAGAGGGGTCATCTAACAAGCAAATAACAACTCTGAGGGCTGGACATGAACTGATAGTAAAAGGAGAACTACTTGGGTTACTCTAGGAGTAACAGCAGTTCCACAGCACATTATCTAATGAGGCTAAGGATAGACATCACACATAAACTGGTTTAAGTGATCAGAAACTGATTTAAACCTGTAACAGAAGTTCAGTGCACATAAGCCAGTTTGAAAATGGCTGAAACCGGTTTGAGATAAACCTGGTTGAATTTAGTATCAGACTTAACTGATTTGGATCAAAATGGTTTATACAATGTCTGTCCCAGAGCCCTTCCTGCTTTAAATTAAATCAGAGTCCCCCAGAATCTGAGATGCTTTGCTGGGTTGGGCTCTGCTCTCTGCTCCAGCCCTGCAGGGCTGGCCCCTCCCTTCTGCTCCCTGGCTGCAGCTCTGGCAGAGGCTGCAGACACAGCAGGGTGTGCCTGGCTTCCTCCACTCCCTGTTCAAGCAGGGATTCCCCCCTCCCTTCTGCCTTACACAGATACCTCTCAACCTTAGCTAGCATACCAAATGCTGTCTATGGTCCATGCTGTGGTAGACAGGACAAAGGCAGACATGACTGTGTCAGCTTAGGGCTTTTGGGAGCTAATCAACAGGTAGCTCCACTACTTGGAAAAACTGTTTAAGAAGAGCTTGAATTAATGGAGAGAGGCTGTTCTTAATTAGCTGATAAACACTGAGTTAGGGGTGATGAACCCTGTGTTATCAAGTCCCTGCTGGGGGTAGTGGGGGGAACCTGTCCGTAATCAGAGCTTCTTGCTGGGGCTTGGCCATGTCAGCTCAGCACTGTGGAAGGGAAACGAGGGCTGCTCTAGCACCCCTGGGGTTTTAGCCTGAGCCACTGCAGGCACGTGCCTGCACTTTGTCAGTCCAGGTGGTCCGTATGGCCACAAACCAGTTTAGCTTAGCCAAGTTAGACTAACCTGTGATGAATCAGGTTTTCTGAATGTCTGTCCCTAGCCTGAGTGAAGGTTTTGTGAAGGTTTCAGAGTACTGCTGTCATATAAAGAAAATTCATCTTCAATATACATTTCCTTTATCTTTTTTTTTTTTTTTAAAGAACACAAAGGACTATTGTCCAGTAAAACTTGAGGTATAAATTTAATTTTTTTTTAAGCTCAAATTGTCCAAAGTGCTGGTGATTTTAAGGTGCCTGAATTTCAAGGGGCTCACTCCAAAAAGTCTTAAAGGAGTCTAATGGTCACAGAGCAAGTATTTGTCCTTTTATGAAAATTAGAGCCCTTTAAGTTAGCTTGGGGTGGGACAGGGTGGAAGTGAGTAGGAATTAAGGTACTAACACTCATTATAACATTTGGAAATGTAATTCTTTATAAAACTGACCAAGCTGAAGTCATACTTTTACAGATTATTCCTTTGTCCCATTTTAATTCTAACTGAAACAATTGTTCTTTAACCACCTTTTCCTGTAGCATGCTGGTACACTAGCAATCAACTTGTGTTTAAGTTGGAGTCTCCTTGATATAAAATTGAGGGAGCTGCTGGCCTTGTATTAGCTGTGAAGATACCTTTCCTTTGGAACTCCCTTCATGACCTCACTTGGTTCAAAATACCCTGAATACAATGCTCTTCAGGGGGACACTGTTAAACTTATTTTTTACCTTAGCATCTGAAGAAGGGAAAGAATTTTCATTTGCTTGATTTTGTTGGCTGCAGTGTCACAAGGGGTGAAACTGCTCAAGTTTAGTTAGAATGAAGGTAATCTTGAAGTGTGTATTTTAGTGGCATTACTGATGCTGAGGATGAAAGGATAGAGGCCCAGAATGTTTTATAATTTAAAATGAATAAATAAATGATCTCTCACTTCCATGTTTCAGGGCTGTTGGTTGTAACTGTGTTCATCTAAGGACATACAACAGCAGACTCTCCCTATGCCTGAAAGCTTGCAAAGAACAATTTTTCCAACTATTTAGTTGGTCTAATGAAACTTAGGTAAATTAATTTCAAAGTTTAACCTGAAAAATGGGGAGGGGGGGATTAATCAAAGGGTCTGATCCAAGCTAACAGAAATGAATGGAACAATACTCACTGATTTCAATGGTTTCAGTGATCTCCATGATATATTATTATCGTTGTTGTTTAGATTTACATCCTACCTCATCCAAAAGGGCTCAGGGCAAACAGACCAGATTAATAGAAGTGTGTAAGCACCTATCTGTATCTTTAGGCACATATATGCTTTGGTAATTTTGGTCCAAAGAATGCAAGTAGCAAAGAGGCACTTTGGATTTTTTTTTTTAATTATCTGTGAAGAACTAAAGTGTTATTGATAACATCAGTAAATAAACATGTTTGTTTGCAATCGTAATTTGTCAGTTGACAGTGCCCTGATAGTTGTCTAAAGCCTATTGCTACAGATAGACTCTTTTCCAATTATCTATAGAAATAACCTAGAAAATGTAAAGCTTTTTTCACAATAAAGACCTTAGATATCAAGTGATCTGTTATTACTGTGGGCGACTGTTACATGGTTTCTCTGTCACTGCATTTGTTTTCTGTTCATAAAAAAAAAAAACTTAATAGCTTTTTTAAAGTAACGACTTTGTAGCCTTAGACATTTTTTAACATCAAATGAACCTTTGTTTTGGAAGGAAGATGGTTGCTCTTTTGTAGACTATTCACTTTATGCATGGCTATGCGGAAGCCTGCTATTCTCATTCTTGGATTAATGAAGCTTGAACACAATCAGTTCTTGTTTACCAATAGTAGAGCTCAGATTTGGTTTATTAACAAGAGATGCAAATTTCACAAGTTTAAATCTTTGCTAGAACAATGATCTCTAGTTTTATAAATACCTGGTGAATGGAGCTTGGTGGCTGATGCTGCTAATCGTTTTGGGGATGAAACAGTGGATCTGTTAGCATCTTGATCTTTTTGAACTTCTTTCTTCAAACCTGCTAAAAAATAGACATCCACTAATAGGTTATTTGTAATTATTCTGTAACTGTTTTATTTTTTTTTTCTTCTGTATAACTGCCGCGCGGCACTCTCACATTTATGTAACCTTGAAGTCTTAACTAGTAAGCTAAATGAGCGCTTCGTATTTTTCTCTGTTGGCATTAAGCTACACATGCGCATTTTGTAGATTTTATTTCTTATCTAGA
>NW_017728906.1:164756816-164759067 GCF_001723895.1 Crocodylus porosus
GCAAGGGCTGGCTCTGGAACCTCGTGAACCAAGGACACCCTATAAATTAAGAAACATTAACAACTTACTCTAAGTCGTCTACTTGTGCCAACTCGGCGAACCTCGAGGGCAGCTATAAAGCTACCTCCAATCCCACCCCACAAGCCGTGCGCTCGCACAGCTCCGCAAAGCCCGCGGCTCCCCTAAGCGGTGCTGGAACCGCTAGCCCGGCATTCCGCCACATATTCAAGAACAAATCTCTAGGAAGCATAACAGCAGAGAAAAGTATAAGCATTTTGCCAGTAATTTTTAAAGTCAAATACTGAAAGGCTTGTGTATGCATTTGCACATGCACAAACACATATGTCCAATAAGCAATGAGCATACAAAGCTTTCAGTGATGTGCACAAACTGGGCATTTAAATAAGCAAATATCCAGTTATATGCCTAGCTGCCTTGTGCTGCTGCAAGTGTGTAACTCCATACCAGCCAATGGTGGAGTTAACCAGAACAATGGAACAGGTTGCTTGCATTAAATACAATGCTATGTTAATGAGTGTAAACAATGTTAAGTTAATGAGTGTAAACCAATCACCACCAAATCAGTGCAGGTTGATGAGGCACAGGCACATTACAGAGAGGTCTATGCCATTATTTTTGCTGCCAATAAAGCTGAGCCAGTTTACGGTTTGAGTTCACCGCAGTGGTGCTCTTTCACCATCTCAGTGGATCTCTTTGACTCTTTCATTCCTGGACTGTGCATGTACACCATTTTCCTTGCAGCCACTAGTCCCTGCCACTGACAGGGTGATGCACTGGGGCTCTCCTTGGCTATGAACCATGGAAACTTTGGGTTAGCCTTTACACTTCTATAATTGTTAAGCAGAAGAAAGTAATTTGGCCTTTACTATTTGCTCCTGCAACTTCTAGAGTTCTTCAGTTGCTGGCTCGTGAAGGCTCATCATCTCCTTTGGTTTTGTAATCAGAGAATTCTGGTACCAAGGAATTCCTTCCCCGCCAGAAGCTTAGGCTGTCTGTCCCTGCTGCTCACTGTGAAAATGACCATGCTATACACATAGTAATGTGCAATCACTGATCTGCTGTTTTACCTGACATCTGACAGTCAGAAGATAAGGGTGGAAGAAACAAATTATATTGATTGAAAAGGGGGGAGATGTACTATGTTTCAAGGTGTTCCACTGTAATTATTATGTGTTTGCTCTACAGTAAGTGGGATCTAAACCACAGTATTTTAGCAGCTATTTCATTCCAGTGTAAATTGCCCAGTTTAGCTTTGCTTACTGCAGGAGAGGGAACTAGATACACAAAAGAGCTGCAATGAATCAGTTGATATGTGTTCATATGCAATTCTGCTCCCTCACACATACCCCCTGAGAGCAGTGTAAATGTTCTGTCCACAGCCACAGTATTCTGCTCAGTCAAGATAAAAAGTACAAAACATACGAAAACAAAGTGAAAACCCTAAACATTAAAATACATTTTCTCATTTGCTTTATTTTGCAGTCTCAGTGCTAATACAAGCACACAATAAATGCACAGTAACGACTACACAGTAGCATGTTGTGTAGACACGCCCACTGTGCACCTGATATAGGAAAAAAAAGCCACTATGTTTTGCTACTACTTAAAGCCACCACAATGATGAGTTATAATAGTTGGGCTAGTCCAAAACCTAAGACCTTGTTCTACTATGCATTAGGCAAATCTGTCTCACACACCTGGGAAACAGAGATTAATTTGATGAGTTTATATGAAGATTAAAATTCTTCAGGGAGATTTTTCTGGGATTAGGGCAGTTTTCACTCAATCCAAAGTTATAGTTTATCACAATAATAGTTACACCATTATAATGCTTGGTTTGTTGCTACACCCACTTCCCTTTCACCACTGCACATCTTAAAAGCTACACACAAACGGACATTTGCAGCACACAAGTAGTAGTTTTTTGGTCCAAAAAACCAAGAACTATGCTCATATTCTGCAGCACCATCTAACAGCTCTTTATTAACTCTACATATATAGCATGTGCATACATGTATATGCATGCACACATACATACACAGATCTAAATTCTTATCTCAATTACAGCAGTATTACCTACACTAAAGCTACTTCAGATCAACAATATTGTAACAGAGACTAGAACAGTTCTCCTATAAAATACTATGCATTTCTAAATGAAGTCTAAAGGAGAAAATGGGAAAGTAATATTTTTGGCCTGACTATCCATAGGGTTATTGTTAGAGTATAA
>NW_017728906.1:164759105-164810580 GCF_001723895.1 Crocodylus porosus
TCTATACCCGTGGTCCAGTCATGGGTGGAGTCCCACCAGGTCTCCGTTATCCCAATGACATCATATTTCTTTGCACTGAGCAGGAGGACAAGCTCGTCCTGCTTGTTGCCCAGGCTCCTGGCATTGAATTGACTTTTGTACACACAAAGAAATCTCTAGCTTACATTAAGCCCATTACATTTGAGTTAGCTGGCCTATACAGGAGATATGGGTTGAAGTGGATTCTCTAGCTAGAAATGCACTGGAAACTTGACTATGTACTTTCAATATGCAGCAAGTGTGGATAGGGAGAGTACACCACCATGAAATCAAGCCTAATAGCAAACTGAACCATCTGTTATAATAGTATGGAAAGAGAAACACAGTTAAATTTCCATCATTCTTAGGCAGTTCAAAAGATAAATTCAAATCAGTCCAATACTCAGCAGTGTATGATAAAAACTTCCCAGTATATCTCCAGGCTCCCCTGTTCCAGGGTTTGAGGACATTCTGCTTCACACATCCAGTTCAGTCCATTCCTATCATTTGAGACGAAGATTCTCATTTGTGATTAGTACTTTTCACAAAGAAGTGACTGGGATATACATTTTCTGGATCTGTCACTTGCTACACAGTACTTTATTGGTGAGCAGGACACAAAACAATTTTATAGTGCCATTTCATTACTGAGGCTGAGTGAAAGCTACCTATAATGGGAGCTGCGAGACATAAAACAGAGTTCATTTTATAAGTTATAGTTTATGTGGTACAGAGTCAAGAATTATACTCTTGCATGGCCTTGAATTTTCTGTGGTTTGCAAGTAAGATTTGGAGGCACAAATGGGCCATCTGCCAGGATACCCAGGAAATTAGTCCATGGCAAATGTGAAACAAAGATATACTGTATAAGGGAGCTGTATTCTTCTTATGCTTTTAGCAATAACGAGAAACATAAAAATACTTAATTTTTTATTTTGCAAGCAGTATTGAACAAGGAACTCATGGGGGATTAGTAAACGCTCTTAACCCCAACCACAAAGCAGGCAGTAAAATCTCCGAATTAAAGCCCAGTTTAAATAAGAGAGACTGCAGGGAAAATAGTCAGCAGCAACACAATGCCAGGCTAATAAGACATACGTTATTACTACATAATATGCTTTACACAAAGGGCTTATATGATTTGCACTAATAGCAATGAGAGCTGTACCCAGGCATTGAGTACAAGAATCGAATCCACAAAGCATCACAGAGTATTTTGCGGCAAAGGATACCATAAAGAGATGTTTCCCTCTAGAGCTGTGTACGATGATTCTGAAGAAGGTTGCAAGTAAAGATACAAATAAGTACTTTGGCAGCCACCTTACAGGAAAGGAAAACAAAGAAAACAAACAGAACTGATTGTCTTCCTTCAGTTTACATGAGTGTGAAGGTTTTTAAGGTAAGATGCAAGAAGCAAATCTAACTTAGGGTGGTAAAATGGGAATGTTTTGAATATATGGAGAAGTGCAAGCAACAGAATACCCCAACTGGGAAGAGTTGGCAAGTGGGGTACAGGAGGTTGCTGGAGCAGAATGAGGGGTGAGGAAACTGATGGATACTAAGTCAAATGTGTAAGATGAAAGTCCACTGACAAATGTTGTTAAAAAAAAAGAAAGGCAATTTAAAATTAGTTTGGAAGACAGATAAGGAGCTAACGATAGGTGTTGATAGTTATAGTTCTGCTTTTGGGAGTGAAAGTAGTCTGGCAGCTGTAGGGCATCTACATGAGACGTTTACTGCGGAGTAGACTAATTAGCTCTGCAGTAAACAACATGTGTCTAGACATGTGGCCCTATTAGGCCACAGGAAACTAATTAACTCTGCAGCAGGACAGTACTTGAAAATTCAAGTACTATCTTGCTGCAGAGTTTTTTTTACTTTGTAGCACCTCATGTGTACACACTGACAGCTGGCTGGGGCACAAGGGTGCGTGGGCTGCCTGCCAACTAGCCCTGCACTAGAGTATCTTTGTGCCCCAGCCAGCCCTTCTGCAGCACGCTGAGCTCAGTTGGAGCAGCCCCAGGCTGGCACATTAACCCCCAAGTCACCTTGCTAGCTGGGGCTGCTCTGACCTGGCTTAATGTGCTGCAGTCCCAGGAACATGTGTTAGTGTAGTGCCCAAGAGCAATAAACTCTGGCACAATAAGCACCAGAGCTTATTGCTTCACCTTAATAGCACATATATACGTGCCCATAGTTTGGCCACGCTGGTGCTCACCAGGAAGGGATTTAGGATTACCATAAAAAGGCTAAAGCCAGACCAATCCCCAAAAGCAAGCTTGTCATCCGCAGGCAAATTTCTGAGAGAGAAGCTGCCCCTGGTACTATATCTTACAACAGGATTCATCATCTCTCTCTCTCTCTCATATATATGAAAAAAATATATATATGTTTTTGTTGAAATCCAAAGATTCAAAATATATGTTGGTTTCTTTGAATGTTCCCCTGGGACAAAATATTTCTTAAAAAGAAAATGTTTCACACTTTTTAATTCCTGAAAATTCTGAAAGTGTTTTAATTTTATTTTTATGAACTGTCCTTTGTATATACTTATTAGTCTTCTTAAACTTGTTGATACTAGTATGAAAAATATTTTAAAATACATACGTTCTAATATAATTTGACTGGATATTTTCTAAGTCAAAAAAGTTTGGTCTCCAATTTGATACAGAAAATAATGTTTCCATTGGTACTAAAAGTCTTCTGGGTGATTTTAAAAATAAAGACAACAAAAAAAATTCAGTTATTATGTCATATTATAACAAGTCAGTAGTAGTTGTGCGTAATAGGAAATACTGAAATAAATACTGTAAAACAGTAACAATTGCTTTAAAACGTTTTGATATTTTAAAAAAATTAAAATTTAGATATGGGCAGCAAAAACATGGGCCTTTTAACAAACTGAATCAAGTCTTAAAATAGAAATTTGAAATGCAAAGTCACGTCCTTGGTGAGTAATAAGACATCCATGCACACATTGTTTGAGACAAAATGAGCAAAGCTAGAAATATGGATTCTGTGGAATAAGAACAATCTAGTTCTCCTTGGAGGCTCTGTATATTCTTTGATCTATTAGATGCCGAAAGGATGTGAATAAATAAGTAGATGTAGAAGAAAGACTACATAGTTGTTGAAGTAGAACCAACTAACACTTGTACTTTGCCTTTTTGTGTTTGTTTCAAGTTTCAAGTCACCTGATAAGGGGAAAAAGGACAAAAACTATTTCCTTGGCTCATTGGAAGGTGATTATTTTCCTCCTTTCTTTAAAGAGAGACAGTTTTATACAAGCTAGCTAGTACAAAAAAAGCAAAGACAATAGTAATAAACTATAGTCCTAAAATCAAAGTCCAGCACATAGGGCACCTATACACGTGCAGGGAGGCTGCTCCGACATGCTGCAATTACAGCATGTCAGAGCAGACTTGATAAACTGTGGTAATTACCGCACTCTATAGGACTCCAGCAGGATATGTATCAGTGTCCCTGCATGGAAAAATGGCAGTTGGGGAGCTTTGACTAAAGTTTGTTCGATGAGCTTAGTTAAAGCACCCCACTGCCATTTTTCAGTACCGGGCTGCTGATACATGTGACGCTCTGGGCGCTTTAATTAGAGCTGCTCCAACAGCCACTCTAATTAAAGCGCCTCCCCCCGAGCCAGCCACTCCCTGAGCACATCTATAAACACCCATAGATTTTTTTTAAAGTTCTTCTTAACATATCTAACATTTCAGAGTGACTTTACAAACATGGCTGAATGTAATTACAAACATAATACGGACACGGTCTCTCTTCTCTCTATTGTGATTTCATGGATTTGCACCATCCTATCATAACCCTGTCTCCCCTGTTTTGAGGACTGAATCTCTGATTCAAGTTTTTGGGATACAAGGGGTACTGAGGCTTGGTGTCATACAATCAACCGCTGCATGGTATGTCACACAGAATCGTTTAACACTTGAACTGCTTATGGGGTTCACACGCTTCCTTATTCATTTATTCAGGCTTTTTTATTGAAGCATCTGAACACCTTACAAAAAGAACATTCTCCCAAATGACCAGCAAACTCAGCTGCTCATTAGTTCTCTGGATCCCTGTCGGTTTTCATTTCTTCTCCTCCACTGCCCACTTGCCATTGCTGCTGGCTTTATTTTGACCGGGAGGAAGGTAAACTAAAGAAGTGTATTTTGCATTTGACAGTCATATGGTTCCTACTACTTATGCTTTAGATTCTACCCTGTTTTATTTGTACCTCTGGAAGCACAGAGATGTTTTCCCTCTCATAGCATCTCTCTTTGGTTAGGCCAGTTTTCTGAGCAATATTTATCGTTATATTTCCGAACAAAGCTTACTTTAATGGACTAGGCAGGAAAAGAAAGTTTGAACTCATTTTTGCTGTCACTGCCCTTGAACTATGAGATTTCTAAGAGACAGAATAACAGTAATTTGCCTGTAAAATGAATACAAAGTAAAAAAGAATAATCAAGCAGAAATAGTTATTCCATAAAAGCGCAGGCATGTATGACAAAGCATCATTCTGCTGCTGAATAATTTCAATATATTTCCTGTTTCCATTTAAACATGCACAATTTTCATTGGTTCTCATGGCAGTCTTTCATGAAAGTCTCTTATATCTTCACTGCACAGTTAAACTGAGTTAATTCCACTTGAGTTACTCCTCTCAAATCAGAGTAGCTTGAATGAGAGTGGCCACAGTATAAATAAAGGAGTGCCAAACACATACCTTGTCGTCCAGATCTTGACCTAGTGGCAGCGGAGCCAACAGCAGAGTTGGAAGGGCTGGCAGCTGTGGAGGTGGCAGTAGGGCAAGTGATAGCTTCAGTGGCACAAGTGGTGGCAGGCCAAATGGCTTTGGGATATGAGGGGCTGTGTTGACACAGCTCTTGCTCACTTCCCTGCCACTGATGGCCATGTCTAATGGCACCTTGTAGCCCTGGATTCTTTAGCAGGCTAGTCCCACCCTTGAATTCCCTGGCTCACTAGCACCTCCATGGGCCAGAGATAGGGGCAGATTTCTGTGGGGGAGGTTCACTGGTATATTTGCAGTCCCCTTTGATTCCTGGTTCACCTAATGTTTAAAACCAAATGCCTGGGAGGAGCAGCAGCATTTCTAGTCAGGCAGTACTGAGGAAGTCAGTTACCTTTATGGCTCATTATAATCTATTTGATGCTTTCTAAACTCCGAATTCCACAAGTGTTAACTATCCTCTCTTCTTTTTAATGCCCTTGATGTTCTACCAATCAAGCTAGCCTTGTTCTGCCATGCTCCTGTTAGCTGCTCCTGGTAAGGAAGCTCCTATTTCACAGCCCTGCAGGCTGCTTTTAACTCATCCTAATGAAGCTATATTTGTTTTTGTTTCAATCTTAAACTAAATAATACAGCCCTAGGCCCCTAGCATATTAGTAAAGCTTCTAGTTTATTTTTAATTGGAGAAAAATATGTATTATTTTATATGTGATGATGCACTTTCTCATCTGCACCCTCCTTTTTAAAATTTTAGATCTGCCCATGACCAGAGGAAATGGATCCACAGGCTGGATATGACCCTGGGCCTTATGTTTGATACCCCGGCTGTCCAAGAACATTGGTACAGCAGTCACTCACGTGAGGTGTTCCAACATGGGCACACACGTTCCATGGTTCTCAAACTGCACTAGGTAAAAGACTCTATGAACTGCTTTCTATTGAATCATAGAGGAACTTACCTGTTCTTTTTGAACCCGTGAAGAGAGGTGTATGGAGGCACTTAAGAGGGATTACCCTACATCTGCCCTGTAGAGTGGATATACTAGCAGTTGATGAGTTTTGCTCATTTGAGCTTTAAATATATCCCCTGATGGGCAAGCCAGATTGAGTTAATGGGCATTTTGTGTGGATGGGAGTTGAATTAGGAGCAAAATTTATCTGTAACTCAACTCAGAGTGCAGGAAAATCAAATGTGCTTGTAAGCCCAAAAGATGTAAGGGTGAAAAACTATTTATTTGCCACTTCTGAATATTTCCTCTTGAATGTCTAACTGCATATTCATAGAGATTCAAGGTAAAAACAAATAGTGCCTCAAAAATCATATATGACAATTACCCTATTGCAGAGAGACAGCCCACATTTTTTCTTTGTAGTCAAAGCCACAAAGATTGTCTCCAGATGCACATTTCTCAAAGCTCAAAATGCTTAGAGCTAAAGTTTTAATCAAAATAGTAACTGGTAATATATGGGATAGATGTTAATCAGTTTTCTAGTGTGTTCCTCAAACAAGCTCTCTTAGGACAATATATTTTATTGGAATTGAAGGATGTGTCACAATATTTCTGTTCAAATGTTCTCCTTTTTTATCTTTTGCATGTTGTCAAGTAAGCAAAAATGAAAGAGGTCCAATCATGCACAAAATCATGCATAACACAGTGAAACTTAATTAAATGTACTGCTTTCTGAGACTTGTAGCAAAGCAATCAGTTTGTGTCATCAAAACAATTTGCATAACAATGTGTTTCTATTGTTGCTGTCCCATGCTAGAAACGTTTTTTCTAACTGCCTGGATCACTGTGCAGCAGCAGCAATGGGAGCCTATTTGCATTAATTAAAGGTGATCTATACTCTGTAGCCCAGTATACCTGACAAGCAGATTTACTGAAATGCCAGTAATATAATCTCCTTTGAACTTACCTTTCTTTTTTCCACGAGAATTTACTGCACAGGTGGTCCTTTTTCAGGTAGACATAACACATAAAAGGCTTCACATGATGCTGACTGGCTATTTTCTCTCCTTAATACATTTGGATGTGTTTCTTTACAAATTAAATTCCTATTTATATCTAATTATAATGATGTACATTTCTAAACTGAATGCATATTTAAAAAAAAATTTGCTAGCCCATTTCCATTTAAATGAGTACCAAATCTTTTTTCAAGACTCTTTCTTCCCTGCTACATTTTTAAATAATGCTGTATACAATCTCTTGCAAGCAAAGGTTTTTTGTGATATTTTAGTGGATCAGCTGTATATTTGGGAAAGCTACTGGACAAGCTTTTAGGCCTCAAATGTCCTTCCTCAAGCCAGGCACTTGCATTTCTCCTGCATGACATCTCTATTATGTGTATATATTTTAATAATGCCAACATAATATTTTGAGCAGCTGGGCTATTGTAATGGAGAAAGACTGGAGTGGGGCTTAAATAAGGGCATGGACAGACAGAACAATTGTATTAATATTAAAGGATACAAAGGATCTGATGCAAATGTTATGTCTGTGTAATTCTGTAGCAATACAAGTATAGCAAAACTGCTCCAATTTTTACCTTGCTTAATTAAGGGTCAAAGACAACTTGTAGCACCACTGGATCATGCAGATGTGATGGGCTAGCTGGTAGTGATTTGGCCCAGGGGTTTTGAAAGTGTAAAAGATGATTGGAGGGCCTGGAATTCTCTTTCCTCACCAATCTAGTAGTGATTTGGCCCAGGGGTTTTGAAAGGGTAAGAAATGATTGGAGGGCTTGGGATTCCCTTTCCTCTTCAGTCAGGCCCTGGAGACTCCCCCTCCATGTCCCCTGATTGGCCCCATGGGTCACCTGGAGGGGGATAAAAGGGGCAGCACAGCTGACTTGGGGAGACCAGCAAGAGACCACAAGGAAGGAGTATCAAAGAGCTGGCAAGAGCTGGGCCAGTGGGGCGGAAGCAGTTGTCCCAGAAGAGCCTGAAGGAGTGGGACCTGGAGGCAGTAATTGGATCCTCAGCAGCACGGCGTGTGGCTGGCAGGAGAGGCTCCCTGCTGTGCTCCAGGATCCCCCTACGAGAGGCTGCAGTCAGCAGGAGAGGCTCCCCAGCTCCAGCAATAAGCTGAACAGTGACCTGAGAGGTTCCCAGCTCTGCTTCCAGCTTCTCCAACAAGAGGCCAGGAAGCTTGATGTGAGGCAGGGGTTCCTGGAGGGTTAAAACCCCAAGCAGCTTGGAGCAGCACCAGCACTGGTGGCTGTGTGGTAGAGTTTCTGCCTACCACCCACATGCGTGATATGAGTTAAAGTCCCAGCTGAGTCACGTAGAGGTGAGTGAAGTGACAGGGTGAAATTCTCATTGCAGTGGAAGGGGGTTATTGTGTTTTTCCCTCTTTTGCCCCTTCCAGGTACCTATGCCTTATATCTCTTGTTATTTGATGTTTTGTATTTTGTGTATTTTATATTTTGCCAACCGTTATTGTTTACTGTGCTGCTTGTGTTTTATACTTTGTTAAACCTGTCTTTTGTCAACTCAATGAATATGTCTATGAATGTGAATGCTTAACCTTTATTGAATCCCGCCCCCTCAGGGCATTGTAGTGTCCCTTATACCCCCTGGTTTATACATGTTATGTTCCCAATACTGTTTTTCTCATTAAAAGGTATATGGTTAAATCCCCATTGGTGATTTGGCTCTGCTTTATAGGGGAAGGAGGGTCCCTACACCTCCCACAGCGCTCGTGCACCTGCTCTGAACCCTTCAATTGAAGAGGGAGTATGTCTTGGAGTACCGCCCGGGTTACACAGACATAACAGTAACCATAATGACTGAAGTGTTTCTGGACAGCAGCTCCTTCTCCCCTGCTAAAGTAATTAAAATGAACATTTGTCCATCCATTTTTAGTATGTACCTAGTAGTAACTCCTACAGGGCTCAACCCTGCAATCACTTATACAAATAAAGTTACACATGTGTCTAAGTAATCCCTTCAGGGAGTGGGGCTATGCAGCCCCATCCCTAATCCACATGTAGGAAGGGCTCTCTAATATAGTGTCCCCACCATTACAGCAGAAAAATGTGGGGACACACTGAGGATCAGCATTCTTCACTAAAACTAAGCTTTTCTGCTGGTCCAGAGAAGGAACAGGCACATCATCTTCTCCAAGGCCCAGGAAAGGGACTGCAGCCATCCAGGTGGTGCAGCCTTCCCTATCCCATGGATCCTGCGCACAGTGAGCAGTCTCCTTTAAAAGGACTTGCAGAGGCAGCTGTGACCTATCACAATAAGGATTCAGAGCACCAAGAGCAGACATTCTGCCAGTGGACCCTGTAGCTTATTTTTGGAAGGGGTGTCTTGCAAGATAATGAGGAAGAAACCTCCATAAAAGGATGCTCATGGAGGCGTCCATGAGCTCTACTGCCATCCCTGGAATTTCAGTGCCCCCATGGATTCAGTGGTAGTATTCATGTGAGTGCCTGGTTCTGCTACTTGAGCCAGAAGCTGCATTTCCTGTTTGTCTTGTCTCACAAAAGTTTCACCAGTAATGTTACATTATCATCATTATCATTACTGTTACTATGACTACTGATGGGAAAATCATCCTGGCTTTTAAGGCTGATGTCAACTGAAGGCAAAAAGTGCTTCCTACTAGAGACATGAATTCCTCCTCAATATCAAAGTGTTAATCTTTCAGAAGACTGTCAGCCAGAGATAATGTTTACACTTAAACTAAGTCCATAAAAGCACCAAGGTGTGAGTTAAGTGGGACTGAGAAGCTTGAAGTGTGAAAATATGACCTGATTACTACAGAGGAGTTTAGTCCAGATTTTTTTCTCTGGTAGATTTACTCAACAATGGGCACATCTACACGAGATGCTTTGCTCAAGATTAGTCCAAATTACTGAGCAATAAGCATCACCATATACATGTGCAGATGCTTACTGCACAGTGATTTACTCTAATTTCGAGTAAATTTACTAACTGAAAATATACATAGCAAATTGACTTGCGATTAGTTACTGCGCAGTATGGCATGTGTAGACAGCAAGCTTGCTCCCAGTCAGCAGGGGGCAGGAGATTGCTCCCTGCCCCTGCGAGTTGCCCAGGTAGTGACAATGTCCCTCTGCCCCAGCAGCAGGGAGGTCCCAGCACCTGCCTCCTGATCACAATCATGGAGCTGGAGCTGGGGCTGGGAACAATCTGCCAGCCTGTTCCTAGCTCGAGCTCCATGATCACAGAGCAGGGGCTGGGCACCGTGCATAGGGACAATTTCCCATCCAGTTTGGAGCTGCCTGGGACCTGCCCCTGACCAGGACAGTTCCTGATCAGCCTGGGCTGTGTGGGGAAATCTGCGTGCGCAGCCTGGAGGTGGCTGGAGATAGTCCTGTGTCAGGAGTCCCCAGCCAGTTCCAGGCTACATGTGCAGACTTCCCTGTCTGGGGCTGGCCCATACCCCAATTGAGTGACTGAGGCATGGGGCTTGGAAAGAGCTGCAGGGCCTTCCTTCTTCTTGGACCTTCCCCTCGAAGGTCCCAGTCCCCTGCCCTGATCCTCTGGTGGGGCAGCCCACCCAACCAGGGCTTGCTTCTAGCTGCCCCACCAGTGGATCAGGGCAGGGAAGTAGGACCTGCCTTTCACCTACAGCTCTTTCCAAGTCCCCTGCCCCCTACTGGGTAGCCAGGATTGGGAGCTCCTTGCTGCTGGGGAGGGGGAGATCAATCTTCCAGCCCCCACCAAGAAACAGCTGTCTCCTGGCCCCTGCACCCTGCCAGCCCCTAGGCTTGCACCCAGGGGGAGCCTAGAGATCCCCCAAGCTGCTGCAGGGGGCTGGGTTTACCTTGCCATTCCTCTATCTTTTTTAACATAGCATTTTTTGATGTCCAATGATAAATGAGGGGAGCTTCAATGCCAATCCAGATTTGCCCACAGATCTGCTGGAGGGGGTGGGAGCAGCAAGTCTTCTGCATACCTGCTCATGTAGATGCCTGCCTGGTTGGTTTACTCTAGAGTATACCCACTGTGCAGTATTTGCATGTGTAGACATGCTCAGTACGAATTAAACCCAAACTGACTGCACAAAGAAGGTTGAGGTGGTAGGAAAACTCATTCTCACTGAGCAGCTGATATACTGGTGTATCTTACACTGAGGTATAGTTCCTCTTGACTTAAGTGCAGTAGTGTATTCATAAGCTGTTGCCAGAGCCACTGCTTCCACATGGCTACATAACCCAGTGATGAGCACTGTTCATCCACCCCTTTCCTTTTGCTGAATTCAGGGGCAGGGAAAATGACTGGGTAAACAGTGGTGGCATTCACCTCCTGGGATCCAAAGCCATGTGAAAGCAGTGGCTCTAGCAAGAGTCAACAACAACCAGCTGATGAGTTCAGAAAGCTCCCTGTACAGGTGGAGCACTGGTAGGAGCCCACACTCACCAGCAAGGAGCTCAGAGAGCTCACTGGCCACAGCCCCCTCTCTCTTCTCTTGGATCTGCCCAGGTACTGGTCTTAGACAGTGCACCGTGTATCTGTTCTACTTTTCTAGTTTTATGACATGCAATTGCTACAACAAATGCTGACTGGCTTGGCACTTATCTCCCACTTGTTCAGGATCCTCAAATTAGGCATTCTCCCATTTATTCCCTGTGAGGGACCTGATACTCAGAGCTTGTCTATACCTAACACATAAAGAAAGATGATTGAGCTTTGCACAAAATACAACAGCCGTGGCCATCTTTGTTCAAAACATGTTTGGTAGCAGTGGTGCCCTCCTTGTTTTGCACAATAGTTCAGTGGCTAGAGTAGTGACTGAGGAAAAGGAAGACCTCTGTTCAAAGCTCTACTTACTCTGAGGGGATTCAAACCTCATTTCTAACATCCCAGAAGGTTCAGCTCTAGGGGAATGCTAAAGAAATGTAGAGTTGACTTATGTGCAGCCAACACTCCACAAAGACGGTGCTGTCCCTTCAGTTTTAAACCATGGTGGGAACACCAGACAGGGCCAGGGTCATATAGCCACAGACTCCTTGGACAGCCCTTTTCCTTCCTGGACAGATCTCATGGAGTCCCATTTGGATGCGAGTCACTCACCCTTTGACTCTCCAAAACTGTCAAGGGTCCCTAAGGCTACATATCTTAGCAGCCATATATTTATTAAAGGACTTGTTAGGGAGGGATGGACTTTCTTAAGTGAAGAACGTCTCTTGTAAACTCAGGTCCATGTCTAGCTTTTCTGGGACCAAGATGGAATCCATAACAGCTTGCTAGGAACTGTACTTCTGTCAGACACCAGAATCTAACAACACTATATGATCTCTGTTCGCTGAACCTCTGCCTTCTCAAAGGTCCCATTCTACTATATGGATATTTAGCAAAGACCATCCATGAACTCGTTTTCCCCAAATC
Organism: Crocodylus porosus; assembly: GCF_001723895.1. Taxonomy (NCBI): domain Eukaryota; kingdom Metazoa; phylum Chordata; order Crocodylia; family Crocodylidae; genus Crocodylus; species Crocodylus porosus. The sequence goes on from NW_017728906.1 coordinate 164,771,255, forward strand.
CTTAAACAATCTATGTTACCTGACTATCCCATCACTAATCCCCTACCTATGTAGCAGAATGTACAGACATTCGCTTGCTAACTTTTATGGAATATTTTAGAACAATATTATAAGCATTTTGATCCTCTTATTTCTAATGCTTTCTCTGCCTTCCCAGCTAACTGCAGACTACTGGACATCACTGCATCTTTGGCTTGGAGCACTGTTAAGGGCTCTTTCTGTGTTACTTCTAGAATGACGAGGCTGGCACGCTCCCCTGCCACCTCTCTTAGAGATGGCATTTATCATCTTTATGACATGCCAGTGTCAGTGTTCCAAAGTAGGGTGGATAGATTACTCTTTAATGACTTCTTCAAACATTTTGAACACTGGCTTTACCTTGCCATTCCTCTATCTTTTTTAACCTAGCATTTTTTGATGTCCAACGATAAATGAGGGGAGCTTCAATGCCAATCCAGATTTGCCCACAGCAGAATTCCAGCCAATCGTGGCCATTTTTCTTTCTACTTTGCAATGTCTCAACATGGCATAAGCACTGTCTCCCTTCTGTAAGGTGTTTTTTGAAGAATAGCCCTTTGAACTGACTTTTACACATAGCAACACTTTCCTCAGTCATGTTTAAAATATTAGACTTGGACACAATAGTGACAAGCATGAGGTATACAGTTTGGTTTGAATGGGTCCAGAAAGCCCCAAACCCTTCACTGCCCTTTCCTCCAAGCTGATCTTGTACATATTCCTTCAAATTTAATAAAGAATTTAATTTCACAAGAATTGTTTTGTGCTTCATCACTTAAGATATGGGAAGAACTGACAAGAAAATGTTTAAATAGACAGGATGAAGAGAAATGTCAGTAACATGTGAACATAAATATGGAGGGACTGCATTTTAAGATATTTTATACTGCATTAGGTATTATCAATGGCATCCACAGATTACAGCAAAAGAGGTAGGATTAGATGTATGGTAAAATATCTGTATTTATTATTGTCATTTTATTTCATCTTTTAGCTCCATCAAATATTTAGTACTGTGAGGATTTGAACACCGCTCTCATAAAACGAATTCACGATCTGTGCGCAGATGCAGCTGCTGCAGCTTTGCCACTTACAAAAATTAAATCAGACAACTTAACTGCGCATTAGGGGTGTGCAAAGTGGGCAGTATTTGATTTGGATTTGGCCTGATTTGGGGGACAGTCATTTGATTTGCTGATTTGGATCACTGTCCTGATTCAATCTGGCCGAAACTGAAGATTCAATTCTGATTCAGAGAATCATCGATTTGGCCATAGACACAGCTTTATATGTTTTTTCTAGGTACCTCAAGGTACCAGACACAGCTTGTGAACACTGAGATGGTAGGGCAGATGGAGCATCCCACAGAAACATGGAGGGGTCCCCATGCACTCAGTGGTGAACCCCCCCACACCCTTCAGCTTGGCTATCAGCCACGAGGGGACCCTGGGCACCCCCCCAGACCCAGGAGGCACCAGTCGCCAAGTCGGGGGGCAGGGTTCCCCTGTGTGCTCCGCGGCAGTATTTCTGGTCCACTTCCAGGTCCACCGCCAAGCATGTGGGGGACCCCCCTGTGCTCCCATGGAACACTCTATCTGCCCCACCATCTCATCATTCACAAGCTGTGCCTGGTACCTCGACGTACATAGAAAAAAAGTATAAAGCTATGTCTATGGCTGAGCCATTGAATCTCTCTGAATCGAACTGGAGGCTTCTAATTCGATTTGGAGAGATTAATATGTCTCCTGATTCGATCTGGATTCGGAATCTCCTCCAAATTGAATCAGCAACCGAAGCTTTGCACAGCCATACTGCACATGTTCTCTTTTGTTTCTATATGTTACATATTATAACAACAGTATACAATGCCTGACAACTGTCCCTGTTTGGCAGGAGCTATCTTTGCCTTGCTGCAACCATTTTTTTTTTTCAGTTTGCATATCTACTTGCTTTAAAAGTAGAGACGAAGGAAGGTATATCTTACCTGAACTGCTCAGTATTGTCTAATTCAGTGATAGTGGCTTTAACCCACTGTGGTGTCTCATCTTTGCTGGTGTAAAAATTCTGGGAGGCGCCAGTCATGGCTCCCTTGTCTGGTGGGATGAAGGAGGCCACTGTGGACAGCTGTGTAAAACAACTTCAGAGCCATTCTGAACTATGCCCTGGTAGCAATGACTCTAATAGGTCATTCACGAGTCAGAATGCCACACATTCCAGACAAATTCTTTTGTCTCTGCCTGCTCTGACTCTTCTACTGTGGGGGCTTGCATAAGGGATGCCCACACAGTCTTTATGACACTCAAGGATTCTCTCTTCACAATAGAAATCCATAGTTGGCTGTTTGTGGTGGGTGTATGGTAGGGGTGTGCAAAGTGGGCCCTATTCAATTCAGATTTGGCCCAAATCAGGAATTGATTCAATTAGTTGATTCGGATCACTGTCCCTGATTATATTCGGCCAAATCCAAATCTGAAGATTCAGTGCTGATTCGGAGAATCAGCAATTCAGACATAGACACAGCTTTAAAAAAATTTTCTACATACCTCGAGGGGCTATGTAGACCCCAGGTCTCCCCTCCCCCCCAACCCAGGAGGCACTAGTTGATGAGCGGGCGGGGCACAGGGCCCCCCCCGCAGCACACTCTCCAGTGGACCCAGAAGCAGACTAGAAGTGCTTCTGGTCCACTTCTGGGTCTGCTGCTGAGCACGCTGGGGACCCCCTGCACTTGTGTGGGACACTCCATGAACCCCAGCATTGCAGCATTCATGAGCCGCCTGCTACCTAGAGGTATGTAGAAAAAACATTTAAAGCTGTATCTATGTCCAAATCGCTGAATCTTTCTGAATTCAGAGAGATTCGGATCCGATTCAGAGAGATTAAAGGGTCCTCCAGTTTGATACAGAGTTGCAGATTTGGCCACCAAATCAGGCCAAATCTCTGCCGAATTGAATCAGAGACCAAAGTTTCGCACAGCCCTAGTGTATGCTCCCTTTGCACTCCTGGCGCTGCACAGAAAGGCCAAAGTTGGACTTGGATGTATGATCTGTCTGTGTGTGCATATAGCATACTAACAGTGATCATTGGATAAAGTGTTGACAACAGTTTAGAAGAGGAAAGAGAACACAGGCCAAAATTATAAGAGTATGTTAGATTGTTGTTCATCAGAAGCTTCAACATTGTGATATGCTGTATAAACAATCCAAACACCAGGGCTAGGGACAAAAGTTACACATAAACCGGTATAAGTGATTGGAAACTGGTTTGAATCTACAACACAACAGAAGTTCAGTGCACATAAACTGCTTTCAAAATGGTGTAAACAAGTTTAAGATAACCAGTTTAGGCCATGCTGGATGGATGTAGCATCAGACTAAACTGATTCAGTTTAAATCAATTTACTGAACTTCTGTCCCAGATCCCCTCCAAATTCAAGTTAATTCACAGTCCTTAGCATCCCAGGATGATTTGCACCTCCCATGCAAATCCACCCTTGCAGGGTGGGTGGGTTAACTTTGACCCAAGCGGTCTGCTCCAGCCAAGCAGGGAGGCATGCTCTAGCACCCCCTGGCTTCTGGCCTGAGCCACTATAGGCATGTGACTACATTTCTGGAATTAAAAGAGAAAGTCTGTTCACTTGCTTATTGGTTCAATTTACACAGTTTAGACTAACCTGTGAAGACTGAGTTGATTCAGCGTCAGGATTTTTAATTGTCCACACCTAGCTCAGGGGTCATCACCGGATAACACAAAGAGGGAACTGTACCCTCTGAGTGAGACCACACTAAGATGATTAATTCATTCAGGGATCTAATAATAAAATAATGAGGTAGCAAGACAAAACAATGAAACAAACATTTTTTTTTTGCTGGGAAAAACTTTTCAATCAATCCCAAGGTTTATAGTGGCCCTGTGTTTTCTGAGCTACTTCTCCAGAGGTACAGAAAACTAGCAAGAGCTCTAGTCTTTCATGTACAAAAAGAAGTAAAATATCCAGTAAAAGCCAACTCTAAGGTCCAAAAGAGTCATTTTTCTTTTTATAATACTCCAGTAAATCACAGAGAAAGGGACAAATCACCTTCATGCTGCCTACCAGATAAATCTCTAGATGTCCTTGCACTTGAATATTTCCATAGGGGCTACCAGCACGTCCATATTTTCCCCTGAAATAAGACATATTAAGGGCTATATCCTCATGCCAGAAAGATCTACATGAGGATCTTTCACATTTCTGTAAATTAAAGACTGGCATCGGGGTTGTAATTTCAATTCCAAACTCCTCTAACAGGGCTATTGATGTAAGGTCTTTCACCTGCCACACTTTCCAGGCATGGGAACCTGGTTTAATCAAGAGAGATCCCACTAGCCAGGGCTAGACCCTGATGACTGCAAATCAGAGCTGCATGACAAATTGATTTTCTCTTTTAGTGGTTGAACCAAGATAAATAAAATAATATGAAAAAAAGATCTTGGGTTGAAAAATTGAGAACATGGTTTGAGCTTGGCCACAACATTGCACTTGTCTTACAATTAAATATTTTGCTTCATTCTGGTATTATTTAATACTGTTTCTTTTTATTGCAATTAAATTATTTTTAATTTAATTAAAATTAATTGTATGCACATTAGTTTGTCTCAGACTGAAAATGTTTAGTTGAAAAAATGACAAATGGAACATTTATCCTCTTACGGTTTGTTTTCATTTCATTTGCTTTTTTATCAGTCTCTACAAGAGCAGTGCCCTCATCTCTCCTGCTTTCATGTATGGGACCCTAATTTTAGTAACATTCTCTACTTTAGGGGCTTTTAGCAGAAAACCTGTGTGGCCATCATGGGTAATATCTAGCACATCTAAATTATTCTGTCATTAAAGAGAGAGCTCAACCAAATCACGGCACTAGAGAAAACTACAAAGTGGGGCAAAAATACAATTTATTCTTTTATTTTGTGTAAAATGACAGTACCAGATCTCCAGGCTTAGGGATGGCATAAGCAAAGGCTACGAAAATAAGAGATGGGAGGACAAGAAAGACAGCAAGGCATCTTCTTCTTTTGATTTGAGACAGTAGGGAAACCAGTAAGGACTTTAACCCTGCTCCTACAGCGCAATGTGATGGGTGCCAGCAAGGAAAAACAGGAGCTAAGTGAAATGCAGGAATACCTGCATCTCTTCCATTTTCTATTTAGTATAAGCAATATTGATCCATTTAAAAATATCTTGACTTTGGAGAAGAACTATTGTACAACTGTCTGTCCGATAAATGCAGGTGCAGTTTAAGTGGTGTAGCTTCCTATTAGTTGCATTACATCATAAATATATACGTTATCCTAAGGATGTTTAACTGGCTGAAAACCTAAATTCACTCTTAGTTCTAAGAAAACCACCTGAGATAAAGATGCTGAAAACTCTGAGCCTATTCTTTCAGTACATTTGTTCACTATTATGAGGTTAGGGTTACTCTAATTCATCAATATCTTTACAAAGGCTTGGATTATTTTCATCCTGAAAATTACAAAATATGAGCCAGATATCGCTAATCTTTACTCTGACAGGCTGTTTCCTTAGGGTGTGAATACACATAACAACTGAACCGTACCTAGATGTCACTGACTGGGAAATGGTTCATAATCCACAATAGTTATAGTCATGGGTACAGTGCTCTAGGATGCCAGCTAAAGCAGTCACCGTTTAGGGCCTGAAGTGCTGTGGGTCTGACACCATGAAGTGGGAGCTAGAGACCAACCCAGCATGCCTGGCAGAGAGTGAGTTGTGATAGAAGTGCTTGCGCCCATGCTTTAGAGGTTCCAGGGGGTAGGTAACCTGTGGCTCGGGATGCTGACACTTTTCTGCTTGCCCTTTTCAAACAAACACAAATTCAATAAAGTTCAGTAGCCTGCACTTAACCAAACTCTGTAGTGTGCTTGCCTGATTTGGGGTGTCTGGTGGTGGAGTGGGGAGGAGGAGGAGGGAAGAGAATGCCTGGGCCTATATTTTTGGTATCCCAGGGGCGGGGATGCGTGAAGAGGGGTCCTGGTTGACTAAGGGGTAAGGACACCGCTGTTGTTAGAAAGAGCTTTTATGGGATAAGCAATGCAAGGAAGCTCATTGATAAAATGTGCCAACAAAGGGGAAAAGAAGAAAAAAGAGGCAGTAGGATTCTTGCCATAGAGCGGCCAGTTGCAGTAAAGGTTGGAGGGTGGCTTAGAAATGAAGCAGCATACGATGCCTGAAGGACCAACAAGACCGGTGTCACGGAACGCTTGGCTTGCACGGGTATCATTGACCCTGGTGCACAGTGTACCTGTTCAAAGGAGTACTTGATTTCTAGGTAGATGTTTGAACCTTTAGGCTAAGTACAGAGGTTCAAAAAGCCCAAGGCAGAATTGATTCAATCTTTGCAGGATTGTCTAAGCTGCGTAGATTGGACTGAGAGCAAACTGAACTGACATTCAGCGTTCTGGTGGCCAAAGTAGGCAGAACCCCGCACTGGCCCAAGCCAAGAGCCTGGGGGTGCTCACGCCAGACAGACAGACACTGCCAAAGGCTGCTGAACCCAGCTGATTGGCAGCCCATGCCTGCTTGACTGCTGGAAAGCCCCAGCCCTGAGCCCTTGCCAGCCACCAGCCTCCCCAAGAAGCTGGGAGAATGCACCTCCTGGCCTGGCACCAGCCCCACCCCCCAGTGGGGGACTGTATGCCAAAGGGTGAAGCCCCTGTAGGAGAGGTTTTTCCTTGCCCACAGCCCAGCATGATCTTACCTTAGCCTTGCAAAGGGCCAGTAGCTGGCAAAGGAGCATGGTGTAGGCTTTCCCAGCCCAGCTTGCTAGGCTGTGGGCAGGAGAAAGACTCCCCCATGGGGGCTTCCCTTACCATGCCATGCAGACCCCTTCCGGGGGGAGAGGGAAAGTACCAGGCCAGGGCAGGAGGTGTTTCCCCCCACTGTCCCCAGCCCCCCAACTCTCAGAGAGGCCAGCAGCTGGCAAGGGTGCAGAGCTGGGGCCTTCCCAGTCCAGCTCACTGGACTGTAAGTGGGGGGAAAGCCCCTCTGTGTGACCTTCCTCTTCTCCCCCTCCCCCCAACAATGTGCAGACCCTTGCTGGGAGGCGGCTGGTGCCAGGCTGGGGCTGCATTCCCCCTCCCCCTTTTGCCCCCCACCTCTCAGACAGGCTGGTGAGGGCATGGGGCTGGGGCTCTCTCAGCCTGGCTTACTGTGCTGCAAGAAGCAGAAAAGCACCCCCTGCAGGGACTTCTCCTGGTGCCATGAAGACCCCTGCTGCTGGGGGCCAGTGCTGTGGGGGTGCATTCCTCCCTCCCCTACCTGTCAGAGAGGCCGGTGGCTAATAAGGAGATAGGGCTGGGGCTTTTCCAGCTTGGGGGTTTGCTGGGTTTAGGGAGTTTCCTCCCCTACACTGTGGAGACCCAGACTGGGTGGCCTGGGGCTCCCCTGTCCCCCATTCCACCAGCTGACAGGCAGAGGCAGGATGCAGGCTAGGGAGCAGAGGCCTTACTGCCTCAATGCTGTGACAGCTGCAGAAGGGGCTGGTCCTGTTCTACTGGAGCAGACAGCACAGCCCAGGGTCCAATGCACCCTGGGATGTTGGAGGACTGTGAGGTAACTTGAGTCAGGAGGGGATCTGGGACACAAGTTCAAAAGACTGATATAACCTAAATCAGTCAAATGTGATACTATATCTGAGCAGGCTTATTGTAAACTAGGTTCAGTTATTTTTGAAGCAGTTTATGTGCACTGAACTTCTGTTATAGCGCAGGTTTAAATAGATTTCCAATCACTTATACTGGTTTATGTGTAGCTTCTGTCCCTAGCTGTAAGCAGCTTTTAAACTGATTTAACAAGCTTGTACATTTGTCCACTTCTGGTTTAAACCACTTTTAAACCAGTTTTAGTGTCACATGTGGCCATACCCACTGTCTCATGAGTAATAAGAACTCCTCAGAGAAAGGGATTTCATGTCAGTCTGTGTGCTGAGCTGTTTAAAGAAACGTGAGAAAAGAAGCATTCATCTAAAAATTGTTTTGTCTATTGCAACTTAGTGTGAAAAAAAATTAAATAAGCAATGAGTTAAGTAAAATAAAAACCAACTGGAAGCAAGTGAAAACGTTCATTGTGAAAATATATTTCCTCCTCTTCACTTTCAAGGTTTCTATCTCCTTTTAGGGCCAGATTTTAAAGATGTTATTTTGGTTTAGAATTCCCATTACTTTCAGCAGGTCAAAGTCCTGTTCTCAGCCTTGGAAATTAATCATAAGGCCTGATCCCAGTAAGCAATATTCCAGTAACATGACTGCATGTACCTAAAGCAATTCTTATCAATTTCTTCTGTAACCATATTAAAGCTTTCAAGTTTAGAAAAAACAGAAGCAGTTTAAATTTCACTGTAACTCATGGATTGGCAGATTGATGCTCCATCACAGCCAAGACTTCAGTAGAGACACTTAAGTCTTTTCCTTATTGTTTTTAAAGTGGTAGCTAATTCCTTCTTCAAGTGTTTTGATTCATGATTAAAAATTTAATTCACTTTCATATTTAAGGGAAATTAACTTTAAGAATATGCACTGCTTGCACAAGGGCACTAAAAAATTCAAATAAAGGCCTTGAGACTCTGCCTATTTGCTTTCCACTAATGAAATTCTTCTGGACTGAGGCTAGTACATTCATCATCACTGATTTGAAAATGCACCTATTATGTGCTACGTGCTTTACAGGCATAAAACACACAAGCCTTACCAATCACAGACAATATTTAAATACAAAGCAGAGGAGGGAGACAGCATGACTTAGAGGTCTCAGCTCTTTTTAACAAATACTCCTTTAAACAGAGGACTATGAGTACTTTGATCTGCAGCAGTGACTCTTAGTCAGGGTTTTCACAGACCCCTGGAGTGCCATGAGACCCTTTTAAGGGTGCCATAGGGTGCTGCACAATAGCACTGTTAGGTGTGCAAACACCTGCACAAGTTTCACAAGATAAACACAGAAATTTCAAATAGAAATCCATAATGACAAAAATATTCTGACCTGCTGTGGTCTTTCTGAGTTCTTTGCAATAGAAGAATAATTGCTTTATTATTTTTCCATAGTCCAAAAAGTGAGCGAGAGAGCTAAGAGCTGGCATTTTTCAGGGGTGCTATGAGTCTAACAAAGTTGAGAACCACTGGTTTACAGGATAGCAGGGATTATTTTAGGCATGTTTGAAGATGTGTCTTCATGGATTTGAAAGACAGTTTAGATAAGGATTTGAAATCAGTTCTTTATTACCTCATTTGCTTGTCTCCTTTCCCCTTCTTCAAGTGAAAATGCTGTTATTTCCTGAGCTTGGAATCCTGTCATCCTTGAAAGTAGCTCTAACAATGTATTCTCTTCTAAAAGGATAGTTTGACCCTCTAGACTAATGTCATGCTTTCAGAAGTTTGTTTTATGGGACTCAATATACACACAAAAGCTATGACATGAACAGCCGGGAGCACTAAATGCCTTGAACTCCAGACATTCTTCACAGTTTGCAAAATGAACATAGACCTGGGTCTTTGACTGTGCTTTAAACAGACCATGGCAAACAGAATCAAAATCAGATCTGTTTTGGTAATGTACCCAAGGATCACATGAAAATTAACTGTGTAAGTAATAAAGCAGTGTGGCAATAATATTCATAAGTTACTTGACTAATGCAGATGGTTACTCTCGAATGCAGGCTTGAAAAACTTACCAGCAGGTGCTGTGGTAGTTTTTGGCGCTGGAAGTAAACTCCTGCGGGGAGTTGCTGTGCTGCTCAATCCCTGCAGTGTAGTTCGACTGGTCCCCTTGGGGATGTCTTTAGATGGTGCAGCTGCCTTAGGAGTAGTTTGCTCTTCATTTCCAAAGCTTGAACCTGCAGGAGGTCAAAACTGCACTCATTATAAGCTCATAAAAAATGTATGCAAACTATAGTCTCTGCACTAAATTCACATTTGCAATTATAATGTCTAATGCAAGCATATTTTCCCTTAACTCAGTTGGGCTCCATTACACAGATTTTTTTCCTAGTGCAACTGGGAGTTCCCAATAACTCACTTAGATATCAAACTTTTCCCACCTAAGTCTTAGCTGCTGATCTGGCCTGAATCTGATAACACTTAAGACTTATGGCAAGATTGAGAGAGTCACATGAGGCACCTGAAATGGTATTTATTTAATTTTAGATGTTTAAATCAGAAAAAGCAGGAGATCCCAGCTCCAGCAGCTCCAAAGTGGATTAGGTGCCTATATTAATTAATTTATAGAGTCTCATCCATGCACAGAAATGCCCCACTCTGAGCAGTGGGTGTCACCTGCCTGTCATGATTTAGATATGAGGAACAGCAGTGCCTGAATTCTGCCTGTGTCTCCCAAGGGCCCTGACTGGTTGGGTGCGCTTCGAGTACCATGACCTCACATCAGTAGTATTGAATCAAGCACGAAGCAAAGCAGCTATAATCACTTCAATTAAAAAATACAGGGAGAGGTGAGGCAGTTGTGGTGTGGCTGCCCATCTCTAATTGTTAGAGCACTTGCCCAGAAAAAGGGGAGCCCTGGGCACTAGTCCCTCCTCAGCCTGAAATGGTTCAAACCAGGGATGACCAACCCCCAGGCCACAGTCTAGGTCAGGCTCCTGGTGCTGTCGTTCAGCCCACTGTGCTCCCCACAGGTCCAAACATTTAGTGGCAGGGGAATGTGGCACTAGCCTGCTGCCAAATTTCCAGATACATGGGGTACCCTGCAAACCAGATAGTATAGCCCTGCATGCTGATTTGGGTGTGCAGGGTGGTACAGGGCCCAATCCCAGTGCTGTAGGGTAGTGAAGAGCCTGATCTCAGCATGGCCTGCTGGGCCAAAAGTATGGCCACCACTAGTTCAGACCAACATCTGACCTAAGACTGGGGAGACCTGGGTTCTGGTCATCACTCTCAGGATTATGCTGGATGTCCAGGGATCTAGCCCTCACACAGACTCTTCTATAGCTTGATGATTATGGCACTCTCATAGGATGCTGAAGAAGACCTAGAGACCAGTTCTCAGCCTTGCAAGGTGAGTTCTCTAACCTAGATTACTATCCAAAATCTGGGCAGAAGTAGCCTCTCCCTTCCACAGGATTTTAAGAAGAGTGAGCCTTGCTCATATAGGCATTATCCTCGGACGATGAATCTGAACTCCAGATCCTGACTGGGTGGAAGCACCGAAGCTCCAGAGAGAGGCAGGAACTCAGATACACCCCTGGGTCAGCATTTCCTATTGACTATGTGCTGACAGCTCTCTGCTCAGTGTGCTGTTTGGAAGTGCTTAGCTCTCCTTATTGATTATACAGAAAACATAGTTGCCAGACTCCATTTCCTTGCATCCTTGCCATAGGGGGCCAGGCATTTATCTTACAATCATTACAACACCTCAGGTATCTTTTTGGATATCACCTTGAGTTTTAATTACTGTTGTGGGAATTATCCTGGTAGTAAACACAGCACCCAGTAATCAGTGTTTGTAGGATTTGACTGTTGGGCAAGACATGAGCTCCCTGACCCAGTAATAGTTTATTGCAATCAGTTCTTCTGATAAGATATACAAAATGTGAATAATATGAAAAGAAAAAATCTGCCTTAATCAGCACATCTATTTCAATCATGTTCTCATGCTAAATCTAAGGTTTCCACGGTTTCCATTTTATGCTGACCTTTTTCAAAACCCTTTATATCTTCACTTGCTTTTCTGCATTTGCCACCTAAGGAATTAGCCTATCTTATGCTCCTTGCAGATATAAGGAAATCAATTTCTCCCTACATATAAAAAAGCCAAGTTGACGTGTCTTCTTATCTATTAAACAGAAAGCCTAAGTGGAGTGAGAGATTACAGCATGTTTGGACTTGAACAGATGCAGAAGGATGAGAATTTGCTTGAAAAATGAGCACAGACAGTGTCAAGAAGTATACAGAATTCCACAGAAAGACTATGATTTTTATTTTCATTATTTTAAAGAGATAGGAATACAATACTATTTAGGCACTGCCTGCAGGGAAATGATAACATTATTAAAATAACTGGCATAGCAAACTCTTCAGGTTATTTTTAAAGATTTAAGCTTCTTAACCATGCATCTGAAGGGAGGCTTTTTTTGCCTTTCTTTCTGAAAATCTAAGAGTCTTTTATATTAAGGTGAAAGCTTTAAAAAGAAAAGCACCTTTTCTGGTTAAAGAGCCTTGCAGGCTGCTGTCTCTTTAAGGCAGCTTGCGTGCAGGTCTTAATGTGAAGCATTGTGCCTAAAGTCTACATGGATTTCTACAACTACATTTGACCTTTACTCAAATAATAAGCTACATGAAAAATTCAAACAATTTACTGTGCTCTGGGTGGAAGCAGAAAACCACAAGCATGTATCATTCTAACACTGTTCTGCACAGAATACCCCCTGAAACATTATATGGTTGTTTGGTTTCAAAATTACCAGAATTTCTCATGGGCTTTAAAAGATTATACACTGAATTCTTTACTAACAAACCTCTACTCGCTTTCAGTAGAATTACACCAGCAAAAAAACCCCTGGTTCTATCTGTGTAATCTGTACTGCAATGCTGCATGTTAAAATCTTTCTTGGATGCTAGGAATAATTTATAGGGCATGTGCTCATTTAAATTCATTAGCTACATGCTGCTCAAATTATTTACTGTTCTTTGAAATGTGCTCACTTAGCTACTATGGACAGCATGCTTACAGTCAAGGAAAAAAGGGATTTTGGCTATTTGTTTAAAGTTCAAATTATAGGAGTAGTTGCCTTCAAGAGGAAATATTACTTATTATTTATGGAAAAATACAGTTCAAATGTCTGTATATTGAAGCCTCATATGCCTATCTTTTATTCTCTTAGGTAAAATTTATTATACAGAGAACATTTCAATTTAGCAATCTGGCTAGCTTCCAGCATGGAAGCAGTTCTTCTGTTTGAAGTATGAGGTGTCAAGGGAAGTTATATAATCTCTTTTGAGAGATATCTTGCATTACAAAAGAAAATCTTTTCAAGTTCTTTAGTATGAAGTGCAGTTGGCAACAAATACTCTTGCCCTTTGAAACACAGCAGAAGCAGTCCAGTAATTAAAGAATGATTATCAGCTGAATGGCAAGCTAAAATGCGACCTGATCATAGATCAAGTATTTGCAAATACCCAGTATGTGCTGAATGCCAGTGGACACATCCTATCACATATCCTGTGCATAGATAACAGAAGAAAAAAGGAACAATTCTTTCAGAAAGAGTGTTTTCAAAGTAATATTTCCTATTCATCTTTTTGTAAGATATGGAAAGGCTGAAAGAACATTAGGTCAAATATCAACGTTTATGAATACAAGAGATGCCAAACCAAGGCTAATGCTAAACTTAAGATAATCCACTTCATTTGCAGTTCTCCCAGGCATCTAGCATGAAGTGTGAGTACACCAAGATGTACCCCTCCTTTATAAGTATATGTAAATGTGTAAATTCCCAGTGCTGCTCCCACTGACAACACTGAAGCAAAGTCAGGCCACTTAAAGCAGAAGGACTAGTGATCCAACTTACTATGCACTCATGCACACAGTTCTAATATTCTAAAGCAGAGATTAAATGAAAAGTGAGAAAAGCCTCATTCCTCACCTCCTCAGAGGAAAATAATACTTTTATTTTAATTCCATTCAGTTACTTAGTCATCTCTCAGGAAAATTACTGAAACTTGCTGACTTATCAATGACAATTTTCAGTCAATCATGAGTTGTAGCTTTCACTTGCTGCCTACAGTGAGTGAATCAATAGTATTTGCTCTTCAAATCTGGATATTCCTTGGTGTAAAGAAACACCAAGATGTTTGGTGAATGAAGAACACAGTCCATATGAGCACAGTAGTATAACCTGTTTTTCCCCATCCCTCTTGACTATTTTTGCCCTCAGTTGTTCTTCCAGGTGTAAAACTGAGATTCTGATTTCTGCTGTGAAGTACCCAGTATATGTTTTGGTTGCTCCTCAGTAAATAAATAAGGTGGTATCTTTAATTGCATATAAGAACACTAGACATGCCTTTCAGGAAGATTCCATGTACCAAAAGGCTGCTAGGGCCAACAGTCTCTAGCTACATTTATATAAACTCCTTCCTACAAGTCATTGATACCTAAGAAATTCTAATTTCCTTTCTATGGAAAAACACATGGAAGACAAACAGTTTTCTATAATCTCACAAGCCATTTAGGGAGTCAGAGGTATCCCTTACCCACCCTCCAAATGAAATCAGGACCAAAATCCCATGGATTTCCAGCTAGATACACAGATTCATTATCTGTCTCTGCACTTCAGTCTTCTATTGGCAATGTGGTAGTACAGTTAGCAAACTGATTTGATTTCTGATTGCCTACACAAGCAATGAGAATTTTTGTCATATACCAGAAGTTCCTTTTTTTATTAATTTTAGGGCTGTCAACTAATCACAGTTAACATGCGTGATTAATACATTAATTGGTTCTTGCATTATTTTTTTAAACATGTTAATTGTGGTTTTGGAGCCTGTACTTGGCCTACACTCTGCCACTGCCAGGCCACCCAGTGGGGCAGCAGTGGCAGTGCAGAGGACGCAGGGCAGCCCGGGCACAGGGTCTGGACAGCTGCAGCAGGAGGAGGGAGTGTGTGCACACAGACACGGACTCATACAAGCAGCCACAGCCTGCATGCTGAATAGTGCCACACCGGTAAGTATGTGAAGGGGGAAGGGCAGGGGGAGAGGGAAGAGTTCGGGGATGCAGACTGAGGTTCCCATGGCAAAGTGGGGCAGGGCCAGGGGCAGGCCCTGGGGTGAATGGAGCCCTGGGGCCAGGGTGGGTCATGGGACAGATTGCAGGCAGCTTATTCAGGGGCACAGGGGTGTGGGGGGCAGCTCCCTGCTGCTGTGTGCACCCCCAGGGGAGGCATGGGGGGCATATGCCTCTTGGACTTGTGTGTGTGTGGTGGAGGCAGGCTGCCTGCTGTGGGCTGGGGCACTGTGCCTTGCTGCCTTTGCCCTGGGAGCCGTGTGATGCCATGTTGCGTCTCCCACTGCCAGGCAGGCAGGGGATGTGGCTCAGCTAGTGTGTGGCTCCCAGGACAAAGACAGCAGGGTGCAAAGCCCCAGCCTGAAGTGGGCCGTCTGCCTCCACTCCGCTCAATAAGGGGGCACGTGCCTTGCATGCCTCCCCCAGGGGTGTGTGCAGTAGTGGGGAGCTGCGCCCTCCCCCATGCCCTGCAGCTCTGTCTCACAACTCACCCTGGCCCCAGGACCCCATTCACCCCAGCTCCTGCCCCCCTCCCTCACTGTTGTGGTCTCAATCTGCCCCTCCCACCCTTCCTTCTCCCTCTTCACCTTCTCCTCCACAGACTTACCTGCTGGGAGCTGTAAATGTGTTTCTGCATGTGTGTGTATATATGTGTTTCTGCCTGCTTTTCACTCCCAAGCCACAGCCCCCCAGCCCTGCTGCTGCCCCTCACTCTTGACCCACAGTACCACGCATCCTGCCAGGGCATGCAGGGAAGGCCCCCCACCACCAGGCTCCAAACCCCACACACACCCATAGCCCCCATCACCTTCACAAATTCCATCCTCACACATACCACCCCCACCCACAACCACACAAAGTATCTATATAATTTTCTATAATTTTGCAATTTTCTGTGCATAATTTTGGGTTTTTAGCTGTGTAATTAAAATCACAATTAATCAAGGCTAATTTTTTAATTGTGCTATCAAATGTTTTCATTGTTTGGCAGTCCTAATTAATTTCTTACAAAATAAAAGTAAAAATATGTAAAATACCACATTTGATCTGATTTTAAATCCAAAAAGTCTCGGATTTTCAAGAAGTCTTCTGTTTAACCTCAAAGAAATGTCACTATTTTGCTAGAGGTACAAGGCTCAAAAGAGTTAATTTCTCAAACTGCAAGCAATGCAGGCCTTCAAAACTGACACGGTATTTTTCATGTGAAACTGGCCAATGGTGAGTCAACAGTAACATAGCAACCATTTTCGCTATCAACATTTCTTAGTGTAGTAAAGATTCTACCAGAGAACTTGGGCAAGACTTGTCAAGAAAGCCTGTCTCCAGTGATAGTTTGAACTTTTTGTTTTACTGATAAATAAAACATGAAAAGACACAAGGACACAAGGAGCCAGGCTGATTCTATAGATCAGTGTCTCATGAGCTGATACGTGAAGCGTCTTAAACAGAAGCGAGTTTCCAGCTTTCCACAGCAGGTCAAGCATTAACTGTTTGGCAGTGAAACTGGAATTCGTAGTCACGTACTGCAGCTGTATTCAGGCTGGGAACATTGGTAATGTACTTGCACCATGAATGTGCAGTGTAGCTTGCACATACATCCACAACTGTATCAAAGACCTTTCTGTATTAAAGATCTTCGGAGACCACTTGATGCCAATCTCAAAGAAAATGCAAGCACGTCTAGTAGTTACAAGCAGCCTACCATATAACAATAAACAGTATGATTTTTACCAAACTATGTTTTAAGGGCCCAGTGTTTTGCTGGCACCAATCTTAGCATACATTCATGCACCTGGGTACAGGCTAGGTCGTTTAAATCAATTTGCAAATCCAAGCAGGTAGATGACTAAGGCTATGGACATGTTACATTTGTGGTGTTGCAAACACCCTTATAGCACTACAAATGAGCATCCACATATTGACGTTATTTGTAGTGCTACAAAAATGGCAGATCAGCCACAAAAATGTTCCTGTTTCAAAGAGGAACTTCTCAGTAGTGATAGGTTTTGTAGCACTACATATAATATGTAGAAAGTTATACACAGAGCTACAGGCCCTGTAGCATCCCACAGTCCTCCACTTTCCATTCACCCCCAATCAAAGAGGGTGGGAGGAAGAACAACTAGCCCCCTGACAGCATACCCAGCCACAGAAGGTTCTTGGGGAACTTTGCTGGGACCCTGCTGACACATTCAATTTAAGGTGCAACGGAAAGCAGCCCAAAAATGTTATACTTATTTCATGAAATATTTTTGTGGCTGGTTTCCTGTTTTGTTGAGCTAACAATTTCCTGAACATGGGACAGGGTTGCTCTTAATCACACCATAAATAGTATACTCAGGTCATCAGTGTAATGTCTGCCAGGAACCTTAGAAGCAACTTTGTAGTGCTCCAAGCAGAGAGCTTTGCATGTGTGCTTACCTCTACAGCACTCTATTGTTGAAGCACTACACATTAATGTATGCCCATAACCTAAGACAGCAGGGGCCACCCTTTTTTGCTGGCATACCACAAATTAGCACTAAACCCTCCCTGAGTGCCACTCCAATTCCTTTCCCTTGCCCAATCTGCTTCTTAGCTTCCTGCTCCCTGACTAAGCTGCTGTTCTGCTTTCTGCCTTATGCTCCCTTCCTGATCTATGCTCTGCTTTCTGCTGCCTGCCACCATGCTGCCTCCTCTTCCCCAATCTGCCATATGCCACAGACAGAAGTTTCCAAGCCGCTTATGGCTTCTGTGCTGCAGGTTACCCACTGTGGCCCTAGGGGACCTAACCCGGTCCCTGGCACCTGCAGGTAATTAACTTGAATAAAAATGGTGGTTAGCACTGGAAGATCTAGACCTTTTTACCAATGGAATCTATTCCTAAAGTCTTCCTGCCTCAGAAACACAATATCCTTTTGAGCCTACTTCACAAGGGAAAAGTGTCAAACAGTGCCTATGGAGAAATGCACTCAAAGAGCATGACTTAGACCATTTAGACAATGTCAGATATCAACAAAAGCTGACGCTGGGAGCAATACTTTTTACCCAGTAAAGGCAAATCCTGGAAACAAAATAATATTTAAAGATTAAGGACAATACTGTATCTTATAGGAGAAAACTAGTGCTCTGAGTAATCGTCTGATCAGGAAAATCCCTATACCGCTGTGAATAATCAAGTGACATTTAAAACAAACATTTCATTAGGCTTGAACATTTCTTAATACTCTAGTCATTAAACTGTCTTCTTTACTTCTCATATTTACCATATAATGTGCCCATCAGTTTGTATATATTAATGATAAGCTGCAGTTAATTTTCATATTTCACTGATTTAGCAGTATTCTTTTGAAGTTCAGCATTGCACACTTGGGCAATAGTGTCACACAGCTTAATTATTGATCCATGCAACTCCTTTTACAGTTGCATATTTTACCATTTGAACTGAAATCATATTATTGACCAAGTTTCATGATGTCAGCACATACTAGTTGACAGGGATTCCTATACCGTTACTAAGTTACCATACTGTGGCAGAGAATCAGTCCAACTAATTCAATGTTTTGTTTTTGCTATACTTGGTATACCACAAAAAGGTAGGAATCTCATAATGCACCAAGCCTACTGATTGTAGGAGAGTACTGGTGATTTCTTTTCAATCCAGGACAAGGTTCATGCATACAGGGAGGAGTAAAGGATTAATATTTATAGCATTTTTAACTGAACTAGCTGACCTAAAATAATCTTGTTGCTACAGTATGTTATTTGACTTTGAGGCATACTATTTTTGTCAGATTAAACTAGCATATTGTATCAATGGTTTGGCATAATTTAATTGCTGTAATGTGTGTTTTTATAATACTGATAGAAAGGCCAGAATTTTATAAAGAGCTTGACACAGAAAACAGAAGTCTTTCATAAGAATTCCTTTTCTGTTTAGGCACCAAAATAAGTCACTACATTTTCAAAAACTTCTCAGTGTATGATGTTACTGGGATATTGAATACCTCAGAAAACCTGACCATTTTAAAGGGAGTCAACTTATTTTTGAAAATCTGACCCCACTTATGGGCACTGAACATGTGAGAACCTGAGTTGTCCCACCCTCATTCACAAAATACATTATAAATTATTCAGAAAAGTTTGGTATGGTTCTAAGTACATGGAGTGCAAGACAAGAAGAGAAATTGGTGGTAGAAAGGTAAACATTTATATTCTACATGAACAGATGTATAACTTTTGGCTTTCCCAACATGAAAGATATTGACCTACAAAGAGAAACAGGAGAAACAATTTTCTTATGGCTCTAATCTTGTACGATAAGTGGCCTTTGGGAGCTGTGGGCAAAACCAGCCTGGTTCTGGTCCAATTCATGCCAGGCTTTGGTGGCTTCTACTGCTGGGGGACTTTGCCCATGCCTACACTGGGGCCAGGCACCTGGGAACTGTGCCCATACTGCAGCCAGTGGAGCAGATGCAGATGCAGCTTCTAGCCCCACAGCTCCAGTGTAGTCCCTTGCTGCCAAAACGCTGCTCAAGTCCTCCAGTAATGTAGGATGGATCCATTGACCGCATGGACCAGATTCAGCCTACAGGCCATATGTCGCTGATCCCTGCTGTAAGACAGTTTAGGTGGATGGACCTTGCACTAACCAACATGCAAGACTGTAGTAGCCTTTCTACACCAGTCAGGTACTATGGTGATAAGAGTGGTAGAAGCAGGCAGATATTAATCAGTACAGCTCTATACAGGAGGTTTGAAGCTAAGCTTCCTGATCTACACCCACAAAAATTTCTGAGGGAAATTAATTCTTAAAATTCAATTTCAATTTTTTTTGGCTGGGGTCCATCACCAAAGTCCTCTTTATGTATCTGGCAGCAAACATGCAGCCTGTGCTAAAGCACCATCTTGCACTGATGCTATACTTTATTGAGATCAGCTTGC
Organism: Crocodylus porosus; assembly: GCF_001723895.1. NCBI lineage: Eukaryota > Metazoa > Chordata > Crocodylia > Crocodylidae > Crocodylus > Crocodylus porosus. The sequence continues at coordinate 164,790,981 of NW_017728906.1, forward strand.
CAATTAAATGGCATATTTCTGTTGACACAGGTTTTGATAGATTAATTTTACACCTGAGCTGAGCCACATGCTACCACTACTGAAATGATACAAACTTCACTGGTCACAGAGAAATAGTGAAATTTCTATGCATACTCATGGAAGATTTGCCTACTTGCTGGCTGCACAGCAACTTGGGTTATATAATTCATTTAATTTTAACTTGTGAAATAGTACAGACTTCACTGATCAAGGTGAAGATTTTATTACAAAGTAAAATGTCTATGTACCTTGGTAGCAGATTTGCATAAAACTTGCTGACTGTATAGCTGCTTGACTTATACTGTGCAGTTCATTTGAGCTTCTTTACATAACTGGCAAATCAAAGCCACATCCAGCATTTCTAAAAGCAACCTAATAGTTTACTGGTCAGTCATAACACTTGTCAGAAGAGTTTTAAAATTCAAATGGCGTCCTTCACAGAATGCACATGCATTTTTTTAAATAGGCCTGGTTTTTAAAAGGTACTACGAATTCACCTCTGGCCTCTCTGCAATATCTCAAACCGAGCAGCTGAAAACCTTGAGGCACTCAAAATGACTAGTCACTTTTGAAAAACTTGCTTTGCTTAATGTGTACCTTATGGTCAAAGTGACAGGGAGCACCCTCAAGTTGTTATTACCGTGGTGTAGTATGAAAAAAAGCACTGGGAATGGATGGTGGGAATTATTATTTTTTAACTGGGAAGAAAGAAGAGTAGCTACTATACATATTTGGGGGCACATTTATAAGGATTTCTTACAGAGTAGATGAAAATGTACTGATCTGCATATTATACAGGCACTGAAATCAATAATCTGTTGTGAAAGTATATACTGTATTTATTCGAATCCAAGACAAGGTTTTTTCCCCATTCAAAATGTGGGGAAAAAAGCCCTTGTATTGGATTTGAGTAAAAGGTGACAGGAGGGTAGGTGGTTGCTATGGCTCAAACTCAGGCCCCAAGTCTGAGTTGGGTCCACAGTCCAAGCTGCAGAAGTCGCCTGACCCTTCTGCCTTGCGTAGCCTCTGACTCCCTGCCTTCCCTCAACAACTTCTGCCCTTTCCTCTCTCCCCCACCCTCACCGTGCTGCTTACTGTCAGGCATGGTTCCTCTCCCGCCCCGCACAGGGCACATGGAAGCTCTGGCCCCAGCCCTGGCCACAGCAGCAGGTCTGGTCCCGGGATGCTGATGAACAGTCAGGCAGAGGCCAGAACTTCCATGTGCTACATGCTTGGAAAGGAATGGAGACAGAGCTACAGCAATGCCTGGCAGTAAGTAACTAGGGGGAGGGCTGCAAAGGGAGGCAGGAGGGCAGGCAGCAGGGACACAGACCCAGGCACTATAGGGGGGGGGGGGGGGGCAGGCTGCAGGGTGGACAAGTTGGCAGGAGCAAGAGGACTGCCTGCCCCACCACCCAGCCACCTGCTCCCTCACATGCCTCCCTGCTCCAGCAGTAAAGGGATGAACTTAAGATGACCTCCTGATAGTTAGACTCTATACATGGAAAATTGTAACCAATTTATGATTTTACTATATATAGAATCTAATTAGTGGGGGGTCGTCTTAAATTCAGAGTTGTGTTAGACTTGGATAGATATGGTAAAATCCTCATAAACATGGTCATTATAGTCTGATATTCATATGCACCTGTATGACATTTGGGAGCTCTGATTGGCTGTAAAATGTTGCAATGTTATTAGAATGATATATTTAACATATTGTCCAAAAATATATTTAGAGAGAAAATACCAGTTGTATCAAAATTACCAAATCAAGAAATCTTGTCTTAGATTATTTTTCAATCATTACTACTTAATGTTCAATCATTACTACTTAATAACATGAATTATTAATAAACTGTGACTTATTTAAAAGTACTCCATACACATTGCCATACAGTGACATTGCTATGTCTCTTTGGAAGTACTAAAGCACGGCGCAGTAACTGCCCGTACTGCGCCAAGCATGCAACATACAGTTAAATTTTGCCACTAGGTTGTCATAGCGGCGCATTAAAATGGAGGAGCGTGCTGCTTCAGCGACATAGCTGCCGATCACATGTAGACCCACATAATCACTACATCATCATAACATGCCATATGGAGACACAGCATGTAGGGCGATGTGTAGATGCAGCCCATGTTGCCTTAATTCTGTTTCCATTGAAGTAAATTGAAGCTTTATTATTTTACTGGTAACCTCAATGGAAGAAGAATCAGACCAGTGTAAGCACTTTGCTTCCCAATATACTAAGGAAATGACGCATTCTCTTTAGCAGAGAGCAATATTTTTATTTTAGACCCTATTAGGCAGATGTTACAAGACTTGAGCTTCTGTGGTGCATAAGAGGAAATGAGCACAGATTCAGAGCTAGATCTTCAGCTTTGTTACGTCTGCTTGCCAAACAATTATTACGCCAGCCTAACTGGCCGGTGCAGGATCCCTCTCATCTATGGGTTTTCATGGGCAATAGAACTATCATAGTTACCCCAAACATAGGAGATATTTCCTGGCCAAGGCATCTCTATATCCCAGGGACCCAAGGCACATACAGCCTGAAGACTTGTCTCTTCTCTATTGGTCCAAAAAGTATAACACCTCCCCACACAAACCATCATGGCAGAACTACAACAACACTGTTCCAACATGGAAGATTCCAATATCTGTCACTTTAAAACAGAAAATTCAAAACATGAAGAAAAAAGAAGCCAGTCTAAAGAGCAACATCCACTTCCCAAGCTTACAAAGAAAAGAACATCACCCCAACTTTGCTAATCACGACGCAGGAACACTTAGAAAAACAGAGAAACTATCTCCTTCACCTAATATCCTCCAAAGGAGGTCTACTGAAACAAGAAATCTTCGCATTCTCCAGTACACAGAAGGAAAAAAATAAAATCCAGAATAAGCCTTTAACTATTATGCAGTAAACTATACACTGCTACCAAATAAAACTGTGATGACAACCATCCAGCACTAGAAGAAGTGGAATCCCCTAATGCAAATCATCAGTCCAGAAATGAAGCAGGACAATGCCCACTCACCAGAAGTGCACTACTCAATACCCCAACACCAGCAACATATATAAACTAAGCTTCTATCCAGACAAACAATTCGACAATATTAAGGAATTAGCACATTTTGAAAAGAATTCCTCCACCTCCAAGAGAAGAACAGTAACCACCTTCCCGTTGTTCCTCCTAACTGCAAGAACAATGGTACAGGTCATGGAAGACAAAACCACACTTTGTGGTACCACACCACTGACTATTCAGCAAAGAAATCAACAATGAAATTCTCAACATACACAGCCACTGCCATAACCTCTCCTCCTTAGAGAGAAAAAGCACACAGGCCCTAAGATCCAATGAGTAAATAGTGATAAAACCAGTAGACAAAAGGGGAGTGATAACTAATCCTAAATGCTACATCAGTGGGGATGACAGACAATTCTATGACACCACCTAATACAAGTAACTCAGAGAAGACCGTACTGCGGTATTTAGCTTTGAACTCAAAAATACCATCAAACCTCATCCCTGGCAACTCTTAGAAAAACTAAATGGTCTACTTGCCTCATTCTCCCATGCTAGGAATATTCTATGTGATCCCCAAGATACAGAAACTGTCAGAACCAAATTTAAGAAAGGTGCTCGATAACACTGAGTTAAGCTGAACATGTACAGGCAAGTCAATGGAAAAACCCCAAGAGACCAGTACGCATGCCCGAAACATGCCCCACGCTTGACCCTTTTGACATTTACAATGAGGTAATCTGAATTGGCACTATGCGCATGCCCGGTGTTGTTCTAGACATGATGTAATTGAACTAGAAACTTCCATAGGGGAAGACGTGTGATTGGCCACCTGAAACCTACTTAAGGCCAGTGAGTTTCTGCCCACAGCGGAGACCAGACCAGTGCGGAGCTGACCTGAGCAGAGACTGCTACAGCGGAGACTGCCTCAGGAGAGCCACTGAACCCTGATTCGCCTGGGTCCAGAGTTCTGCTGGTCTCCCCGCCACCATCATATCCCGGCGTACCCCTTCCTAGAAAACATTCGTTTTCGTATCGACCGCTCGTTATCGACCATCCGTCTGTACTGATTACTCGTTTCATCCGTCTCAAACTGATTACTCGTTTACCACGTTCCGGTCAACTCGTTCTACGTTTCCGATTACTCGTTCGGCTCGTTCCGGTTACCTCGTTCATCGTTATCGTTACTGACTCGGCCTCATTTCTCGTTCATCGTTGTAACATCGTTACCTTTTGTAACCAAGATTGACCTGGCCTATGCTACCATACCATCAGTGGCATAAGTAAAAAGACAAAAATAAAAGCCTTCTTTTGAAACCGCACGTGTCCTGACCGCTCTGACTCCTCGCCGCTAATCCCACCTGTTCGCTCGTCTCGGGCCCACCGTGACACGGAGCTTTTGGCGGCAACATGGCGTCATGAACAGGATCAATGGGAGGCTTGGAGTCAGAACTGATCCGTCACTGCCCATGGTGCAGTGGAAGGCGTCCGACCAACAACCCAGACGACTTATGGGCACACATCGTGTACCATCAGGCCACCAATCCAGCCATGTCCATATACAGAAACAAGGAAGCCCTGATGGATTCATAAGCAGGGACCACAGTAATTCAGGCTCTGGTGGGGGGAAAAGCAGACACCCTGCAGGCTTGCAGGAGACAATTTCAGGTGTTTTTCAGGGCAGGCTCTCCCATGCCTCTGATTGGCTGAGGGAGCTTGCCGCGGGCTCCCACCAAATCTGTTATTCCAATCCTGTCATAGTGCCATGACTGTGCAAGGACTTCCAATTCTTCCTGCTTGTTTCCCAGGCTGTGTGCATTTTGATTGCCCTGATTTCTCAGGAAGTGTGAGAGCACCTCCCCTGTTGCCTCTTCCTGCTTGCTTTTCCTCCCGGTCTCCCACTCCCCACTTACCTCAGGGCTTCGGTCTCCACCCCCGATGAACCTAGTTTATTAAAGCCCTCCTCACTAGGTTAGCGAGCCTGCCTGCGAAGACGCTCTTTCTTCTCTTTGTCACTCAAAAGACCAAATTTGCTCCAAGATACAATGGACTTTCTCCACACACTCCACAACATAAGCCAGAGCCCTGAGAATATCGCCCTAGTGGCCATGGATATCACAGGCCTTAGTACCAACATTTCCCATCATGGAGGCATCACATTCTCCCATAAATGCTTATGAGACCATAACCGATATCCAGATTTCCAACCCTACTAAAATGAACTACTTCATCCTCACACCAAAGAAGTTTACCTTCAATAAGAGACCTATGTTGGTCCAGTAAAAGATATTATTTACCTTAATAAACCAGGGGACTTCTGACTGTCAGAATGGCTGTTTGGAGCTGTAAGCAGCCAGGCAAATGTTAGAGCAGCTTTAAAGAAGTGTGTTTTAAAAACTTTCAAATTTCAGACGATGAGCAGTGTAATAATGTCATATACCAACAACCTTAGTGGCTGCCATTCTTACATTCTGGGTAGGATTCTAAGTTTCAGCACTGAATTTCTGCATATACTGGTTTCCTAACATGACTTACACTTATGACCATCTGTTACAATGGCCTTCTGCCTGCTCCTAATGGTTGGCATCCCAGTTTTACAGGACACAGGCACCAAAGAAAGATAGTATTAGAAGTGACATCTGTTATACAAGAAACTCCTCCCAATGGCAAGAAATGCCAAATTAGAGCTACATGCTTCATTATGTGGAATGGCATTTGTTGACACTCATGGGCATTGTATCATCAACAAATACCTTTTCCTGGTATCACTCTTTCTCATTTGCTTCTATATTGGCTCAATATGCCACAGTTGGAAAAGGTAGCCTGCAAGCAGAGTTAACTAAATTCTATCAGCTTTTTGTGATGTGTGTTGGCTCCTTCAACTCACCACACTAAGAGAGGTCAAGCAGCACCTCAGCAACTGCCAGCATCTATGTCCTGTAATGTCTAATCCCACCTCTGCCTGCCAGGTCCCAGAGTGATGTTGATTATGTTACAACTTACAGCCTCCTTCCCATATGCATGGGGGTTTCTATTCTTTTTCAACATTTGTCTGAAGCACTGAACATTGGCTGCAGTGCACTGAACCTCCAAACAGTACTCAAAAACTTCTCAGGTATTTGTTGGTAGGTCTGTTCACATAATCAGAGGCAAATGGATAACCAGATATGGGGTCAGGAAAGGATTTTACCCCAGCTCAGACTGGCAAGGACTGATGTTTTATTATTGTTGTTGTTATTATTGACTGTCTCTAACATGGGGCACATTTTCTTCCTCATTGGTTCCTGCCTTAGCCATGGATGAGGTACTGGTGGCATCCTTGCCTCCCCTCTCAAATTTTTATACACATTGTAGTTTTCCTTCCTCCCACCACAAAATAACTTGAAAGATCTCAGAGGGCAACAGTGAACCTTTAGACAATGACTGGACCAAAGTCTTAGTAAAATAGAGGATGGAAAGCAAGATAGTATTGCATTTGAAAGCAGCAATAAAACAGTCTTTCTTCACATCTGCATAGCAATGTATAATCATACACAGCAGACAGAATCTGGTTTACCATTTCCTGCTGACATGGCAGCTTTGTTACAAGCTGTTTGTCACGATTTTGACATCTGTATTTGAGAGCCTCATTAATTCTAGGTGTGTACCATCTGATGAAGTAGGCTATAGCTTATGAAAGTACATGTCTGGCTAAAGAGTTAGTCTATAACAGTGTTGTTAAATTTCTGACCCATGGGGCTGTGTCATCTGGCCCATGGGGCATCCCAGGGGTCTGGAAATTTGGCAGTGGAGGAACAGTGGCAGCATTAATTGCCATGGCTCCCATGGCACTTTAGGGAGTCTTTGGACCAGACGACAGCTAACCGCCTCTCTAGGAATATAGTAAAGCTTCCAAAACAGAGAATAACAACAATCAGAGTCACTACTGAAAAACCCTCTCTCAAAATCCCCTAAGGGACCATGACCCAAAGGGGAGGGGAGTTCAGGAAGAGTGGTTGCTCCTCAAGGGAGTGATCCTTGGTGCACGAGCTAATGCCATTCCATCTCGGAGGAAAGGCAGCAAAAGGGCACAGCAGCCCCCTTGGCTCTCCAGAGAACTAGCGGACCTACTGAGGCTAAAAAGTAAGACCAACAAAGGACAGAAGACAGAATTCACCTCCAAGGAGGAATATTCTGCACTAGTGTGGACGTGCAGGAAGCGAACAAGGAAAGCCAAGACTGCAACTGAACTCCAACTAGCTACAAGTATCAAGGACAATAAAAAGTCCTTTTTTAGATACATGGGGAGCTGGAGGAAAAGCAATGGCAACATTGGACCCCTGCTAAACCAGATGGGGCAACTGACAACTGACGCCCAGGAAAAAGCCAAACTACTAAATGGGTACTTTGTGTCAGATTTTCATCGGTCCCACGGGTTGCCTCCGCTCATTATGGGACAGAGAGGCCGAGGTGAGGGAGATTCCTTGCCTTCCGTTAATGCTGACCTCGTGAAGGAACACCTTGAGAGGCCGGATACCTTCATGTCAGCCAGCCCTGATGGTTTACACCCCAGGGTACTCAAGAAGCTGGCAAGCATCATAGCTCAGCTCCTGGCACAGATCTTCGAGAGTTCCTGGCACTCTGGTGAAGTGCCTGAAGACTGGAAGAAGGCCAATTGGTGCCTATCTTCAAGAAAGGGAGGAAAGTGGATCCGGCAAACTCCAGGCCCATCAGCCTGACCTCTATCCCAGGGAAGGTCTTAGAACAAATCATCAAAGAGGGCATTCATAATGGGCTGCCAGACAGCAACACCCTGAGGGATAGCCAGCATGGGTTTGTTGCAGGTAGGTCTTGCTTGACCAATCTTATTTCCTTTTATGACCAGGTGACCTATCACCTGGACAAGGGAGAGGAGATAGATGTTGTATATCTTGACTTCAAAATAGCCTTTGATCTGGTATCCCATGATCACTTCTTGGCAAAACTGGCCAACTGTGGCCTCGGGTCCGCCACAATTTCCTGGCTTGGAAATTGGCTCCATGGGTGGACCCAGAGGGTGGTGGTTGATGGAAGTCAATCGTTGTGGTGCACTGTGACCAGTGGGGTCCCTCAAGGCTGTGTCCTTGGGCCTATATTGTTCAACATCTTCATTAATGATGTGGACATTGGAGTCAGGAGTGGACTGGCCAAGGTTGCTGATGATACCAAACTTTGGGGTAAAGCATCTACACCTGAGAACAGGAGGGTGATTGAGGCTGACCTTGACAGGCTCAGCAAATGGGCGGACAAGAACCTGATGGTGTTTAACACTGAAAAATGCAGGGTTCCACACCTTGGGAGGAAAAACCTGCAGCATCCTGATAGGCTTGGCAGTGCTACACTGGCTAGCAGTACGGATGAAAGGAACTGGGTGGTCATGATTGACCACAAGATGAACATGAGCCTTCAATGTGATGTTGCGGCTAGTAAAGTGAGCAAAATGCTTGCTTGCATCCAGAAATGCTTCTCAAGCAAATCCCAGGATGTCATTCTCCCATTGTACTCAGTCTTGGTGAAGCTGCAGCTAGAGTAGTGTGTCCAGTTTTGGGCTCCACAATTCAAAAAGGATGTGGAGAAGCTTGAGAGAGTCCTGAGCCTGCTTGCTCTCCATCAATTTGTGGCCGTTAGTCCTTGTTATCCGAGGTGGTGCCCAGAGGAACAGAGCCTCACTTATTTTCCACTGGTTCCCCCTGGTGAGTTTATAGATAGCCACCAGATCCCCTCACAGTCTTCTGTTGTGGGGACTAAATAGATTCAGGCCCTTTAGTCTATCTTCGTAGGGCCTGGCCTGCTGCGGCGTTGGTGAGGCCGCAGCTGTAGCACTACATCCAGTTTTGGACCCCACAATTCAAAAAGGATGTGGAGAAGCTTGAGAGAGTGCAAAGAAGAGCCATGCGCATGATCAGAGGTCAGGAAAACAGACCTTACGATGACAGGCTGAGAGCTATGGGACTCTTCAGCCTGGAAAAGTGCAGGCTCAGGGGTGATCTGATGGCCACCTGTAAGTTTATCAGTGGTGTTCACCAGGATCTGGGGGAACAATTGTTCACCAGATCCCCCAAGGGATGACGAGGTCGAACGGTTATAAACCACTGCATGACTGTTTCAGGCTGGACATAAGGAAGAATTTCTTTAGTGTCCAAGCCCCCATGTTCTGGAACAGCCTGCCACCGGAGGTGCTTCAAGGACCTTCTCTGAACACCTTCCAGAAAAAACTGGATGTTTATCTTGCTGGGATCCTGTGATCCCAGCTGACTTCCTGCCTCTGGGGTGGGGGACTGGACTCTATGATCTTCCAAGGTCCCTTTCAGCCCTAATGCCTGTGAAATCTGTGAAACAGAGCTTAAAATGTCTTCATGAACATAGGGAAGACAGAAGACTGGTTTTCCTTCTCCCCCACTCTTGTTCCTGAGTTGTTGGTTTATAAAAAGAAAGAGAAAGAAGGAACATCAAGGCACATTGGGAAAGATTTTCAATGGAAATATCCCCTGCTCTTGGGAGGCTTGTACATATGACGCCATTACCATGTATACGTGACAAAAATGTCATTTTGTGGGGCTAAATGGCATCACGCTGTACATGTCCAGGAGTGTTTTAAATGATTTTCCATCATTGCAAACTAAACTACATCCTGATGTAATTTAGTTAGCGATGATGCATTGCAGCTATTAGTTAGCTCACTCCCTGGCCATGGGAGAGGCGGATGGACTCTGCAGAAAAAAAGGATTGGGCCCCTTGCCACTTCTGGCTTCAGCAGGTGCCTGCTGAAGTCAGAAGCAGCAAGGGGCCTGATCCTTTTTTTTTCAATTTTTTTTTGGCGGAGTCTGCCTGCCTCTCCTGCAGCCGGGGGAGTGAGCTGCTGGTGGGGTGAGCAGCCCCTGAGCTGTGGGGGACACCGATCCTTCCCTCTGCAGATGTGGAACCCCCGGGGCTACCCAGGTGAGCTGCTAGCAGGCCACGTGCTGCCCCATATCAGGGTGGGGGAAAAGTTGCATTGGGCTGGGTACTGCCTCTTAGCTGGGGCAGCACCCAGCCTGCTAGAAGCCCTCCTGGGTGGCCCAGGAGGTGGGGTGAGGGAGGTGCTTCCACTACAGAAGGAAGGTTGGGGGCCCCCTGAAGCTCAGGGCCCTCTTGGCCCACCAGCAGCTCACCCCCTGGCCGCTCCCCTGGCAGAGTTCCAGCCTGCAAGGGACTGCCTGGGATTGCAAAAAATTTCCAAGGTTTAAATGACATCATGCTGAGGAAAAAAGGTCGGGAAGCACTGTGTTACACTGTAAATTTCACAACTGAACAATTTTCCTCCATAATCTGTAGGCAGTAGCAATGGGCCTAAACTACATTCAAATACTCACAGCTCTTGCTTAGTTTAGTGTCCAAAGACTAGATTTGGATGCAACAGGCATTTTTATTTATAAAAGTGCCTGAATGAGTTAGGCACCAATTCCGTTGACTTTCAATGAGATTAAAGCATGTAACTTTCTCAGGAATTTTCATAAATCCCACCTGGTGTCTACTCAAACTCTTCTGGGTGCCTAAATACCTTATGTAAACAACCTTAGGTAAACCTGGTCTCCATTCCCAATATGGATATATATTTTATGGCTTGTACCCATGTATAAAAATCAACAGAAGGGTTTCCCATGTGGGGAACTATGTGCAAATGTTCAGTTTTTGAGCCCTGGCTGTTTACTGAAGAATACACAACATACATAACCATAATGCCCCAGGGTCCTTTGGCCAGATCAGGGCCATGTGCAACTGTATGGTTTGCACTGCCCTGAAGTTGCTTCTGATAACCACCTCTTATAATCTCAAAAATAATGTAATATAAAACTGAGTTAAAAGAGGTCAAATAAAAATTAGATATAAATCTCCACATACACTGGGGCTTAAATTATCAAGCAGCTTATTTTTAGTGGGAGGTTTGATTTTTAAACACACACACACGATACTTGTTTCTTTTAATAAGTTCTTTCACTTTTGAGAACCTTGGAAGTGAACTGCAATTTGAAAATCTATACAACAAAAAACCCCAAATAAAACAGGCATCTGTTTGAGATGGCTATATTTATGAAACAATCATACGTTTTCCATGTGACCTGCTGAAAATTTTCCCCATTGCATGTATGCTGAAAATAGTTGCTTTAATTAGATGCCTTTGAACATGATTTGGTTACTTTGCAAATTGGCAATAATAAATAATTTGACCCAGGTTAATATGGTTTCAAAGTGTGTTTCAGCTGTAATTATGCTTCTATGAACTGGAATCATCTAAATCATTTGGTACATAATATTCTGCAGTGAGCAAACAGATGTTAAATTGCATTGATTTAACAAAATAACAATTCTTAAATGTATCCACAATAAGTCTTGCAGTTAAACTATAGAAGCGTGAGTATAATGTGTATTTTTACATTTCTTTTTCAATTGTTAGCACTTTTACAGATAAAATTACTTTTTTTCCCTTAAAAGATCAAACATTATTCACTTGATTATGTTATGGAGAAATCTTGCTCTTCCTATTCTAATTATGTAGGATGGCTTATTGTCTTAAAATTCAATCACTTCTTATTATAATAAAATGGTAATGTTAAATAATAATGTATAGGGTAGTTTAAATGTGATCAACAGGAGCTGAATGTTTTGCACAAGGCCACATAAATGAGTCATGAACTCATAAGCAGGAGATAGATAAAGGAACAGGAACAGAACAAAAGAATTCCAATTGTTAATACTAAGATCTAATTAATTACTATATGCTCACACAGCATAAAGAGTCATATACATTATTTCTTGTTTTGTATGCAAATATGGAACTTACTAGCTTAAATGCTCAGAAAAATGAAATCTATAATTCAGGAAATGAGTAAAATATGAGCATCCAAGAGTAAAGCTCTTCACATTGCCTATCCAAGGTGCCTTAACCCTGACCAAGAAGGACCATCCCAAGAGGATGAGGACCAGTTCACGTTATCTAAGCCTTCTGATACTGCTGAAATTGCCAACAAGGATGCTGGTTAGTACAGAGTGGTAGTAGCAAGAGTTGTCTATAACGAAATGGACTGAAACTCAAGCTACTTAAGTAACATCAGAAAGAAGTGGTTTTTTGTCAGCCTGGTAGGATTTAAATAGGTAAAAAATCATTGAAAGGGTTTGGTGTCTCATTATCAGTTTCCTGAAGTGCCCCATCTACCACAGGGAAGCTTTTATTGTGTCTCTTTGCTTGGCATAGCTTTGCCAGGTGCATTAGTTTCAGTAAGGCTTTTATAAGCAGGCTTCTCTTTCTTGAGTGAACCATAGTGCATCATTGTAACTTGGGCTACTCTAACAGTCACAAAGTGCCTATTGTTAAATTAAAGCCTGTCACATCAAGAGTATTTCAGGGGAAACACTGCAGGTGGAATACCTACTCTTATAGCCTAAGACCAAAAAATTCTGGCTGAGAAGAGGTCACAATTCTTAACACTAGTGCTACAGACTAGATAGAACATCTGCAAAACTAACCATTCATCTTGTCCTGGTTTTCACTGGTCTGGCTACAGCAAGTATACCCTTCAGCTGGGTACTTCTGATATGGTTATGTCCTCTTGGACAGCTAGTTAGAAAGTTCCACCATTCTATGAATATTGCAAAGCTGTATACAATAAAATCTCACTTGAAGCAGGTAAGAGGATGAAGCAGAAATAATTTTCATATCCAAAGAATGCTCCATTCTATTTCAACATGCCCTTAGTCATAACATTTTTATAGTACTTGATTTCTAACCAACAAATCCATCTCTTACTAATATTCCTAGGTGTCACATTCACATTGTATAATGTCACAAAATATTACTGAGCAAGTAACTCAGGCAACATTGCCATGACAATGAGAGTTTTTATCAGTTAAGAACAACACATACTAAATTTATCAAACTGGACAGCAAACCAGAATATAATTTTATGTTGAGAAAAACATTTCCTTATTTTTCTAAAAGAATTAAACATTTTAGGTGTTTCACATATCATAACAGTATCTGATATATAATTTGCATATCAATTATATTTTTAAATACAGTTAAAAAACATTAAAGCCCATGCAATAGAAATCAAATTATTTATATCCATAATCAATGGGTTCCAAATTGCGGTCATAACAAGACTGTTAGTGATATCTATAATGTTGGATCTCATTATCTATTGTTCATATTATGGCATCAATCAATATGTATAAGACATTGCATAGATAAAAAAGGCTGCATCCCTAGACAAATACTGCCTAGCTGTTAGCATGCTGCACTAACTACGATGCATATTGTGCTGGAGTTTATTGTTCCTAGGCATGTTGTTTGAATGTGTGCTTGGTACTGCAGCATGTTGAGCTGGATTGGAGCAGCCCCGACTGACAGTAGGTCTGGGGGCATCGACCTGCTGGCCTGGGGCTGCTCCAGCCCAGCTCAACACGCTGCGGTGGGGCTGGCTGGGGCACAAGGATGATCCATTGTGGGGCTAGGCACCAGCTAGACCCCGACTGCAGCATCCTTGTTTCCCCATCAGCCTCATCAGCGTCTACACATGTGGTGCTGCTGAGAAAAGAATTCCACAGCAATATAGTACTTGTATTTAATTAGTTTTCTGAAGCTTATTAGGGCTGCACATGTAGACATGAGACGTTTACTGCAGGGCTAATTAGTCTACTCCGGAGTCAACATCTTGTGTGGACATGCACCCTTTGTCTCAGTTTTCTGAGTACACAACACATGGTAAAGACTTTAGGTGAGGGATTTACGTATTTGCAAATTAGACAGTGATTTTCAAATACTACATCTGACTTGAAGACATATTTGAAAATTAAAGATCCTCCATATGCTTGGTTATATTATACCTTAGTAGGAACTAGGGAAATGCACCACCTTGGAAGAGAAGCTCTTTAAGGACTTAGGTCCTCAACACATCTTTTATTTGTAATTATCATTTTAAAAGACTTCCAGATTCCCCTTTAAATAATTTACTTTCTTAATGCACTGCCTTTGCAAAATAAGGTACTGGTATTATGAGAAGGCATCTGTGTAATTACATGCATCTTTACCAAAGCTGTTAATTAGAATATTTGTTCATAATTCCACTTGCCCATCTTCAGCATATTTAAAAACCTTAACTATGGTATTAACCAGAAATATCCTATTAATTTGACTTTTGTATAAATCCTCTAGTAGTTAAGACCACGAAGGGACTATTTAAACAGAAGTTTTCTAACCATACATTTAATACATGGGTTATTAAAATGGTAATGCTTCTGACTTGATGCAGTTTGAATCTTGCTAAATTTTTCACTAAGACATGAAATTATTAATAGGATCAAAAACAGGGGAATCAGCTTACATTAAGGAAGCAAAACTAATAGTAAGAAGTATCATTTATACAGTTTTATACTAACAAAAATAACTATTTGTTGTAATTGTAACAAAACTAATTGCATTATATGTATATTTAATTAACATTATATTGTATAAAAATGGAAACTGTAAGGTGCTAAAATAGAGCTTTGACCACTGTAAATGTGTAACTCGTTTTCATAGTATTTCAGCTTTAGAAAAAAATTCTTCAAAGCCCTTGACAAAGAGCTGGATTGATCTCACCACAGTGAACACAGAGCAGAGGTCTTTATGAATATAACTCTTGACAACATCCCATCATGAACAATCTCCTGTTGTACCTCTGTAAGACCTACCGCCAAACACACAGATCCCAGAAAATTAGCAGGAATCAAGACACACTAGCAGTTGCCATCCTGCAGTTGGCAGCATGTTGCTTACTCTCCAGTGATATTTAGTGTTTTTCTTTGTCTGCCTTCTGAAAGCATAGGATTTGGCTTTTCTTTAAAAATGCCCAACAACTTTCCTGCCCTTATGGCTGCAGAAGAAAGCATGAAAAATGATAGGCGTACATCCATAAAGCTCTTTATTTTTTTAAAATTAAAATAAAGTCTTTATAATATAATGTGTGTGTGTGGGGGGAGTTATTTCTCATTTGTTTCACAGATTAATAATATTTTGCAGCAGTCTTGCTCTGAGAAAGCTGCCATCCATTAAAAATAGTTTTGTAACTTTTAAGCCAATCTCATGATTTTGAGTCTTGACTCATGATGTTTCAGTGCTTGGGGCTAGGTAGGACTTGCATGGCCCCACTGGAATAATGTTATAGTCGGGTCTGAATCTGGCCGCAGCAACCCAAACAGCCCATTGGAAGGAAAAGCCAAAAAAATAAAGAATCTAAAACCCTTTGGAAGGAGGAAATTTTCTATGACAGAAATGATGACACCGGTTCCTCTCCTAGTGAACCTATGGAGCTGAGGATGGATAATATCCACTGAGCCTAACCAACAAATCTTCATCTCTATTAGCTCCCCAAGGACATAGGAAGCAACCCTGGACACTCACAATATTCAGAAAATGCAGAGTTGGCTTTTCTTCCCTTCCACCTGGAAGTGAGGAAATGTGTTTGTGGAAAGACTAATGACTGCACAGGTGGCTGGGTCCTGGATCAATCAGGGCAGTTTTACCTTTGAACAGCCATTTCAGAGGAGCAGTCCTTGGTGGTGGGCTGCACTGCACAAGCTTGCAGGCTACATTTGGCCCATGAGCCAAATCTTGGAACCCCCTAATTTAGGGTTTTATAGTTAATAATTAGCATCTGGTTTGTACTAGTCAAAGCCCTGGTAGCCAGAATAGAGCCTGCAGCACAAATTCAATATGACCTTGTCAGTCTGTCCTGCAGCTAAAGGATAATCAGTACTAGCTGAATTTTCCAAAAGGCCTTTCAAGATGCTTTCATACATTTCATCACAGTAGTCTTGCCTGGAGATGATGGAGGAATGCATGATCACAATAAGGTCCCCATCTGTGAAGAAAACCTATAATCCATTGTCCAGCAAAACATGGACAATAGCTAAAAACTTCAACAAACAACTAGGGTGCCCCTGTACCATAGTTGAGCTGTGAGTAGTCTGAGAAGCTGAAGCAAATGACGATGCTGCTGGATTTAAAAATAAACCACAATTTGTCTCCTTCTTAAAGGGGAAGTTGAGAGATTATAGTGGAGTGATCACCACACAAGTTTCTAGAGTGAGGACTGGATTATAGCATGTTTAAAGGCCACAGGCAATTTAGCTTCATATATAGTAAGCCCAGTGAAATAAATGGGGATTCATAAGACTTTGCAGTGAAAGTAAAGATTAGGGCTATGCGAAATTTCACGAGGTGTTTTATTTCAAAGCTGTTTCAATGTGTTTTGTGCTCAAAACAGTGAAATCGAAATGAAACAAAAGCCTTTGAAATGAAACAAAGGCACTCAAAACATTTTGAAAGTTTTGAAATGTTTCGAGTTTCAAAGCCAGGCTTACTTGGCTTCAGCACCAATCCCAGCCAGCAGCAGCAGCCTCCTGTCATCAGGCAGGCAGATCAGGGGCCCACCTGCACCCCCGGGAGGACTGCGGGGTTGTGGGCCCCCGTCTGCCTTCTGGATCACAGGAGACTGCTGCTGCATCCTGGGACCAGCGCTGGGCGCAGCCCACACCCACCACCAGGAAGGCTGGTGCTGCTGCTGGCCCCAGGTGGCAGAACCAGCCTCCTGTCATCCGGCAGGCAGATTAGGGGCCTGCACCCCTGGGAGGAGTCCGGCATAGCCCTGCAGCCCTCCCGGGGGTGCGGGCCCATGGATCTGCATGCCAGATGACAGGAGGCTGCCACTGCCAGCAAGTGACACGAGTTTTGCTTGTCAACAACTTGAGGTTCAATTTCCCAGAAACCTTTCCACCTATCTCCTTGACACAAGCTTCATGGCCTCAGAAGGGGCCAGTATCTTTGCAAGTTTCATCCGAATCAGGCAAGAAATGGCAAAGTTATAGGTAATTTCATGCTTCCCCATTATAGCCTATGGGCAAAACATTGAAACAGTGTCGAAACAGTGAAACAGTTTTGACTAAATGAAACAGAACAGTGTCCGGGAGTTACCTGGACTAGGGGACCCCGGAAGCCTCCTTCGGCCCAGACGCAGGGGGCGGAGCAAACACTTACCCAATCCAGGTACCCGGATGAGGCGGGATGGTTAAAAGATAGCCCGGGATCAGACCCGGAGTGGGGAGCAGCGGGACCGGACGTGTCGGGGCGGACGCTGACTGCCGGCAAGGGAGCAGAGCGGCGGATCCACTCCGCCCAGCGTGGAGCAGCGGAGCCCGAGCTGCCGGCACGGACCCCAGCCGCCAGCAAGGGAGCAGAGGGGCGGATCCACTCCGCCCAGCATGGAGCAGTGGAGCCCGAGCTGTTGGCACAGCCACCAGCCACCGACAAGGGAATGGAGAAGCCGATATGCGCCGCCCAGCGGGGAGCCCGGACGTTCTGGAGCAGCAGCAAAGTGGCACGTGGACACCTGGTGAGGAAGCAGGGATCCGGCGGTGAGTCAGGCGACGGGGGCATGCAGGAGCCACAGGATCCGGTGGGCAAAGGGCTGAATGGAACCCCAGTGCCTGCCAAGGCGTATGGACTCCAGGTGGTGACCCCGCTATATGAGAGCAGGGGAGGGACGCGGGACTCTTCCCCTGGAAGAGCTACAGAGAGAGGAGCAGACTGGGTGGAGGAAACGGACGGAACTTCGTAGACGAAGGTCCGAAGTACCGGGGACCTTATCCCTCAACACCTCTGGTGAGGGAGGACTGAGATTGCTTAGAGGAGCGATAATGACGCTCATCCCGGAGGACCGGGCGAGGGTGTAGGGGAGGAGGAGCCCTCAGAATTCCCACGGACCACCAGTCTCAATTTCAGACACTTCTGCACGCGCCATACAAAAATCCAACTGGACCAGGAAAAACATCAAAGTCGTGGCAGGTGAGCGCGGCACGCGCAGACTGAACAGAGGAGGGGCTGGTTATAAGAAAAGAACGGACACTGGGACCAAACCGACAGGCGAGCGATAGGCTCGTTCACAAACGGTGCTTTCAAAATGGACTGAAATCGAAACGCTGTTCCATCGAAATGTCGAAATGCAACGGTGCTGGTTCGCGCAGCCCTCGTAAAGATGGCAGGATCTGGTTGTGTGCGACCTTTAAGTAAATCAGCTGGTTCTCTGCACCTCAGCTGGGCGAGGTGTAAAATGGAGAAGATAATTCCTTCCTGACTACCATAGGTATGTGAAGATTAATTGTAAACTGCTTCAATATTTCATAGATTTCATAGATTTCATAGACATTAGGGCTGGAAGGGACCTCAGGAGATCATCGATATACTTGGATGAAAGGTACTATATAAACATAAAGCACTATTACAAAGAAGCATTTCTGGAAAAAAATTACAACAATAAGAGGAGATTGTTTTAATTTGTTTCTTTTGAATCCCTGTAAACATACACAAGTTGAGGTGAAACTACCCCTAGACAAACTGTGATAGCCTTAGGTAAAGTATTACCGTAGTAATTAATTAATGAAACCCATCTTTACCTTAAACAGCTTTCATTTTTGAACAGTGTGGTAACTCCTGCTGTTTGCCTAAAGGAGGGAAGATGTGATAGGCAATGAATAATTCATGGGCTTAAATAGGAAGGGAATAAATTGTTCCTTAAAATATTTATAAAATTCTACCAGATATCTATCTGCCAAAGAGGTCTCAGGGCAAAACAACTCCAGCTATATTCCTGAATAAACTTGATGAAAAATAAAAATCCCAGCATTGTGTAAACAATTTTGAAATAAAAACTACTTCTTTAGAATGAAGAAAAATAATTTTAAAATAAATTGGCATGAGGTATTTTCACAATATATGCTGCACAACATTACTGCTGTGTCAGGGGAAAACATCCCTCCCCACCCTTATTCATCTACAATTTATATTACCACAATTTTAGCCACCCTATCTGTAAAAGATGCATAGAGGAGATCTGTGAGAGTTACTGGGATTTTACTGTAAAATATAAGAAATTCTATCAACCAAAGTCCATTTCCTGGAACAACGACATGATCTATAACAAACTTTTCTGCTTCCAGGATAATCCATCTAGATGACTAGAATCCACATAAAAACACCATCTTCCAGACCAGTATTTCCCAGACTATGCTTTGCTACTCAAGAGTGGTATTGTTGCTAAGCTTTCAGTTGGCGCATGGTATTTACAAAATTAACATTTAAACATGGGGGAAAAATAACATTTTTCACTTTACTAGAAGCAAAAACCTGATACATGAATGATCATCTTAGGTCCTGGTCACAACCATACATTATAATTGCAGAATGGTGTTATGAAATGGCTGTGTTTGGGAAAGTGGCAGAGAATGATTTTATGCTCTTAGGGTGCAGCTACATGTTGCAGTATGACAATGTTGCTATGGTGCCATGCTTTAGCACTTCCTTTTGGAACTACTAAATCATGTCAGTTAGGCTCTGGAGGGGTGAGAGATGCGTGGGTGAAGCCCGCTGCGCCCCCGCTCCCCCGAAGCCCCCCCAACACCCCCTCAGCAGCCGGAGATAAGTGGGATCGTGGTGGGAAGGGGTTAACTCCTC
>NW_017728906.1:164810591-164814538 GCF_001723895.1 Crocodylus porosus
GTAAATTGGATGCTTATCTTGCTGGGATCCTATGACCCCAGCTGACTTCCTGCCCTTTGGGCAGGGGGCTGGACTTGATGATCTCTTGAGGTCCCTTCCAGCCCTGATATCTATGAAACTATGAAATCTATGAAATGACGTAGTACAGGTGGTTACTGCGCTGTGCATGTGGCACATGGTTAAATTTCACTGCTACATTGCCATAGCGGTATGCTATATCTGGGGAGTGTGCTGCTACGGTGATGTAGCTGGCAATCATGTGTAGATACGTGATTTCTACGTTGTCATAGTGTGTCACTATGTTGCTGTAGGGTGATGTGTAGATTGTGCCCTTAGAGAAGGACCTAAAAAACTCTTATTGCTGGTAAAGGAGCTTTTATTTTGTTCAAGTGGCAGAGGCCTATGGGTTGTTATTCAAAGCAGAAAGATTTTAGCTTTGGCTCTCCTATTGTGCAAATAAAGCCACCAAGGACTTCACTAAGCATCACAGAAATGCATCTTGCAGCTGTTGTTACATTTGAACAGTTACGCTTGGACAAGCCGAGAACCATACACATATAGCAAATGCTGCTTCGTTCAGTGTTAAAGCTGGAGCATTTCTAAATTTGCATTGCTCCCAATTCGTCCACAAGTAACTGTTAGAAAGTAACAACTCCTGCATGCTCAGATCATCAGCTACTCTTTTTAAACATTCCTCATTTGAAAGATCTTCAAATGTATGTGTGTCCATACCCTGAGATTATTTCATGAGTGAAAATTCCAAAAAACTGCATAGCAGCTATTCTTTTTCCTGGGAAAAAGAAGCACTGTTAACCAGGTAAATTACATAGATACAGATGATATCCTGTAATGAAGGCTACACAACAACTACAGTTTTTCCTCACTTTATGATGTACATGTGTTCCTGGAAAACAGCACATAACTGGAATTTGCAGAAGGGAAACCCACTTTACAATGTAACAAATAGGGATACGTTCCAAGACCTTGACTGTACTGACCCCCAGACACATTTCTAGTACTTTTACAAGACAATTTTGGTACTCACCAACAGCAGACAGCACACACAAGCACAGGGCACTATCATAATGGGGATGGCAACTACAGAACCACATGTCGCAGACAACGAGTGAGGTGCACAAATCCACACAGGAGACTATATTGTGGTGCCCGTCACTCCCATAACACACCACACAAAGCAGCTGACTATGGGCTTCCACCACACCGATCACATAAGGGTGAATTTACCTTGCATATAATAAATTTTTGGCATAAAAAGGTAATCATAAAAGAGCAAATTTGCACATACAGAATCCATGTAAAGCAAGGGAAACCTGCATAAAAAGACTGTCCGTTGTTAGGAGGAAGTTAATGGAGTTCTACCTTACCAGGATTTTGAGGTTTTAAACACTAGATAGGGTACCAGTTGTCAGTGCCTACCAGTTACTTGGCTTCCACACTTGATCTTGGTCCAGGGTTAATGTGACTGCCTGAGTCAGTAACTGGACAGGCTGCCAAGAGCACCACTGAGCTCTTTTAAGTATATCTGCAGCCTCAGAGAGGTTGCAGGAATGTCTTGACAACAGCCTCAATCTGCTCAGCAAGTCTTCTTCTGTCCCTTGACTCAGCTGTGGCCTTTCCTGACTCTGATGTTGGATATTCTCTGGAACTCTGCACCTGACTCTCTGATTCTCCTGGATCCTGAGCTGAGCTTGTGCCATAGACTATGCCTCTTGGATCTCCACTCGACTGATCCAGATCCCAACTGACATTCCAGTAACCTCCCTTCTACGGACACTATAGTCCCTTCTACCTTCTACATTTTACTTCATGTTTTGTTTTTACATGAACCAAATACGTAATGGAAAATTCTTACAGGATTGTGACTTTCTCTGATCATCCAGAACACTGACAGGTTTTGATGGCTTTGCTATCAGACTGGTGCTAGAATTCACAGTTAATTCTTGGCAGTAAAAGCATTGTGTTTTAGCTGAGGTTTTTGTAGAAACAGAAAAAAGTAAAAAAAAAAGATGCTAGTGAGCTTGGAAAAATTGCAGGTCTATAGCAAAATGCTGAACTTAGAAAAAAGTAGTTTGAGGATTCACTATGATGTTTCACCTGGGTTTTTAAAGCTAGTTTTATGCAAGAGATATATAAACAAATGCATATTTGCTTTTCAGACTGATCTTCTCCATAGCATTTTGTATTTTGACTTGTGAGAACTCTTTTGTCTGCATAAATGTCAGTGTCTCTAACCTCAATTGAAATTTCTCACCCCATTCTCAGAAAAAAACTAGGTGACTGCGGTATTGATGCATACAGTCAGATGGGTGGCAAATTGGCTTGATGGTCACACCCAGGTCGTTTTAGATCTGGAGGGATGTGGAGTTCCTCAGGGCTCAGTCCTTGGGTCTGTGCTATTTAACATCTTTATCAGCAACTTGGAGGTGGGTGTGGAAGGCATGCTGTCCAAATTCGTTGATGACACAAAGATGTGGGGAGAAGTGGGAACACTGGAGCGGGGGGGACAGAATCCAACTAGATCTAGACAGGTAGCAGAGGTGGACAGATGAGAATAGGATGGAATTCAATGCAGACAAGTTAAGGGCGCTGCATCTAGGGAAAAAGAACCTGCAACACACCTATAGTCTGGGGAACACCCTTCTCAACAACACAGTGGCTGAAAGGGATTTTGGAGTCATCGCTGACTCCAGGATGGACATGAGCTGCCAATGTGAGGAAGTGGTCAGTAAGGCTAACCACACCTTGTCGTGCATCTACAGATGCATCACAGGCAGGTTTAGGGAGGTGATCCTTCTCCTCTATGTGGCACTGGTTAGGCTACAGTTGGAGTACTGAGTCCAGTTTTGGGCGCTGCACTTCAAGAGGGCTAACCTTGAGCGGGTCCAGAGGCGGGCCACTTGCATGGTCAGGGGGCAGCAGGCCAGGCCCTACAAAGATAGACTAAAGGGCCTGAATCTATTCAGCCTCCACAAGAGAAGACTGAGAGGGGATCTGGTGGCCATCTATAAACTCATGGGGGCGGGGGGATCAGCAGAAAATAGGTGAGGCTCTGTTCCCCAGGGCACCACCTCGGATAACAAGGACTAACGGCCACAAATTGATGGAGAGCAGGCTTAGGCTTGATATCAGTAGGCATTACTTTACGGTTAGGGATGCCAGGCTCTGGAATGGGTTCCTAAGGGGGGTGGTAATCTCCCCTATCTTGGAGGTCTTCAAGAGGAGGCTGGATAGATATCGGGCAAGGGCATTACGATCCCAGCAGTTGTTCCTGCGCAGGGTAGGGGGTCAGACTTGATGATCTATTCAGGTCCCTTCCAACCCTAGAAACTATGAAACTATGATTTCATAGACACTAGGGCTGCAAGGGACATCGGAATATCATCGAGTCAGCCCTCTGCCCCAGGAGCAGGAAGTCAGCTGGGCTCACAGGATCCCAGCAAGATAAACATCCAATTTTCTCTTGAAGAAGTTCAGAGTAGGTATTTGAACCACCTCCGATGGCAGACATATTCCAGACCTTTGGGGCTCGGACAGTAAAGAAATTCTTCCTTATGTCCAGCCTGAAACGGTCTTGCAGGAGTTTATAACCATTCGACCTCATCATCCCTTGGGTGGCTCTGGTGAACAATTGATCTCCCAGATCCTGGTGAATGCCCCTTGTAAATTTATGGGTGGCCATCAGATCGCCCCGAGCCTGCACTTTTCCAGGCTGAAGAGTCCCACAGCTCTCAGCCTGTTGTCGTAAAGTCTGTTTTCCTGACCTCTGATCATGCACGTGGCTCTTCTTTGGACTCTCTCAAGCTTTTCCACATCCTTTTTGAATTGTGGAGCCCAAAACTGGACACACTACTCCAGCTGCGGCCTCACCAAGGCCGAGTACAAGGGGAGAATGACGTCCCGGGATTTGCTCGAGAAGCATCTATGGA
>NW_017728906.1:164819290-164824208 GCF_001723895.1 Crocodylus porosus
GATTGACTTCCATCAACCACCACCCTCTGGGTCCACCCATGGAGCCAATTTCCCAGCCAGCAAATCATGGCGGACCCGAGGCCACAGTTGGCCAGTTCTGCCAAGAGGTGATCATGGGATACCAGATCAAAGGCTATTTTGAAGTCAAGATATACAACATCAATCTCCTCTCCCTTGTCCAGGTGATAGGTCACCTGGTCGTAAAAGGAAATGAGATTGGTCAAGCAAGACCTACCCGCAACAAACCCGTGCTGGCTATCCCTCAGGGTGTTGCTGTCTGGCAGCCCATTGAGAATAGCCTCTTTGATGATTTGTTCTAAGACCTTCCCTGGGATAGAGGTCAGGCTGACGGACCTGGAGCTTGCAGGATCTACCTTCCTCCCTTTCTTGAAGATAGGCACCATATTGGCCTTCTTCCAGTCTTCAGGCACTTCACCAGAGCGCCAGGAACTCCCGAAGATCTGTGCCAGGAGCTGAGCTATGATGCCCGCCAGCTTCTTGAGTACCCTGGGGTGTAAACCATCAGGGCTGGCTGACATGAAGGTATCCGGCCTCTCAAGGTGTTCCTTCACGAGGTCAGCATTAATGGAGGGCAAGGAATCTCCCTCACTGGCCTTGCTGTCCCATAATGGGCAGGGGCGTTCTGTGGGATTGATGAAGACTGACAGAAAGTACCCATTTAGTAGGTTGGCTTTTTCCTGGGCGTCGGTTGTCAGTTGTCCCTTCTGGTTTAGCAGGGGTCCAATGTTGCCCTTGCTTTTCCTCCAGCTCCCCACATATCTAAAAAAGGACTTTTTATTATCCTTGATACTGTTGGAGTTTAGTCACAGCCTTGGTCTGCTAGTTCTCTGGAGAGTCAAGGGGGCTGCTGTGCCCTTTTGCTGCCTTTCTTCCAAGACGGAATAGCATTAGCTTGTGCATCAATAATCGTTCCCTTGCGGAGCTACCACTCTTCCTGAAATCCCCTCCCCTTTGGGTCGTGGTCCCTTAGGGCCTCACCGACAAGTGTGCTGAGTTTGTCAACGTCAGCTTTCCTGAAGTCGATGACTTCTGTATTGCTGACTGTCTTGCCAGCTTTACGCCAGATGGTGAAGATGATCAGCTCGTGGTTGCTGCCACCCAGCTTCCCATCAATTGTTAGGTCGCTGATTATGAAATAATTGATTGCTTAAGAAAAGGGAAAAAAAACCCTTTAAATGACATGAGTTTTAGGGCATAAATTATGAAGAGAAAGGGAAGGC
The DNA here is from genome assembly GCF_001723895.1 of Crocodylus porosus. Taxonomy (NCBI): domain Eukaryota; kingdom Metazoa; phylum Chordata; order Crocodylia; family Crocodylidae; genus Crocodylus; species Crocodylus porosus. The sequence continues at coordinate 164,820,532 of NW_017728906.1, forward strand.
CTGGATACAGCAATTGAAGCGATTTTCCCTAGGCAAAGAAACAGAGATATACCAGGATAGTCAAGGTGCTGCAAATCAGAATGTAGTCAGAGTTATTATCTACATGACTGCAGTGACTGCAGGATGTAGAATAACAGTTAGCTTCACTGAAAGGTGAGCAGTGGGAGGTCATAATGATGTTTTATGGAAACACAGAAAAAATCTAGTTTAAGCAGCCCTAAATTAGAACAATTGCCAATAAGTCCAGCTGTCATAAATCTTGCTACAAAAAGGAGAACTATTTATAAGAAAGATATTATTAACTTTACTATTTAAGTCCTTCACTAAGGCTCTGAGTAGATTACTAAAAGAGAAATGCTTTCAGACTGTTTAATGTATGTCTTATTAGTTAAAGCATTTCTGATTGTATTGAATTTGATTATGACCTGAAATCAGGAGACGTAATTTTATTTGTCAAAGTTGTTATTAAACTCTTTATGCTGTGAAACAATTACTCCTGCAGGAGCTGACTGCTTTAAAATATGCCTGCATCAAGGGGTAAATATATTTCTCCCTATCTCAGCCTAGAGAATTAGATTGGATTGGTGCACATTCCACAGAAACAGATCTGTTCAGTACCAGGGATCCGGATTTTTTCTGATTTTAAAAAAATCCCCAGTTTTCTGTTAAAAAGGTAACTCCAAATCCACATTTTTCCATGATTCAAATGAAACACCACTAATATATAGATATATGTATCATCGTGTTTCATTTGAATCATGGAAAAATGTGGATTTGGGGTTACAGTTTAACAAAAAATTGGGGGGGAGTTTAATCAGAGAAAACCAGGATCCCGGTATGAGTACCCAATATTTTGCCTATAAACTATATGAATCTGCATGCCAATAAGAAAACATAAACAACACAGAGACTTATCCCATCAACAGAGCCCACAATATTTTGTGAGACTTTCATTTGTAACATTAATCTTCTGTTAACTGAGTTACCTGCTTTGTCACGAGTCTGAAATGTTTTGTGTGAAAAGCTCTCTCTCCTTTGCTACCTTTTAAACAAGGTTCTGTAAAAATACCTTTGTAGCTTTCAAAATAAATATGACCTGAAATAAGTAACAGTGGAAATTATATACTTATACACATATCCTTTTTACCTTCAGTTACTATCATTTTATTTTCTTCCATGATAGTTAGCTGACTTGTTCGTAAGCTCTACTGTTCTCAAAGGTATACACTCTTTCTAGTACAGCAACAGAGGGGATTCTCCCTACAACAAAAATGTGAAGAACACCTTGATAGTCAAAGTATGTACTTAAAGCTATACACCCTTTGTGTATATAAGAAATAGTGTCTGACAGCCACTATCATACTTCAAGTTGATATTTGAAAGTTTCCCTTAATTACAATTTCCATTTCTGTGAACATATAATTGCTCACACTTCCTCCATGTATAGTGCTCAATAGGGTCTTGTTACTAAATACAAAGTCTTTCAAGGCTCATGGAGTGCCTTGAAAAATTTAAGATACTCACAATAAGAAAGGGGTATAGGATGTAGCTGTGTTGGTCTAAGGACATAGGCAGGCAACGTTACTTGGATAAATCTGATATCTTTTATTAGAGCAACTAAAATAGTTGGAAACATTCTTCTTTGCAAGCTTTTGGGTACACCCTTCTTCTAGCTGAGGAAGCATCTACTGTTGTTCTGCGCTCTTCCTGGATAGAACAGAATAGAAGCCAGAGGCCAGTATGGAAGAATGCTGGTCAGTAAAAATTCAAATTGAGGCAGTCGATGGGTGAGAAACAGGTGCATGCAGGGAGGCAGGGGGGAGTGCTGGTAGGGAGGGGAGAATAGGGGGAATGTAGACCTGGTGATAAGATACAGCTGGTAAATAGCAGAGCAGTTACCTTGGGTATGAGATGTTAGGCAAATTATAATGTGCCGTAAATCCAATGTCTACATTTAGGCCATGATTTTTTGTATCCAGTCAGCTGATGAAGTGAAGCTTGTAGGCTTGGCTGAGAAAGGTGTTTTGTAAATTCCCTTTGAGGATTATAACTGAGAGATTCATAGTTTCATAGTTTTCACTCTCTCTCCAATCTCCATAGATTGGAGAGAGAGTGGTCGTCTTGTGAGACGTGCCCCCCAAAGGTAATTAGGTATTCTTGTCTTTGATAGATTTTCGGTGTGTGTTCATTCTGGTATGCAGTTCTTGTATGGTTTTTCCTACATATTTTCCATCAGGGCATTTAGTGCACCAGATTAAGTATATTACATTTCTGGAGGTGCAGGTGTAAGATCCAGAAATGCTGATGGTTCTGTTTTGGGGTGCAGTTATTGTAGGAGTGGTGGAGATCTGTTGGCAGGTTTTACATTTCTTGTCATGGCATGGTTTGGAGACGTTTGGGGAGTGATATTTTTTATTGGACCAACTTTATGGTTGAAATAAAGTGAGGCAAACTTTTGAATGAAAGACTTGCTCCATCAGGTCCAATACTTGGTGTTATTAAACTCTTTATATTTGATGCTTCTTCATCAGATCTAACACACACATAGATCAGCTAAAGCAGATACACACATAGATCAGCACATTCAGAAATGTATACAACATATAAGAACATGGTAGTGGCAATTCTCTGCTGAACATACGTAAAGAATATAAAGAATGGTTTTGGCATACTGTTTTAAGTTGGAGCTGTATAGACCAATAAACATCTAACTAGGAAATAAAACTACTTTGTAAGATCTCTTGAGCAAGGGCTGTAATTTATTAACTATTTGGATGGTGACCAGCACAAAAGGGTCCATCCTGGTTGTGCTTTTTAGATGCAGCTGCAATATAAATGTTAAACAAAACTGACTGACTGAATCCTTTTGAAGAATTCAGATTTGAACATAGCTATGGAAGAAACCAACATTCCAGATTTTGTAACAGTGCAGTGTACAGCATAAATGATAAAGCAAAGGTTACCATCAATTAATTCATCTGGTGATTCAGTTTTTCCTAGTGGAAGACTTAAAGTGAGATTTTTGGATGTGATCTTGGGCAACTTGATTTGACATACTGTAAGAGGGCTGATTTTCACTAAGTGCCAAAATCCACCCTTTGAAAAGAAACTGAGTATCATTTTGTCTTGCCTGCTTCTGATGCCTCTTCTCTAGCTCATCATTGGCCCTCTCCATCTCGAAGTGACATAGGTGGCTTTCCACTCGCAGCAGTCCAAAGCGATTGATTCCCAGCATTGGCCAATGACGTGTAGCTCTCAAAGGTTTTTCTTGCAGCCATCGACTAAATGGAGTTTGATATTTGCCAGTGGCCAGCTCATCATAGAGTATGTCCTTGGGGATTTAGCCCCTGCTCATATGAGTCACATTTCCTAACCAACGGAGGTGTCTCTGCCTCAGAAGCATGAACATACTGGGTCTTGGCCCATTTCAGAACAGTGAAGTTGAAGATTTTGTCATGCCATGTCATTCCTGGGATATGGTGGAGACATCAAAGATGGAAACTGTTCAGACTTCTTTCTTCCTTAGCATAAGGAATCCATGTTTCACTGGTGTAGATGGACATCTTTGGGATGGGATGGGCTCCACCTTTCCCCTAAAGGTAAGCGTGTGTTCTCTTCCAGGTTGGTGAACCTCCTTCGGCGGGCTTTAAACTAGGCTCGTCGGGGGAGGGGGAAGA
>NW_017728906.1:164824219-164864690 GCF_001723895.1 Crocodylus porosus
GTTTAGATTAGATATTAGGAGGCGCTACTTCACAGTCAGGGCGGCTAGGGCCTGGACCCCGGTGCTCTTTCCTGCCGAGGCAGGGGGTCGGACTAGATGATCTACCTAGGTCCCTTCCGACTCTAGCTACTATGAAACTATCTTTCTTGACAGAGTGAGGGCTCTGTTTTTTTAACTCTTTTGAAGGTTAGCCATGAGGTTGCTTGCCTTTTCAATGTCCAAGCCAAGATTTTGTGAAATGGTGGAGCCCAAGTAAGTGAATTTTTCAACCACTTGTAGGATTTCATCATTTATTCTAATTTCAGGAGTGTGGTCAACTTGTTGACCCATGACTTCTGTCTTCTTTAGGCTAATGATCAGACAAAAATTATCACAGGCAGAAGAAAGGCGATCCATGAGACTTCGCAGTCCTACTTCTGAATGACTAGTAATTGATGCGTCATCAGCAAAGAGCATTTCACAGAAAAGAACTTCTCCGGTTTTCATCTTTGTTTTGAGATGAACCAGGTTAAAGAGTTTCCCATCAGATCTGGTGCAAAGGTATATTTCCTCTGAATAGCCACTGAATGCATATTTGAGTAGGACAGTGAAGAAAATTCCAGGAAGTATCAGGGCTATAATACAGCCCTGTTTGACACCACTCTTGATTTCAAATTCTTCCAAATGTGACCCATAGAACTGCACCATTCCGTGCACACTGATGTGGAAAGGACTTAATGATGCTCAGGAGCTTAGGAGGGTAGTAAGTCTTCTTCAGGATTCAGAACAAACCATCTCTGCTGACAAGATCAAAAGCTTTGTTGAGATTGACAAATGCTATATACAGCGATTTCATTTGTTCATGGCACTTTTCTTGTAGCTGTCTCAAGGAGAATGTCATAACCATTGTGAATCTACCAGATCTGAAATCTGAGGGTTTGAGACTCAGAGTCAACTCTGTCCACAAGGGTCTGCAGTCTTAGCAGGATGACTTTGGCAAACAGCTTCCCAAATAATGCAAAGTAAAGCTATACCATGATCGTTGCTGCAGACACTTACATCACCTTTGCTTTTGTACAGAGTCACTATGTTTGCATCTTTCATGTCTTGAGGAACTTCACCTTCTCGCCAACCCATACATATTAACTCATGCAGATGGAAGAGGAGGATAGATTTCCAGCACTTAATAACTTCAGCCTGTATGCAATCCACACCTGGGGCTTTACCACAAGCAAGCTGATCAATGGCTTTTTCTACTTTGTCTACAATAGGTTCATGGTCAAGCATTATCAGGGTTGAGAGGTCTTCAAGTGCATCAAGAGCAAAGTTATTTTCATAAGAATGGAGTCTGAGTAATATTAAACCCATCAGTCCATCTGCTTATTGTGACCACTGATGACTTCACCTGTGGAAGATTTTAAAGGGGCAGGCCTGAGAACTTTTCCAATGCCCCCATACATTGCTTGCATGTCACCTCAGTCAGCAGCTTTTTGGATACTTTCGCACAGTTGTAGTCAGTAATAGTTTGCACACCATCTCACTGACCTTTTGCTGAATCTCTGAAGTGCCTACAAGTTGGAGTGGTTAGGGTAAAACTTATATTTAAGGAAAGCTGACCATTTATTTTCTATGAGTGGGATCATTTCAGATGAGTTCTTATCCAATCAGTCATTTGAGCTGCAATGCAAAGTAACGCAAGAGTCCAAGGCAGTTTGATAGATGGCTCTTTTGAGCTGAACCCATTTTTTCCTCAGCAGCATTATGTAGCTTAAGATATGATAGAGCCCCAGAGAGAGTTTTAATGAATTGAGATGATGTGTCTTCAGCTTTCAGTTGTGTGGCATTTATTCATAGTAAGGAGAGTTTCTTGCTCTTGTACAATTTCCTGGGATGCAATTTGACTTTAGTGCATACCAATGAATGATTGGTATTATAGTCAGCACTCTGATAGGATCATATAATGATTACATCACAGAAATCTCATGAGCAGGTGATAATCAGATTACAGACATACATAATCTCTCTCTATACATACAAACACACATACAGTATGAATATTTCAAGATAGATACTACATACATAGCTGCTTAACTCAAGGTTCATACGAACTGGCTCTTTTCCTGTCTTCTAGAGATGTCTGATTCTAAGCAGCTGAAGTGATTCCGATGTAAAGATGATTCTTAAAGGCAAGATGGCTCCTTTGGTAGGGGATAGGCCATGTGGTCTGGTTTGACTTTCTTTTTCCTTTCCTTGCCCCATCTCTCTCTTGATATGAATGCACATGTATGTTATGGAGTACTGCTGTGTATAAATAGGGAGTTATTTATTTTTTTTAACTGTGCCCTAATAACATAGATTTTGAGCATATAGAAGAAAAACAGACCTTTGTATTGCAATCGGCATAAGAACCAACCAGACTAGAAAAAAACACACACAAATACTACTAATGTCCAGTCCTAATGTTTGGACACGAAGTTAAACTATCTGAAAAATTCTTGCTATCCAGGTCCTGAATCCTTTCACTGACTTATTGCAACATCAGTATTTATGAATAACTGACTTGGGAGCTTTCACAGCAAGCATTCTTCTCTAAAAGTTTATTAGTAAAGGTAATCAATCTCAGGGTTTGCATCACATGATATTTTAATATACTTCCCATTAAGTTTATTGATTTTCATTTTTCAACCAAGACCATATTAAGCAAACATCTAGACATTTGCAAATCAACCTGGTTAGTGACAGACCTGGACTAGATCAATTAATAATTTGCCTCTAATGCCACTAGAGGTCAGACATTATCTAGATAACACACAGACAACATGGGATAAAGCATCTTTGTTAGCTCTTCTGAGAAGATTGCATCTTCTTCAAACAAACCAAATCAGATTTAGACTGATATCTCAGTTTTATCTCAGATGAATAAAACACTGCTATGATCTCCATTATAAGATCCTTTGCTGAATAGTTTGAGCATCACATTATTATTGTCCTACTGCTTGACGTTTTATATACAAGCTATATAAAAGTTAAAATAATACCTGATAATATTGGAAAAAATATTTAAGTGAAAGGATGGGTCAGCTAAGCTTGGATGCTTGCTTACTTAACTGGGTATGGCAAGTGTAAACATTGCTCAAACACTTCAAGTTGAATCTTAATCCTATCGGGCTTTTGTACATGCCAGAAAATTAGCCTTTAGAGCTGCTTAAATGCCCTTTTGCTTTAATGGTGTTGCTATTTACACTGTTGGCAGCATAGTGCACTTTACTGGCACTGTTGTTTACACTGGCGATGGCATATTGTGCTTTAAATGACTTTGGGACATAGCAAAATAAAACACCTCCAAGGTATTTTAGTTCACTACCTAACAAAGTGCAACAGCCACAGAAGGAAGCACTGGGGCCCTGTGCAGCTCAGGGGCCCGGTGCTTCCCTCCCTTTCCACTGAAGGGGAAGAAAGAAAAAAAAAAGCAAAGAGAGCCTGATCTTTTTTTTTTTCTTCCCAGAGCCTGCCTGCCTGCCTCAGCTGCACAGGAGCCTGGTGCTTCCCTCTGCAGCTGTGGGGAGGCCAGTGCTTCCCTCTGCAGCTGTGGTGCCCCTCTGGGGGGCACTTCTGCCACTGCACAGAGAAGCACTGGCCCCCCTGTAGCTCGGGGACTGCTCGGCTCACCAGCAGCTCTCCTCCCCACCCCTTCCCCCCTGCCACTGGGGAGGCAGGTAAGTATTGGGCCCAACCCTCATGTACACGCCACGAGGGTTTACTTTGGTTTAATTCTCTCTAAATTGAAGTGGTGTTTTTAAAAACCCACTGCTTCAATTTAGGGAAAATTAAACCGAAATAAACCCCTGTGGCATGTACAAGCAACCTTTGTCTCCAGTGGACTTGAATTCAGCTTTTAATGAGGTTGGAGGGCTCTCAAGCTTTAACAAGTTCTGACTGAAATAGATGAGGACTATCTTAAGCAACTACCTATAAGGATTAGTATACTCTGCTTTTGCCTGGCCAGGTTGATATTTGCCTCTACTCATGGACAAATGCCATCAACACACTAAAGACCATGGAATGTGAATTTATTCCTCTAAGATAAAGATTTGCCTGTTTAAAGCAATTACTTAGAATAAATCTTATTGTAAATGTATAGTTTTGCAAAATAATTATATGCATCTAAAGTTAATGTTGTTAATCTACATACTTTGCATAATTAGAATGGAACATACAGGAAGCATCCTTTCTGAGACTTCTGACTTCTGAAAATTGGCATCCATCAGTATAGTTCCTCCGAATCCACTGACCAGGAAATGATTATCATGACCCTGCTTAGCTTATTTTTAAAGGGTTTTGCTGTTTGCTTTTAGATATGAAATGCTCTTTTGGGAATTGAAAAGATCATAACCTAGCCTTTTCTGGTATAGAGAATGAGAAATTATGTCTCCATGGATCAGTAACTGGCTTCTGGGGAACAAATGCTGTCAAGACCCTAGCAGTGTTGTTGTAGCTGTGATGGTCCAGGGAGTATGCAAGAAGCCAAATGTGTTTTTTAGTATCTTTTAATGGAACACCTGAGAGGGATGTTATTGTCCCAGCAAGAAGCTAGCTGTATGATCCTTCAAGAGGGATGTGGACAGCATGGAGAGGGTCCAGAGGAGGGCCACTTGCATGATCAGGGGACAGCAGGACAGGCCCTACGAGGAGAATTTAGATAATTTTCTTATCCTCTTTCTATGCAGTTGCACGTTTCTCTTCCTGGCCCTATACATAGCTCTCACTGGGCATTCCTACCCATGCAATTAATGCTCCTGAATTTTCTGCACAGAAAATTCAGGCTCATTAAAGCACTCCCAGGCACATGTCTACATGTGTAGTCCTGTTGGGAGCAAACTGAGTCTGAAAGGAGCAGCCCAATCGAGGGCTGCTCCTGCCCTGCTCTGCCCTCCTGCAGCTGCCAGGGAGAGCTCCAGGCTTTCCTTGGTGCCAGCCCTGGGCTGGCAGAGGGTGTGGGGGCTTAGCCCCAAGCTCTGGAGGGCAGATAGCTGTCCTGGCTTGGCAGGCAGCTCCATCTCAGCTGTGGGGAGATCAGACAGATCCCAAATGGGAGCGGGGGGGGAGGGGCGGGCAAGCGGGGCAAGGAGGGGTGAAGGGGGAGAGGAGAGCTGTCCTGGCTAGGTAGGCAGATGCATTGCAGCCACATGGAAATTGGGGTCTATCCTAAGCTCCACATACCTGGGAGGCAGCTGTTCAGCAGCTAGGACACCTCTCCCAGCCATGTGGAGATCGAGATGGTCCAATCTCCATTTGGCTGGAAGGCGACATCCTGCCTCCCTGCCCCTTGTGGCCCCCTGCTGCCTAGGCTGACCAGGAGCAATTTGCTTCTACAGTGTCTGCGCATGCAGCATGGCACATTAGTTAATGCACCATTTTTCTAGTACCTGCTGCACATGTGTAGACAGTGAAGTTTTACTGCGCATTAGATTAGTGTACTGCACAGTAAATGGTACACCCACTGGGTAGATCTCTGATTTGTACTCTACTCAGACAATTCTGGAAGTACTGAGGAAATGCAACAGAGATTGCCTTCATTCATGGGCAAAGATGAAGGGAAAAGATCATGATAAACTACTGAGATTATACCACATGTAAAAGTGGAGGCTTCCTCCCATCCCAAAGCCAGGAGGCAAATAAAAAAAGGCAAGATTCATTGTCCTCTTGATCAGCCATTAGTGGAAGAAGGGAAGTGAGATGGCAGAGATAAACCTCAGAAGCCAGGGGGATGTGTAGGAAGGATGATAATGTTCCCTTACCTGCCTGTCAGAACAGTGTCCTCAATGAAATCTGCAGCATCATTTATAGATTCATAGAAGTTAGCTATGGATAAGTCCTAGCCAAGCCCCTTCTGTCAGTACATATCTCCCACTTGTATAAATAATCTGGGATTCAAATGGTCCACTGGAAATTTAGGAATCTCTTGGGACTCATAATTTATCTCCTAAGTAAATTAAATTTTTGAGCTTTCAAATTTAATAGGTCATACCACAGTTCAGGCCTCTCTGCACCTCTGACATTCCCCTTAGTCTCCAAGGACATGCACCAATACATCTTCACATCTCAAAGGATGGGACCCTGTGATTCTCCACCTCAAACAAGATTCCAAGGTATTGCCTCTTACTGCTCAATCTCAGTTAAGTATTGCTTAATCTTAACAGTCAGAACAAAAGATTGTGGTGGATGTAGTCTTTCTGGACTTTAGGAAGGCCTTCAACACTATATCTCACCTCATTCTTATAAAAAAATTAGGCGTCTGTGGTGTTGATGCCTACACAGTCAGATGGGTCACAAATTGGCTGGAGGGCCACACCCAGACAGTGGAGGTGGACAGGTCATTTTCAACCTGAAGGGATGTGGGCAGTGTGGTTCCCCAGGGCTCGGTTCTCGGGCCTGCACTGTTCAACATCTTCATCAGTGACTTGGATGAGGGGGTGAAAAGCACCTTGTTCAAATTTGTGGATGACACTAAGATGTGGGGAGAAGTGGGCATGCTAGAGGAGAGGGACAGGCTGCAACTAGATCTGGACAGGTTACAGGGGCGGGCAGATAAGAACAAGATGGGTTTCAATACTGACAAGTGCCAGGTACTGCACCTGGGGCGGAAAAACCAGCAGCACACCTACAGTCTTGGGAACTCCCTTCTCATCAGCACAGAGGCAGAAAAAGATCTTGGAGTCATTATTGATTCCAAGATGAACATGGGCTGCCAACGTGGGGATGTGGTCAGGAAGGCTAACTGCACCTTGTCATGCATCCACAGATGCATCACAAGCAGGTCCAAGGAGGTGATCCTCCCCCTTTATGCAACACTGGTCAGGCCGCAGTTGGAGTACTATGTCCAGTTCTGGGCGCCGCACTTCAGGAGGGATGTGGCCAGCATCATGAGGGTCCAGAGGAGGGCCACCTGCATGATCAGGGCGCAGCAAGGCAGGCCCTACAAGGGGAGGCTATGGTACCTGAGCTTGCTCAGCCTCCACAAGAGAAGGCTGAGAGGGGATCTGGTGGCCGTCTATAAACTGGCCAAGAGGGACGAGCAGGCAATGAGAGAGTCCCTGTTCCCCTGAGCACTACTGGGAGTAACAAGGAATAACGACCATAAGTTGACTGAGAGCAGATTCAGGAGGCACTACTCCACAGTCAGGGTGGCTAGGATCTGGAACCAACTTCCAAGGGAAGTGGTGCTCGCTCCTACCCTGGGGGTCTTCAAAAGGAGGCTAGATAATTACCTTGCTGGAGTCATTTGACCGCAGCATTCTTTCCTGCCATGGCAGGGGGTCGGACTCAATGATCTGCTCAGGTCACTTCCAACCCTACCAACTATGAAACTATGAAAACATAAGAAGAAAATACTTTTAACACTACAAAAGTTGGCACACCTGCCTTAAAGCTTAGGTAGGTCTAGCTTTTCCTGGAGGCTCCAGCTTTGTGTATTTAAGGAGATCAGTCTATATCCAACAAGGCCCTGTCTCTTTCATCTCTGTAGTTCAAGGGTTCCCCTTTAATCCAACCACAAGATCTATTTCCCTCTATCTCTTGAACCTGGTCAATCCAGTTTAAGGTGAGCCTAAGGTGACCTTAAGGTCAGCCATGGAAGTTAAATTTCAAGCAGGTCCTTCCCCAATTTTCCTTTAATTATTAATAAATTAGTGGCTTTCTAATGTATTTTTCTGCTTTCTTGCCTATTAGCCCAGATAAACAACACAATAAGCAATCAAGCAAGCAGATGGAAGAGGAACTAACATATTACAGGCATTTTCCATATAGGCTCTACTTCTATAATGATATAGCCATGGCTACATTTATGAAATGTCCCACAATAAATTGCTAATCATTGTCATGGTTAAAGTACTGGCAACTGAAACATTACTAAAGAGTGTAGGTTTCTTCTAAATTATTGAAATAGTCTTGTCAAAACCAAATTAGCAAAAAAGCAGTCAAGTTGAGAAAAAATAAATGACAGAACAAAATAAATTCCATATGATCACTGTCTAGATGAGCAAGATGGTTTAGTGAAATGGGAACCATCCTTTTTGGTAGGCATGGCACAAATTACCCTTGTACCCTCCATGAATGCCACTCCAATCCCCTTCCCCTGCCCAATCTGCTACTCTGCTTTCAGCTCCCTGCCCTGTGTTCCCTGCCTTAACCAATGCTCTGCTTTCTGCTCCCTGCCATATTTGCCACTGTGCTTCTGCCCCCTCCCCAATCTGCCATTTCTCACATACAGAGGCTGCTCACTGCCACTTGTGGCAGCCATGCTGCAGACTGGCCACCCCTGGTCCAGGGGTTAAAGCATTAAGGCTATAAAGTGAAGTGAAGAAAGTAAATACCTGTATTCTAATCTGTTGACAGATAACTTTTAGGGGGACCACTGACAGCTCACTTAGCTTGTGTTGCCCTGGTTTTTCCTATCTGCAAAATAATGCTAACATAATAATAAAAGCAATGTAGTAGTAATATTAGAGACCAAGCCCCAAATGAAAGTGCTGAAGGGTTATTTGTAAGCCTAAAGAAGCATGAACTAAAATTCAACAATTTAATGTTATTGTTTTCATGAACTACCAAGTCAGTGAATGGTAGTCATAGAAGAATATCAACATGCCTAATATTCAATTATCACTTAACAGAGTTGGTTTAAAGGTAAATACTATTTAGCATTCAAGGCTCTGATCCTTACCATATAAATATGTTCCTTAAAGCAGATTGTCTAAAGGCCAGCTAAAGCCAATGAGACTATTCATGTGCTTAGAATTAAGTGCCTTCTTAAATGACTTCCCAGATCACAGGCTGAACATCTGTATTTGAATGATTACAGTTACATGGACAGAACTTGTCACAGTGGACCAGGCCAATGGTCCATCTAGCATGGTATGCGACTAACACGGAATAATTTCAGTGAAAGGAGAATAAGACTGACCATACACAGGGCTAGACACAGGAATGGGTGAACTGGGTGGCTGCCCAGGGCCTGGACAGAAAGGGTAATTTAAAAATTATTGTCATTATCACTGGCAAAGGGGGGGCCCCGATAGCAAAAGTTCACTTGGGGCTGCCAGGAGTCTAGGTATGTTGCTAACTGTACAATGGAATTACATTTATTTAGGGAGGGTTACTCAATACTGCCAACACTTCAGATGAGTTAACTTTTGTTCATTCATTTGTACTATGGGCTCAGAGAAAACATTTGTCGCTTCAGAGTACATGGACATAGCATGACTTGATATAAGGATCTTACAGGAACTCATCTGTAAAAGAAAAACAGTCTTTCATCAGTTATTCTTTCTGATCAAGTAATGTGTAACTGCTTTCAAAAGAAGAAGATTTAGCAAGCCAAGTCACTTACATTATCAAATATAATTTGCAAGAAATAAGCTTCGCCCTGAAGAGACAGTCTTTCTTGAATCTAAGATATTTCATGGATTAATCCTTTTAGAGCATGAAGCCTTTAAGCAGAATCACAGAGCACAGTTATTATTCACCAAATGTATTTTCAAAATGATCATAAAATAACACAGCTGATGCTATAAAGGTCACATCATCAAAATCAATGAAAGCAGGCAGGCTGTAGGGGTGTGAGGAACAGGCCAAATGTGACTGAATAGTTTGATTGGTATCTTAACTGGCAGGAACAGCAGTTTGTTGATTAACAGCACCAAAATTTGAAGAAAAAAATGGTAAGTGTGAGATAGGTTGACACTTATTTGGACTGTTAGCATTTCTATGTTTCTGAGAAATGCAATTTTATTTTCCAGTCATGAGGAAAGGTACAGCAGATGATTACACGTAAGAAATTAAAGAAAATGAATTCGGTGTTATGGGAATTTTTACAAGGTTTTACTTGAAATCATATGGAATCCGTTTCATAAAATATTAATAGGACTGTAACAAAGTGCATGATTCAGGGCCAGAACCCAGCTGCAGGAGGTTTGAGGGTAATAGCTTGCCTAGGAGCCCTAGGCCAGCTGACGGGGATGGCTATTAACATGTCTTAATGCAGGAAGCCAATCCCCAGTTGATGAGATGGTACCTGTCCCTGCAGCCTTTGGATTTTTCAGTATGCCACTGCCCTTGGACTGCACATACAAATGCAGATGACTTCTCCCAAAAAGTGGAGAGGGGTGTTAAAAATGGAAAAGTGCATCCTGGGCTCCATCCTTAGCAGGGGGGATGTGCAACAAGGTGCATGGCTCAAGGGCCAGAGCCCAGCTGCAGGAGGTTATAGGGCAATTGCCTGTCTGTCTAGGAAGTCTGGGCCAGCTGACAGGGAGGACTGGCTAGCTGGGGACGAAGTTAAAGCTCCCACAGAGATGATGCTAAGGAGGGAGGAAAGCGGAGAAGAAAGGCAACACCAAAGCACTGCGGTGAGGCCCTTGTCTTGGATAGAAAAGGCAGAGTGGGGTTGTTGATGATTTGTTAATTTGTTTAGTTTGAGGGTAGGAAAGTGGGGAAGGCTGGCTCCTGGGCCTGGCTAAAAGGGGAAACAACCTGTTACAAGGACACATTTTTCCCTCATAACAGACCAATTGATTTGAATACAGATGTTCTGCACCCAAACTGAGCTACAACAGGAAAATTCAGTAATGGTAAAGAGGAGGGGTTGGATTGAATAGGCCATGACATTCTAGTCAACTATATACAGTAATTCTGTTATTCTAAGGCCTCTGAAATAAGTTAGTTTAATGGCAGAATGGGATCTGAACCTCAGTCCCAACAATCGCACCTCCTGCCATGCCACACATGCATGGGGGGGGACACTATTTTGAAATCAGAGGTCAGTTCCCAATTTCATCCTTTCTACTTGCCAGCACAGATGGAACTTGAGATCATGATCCTCGGCTCCACTGTCACTGGAAAGTTAACAGCTGGGCATTGATAGCTGTATAAGAGGCCACAGGCTTCGTAGGTCATGCAGCTCTTCAAGTGCTATGCAGAGGGAGCTGTCAGGTCTCATCTGGCAAGTTCAAAGCTGGGTTCCTGCAGCCCCACATGTGGGGCTAGGAGTGCACATCCATAGATGTCCTGTATGGGGGAGCCAGTCAGCTTCCCCCTGCACAGCACAAATGCAATGGGAGATGTAGGGAAAGACAGTCAACATGCTGGGGTATGGGAGACCGAGGCTCCCTGCAACCCAGAATTTTTAAGTGCCTTGACCCACAGCCCCTTTGATTGTCAGTATCAGAATGGGGACCTGTCACACATACAATTTATGACACAATATAAACCAACCACAAAGACGTCCCCACTAAAAATGGGACATTTTTAGGTTGGCTTGCCACTTTATGGAAACAATAGATGGCTAAATGTGTAGCATTGTTACTATTTATTGCATGATTACTACCTTACTTGCACCATACATGTAGCTTGTGATAGAGGCTTATTTGTTACCCACCTTTTCAGAGTTGATATTCTGTAACTAATTAAAGAGAAAAAATTAAACAGACACCACAATGTGAAATTCAACTAAAGGGCTAAATTAAAGAAAATAAATTAAGTGGTTGTCAATATTGTATCTATTGCCATTTTTGTCTCCTCATACTGTGTGAAAAACTCAAACAAATAACATTGGGAATGATTAATTAAATATATAGGAAAACAACTGACAAAATATATACCAAATACTATTAGATGTAAAAAGTAAATAAAGCATAAAGCTGAGAAAATAATAAATACCTTCTTACAATATTTCTTTCATACTGATCTATAATAACTATAGATTACAAAAATCTGACAGAACCTTTACAATGACAATTTCTAAGTGATATTTGCTAATTATTGAGCACTGATTCAGAGGCTGTTATATAATTTATAAAATACTGCAGGAGTCAGCAGCTCTGGATTGACCATTTGGGTTTATATGAATGCACAAGATTTGTTTTCTATACTGTGTAGTACAAAGCTAACGTGAAGACAGATAACACCGAAGCGTATGACATGAAGGGCTAGGTTGTGTTCTGCCAGTGAAAGTGTCTAAGTAGTTCTTAGGCATAAGTGTCTATGCAATCCTATTCCACCATGCTCAAGTCCCTGAAACGTTATTAGCACAAAAGATGGGTGGGTCCTCCTCACCATTTTTATAACTTTTATAAGGCTAAGATGAATGCACATTTCAACAGGAACTCAAAAAGCGGAGTATAGGACTGCACTTAAAACACTTAGGTACCTAAGTGCCACTTAGATGCGTAAGTAGATTGCGATCTGACCCAAAGCGTAAAACTTTCAAGTCCAAAGAATATGAAATTGGCAAGCGTTTCAGGAGATGTGAAACATCTTCTATTATGCAAGAAATCATAAAACAAATAATGAAAGCCTTTATTCATTATTAAAAAATATACATTTTGGGAAAGAAACAACTTGTCATAAATATTTTCCAAAAAAGGTATCTTTGTTTGGCAAATGATAATTTGATACTGTCTACGATTATATTCTCTTCTGACACAGAAATCATGGAGTATATATCAATTAAATAAAACGTTAGCAGACCAAAATCAAAGATAGGGGAATTTTCTGAAAAAGAAGGGAAAAATTAGAAAGCCACAGTTAAACTGAATGTAAAAGGTTTTAAAATAGGGTATTTTCTACTCATCCCATCTCCCATCTTAGTGAGAAGCACCACTCAATGGAGATAATGGAAAAGCTGAGTAAGTAAAGAATCAGAACCCCTTCACAATAAAAGCCAGAAGCACCTGAGATGACTTCAAAGGTTAGTTGAGGCAAATATCTCCTTTTCATGTTTCATGAAATCAAAAATGCATCGTTCTGAAAAAACTGCCTTCAAGTGCATTTGTCATGATTTAGAGTTGAGAAAAGTAAATTGTGGCAAGGTTGGGGCTTACAATTAGACTCAGAAATGTCCGGTTAAGGGCCAAACAGACATTTTGATCTAAAGGTCAAAAAGTCCAATAGACAAGCAGTAACAAACCAGAAGATGACAGAAATGACAAAAAGAAAATCAACTAAAGATTCTGCTGTGCAATTCAGCCTCTACAGAGACTTAGTAGAGGCTGTATTACCGAAATGTTCTCAGCCAGAAAATCATGTGTTATATTGCTGTAGAGGGAAAAAAGTGCCCAAGGCCAATCTGATTGGAGGAAAATTCCTTCCTGATCCCAAATCTGGCAGTGAGCTGGATCCAGAGTAGGTGTAAAAGATGACACCCAGACAATGACCTAAGGAGTATTTTATACTACCTCACAGTGCTAACCCACCCTACCATGTGTCTATCCTTTAGTTGTGTTCAACCCTTAATGCTTCAGAAGAAGGTGGGAAGGGGGAAAAATATACAGGCAATCCTCTGACTTACGACATAACTGGTTCCTGAAAACCATGTCTTAAGTTGAAAGGTTGTAACTCAGAACCGATTTTCCCATAGGAACAATGTTATAATCAGGGGGCTCCTGAACCAAGGTCTCATACCCTATTTTTACCAAAAATAACCCAAAATATTGTACTTAATCAATACTGGATGAGTGATATAGCTACATTAATGTATTTATATTGTAAATAGGAAACGCATTGCTTTGGAAGGATTTCTTTGAGGTGACTTTGCTAGACTTTTTGAAGGTCTCTTGGTTGGATTTTTTGAAGGGTCTTGGCTGGAGTCTTCTCAGGAGTCTTGGCTGCAAGTTTTTCTGGAGTCTTGTCTGCTTTCTTGAAGAAAGCGTCCAAGGAAGTTTGAACAGATGTTCCCCAGGGAGATGAGCGACGCAGCAAACTTGTTTGCTGGCATGGCATCGCATCAGAACAAGTGTTGTAAAGTCAAAACTGAAGTCAGAAAGTCAAAAGAGGTGTCAATTTATAAACGTTGTAAGTGCCATTCATTGTAACTTGAAACGCCTTAAGTTGAGGACTGCCTGTACACAGTTAATTGTGCAGCAGGGGAAAAATGTTCTTGACCCTTGCGGGCACCTGGCTGAAACCTTAAGCATGAGATTTCATAGATTTTGTAGACATTTGGGCTGGAAGGGACCTCGGAAGATCACTGAGTCCAGTTCTCCTGCCCCAGGGGCAGGAAGTCAGCTGGGGTCAAAGGATCCCAACAACATAAGCCTCCAATTGACTCTTAAAGGAGTCCAGAGTAGGTGCTTGCACCACCTCTGGTGGCAGTCTGTTCCAGGCCTTGGGGGCTTGGACAGTAAAGAAGTTTTTTCTTATGTCCAGCCTGAAATGGTCTTAGAGGAGTTTGTGACCATTTGACCTTGTCATCCCATGGGGCATTCTGGTGAACAGGTGTTCCCACAGATCCTGATGTATACTCCTTATATACTTATATAAGTATAAGATTTGATTATATTCATTGTTTTAATGTAAAGATATAAGTGTTACAGGTGTTTCAGAGCACTACAAGCAATCCTGTTCTCCCCAAGGTGCAGGAAGAAATAGAATCAATGGGAACTCATTACTCATGGAGGCCAATGCCAGGAAGCACTACAGTGACCATCCAGCCTTACCTCTGAATTCACCGGCTGCAGAATTTTTCCTAGGAGATGAATTAAGCATATTTGTTAACAAATACCTTATTTCATTTTCAAGATGCCAAGCAATGCTGAATTCACCACTTTCCTTGAAGGTATTCTTCTGTTTTATTGCATTTACACCTGGGAAACTACATCTTATTTCAGGACTGAATTTGACTTCCAGACATGGGATCTAGTTATGCCTGTACCTATACACAGTGATCCAGTCACTTCAAAATCTTCTCTCCAGTAAGCTAAATAAATTGATCTCCTGAAATCTCAGACACTAAGAATAATTTTTCCAGCTCCTAGAACATTCTTATGACCTCTTTTAAGTTCTTGCTAGTATTTCCACATTCTTCTTGAAATGAAATGGTCTGTAACCATCATGTGTGAGACCAGTGCAATCCTACTTATTTTGGACCAATGCACAATGTATTTCTGGATGGGACCTGATCCTTACTCTCATTTCCATATTCTACAGAAAAGAGAGCTATTAAGAAAGTATCCCAGTGGGCACATCTACACGAGACACTACGTTGCCACAGTGATGAGATACAGTGACATACCTTGTTGTTATGGCAAGGCAGTGTTGGTGGACATGAACTGTGACCCCAACCCTACTGCACAATAGCTCATTGCTACTGTGCAGTAGGGTCAGAAACAACCCGTGAACCACTGGGACTGCACAGTAATGGTTACTAAAGCAAGTACTAAATGACTGTGCAGTAACAATTGCGCAGTCAGGTACATGCGTAGACGCGCCCAGTATCCCAGTAACATGTCAGACCCTCCTTGCCTACAAGGCCCATCTCTGTTGTTTTGGATGCGACTGTAAGCACCTGTGTCTCTAGAAGGCAAAACTCTCAGTGAAGGAGAATCTGATCTTTGTCTGGTACATTCATGTTCTAATACTTAATGGTTCTTTGGTAGGTAAAAGAACGAGAAAGAAAGTTTTGAAATATTTCCCATTAAAAGAGGACACTGACACATTCATGCCATATCCTTCCTTTGTTACTCCTCCTTTTCCCCTTGTCATTGCTAATTAGTCTGGCTTTACAGGTTATTGCTAATACTATGTGTTTTGACATAAAAAACAGTGCAGGGTTCCACATTCTTAAATGACTTCCAGCTGTTGCCACCCAAATAACTGGCTTTCCTTAAGAACTGTGCTCTTTGTGTTTACCGTAACTATACCTTTAGTACACGCAGAAATGCCATTCCAAATCAATGCGCTCTGTTCAATAGAATGAGCAAACAAACCCCCCAGTCTATGTGTCCCTTGCCTTCTGCAATCAGGCTGTGAAATATGGCTCCACTGAATTAAAAAAGGGCTTTGCCACTGATTTTTAATGGGATAGATGTATTATGGTCTATTTCTTTGGTACTGCCACTCTTCTGCTTAACATAAACAGCATTTTCTTTTCAAAAGAATACTACTGGTACTTCCTCTAAGGATTTCAAAGGCAATATTTTTATTTAATTTTATGGAGACTTGAAAGATGGCCACCATAATTCAGATGCATAAAATCCAAAATACAAACCATGACTCCCAAGTACCAACACAATTTCACCTTTACTATACACACTGTTATTTTGTTTTTTTCCCCCTTGCCTAAAAAGTGATCTAGCTTAGGTTTTATTTTCTACTTCTTGCATGAACAATATCAAAAATGTTTGTTGGTTTGAATAATTTACACATCCATACAGCCAACATCAAAGAGAGAGGTATTTGCAAGGCAGGGAAGTTGAGGATGAGGCAGCCTTTTTTGATCTTAACTACCTTTGTGTCTAGTGACTCATTAGCAAGACTTCTTCGATCTTGTTTGATTTCTTAAATTGTGTGCAAGATTCAAAGCAGTGACATTCTTCCAGGAGGAGAAATACAGGGGCTTAGTGGCTTTGAAATTATGTAAATATCTATGTAGATATCAATATTTAGCAACCTAAAATCTCAGAACAAGCCAATTTTAAAATATAAGTAGTATGTTACTACAACAAAAAAACAAAGACAAGTCATCTCCAGCATTATATTAACATTTCCATTCCCAGCACGGGTTCACTTTCAAGTGCTTTTAGTGTTATTTACCAGAACAGACAGAAGCAACAGTGACATTATTTTATTTATTCAAGGAGGCTGCATGATACAAGAGCACAAGAACTAGGAGCCCAATTAATACTTTTTTGGATGTGGCTCCAGAAGGTCCTATAATGCAACTCAGCTTCACAGTGTGACTTTCAGTTACGTAAATCACTGGACTGTCCCTTGCCTTGTGCGATCAGGCTGTAAATGTAGGTAAACAGGCTAATGTAATGAATGCAGCCATATGCAGCTGCTTAGAGCACTCAGAATCTGAACAGTCCCATCCTGAATCCTGGTTATCAGATTGCAATGAATGAGAAGGCTGCAGATTTAAATATACCCACATTAATTCTATAGGGTGTATTAACACTCTGCAAACCTAATTCATGCTTGGAGAGGGCAAAGGAGGAGCACCCAACATTCATGCTGAGATCCCCTGTGGTATTATGCCTATAAAGTGCTTGAGCAGGTATAAAGGCACCAGGGGGACTTGCTTCACACTCCACTTGGGCCACAGCAGCTGCTATCACCTCCCTGAGCACAAATCTGGGGGCACATACACCCTCATACCCACACCAAGAGTGTACGTTAAGGGAGAAAATCTGCATTTTTCATTTTAAAAAGAGAAAATCCACATTTTTCTCCTTAAAATGAGAAAATCCACATTTTACCGTGTTTTTCCATGGTAAACGGAAAACCTGGATCCCTGTTCCTCATATCAGAATTCCCTCAAAAGTAGAAAATTTCATAAATTAGTCAAAGGTTTTCAGTATAACAGAAAGAATACTGATTTTACACATACCAGCAATGCTTATGCTAATAATAACGTTAGTAGCTATATTTAGAATTGTGGCTGACATGCATTTAAATTTGAGTACATGCTATATGGGTGGAAAAATATGTTGAGACCAATTGAAACATATTCATGCTGATAATAAATCTTTGCCCGTGCAATCCTTTAATGTTTTTTTTTTAAGCTGCCCCTAAACAGCATGTTTTAGGCTGAGCTAGGTCCAGGCATTTCATGCAATTAAGTTACTTAGCAAAAAAGGTCCCCTAGATCTTGGTGTTGGCCCCTGAGATACTTGTAGGCAGCTATCAAGTCATTTAGTCTTCTCTTACTCAGACTGAACAAACCCAATTCCCGGATTCTCTCCTCATAGGGCCTATCCTCCAGGCTCCTGATCATATGGGTGGCCCTTCTCTGTACGCTTTTGAGTTTATCCACATCCTTCTTGAAGTATGGTGCCCAGACCTGGACACAGTATTCCAGTTGTGGCCTCACCAATGCCAAATAGAAGGGGAGGAGCTCCTCTCTGGATCTACTGGCAATGCATCAGCTGATGCAGGCCAGAGTTCTATTTGCCCTGCTGGCGACTTCATCACACTGGTGGCTCATATCCATCCTCTTGTTGACTGTCACCCCCAGGTCCCTTTCAGATGCCAGGTCTGCCAGTGGATCACCACTCATCATATAGTTATCACACAGATGAAGGACCCCACACTTGTGCCAATTGAACCTCATTTGATTGCACTGAGCCTGTCAAGGTCATTTTGGATCCTTACCCTGTCCTCAGATGTGTCCGCATATCCCCACAGCTTGATGTCATCCACAGACTTAATCATTGTACTTTTCACTCCCTCATCCAAGTCATAGATAAAGATGTTAAAGATCACGGGCCCAAGCACCGATCCCTGGGGGACAATGGTCCTCCAAGATAAGGCCATCCCATCAATTACAACTCGCTGGGATTGGCCTCTGAGCCAGCTGTCAACCCACTTCACTGTAGACCAGTCTAGTCCTGTACCCTCCAACTTAATTGAGAGAATCCCATGGGACACAGTATCAAAGGCCTTGCTAAAGTCTAGATAGATGATGTCATCTGCATGTCCCATATCCAGCTGGTTAGTTACCTGGTCATAGAAGGACACCGGGTTTGTTAGGCATGACCTCCCCTCGACAGAGCCATGCTGGTTGCTTCTTAATAGCCCACCAAATATGAGTTTGCGGTTGATGGCCTCCTTGAAAATTTTTCAAAGATTTTTCCCAGGACCAAAGTCAGACTGACCAGTCTATAGTTGGCAGGATTGTCCCTCTTCCCTTTCTTAAACATAGGTGTCATGTTAGCCCTCTTCCAGGCATATGGGACCACTCCTGAGTTTCATGACTCTTGAACAGCTTGCCAGAGTCCAGGAACTGGCCAGTTCTTTCAGAACTCTTGGATGGAGGTCATCTGTCCCACCAGACTTGAAAATGTCCAAATATTCTAAGAGTATTTTCACCTGTTTGGGACTGATATTATGTGGACTGCTGTCCTCCTCATATTTTCTAAGCCTCTGGACAGGTGACAAATTCCTGGGTGATTTCAAGAATACTGATGCAAAGTAAGTATTTAGGAGCTCTGCCTATTTGTGGGGATCAGCTGTGAGCTGCCCCTCCACACTTGTGGAGCTTGATCTTTTCTTGCTCGCTATGTACCTATAGAAGGACTTTTTGTTGTCTTTTAATTCGGTTGCCAGCTTGATCTCTATGTATGCCTTGTTTTTCCTTGTCTCATCCAGGCCGATCATGCAGATCCAGGCTGTATGTGTGTATTCTTCTCTGGATGCTGCAGCATTTTTTCATTTAATGTACACTTCTTTTTTTCTTTTTGAGAAGTTCTCTAATGTCCCTGTTGAGCCAACAGGGTCTCTTGGTCCCTTTCCCTCTTTTTGACGATGTGGGGATGACATCTTTTTGAACAGTGAAAATTTCCTCCTTAAGGAAGGACCATGGTTCCTGAACTCCCAAATTGTCCAGCCATTGGTTGTGAAGGGCCTTTCTAACTAGACTTCTGAGTTTACCAAAGTCTGACCTTCTGAAGTCTAGGACTTTTGTTCTGTTGGCAGAATTCCCAGCCTTTCAGTGGATGGTGAATCTGATCAAATCATGACCACTGTCACCCAGAGTACCTCCAATCTTCAGGTCGCTTACTATGTCTTTCCCTTTGGTCAGCACCAAGTCCAGAATGGCTTTACCTCTAGTCAGTCCCTCCACTGCCTAAGTCAAGAACAGGTCATGTATAGCTGCCAAGAAGTTGGTTGATCTGCTGGAGGTGCTTGAATGGTCTTCCCAACAGATGTCAGGATAGTTCAAGTTACCCATGACTGTCAAGTCTTCAGTGCTGGCTGCCTCATTCAGTTCCCTCGAGAATACCTGGTCGTTTTGCTGTTCTTGGTAGGGAGACCTATAGTAGATTCCCACCATCAGGTCCCTTTCTCCTGAGCCCCTTGTATCTTGACCTAGAAGGTCTCAAGGAGCCTCTCTGTACAGTCAAACATAACTTGCAGGGATGGGTATCACTCTTTCACCCTTCTTCCCTACCCAATCCTTTCTGTAGAGCCTACAGCCCTCAATATCTACTGCTCAATTGTATGTATTGTCCCACCAGGTCTCCGTCAGCCCACTGAGGTCAAATTCTTTGCCAGCAGGAGAGCCAGTTTGTCCTGTTTTCTAGGACAGCCTCAAATTCTGGGTTTATGTCCCAGTAGAAAGGTAGGCTGCTTACAAACATTAAAAAAACAAAAACAAAAAAGTTGCTTTACTGTAAACTTGGTGTGTTCCCACACCAAGCCCAGCACATGCCCAAAAGAGGCACCATTTTAGTTGGACCAGCCTGCTCAATGTCTGTATAGATCAAGTGCTTTAGTGGGACTTCTTCTGGCACTTTTATCTAATAGCTGATTGAGCCAGCTATTAGATAAAAGCAACAAAAAGTCCCACTGAAGTGCTCAATCTATACAGACATTGGGCAAGCTGGGTCAAACTAATGCACTGCTTCTTCCGGTAAAGAGTGACTTGTTTGGCTTTTTTAACATTTGTAAACAGCCAAAGAGTCTAAAGTGGCATCTACTTTGTTTATAATTTTATCCACTTCGTTTCTAGCTTCCATATCACAAAAAACCCAAACAAAACAGCAGTCAGGAAAAGTAAATCCATTCTTATAATTCAAAAGAATGAACTTTAAGGACAGCTCTAAACTTGGCTATTTAAAAGAGGCAAAGAAGGCTGAACAAGAACTTCAAGTGGGATTTGACCATCACTGAAGTGTATAATCTCAGTATATGCCTCTGCTTTTTTTTCCACTGTTACATTATTACATCCGTATGGCTCAATTTCCTACTTCAACTGTTTCTCAGTGGACAGATTGGAAAGAGTCCAGCAGAGAGCAACCAAAATGATTGGAAGTCTGGGAAGCATGACTTATGAGGAAAAGGCTGAAAGAGCTAGCGTTATTTAGTCTGCAGAAGAGAAGACTGAGGGGGATTTGATAACTGTCTTCATATGCCTGAAGGATGATTATAGAGAGGATGGAGATGGGCTTTTCTTTGTGGTTGCAGGGGTCCAAACTTGGAACAAGCTGCAGCAGAGGAAACTTAGGTTGGCAATTAGGAGGAACTCTCTCATGATGAGGATGGTCAAGTATTAGAACAGGTTTCTATAGAAGTTGTGGAATCTTCTTCCCTGGAAATTTTCAAAAGCAGGTTGGACAGACACTTGGTTGGAATGGTTTAGTTAGGGATGGGCCTGCCTTGAGCAGGGGGCTAAGCTGGATGATCTTATGACATCCCTTCCAGGCTTACTTTCCTATGATTCGATGAGTTATATTTTTCACTTCTAATCTATCTGGATAGTTGATTCCACATCTGTGTCATTTTTCGTTAGTGTCAAGTATTTCAGCCACAAGAAGCTCTGAGCACATATTTTTAGGATATCATTTGTCTGAATTTTAAAAACTAAAAAGCCACCTTTCTGAAAACAACATTTTCATTATGTTGCAAGATGTAAATGAGAGATTTTAGGCAGTGGCCTTTTAGAAAAGCCCCAGGAGTACATCCAATTGCAGTTTACATTTGGGAGGCTGTAAAACTATCACAGAACGTTCTACTGTCAGTCAGTGATAAACTCCAAGCTGGAGTTCTGTTGTATTGTATTTCATTGAATGGAAGCAAAGATACAATTTCTGGGTAATGTAAAAGACAATAACTAAAAGCATTTTATTTCAGCATAGATATCAACAGGCAGCAGGACAACATTATCTTGGTCTTCCATTCCCTCCTTTGTCTTTCTGGGACCTGCCTTGTCTGTCTTCTTCACTCTCAGCAGAAAATGATTTATGCTTCTAACATGAGAACTACAACTGGAAATATATGCAATCAGTTCAGTAGTCTCAAACATTCTATGAATTATATTTTTCACTTCTAATCTATCTGGATAGTTGATTCCACATCTGTGTCATTTTTCATTAGTCTTCCTAGAAATGCTTCCATGTCTTCCTAGAAATGTTTTAGTTAAAGGGCTTGTAAATATATACTACTCCTATTTCCAGATTCAGAGTATGGACCTTAAAATGTGGGCAAAGGATAGATTTGCTATCTCAGGCCACATAGTCATCCAGTTTCTACCAGGAGAAACCCAAAGTGGACAAATGTAGAAATCTTCAAGCACTCGCTCCCATTCCAAAATGGCAGTTCTGAGAGAAAAATAAGCCAACTCCAACCAGGTAAAGGTTGATCCCATGCTTTGATCTGGAAGGGGAAGGGAACAGCAGCCACTGCTCCTTGCCCCTTTCCCTACCAGGCAGTCTGAGGAAGAGGGCGAGGCAGGGGGACTTCTCTGGCTCCTACTGGCTTGGCTTTGCCTGTGCCATGACAGCTGGCCAGTGGGGGTAGTGATTTAAAAATCAGTGGGGCTAGGAACAGGGCTTGAGGAGGCTCCCTCTGTAGTAGTGGGGCAAAGCACCTGCCTGCTCCTCACACCAGAGTCACTGGTGTGAGAAGCAAGCAGGGGGCTTTGCCCCACTTCTCCTGCCCCCACTGGAATGGGATGAATGAAGCAGCCCACACTTTCCCCAGACTGGGATCATGCCAGTCTCAGGAAGGCACAAGGAAAGGGACAAGGGAATGGGGGAGATTTGAAACTGAACATCTGTATTGCTCCTTCTCCCAGAATCATTTCCAGCAGTGGAAATTTTCCACTGCTAGAAACGAACATTTGTATACTGGACTCATCATCCGCAACCAGGTATGAAAGAGTCTGAAGGAGTCACTTAGAAGCATTCCAGTAAATTAATTCAAATTCATTTTCTTGTGGCTTAAACAGTATTAACCCCCTTCGATGGATACTTTTATTCAGAATTAAACAGCCGTACTGCAATTTAACTAACTTCACCTCCAAAATGAATTAAGCTAAATCAAATTAAGGCCACTTTGAATGAGAGTATTTAAACAGGGGATTAATGCAGTTTAACTATGAATCTACTGTTAGTTCATTTGCATTAATTTCCCTCAGTGTCTCTGTGTAGATGAACCCTCAGATTAACTTACATGATAGAAGTTACCTGAAAATGCACAGCGAGGACTATGGTTTGTTCTTTTGGATGGCAACTGTGACAGAAGCCTAGGGAACAAGCTAGTATACTCACCTAAAACATCTAATTTTTCAAGGGCCGTTTAAACCTGTACAAGCAGACTACATAAAGATGACTTAGAGACCCAAAACAATATCACATCTCTCCATGCCCTCATATCTTTACCTTATTTTTATACAGATTAAAAAACAAAGCAATTGGCAAACCATCCTGATTGTGCACATGCTTGAATTGAATAACCATCTATGAGTACTCCTTTGATCCTAGACATAATCTGCCCCCTCCGTTTCCTGGTATTTGTCATTCCCAGTCGCTGTTGCCTGTCTAGAATAAAGATATCAAACTCTCCTGGAAAGGAACTGTGTCTTTTTTTACTTTCTGTGAGAAGCCTCATGCATTTCTGGGTGCCATAAGACAACAACAAAAAAGCAAAGGGCAACTAGTCCTAAGTCCTCTTTTCTTCAAACATGGAGACATTGGTCCTATTTAACTGGTTCTGCCTCACCTGAATGTTGCACTCTGTTCCTGCCAGTTTTTCAGAAAAAGGGCAAAATACAACAAGGCAACCACAACAGGAATGATGCAAATAATCCCTGTAAATGCAGAAGTCCTGGCCCATTTTGCTTCTTTTCATGTAAATGAGACAGGGGTTGGGAGCAGGATATTTTTGGTGAGAAGTGCCAATGGCTTCGAAAACTCATGTTCCACTTTGGTATGCCAGTGTTCAGTCAGGAATGCTCTTAAAACTCTTTTTCTCAGCTTTTACTTCATCAGTTCCTGAACTCTTCGACCAGTGACCCCACTATTGGGCTCATGATCCCACTTCTCATTGCACTTTAGTTGTAACCTCAACTTTTGCAATTGAAGTTTCATCTGACTTGTGACACTGCTTATAAGTATTATGACCCCATTCAGGGTCACAACCCCCCTTAATAGGAACGGCTCTTGTACTTGTTCTGGAATGGAAGGGGCTAAGTGTTAAGGATAGAGGTGGTTGGTGAGAAAAGGGATTTTTTAAAATCCCACCACCTAGTTCAGTTCTTAATACTATGTAATAAGAGCTAGTTGAAAATTGCATAATATATCTACAGCAATATATACAAAAAATTCTCTCCCATTTTTTCCAATGAGAACCTTGATTTTTCATTCTATATAATTGTTCAGAACATGTGAATAGATTAAAATGAAAATTTATTTGTAAAGTAGACCATTGTAAAACTCTCCATATAATTCCAGACTGTGGGCCAAACAGTTAAAAACTGCCTATTTTCTCCAAGATTGACTCTTGCTGCTTCTTGGCTTTTCATCTCGTCTTTGAAAATTTCTCTCCATCTGAATGCATTTTTTTCTATTCGCTCTCTTTGTATGTTGGTATAGGAACAGAAGATTTATATATGTTCTTTTGGTATCTGTAAAACTGACATTAGTTGCTTTGTGAAAATGTATTAGATATGCATTAACAAATAATAATGATTCAGTTTTTAAAATTAAACATTCTTCTCATGTAAGAAATACAATTAAAAAGAAATATGTCATTGATTCTGATGTTGATAAAGTGCTGAAAAATCTACACTTGTTTAAAAATAAAGTGCCCAGTATTTCAAGCAATCTATAAGAGAATGTTATAATTCATCCTAAACAGATTGTAGCTCTGACCCTTTAATATTTAAAGGGTAAATTCAGTCCTTTTGCTCTCTACTAAGGTGCAGATGAAGTCTCTGAAAAACACTTACAAACCCACCACTAAGGATTAGCAATGTTATTTTAGCATATTTCTGGAAAGCTACAATATTATTCACAAGTCTTTTATCCTCATTTAGTCTATTTTACATTTCCTTTTTAGGCTAACAGAAAATGCTTATTAAATCAACCATATTTTCAGTTTCATCTCTGGTCACTCTTTTCTTTTTCTGCAAATGTGTTAACAAAGTAACACTAACCTATTCATATGAAACACACCACAAAGGTGGCTTAAATTCATAAAACAGGTACTTGGGCCAATGTGTTGTGAGAGACTGCAATTTTCTAAAAGCATAACATGACTCATTTAAACAAATTATTGGGTGCAGTCCTCGCAGGGAGAATACCACCTTCTGGCTACATCTACTCTCACATTTTAAAATATCTAAGCATCATTTCCAAATTAAGTGGTTCCTACAACTAAATATATATAAATTAATAAATCTACATCAATATGCCAATGAAAAAAGAACTGCTTAACACCTTAGATTGTCATTTTGTCAACATTTTGAATGTTTTTTTTTAAATTAAATACACAGAACTGCAACAAAGTGTATAAGGTTAGGAATGACTGCCTTCATATTTAAATGACTTTCTCTACAGTTTAAACAAATCCTAGTCTGTCAGAAAAAAATATTTTAGTCAATGTCACTCTTTTTTTAACATTTAAAATGAAGTGCAATTTATGAGCTATTATACTGTTTCATTCTTTCTCAAATATTATCTGCTTCATAAAAAAAATTTATATAAATATAAATATTTTTATTCTAATTTATTAAGGCCTCCAAAATAATAAAGATAATTTATACTGGCCAGAAAAAAATCCTATCACTAATGGCCATGCCTTTCAGCTCAGATAAACTATTCAAGCTCCTTTTTACCTAATCATTTTTCTTGAAATAATCTTTTAGCTGGTGGTTCATGATATGATTCATTGGCTGAATGTCAGTGGCAATCCTGTAAACATGTGATGACAGACCAGATGAAAAGACTGGAAGATGATATTGTCTCAAAGCATTTTTATTATGCAGAAATTAGTAAAGTGCCCATACCACTCCACTGAATCTAAACAAAACAGTGAATATTATGAGACATTTTGAAACACTTATTTCTCATTAAGTTTCACAGAAGTATAACAACTCTCACAGTGTAACCTTTTGGTCCAGAATAGAGTCTAGAGTCTACACTGTGTCCTTGTGGACTTTTGAACTAGAAGTCACTTAATTCTTATTAACATACAGTGCTTACTCTAAATTAGGTTAACCCGGGACCAATTGGAGAATATTGCAAATATTGGAAACAAAGCTCCTACTTTCATCTATTTTCAGAGGATTCATCCATCAAAGAAAATCTAGGTGAACAAAAGAAAGATAGGTGAGAGTAAATAAGCAAGACAAGATGCATTTGCTACAGTAATTTCATGGAATTGTTAAAATGCTGCATGATTTACTCAATCCAGGAAAGGTGCCAGGTGAAGCAGTGCATATCCCTCAAGAGGTAATTTCTCTACTGCTGACACTGGAACTGATAAATCATTACAAGCCTGATAAATCTGACAGGTCTGAGCTGGCCACAAAAGAAAAACAAAAACAGCATCTTCATTTTAGAAATCTGTTCAGCTGCATCAAGCCAGAGTGGCTGAGAATGTAGCTGTGTGCTCTAAAGTCTTAAGATACTTAAAGAAAGTGTGCTGAGAGACAAGACAGAAAAAAAGAAAATCAACATGGAATACGTTAATCTATTATAAATGTATTAGTGGCCCATTAACAATACATAATTTTTGGTTATGTACATTTGTACTGCACACACACATGTGTAATGGCAACAATGCCCTCCAGAGTCATTATCTGTCCAAAAAGAATTGTTTTGAAAGGGTCAGTTTCACAAAGGTACATACGAGGGCACGTAACAAAGAAATCTATATTGTTAGTAAGTCAGTAAACTGAGAATGGACTTTTACTCTAGTTATTCTAATTAGGTACCTAAATGCCTTTGTGAATGTGGCCATAACTTATCAAGGCATTTAATTCGGGTTAGTTTTCTGGATTAGTTTTCAGCACTAGTTTTCTGGACTGATGAAAGACACTTACTGTACCACATTATCATTGGAAAGCTGCTGGTCTGACTGGACTTTTCCTGAAATACACTGCCCCCTAACACAACTGGGGAACAGAATCCAAAGTTTACTACCAGTGGTTTCCTGTCCACTGAATTGTAATAATGAAAGAGCATATAATAGATCATCTAGCTGAGCCAACTGCTATGTCACAGATTTGACATACTATTTCCATGAGTCGTGGGGTATATCCTGAAAATTTCTTAGTGCTTTTGTGCTTTCCCTCCTTGATCTCAAAGATTGGCTATAGGAGTGAACGACTGGTTGTAGGACTAAAGAGACCTTGCCTGTATTTTCTTAACTGCCACTGACTTACAATGTGATTTTCTGTTCTTAACGGTGATTGTTATTCTTCTTTGAAAAGTGTTATTGGAGCTATGGATAATTTTTCTGTAAATTCTAACTATTATTATATAAGGCATTCACGCCATTTTCTAACTGACTTTACAATTTTATCTCTCTTCTTTTCTTTTTTCCTTAAAGAGGTAAATCTTCAGCTTCATAAAAAATGGGAACTGAAATAGTTGAAGTTTTTAGTATTCCCATTTTGAACCTATAAAGAACCTTGAATATCTGCAACTTTTACATTTTCAAAGTGCAATATAGTATTTTAGCTATATGACTCTCAGTGACCTGAAAAGGGATCTCATAGCTAATATGCTAAGCAACATATGAAAAATGATTTAAGTCACAGTTTAGCTTCTCTTTAACTTGTAAAAGAGTTTCAGTCTTTGGTTTATGGCTGACAGGATTCTGTGCACTTTTCAAAACCTGAGTTGCTCAAGACTGTAAAAGATGCTTTGTTCTATGAGAAATCCAGGATCCTTAATTTTTTGCATTGTCCATTACATTATGCAACAAAGACTGTAGGCAAAGTTCTGTATTTGTGTTTGCATTCTTCACTCCCTCAAACCAAGAGCTATAATAAGTTGCAATTCCTGAGGAATGCAAGTTACACATCCCTCAGGAATAATACCAGTCACTCCAAAGGAAGGTGTCAGAAAATCCACTGAGTTATTTGGAATGAATCGAGCAACCAAGATGTATTCCTACAAGTTATACTCAGTAAATATATACAGAAGTAGCTTTTGCAGTGTTCCTTTAATCATCACTGCCAGTCAAAAAAAACCTCATTCTAAATTAGAGTTCCTCCATGTCGATCATATATAACTGTTCAAATACCGAAAAATAAATTTATATAACTATTACATTTTCAAAAATTAATGCCATGCTAAAGATTAGAATCTTAAACACCAAAAGCCATAGAAATCAGAATTTAAGGTTCCCATGGCAACCAATTCCCTAACACTGGGAAAACAAGGATATTTTGGAAGTTGGATTTAACAACAGAGATTGAGAGGCAAGCCAACTAAGCTGTGAACAAATTATGATATATGGCCTCAACCAAAAGAAGAAGCAGAGAATGCTTTCTGCTGTTTCCTGCGCTTGTTTTCCCCAATCTATTGATATTACCACATTTAAGAGAAGATGAGAAACAGCCAGCTCTTATGAGCAATAATGTAGCTGAGCAACCACATGCACCATTGGGGTGGGATGAAACAGCAGACTGCAATCTACATACAGAAGACACTGCAGCTCAAACTCCCTTGCTAGCTCTCCCCACTTCTCTCTCTCCCTCACTGAAGTGAGTAGATAACAGAACATAACTTTATGTACCTCACAGGGAAAAACCTAAACGTAAGAACAAGTGATTGGCTAATACTTTCCTCTGAGTCCTATCAGCACAGAAGGAATACATGAACTGAAAAGCAGCTTGCCTTGCCCTTGCCTGACAAATGTCAGCATCCCATAGCAGTCAAAAGCATTAAAAGTAACTGATAGCTCTAAAACCAGGCTGTCCAACCTGCAGTCCATGGGCTGTATGAGGCCCATGAGCGGTTCATTTGCAGCATGCAGGCTCCTGCCTGGGGACTACTGGCTGCTGCTGCCAGCAGGCTCCCCTTCCCTCATCTGGTTTCTGCTACCTGTGCCTGCAGGATGAGGCAACCCACAGGGCCAAAGGAGCCATGGCTCAGGATCTCTGGCTGCTCCAAAATTGGACAGTCCTGTTCTAAAACATCAGCACCCACATTGGATTTTTGTGTATTCCTGGCAGACTTCAACTAATTTGCATATTTCCAAAAATACTTTCTACAAACAATAATAAACATCAAGAATGGCACCCTGCAAAAAAACCCCAACAAAATCCCAAAACCCAAGTGATCACTGCACTTACATCCACACAACCAAGAAATAGCTCAGCACACCAGAAAAGCTATAATCTATAGCCAGGCCCACTGATAACATTACAACTCAAAGGAGAACATCTCACCAATCTAAAAATAGCTACCATCCAACAAGAACACTCTGCCAAGGGAAAAGACCACAACTTTGCATGGGCCACCTGCATACCCTGCACAAACCTACTACAATACAAAAAGAAAATGTACAGCTTCCCCCAGCTATACATCCCAGGTTGTCACATGACATCCCACACTAGAAATTGTAAGAAAGACCAAATAATTATAACTTACACTCAAAAAAGTTCATGTCTTGGATGAAATCTTCCCAAACCCATCCCTAGCTTTCAAACAGCTTCTTAACCTCACCAAATTTATGAGACTTCCCAGAACAAATGCAAAACTGCAAACGCACTTCTGACACCACCAATACTCCACACAAAAAAAACCCATCCTGCACATGCCTAATCACAACATGATATACTTCATCCAATGGACCATGTTCCTTCATGGAAATGTTGTGGGTGAAACTAAACCACCATCACCGTGAGACTCCCACATAAAAATAAAGGACAGAAACACCCTGCAAACCAGTAGCACAACATTTTTCACAAAACAAGCACTTCATTTCTGACATCACAATGTCACTCCTCAAAAAAACCCTACACAATAATCTGAGAAGACAGGCTTGACATTAAGAACTTTACTGGGCACAAAAACCTTGTACCAACAAAAACACTTATTTTAGATCTCACTGGGCACATCTATACGGGATGCTAAATGTACAGTAGACAAATTCTACTGCGCATTAGCATGTCAGAGCAAAAGGTGTGCTATTGTGCTGATGCCCAGTAGAATTAGTCTATTACACATTAGTGTTGCTAAAAAGGTACACGCATTTAGTTAGTACCTGTTATTACAGGGCATTTTTACACATCCTCCAGGGGTGGGGAAGGGAGGAGGCACTTTAATCACAGCAGCTTTGAGGGCTGTTTTAATTAAAGCACTCCTTGGAGCACCTGTGTATCAGCATCCCCGTGCTTCAAAATGGTGGTAGGCATGGGTGACTGGTGCCCCCCAAGTCTGGAGGGTGGAGCCAATTTCAGGGGGGACACTAGCGCTCTCCATGCCCCCCTACCAGCTGGAGCACTTGTTGTCCCAGGGGAGGCACATGCCCCCACCATACCCTCCTGCATGTCGCCTATGGTGGCAGGGTGCTTTATCTAAAACTCATCGAACAAGCTTTATTTTAAGCAACCCTGCTGCCATTTTCAAGTGCAGGACACCAATACACGAGACTCAGAGGCTGGCTGGAGTATGAAAATAACAATGCTCTGGTACACTTGATTAATCACGTTGGAACAGCCTCGTGATTTGCATACATGCACCCACAGTTACTAAACTTAATGTGCAGTACCTATGGTGTATTAATGCAAGTGTAGACATGACAAGTATGACATACCTCTTACATCTCCCTCTGTTAACTTCTCTTGTTTTCCACAGGGGACAATTGCCAACTTCTTCAAATGCTCAAATTCATGCTCAAATGCTCAAAATTAACATAATCAGGTTAAACAAAAGCATTTGTTCTAGTTTGTACTTAACTAGGAATGTGTCTATTTCTTTCCCAGGCTTGTTGAAGGGAGACTGAAGCCCAAAACCTTGTTTCCTTCTCTCACAGTTACACAGGTTAGCCTAAAAAAGATATTACTTCATACAAACAGAAAGATGCAATAGAATTTCTACCAAGGTCACTCATATACATTACATTTGATGGCTGATATTAATCAATAAGACACTATTTGATAATAAAAACAAAATATGCCTTTTAGAAGGGAGATTAATTGAATGCGAGTGACTGCTGCCCATACAGCAATTACTGAATATATTAAGTAAAATGTCTCTCTTCTGTTTAGTTTTTCAAATATTCAAATAATAATAAATACCACTAATTTGAAACTTAAGATGTGAAATCATATAAAAACTAAAAGTTTCATATAAAACACCTTGGTATCATATATAATTTAAGGTTTCAGATTTAATCTATCATGTTTTGTGTCTAGTCCCTTCCTTTCTTTAGCTACTGAACAGTTATTCTCCCAACACAAGATTAACAGTTTTATTAGTTTAATTAAAGCCAGGACAGATTTATAGTTCTAATATTATAAAAATTGTTGGCCAAGTCTTCTGTAATTGCACTACTGGGGACATCTCGCTTTCAGTATCCTATACAAAATAAATGTCTGTCTAAATGCAAAAGGAGAGTTGCAAACTAAAAAACAAATTGGCTTCTGCTTCTTTCTGCTTACAGTTTCCCCAAAATACCTGCAACCACTGGTTGCAGAATAGCAAGTTGTGCATATGGGCAGGGGTGGACTAAGTGATTCAAGGTCCTGGCCAATCCTATGACTCTGTGTTTCAGTAAACCTTTAAAATCATATAGCCTATAGACAATTCAATGCAAAACACAAGCAAAATAATAGTTTAATATATTCCATGACAAACTGCAAATCAAATAATGGGGCAAATCTTGGCCTTCTCATGGGAACGTGCATGACCTAAAAAGCAGAGGAACCATATAAGTTCCATTGGGCAAAAGAAGCGAGTTCACATGCGCTCTGTGACCTTGGAGAAGGGATGTGGGAGTCTTTTTCCCTTGACATTCTTCATGAAAATGCACTGGGATCCTGAAACAGGGAACCCTAACCCTGTTACTGAGCTGACGGAAAGGAGAGATGAGAGACAGGGATGGGAATGGTTAGGTTGCAAGAGAGGGACCCGCATCAAGAAAAACGGTCCCTGGCGCTTTAAAAAATCAGAGCCGCAGGAACCATGTCTGCCCTGTAAATTAGAGATTAGAGGCTCCTTAACAGGTGTAAGAAGCAGTAAGCAATTGGCATGGGGACAGGGTACTGGAGTACACCTGCCAGAGACCAGAAGGAGCACTGGGGGGAATGGGAAGGAGGGGAGAAATTCTGCCCAGAATAGGAGAAGGTACCTGCTGGAGAAGTGTGTTTCAGGTACTGGAACCCAGATGCTGAGAGCTAGTGAAGGGTCACCAGCTGAGTCAGGTCATGCTCACTGTGAAGCTTGCATACTCTGAAGAAGAAGATTTTTGTTACAGTGGTAGCACCCTTTTTTGTGTTGTATTGTACTCAGGGAGTGAAGAAGTTTCTTTTTAAATGCAGCAGTTTCTTCGGTTTATGGTAAAGTTAAACTGGTGAACTAAAGGTGACTATAAGGGGAGGAAGAAGTCACAGAATGTGGTAAGGCATGCTATTTCACCCTACCAGGGAAAGTGAGATAAAGTGGGACAAATTGCCCAAAAAACAAGACACAGCGGAGACAGAGAGTGGGCTGGGGCCCAAAAAGCCATGGACCAGGACAGTGGACTAGCCATGGACCAGAGCTCGTGGACCTAGCAGTACAAAATGGTTTGTGGCCAAGAAGGCCAAAACCACAGTAAAACTTTCGGGCTAGGGACAGACATTACACATAAATTGGTTTAAGTGATCAGAAACTGGTCTGAACCTGTAACAGAACAGATTTTCAGTGCACATAAACAAGTTTGAAAATGGCTGAAACCAGTTTGAGATAAACCTGGTTGAATTGTGGCATCAGATTTAACTGATTTGAGTTAAACCAGTTTATGCAGTGTCTGTCCCAGCCTCTTGCTGGCTTAAGATAAACCAGACTTCCCCAGCACCCCGGCATGCTCTCTGGGCTAGGCACAGCTCTTTATTCCACAGCAGGGCTCGCCCCTCCCCTCTACTCCCTGGCAGCAGCTCCAGCACAGATTGTGGGCTGCTTCCCCCCACCCCCTCATCAATCCCTGCTAAGCAGGAATTCCCCCTCCCCTCTGCCTTGATGAGACGTGTCTCTGTATTAGCTAGCAGACCACATTTTGGCTACGGTCCATGCTGAATCAACAGGTAGAATCAACGCAGAATCAACTGGTAGCTGGTAATATCCCTCTGCTGTTTTCTTAATGGGGTGATAAATATTAAGCTAGGGGTGATAAACACTATTATCAATTTCCTGCTGGGCTAATCAGAGCATCCTGCTGGGGTCTGGCCATGCCCTTCACCCTCAGCTCAGTGCTGAAGAAGGGAAGGGAGGGCTGCTCTAGCACCCCCCCAGCTTCTAGCCTGAGTCACTGGAGGTATGTGCCTGCATGTCTGGGAATGTCTGAGCAGTTACAAAGTGATTTAGCCTAGCCAGATTAGACTAACCTGCAAAGATTGAATCAATTCAGGCTTTTTGAATGTCTGTCCCTAGCCTTGGAGGCTAGAGTGCCAGACAGTGAGGAGGGAGAGAGGCCCTCATTTGAGTATTAAATGGAAACATCTGTGAGGCATGGGTGTGACCATGAGGGTGGCTGGAGAGCATGATTATTACCCACAAGGCATAATTGGGGAACTGACTTAAAAGAGAAGATCCACTCTACCAAACGAGGAGCAAGAGGAGCCTGGAATATAGTGCACCTAAGAAAAGGTTACTCTGTTTCCATCACCAATCTTCTCAATAAGAAACTCTTAAAGACCAAGTCATGGCAGTGGAGATAGGGGGCAAGACAGAAACCAGGAGTTGCAAAGCAAATGCATTTGACCACCAAGGGACCCCTGACATCAGGCCGATTACATCATGCCTACTACAGGTCCCTTCTGCACAAAAAACCAGAAGTTGGATAAATTTAACACTACATTGCATGCAGCTGGAAGATAAAATTCAGTCAAGATGACTGTCTCACTCCAGCAGTCAACACTGGTTACAGGGACTTAAAAAAAAAGTAATTTTTGCACATAGTTGTATAGAGAATGCAATATCTAGGACATATCAGTTATTTAATGAGTGTGTCTACACCTCACCATATGGCAACATTGCTACAGTGCTGTGCTTTAGTACTTTCTTCCTCCAGGTACTTCACCATATGGGCGGCACATGCTTAGATTTCCCTGCTACATTGCTGTAGGGGCACACTATAAGTGGGAAGCGCACTGCTATGGTGACATAGCAGGCAACCACATGTAAACCTGCGTGATTACTATGTCACCATAGCACGTCGCTACATCACCATAGGGCAACATGTAGACGTGCCCGCTGTGCTTCTTGCACAAGCAATAAAAATTTTCCAGCATGAAAATAACTTGCATAACAGAAAATTAAACAAGAACTTTTCAGACAAAAATATCAGGCAAGAAAAAAATAATTTCTTCCCCAGGTATCAGTTTCAAACATTTTAATTTTATAGTATTCACAGCAATAGAAGACCACTGTTTAGGACATCTACTCTTTTAAAAGTTATATTTTTGCATTTGCACTATGTTCTTCCAAAAACATTTTCTATATCCTAAAGGAGAAAATATCACCAATTCTTGTATTTCAAATTGTATTGCCCTTCATAGTGTAGTCAGCATATTGTATTTAAAGTACACTATAAATGTTTGAAAGTGTACCAAGTTTAAGCGCCAAATATGAGGTGCATCCAAAAACACAGTGAATTCTATTGTGTGTCATTCACTGAAATAAAAAAAAAGTGAGGGCTAGAAAATTAAAATAATTTCCATTCAACCACAGAGGCAGGAGGGTGAAGTGTTTGTTATAAACAGACTCCTTTTGAAGGCAGCAGACATGCAGGGTCAGAAGACACCTGGGCCTAACCCTGGCCCCTGTGGGAGAGTAAATATCACCCAACTCAGACCAGCACCACTTGGGAAGGAAAACGCATTTCCTCGTCACTTTTTCTTTGTTAATGATGGTTGCTTGAAGCCTCTCAGAGGATTTGATATTAAAATAGTTCCCTCATGAGTTGAATTAATGGGCAGAGAGCAAATGACACAGACAAAGCATATGGCCACTACAACCCATGTGTATGAGGAGGGAGGGGGAAGACACACCTACATGCACCCCTATAATTTTGTCTGATACAAAACGGTAGTTTCAACTACTTTAAATTCTACAGGCCAGAAGTTTGCCTCAGATTGATTTTTTAAAAAAGTCAGCTACTACTATCCATTTGTTTCTGAGATCAAGGTTAAAGAAATATTTTTTGTCCCTTTCATCACCAGTGCCTAGCTTGCCAGAAACACAGTGCAGGGAGCCCTCAATGTTGCTTCACTGCTTCATGTCTGGGTTGGGCATGTGTGTAGAAGGAAGTAATGGGTATGGCATGTGTGGGAGTAGCACTCCCAGGAGCCATAAGCAAGTGGTGTAGACATAGGTTGAGTTTTTGGCAGCAGAGAGGAGGAAGCTAATACATGCTTTTAATCCCATGGGCTGAGGATCATAGGAGAAGCAACTCTCTGTAACCATCCTCTACTTGCGTGGATGTTAAAATACATTCAAGTTTTGGATATAAAAAATAATAATGATGTTTTTTTATCCTGTTTGTGGAACTAGCAGGCAACAAACCTGCCCTTAATAGGACTTGAGTGATAATTCACCATAACTAGACCCTCAGTCATGGATGTGAAGTAGAGGTGAAGGATGCTCTTATCTATTGATAAGGACTCTGTTTAAGGGAGCATGTAGCCCCGTGCTACATTTGAACCTTCCCCACAGGCTGCAATTGGTAAATTGCAAAGTATAACAAGAACTGAGGAGCAAACTCAGGTATGGGCTTCCCTCTACCTAACACACTCAGAGCAGGATCAATACAGCAGGGTGGTATCTTTGGGCTGCACAAGATAAATGCAGAAGCATTAAAGGGAAGGAGGGAAGAAACAGTGGTATGTTGAGAGGTGGTGTGGAAATTCAAGACTAGATCTAGCAGCAGTTTCCTTAGAGCCTGGAAAGGCCCCTGCTTATGTGAATTGTTGAACACTGGGACACTGCCAACCACTAGCAAACTATGAGAGGGATAGGGGGGCAGCAAAAGTGACATAGGAAAAAGCCATTTGTTCAAGGAACATTCATCCTGGACAGTGAGGAAACCAAGTGAAAAGACTACTGCCAACGAAACTGTAGTTTCCTCATTATTCCAACAGGTATATTAATTTCTGGTTGCTGTGTTTTCTCAGTTACTACTGTTTTCCCTCCCCCCAGTACATTTTCCTTAGTTTAGACACAGATTCACTGTTTGCACAAAGGGAAATACTGCATGCTTGGGCATCCAGAAAAACTGTTTGGATATTTTCCATGTTTTTGGGTGGGGGCATCATACCCAAGACACAGGAAATAACTACTGCCGTACTCATCACTAATTAGGCCTCAATTGGAGTATTGTGTCCAGTTTTGGGCATCATAGTTTAAGAAGGAAGTAGACAAATTATAGACTAGTCAAGA
Organism: Crocodylus porosus; assembly: GCF_001723895.1. Taxonomy (NCBI): domain Eukaryota; kingdom Metazoa; phylum Chordata; order Crocodylia; family Crocodylidae; genus Crocodylus; species Crocodylus porosus. Next base: position 164,860,567 of record NW_017728906.1, read on the forward strand.
TGATGATGAGTTTTGAAAGTAAGCCATATGAGGAAAGACTGGAGAAGTGCGAATAGTAAGCCTGGACAAAGACTCAGAGATTATAATAGTTTTGAAAAAGCAAATGGTTGGCAAAAAAAGAACAGGGAACAATGGCTCTCCTTAGCCAACTACAGGAATGCAGAATCAGGTTAAACCTTAAGAAAAAAGTTCCTATATAACAGAACAGTTGGCCAATGGAAGAAACTGCTTGGGGGACTGAAGGTTCTCCCCTGAAGGTTTAAGGAGGAGCCGGACAGACATCTGCTAGAAATGCTAAAATATTCTCCTGTGAAGAATAGATGAGCTGACCCAAGAGGTCTCCTCCAGCTACATGGTTAACTGAAATGGCAAAGATCTATGCCATGGATGTAAAGGTTCCAGCCCTGTTAACAACCCATGTAGCTGTAAATATGATTTTAACAGAAGGAATTTTTGTTTATTTCCCCCACACAAAAAACTGCATTGAAAGAAAGTCACTGAGGCTCCAAAGTCAAACACCTAACAGTTACGAAATGCCAATGTAAAACCTTAATTTGGACCGTTCTTATAGATGTGTGTTATGCTATGGTCTTCAGTTACATGTCCACATGTTATTTTTATCCCAGGGCCCCCTGCTCCATTCAGTGCTAAGGACAGATGATGCTTAGGATATGAATCAGGGCTGTTTTGAAGGAGGTTGTTGTTTTGAGTACCCTATCTTATTTGCTCCAGAAATGGGAAGGCGGCAAAGTATGTGTGAGAATAGAAAGACTAGCTTTAGGACTAATTCAGTTGAATTTGACTTCCATCTCGTCTCTGCCACAGAAGCTGACATGTGGCAAGTAAGGGGTGTCAAACATATGGAGCTACTTAATCCAGCTCACCAGGCTACTGGAAGGCCACCAGAAGTTGGGGGGCATGGCCAGGTGAACATGGCCTGCCACTGAATTCAGAGCCCTTAAGCCCTAATGAACATGGTGATCAGCAGTAGGAGGGGGAGTGAGGGCTGACATAGCCAGCTCCTCAGATGCTAATCCCATCACCACCCCATGCTGGAGCCACCACTGTCTGTCCATACGCCCCATGCCAGAGCCAGTGCTAGTAGCAGTTTCAGCCATGTGCCCCAAGCAGGGTCTGGCCTTCAAAGAGTCCCACAGTCTGGATTTAGCCAAGGCCCAGGCCCCAAAGTGAGTTTGACATCTCTGATTTAAACCAAACTTCCTACTTTATACAAGGGATCAGTAATTATGTGTTCCTCAAGTCTGATTTGCAAAAATGCTGAGTCCTGAAAAGTACAAATAAAGTCAACGAGAGCTGTGCTTTGAACAAATGACCAGAGTATTCTGAAAATAAATTCTTCACCATTTGTTAGACATTTGCACACTGTAGTTAATTATCCTGTATTCAGGGGATGGCTTGAAGAATGTACAGTAAACAAATCAAAAGCTCAAACATTCAACAAATGAGGGTATAATACAATTCTGAATAGCAACTAAACCAGTAAGCACCATCCAATCCTTTGTCTTTGTAACTTTAATATTCTTCTAACTCAGGTTTTTGTGTAATTGTGAATACAGTATAACCTCATAAATCTGGATATGAAAAAAATCAAGAATTCTCAAAAATCCATCACTTTAAAAACCCACTCCGGTTTCAAAAATCTGGAATTGTCAAATTTCCAGCAGGTGCTTTCCTGAGCATGCCAGATTTATGAGGTCATACTGTATATAAGTTACATATGCATAATGGTAAATCTTAATAAAAAGCTACAACACTTTAAAAAAATATATTGCATAAACAAGAAGTTCCCCAAGGTATATACATCTCTTAGAATGAGTCTTCAAATAATATAACATAGTTTAAATTAAATAGTGCATTCTCAATTTTAATTCCAGAGTACAAAATGTGAACTATGTAGCAGAAAAATCCCATGCCTTCATCAATATTTTACTCATACTGCTGTGCATTTCCCTCAGTGTCTTATGGCTGTATTTATTTACTGTACCATTCACAGTTGAAGCTTGCCACTGCCAATGCAAACAGTGAAATGGGAGCCTCTAAAACTCATTATCAGCTCCACTTTATACAGGACATGATGTTTGTTTGATTCCCTTATTAGATTGTTCTTTGCAGACAAACAAAGACAACCACTCTTGTTAATTGTAGGAAAGGCTTTCAACATGATTCATGTGAGGAGCCAGCACAGCAAGATTTTACACCTTTCATTGTTTTTCTTAGTTGAGAACACTAGCAGTTTCAAAGGAGGAAATAAAAGTGCTTGCTTCTAAATCAATATGGCTGAAATATCTTAAATCAAAGACTTGGGGTGTGAGATTGAGAAGGAATGGCTCACTTCAGGAAAAAACTCACACAACATTTTTGATGTTTCCACTTGTTAGTTTTGGACCTCACCTGTTGATTAGCATATGTAATTTGGTAGAGAATAGCACCTCCACAATTACAGAGGGGATCTCTGCTGCCATTGTTATCCAAGACATTGTGTAACAGATGCTGCAACAATTTGTCCCTGCTAGAATGAAGGCTGCAGGGTAAAAAGCAATCACACACAAAGTTTTCTTTGATGTGTCTCCAGAAATGTAGTTCACAAATTTAAAAAAAAAAAGGGATTGGGAAGTGATGTACTCTTCGTGCACAATATTGCTTCATTTTGATTTCCTTCATTCAGTCACTTATACCTTTTTGTGAGCCACACTGCAGGAATGTGACTGATGGACTTTATAAATGAATTACAGCCCTCTGTGTGATCTGGGTATCATCATGCATTCACCAAAGAAACCGAGAACATCCAACAGTTATTTTCAGGAGACTGAAGACTGTTTAGGCTTTGGTCTGAGCAGCAGCTATAGACTAGGAGGCTTCTTTCCTCCAAGCTTCATTCACCATACAGCTCAAAGTTATGCCATGAAAAACACAGAGGCTGCTCACAGAACAGTAAGAATAGGAGTAAATGTTGAGTAGGTTCCTCTTTTGATGAGTATTGTGCTGTAGCCTGCACAGCAAGTGATAAAATGCAATAAACTTTCTAAAGGGTTTCTTTTCTCTGAAGTGTTGCTTTTTAAATATTTTGAACCTTGTTATTATTTAAATTCTTCCAACTCACAGAGCCCATATGTAAGCAAGAGACATAAGATCTCAGTTGACTGTCCAAAACAGTGAGCCTACTAAATGATATAGACAAAGATTGAATCTGGTTTACAGTTTAATGCTCCAGCCTTAAAATTAAGCCTGAAGGGCACTTTACAGTATCCAAAGCTCTCAGAAGGAAACTCACAAATAGTTTTCTCATTTGGGTTAATCAAAGATTTATTAACTGAGTATTAAGCAGTAAGACAAGTGACTGGAGTTGCAGGCATTTCATCCAACTTCTACCGGAAGTTAAGGAAATATGTATAAGTGATGAAGGCTGCAGAGTGAGTAAAATGTAAATGAGTGATTAAGAGAGAAAAAGGCAATGTCTTATTCAGAAAGGGGAGACAAATCAGGAAAGAAAAGGAAATAGCTGAAAGTAAAAGGAAGTTAATATGTAAATGATCTCTTTGGGAAGTAACTAAAGGGTCAGTTCACTAGAAATAATTTAATTGTGAAAGGATAAATGGGAAGCAGTGAAAAAAGAAAAGGAGAAGAGAAAGAAAAAAGGAGGGAGAGAGAAAGAGAGAGGGGGAACAAAGAAGAGGGAAAGAAAAAAGTAAGGAGAAAAAAGAGACAAAAAAGAGGGGAGAGAGAAAAAAGAAGAAAGAAAAGAAAGAAGGAAAAAAGGAGAAAAAAGAGAAAAAGAGGAGAGAGAGAAAGAAAGAAAGAGAAGAGAGAAAAAAGGTAAAGAGAAAGAGGCCAAAGGGAAAGAGGAGGAAGAAACTACGAGGACTAGCCACCAGAGCCTGGCCGTTCTCCCTTCCACCCCGCTGGTGGCAACCTCCATCACTGCTGCTGGTTTTCCTTCCCCTCCCCAACCCATCAACAATGCAGGCAGGTTGGAGGGTACAGAGGTGGCGCTGGAGGCAGTGCCAGGGGAGGCTTGCTGCCTGGCTTGGTGGCTGGGCTTAGGCTGCTTGCCATGACCCAGCCCCAACTCGACCCTGCCAGCAGCATGGCACAAGCCACTTGGG
>NW_017728906.1:164864800-164913504 GCF_001723895.1 Crocodylus porosus
CGGGCTCAGTTGTGTGGGGCGGGCAGTGGCAGCCTGGGCAGAGGGGCAGTGCTGGGAGGGGTGGCTATGTGGGAGCTAAGGTGAATTTCAGAGTGGCTATAGCCCCCCAAGTTCCCCCTAGCACTGCCCCTGATTCGGGACCTATCAAATTAACAGTGAGAGTGGGCTGTGCAGTGGTTCCTTTAATCTTGAATGTTCCCCTGTGGTCCTGAAGGTCCACTGCTGATTGGCAGAGGGGACCCACTGCTCGTTGCTTCCTCCTGATCAGCCAGGAGACAAAACCGCTGTTTTAAATATGAAGCCATTTTTGCCACGTACTACTGATTGGCCAAGGGGCCCTGGCCTCCCTGCTGCTGTTGCTGACTGGCTGGGAGGCAAAAACTGCACCATATTTAAAACCATGGATTTTGCCTCTCCACTGATCAGGAGTGAGCAGTGAGTGGTGTGGGAAGAAGTGCAGGGAAACCTGCAAACTTGGCAGGAGTGGGGTGCACAGTGGATCCTTTGATTTTGCAGGTTCCCCTGAGCAGCACCACAGACATGGGGGCAGAGGCAGCAGAACACAGGCAATGTTCCTGCGTCCCTGCCTGTGTTCTCCTGCCCCCATGCATGCTGCAGTGCTGCTCCAGAAAGCCCAGCGCAGCAACTTAAAAAAATGCTTTTTAAACAGTTTCCTTGGCACACCTCCTGGCATGCCAAGTAAAATGTCTCCATGTGCCACTAACTATCATGTGTGCTAGAGGTTGCCTATCCCTGGTATAGAGGCATGGAAGAGCAGGGTGATTAGAAGGTGAGAAGTTTTGCACCATATCAAGTATCAACATGCACCCACAAGAAACATCTTTTTAAAACCCTAATAAAATGATCAAATCAAACCTATTTTAATCAAAATATGCATCTACAGGCTAAGTACAGACATTAGGGAGAGGTTACGTTGATTCAGATGCCCTATATCAGGTAAGTCAGGACTGGGGAGCTAGCAAGGGAGTTGGGGGTGCATCAGGGGATGGGAGAGAGGCATGACCCATAAGGTGTGGAGGGCAGGTGCGACTGTGGGTAGGGGGCCACCCTGACTCACATGTGGGGCAGGCGGGGGCCAGCACAAGCTGTGGGTGGGGCCAACATGACCACAAGTGGGGTAGCAGGCATGAACCATGGGTGGGGTAGGTGGGATAGATGTGACCCCCATGGGTGGAGTGGGTTGTGTCCCCTGCAGTGAACTTACACCTCCATCCCTCCTGTCCCACACCCCACTGGAACTTATTTGCTTGGCTCCAGCAGTGGTGAATGCCAAGAAAAGCAGCTGCACCTGGAGCAGCTTGTGGGATGGTGGTTGAAAGGGCTGGCAGATGGGGGTGGAAGGGGGTTGGGGGGGGCTGTGGAGCAAAAAGTAGCCCAGTGGGGGGCCAGATGGGGAGGTGAAAAGAGCAGGCCCAGGTCTAGGGCCAGTGCCTGGGTTTTCCCAGCCCCAAGGCTATGCAGGGAAAGTATACAGAATTTCCATGTACCCAATTCAGTACGTTTGATACTACACAGATCCAGGTTTATCTTAAACTGGGTTCTGCAATTTTTAGACTAGTCTGTGTGCATGCAACTTCTGTACAGGTTTAGACTGACTGCTAGTCACTAAGACCAGGTCTGTAAGTGTAAGGTTGGCACTGGTACGAGGTAAGTTTCAATCAAGCAGGCATTCTGAAACTGATTTAACCTTCCCAAATGTCTGTACTTAGGCACAATGTAGAAATTATTGGTGTAGACACACGACAAGTTTACCGCCGAGTAAATGGATTTTACTCCATAGTAGGAGTGGACCAGGCATACAACACATAGCTTTACACCATTGTAAGGGTAAAGGTAGACATTACACTCAGACAATACCAAGGGCACTTAAAAAACAAACACCTGCACATTAAAGCTCATTAACTTGTGCTGTGTCCTCTGAGCATCTCAAAGGTATGTCACTTCAGGTGAGGGTTAATTCCAGACTGTGCTACTTAGCTTCACTTAGCTCAACTTCACTTTGCTCCATAAAATGAAAAATTTGTGCTCCTCCAGCATCCCAGGACACACTGCTCCCCACTTTCCGCTCCACCCCAAGGCAGGGACAGAGCCCAGATGTCCTGACTTCTAGCCACGGCCCTGCTCACCAGACCTCTAGCGGCAAGTAAGAGCTGTGCAGGCAAGAAATGGTATTAACCCTCAACGTGTGACTGCCCACCACACACTGTAACTTTAACAGTGCTTAGCATTCCACAGATTTAGTATGGTCTAAGTACCATATACGACTTTATAAGACACTCCAGCCTGGACTAAAGTTGTCCTTTAAAAAGCAAGAAGCAGCTATCTATCAGTGTATGACACATCACTGTACACTAGTCATATGTCTGCTCCCTTAGTCAATTTAATCCTATATTAGCCATTGGTTTAAAGCAGATCAGTTTCCCCACCACCTAATAATCTGGCAGTCTAATAGCACCTACTATAGGCAGTGAACCTTGGAAAGTTTTCACTCTGTCCCACCCTTATTATGGATTACATTTATTATAGAGTAAAATCTGGGGCAAATTATTCTGTAGTAATCATGTGTCCACACCCTAAGTCCAAATGATGTACCAAATTTCATTTTTTTCAGCACTCCCTAAGTTCAGTTTTTCTGAGAAAATTCACAAATAGCGCAAGTTATTTTTTTTCCTTGCTCTCTCAATGTTGGCAAACAGCCCAAATGCTTGTTATATAAAGTTCATTCCCATGACAAGCCAGAAAAGTAAAACAACAAGAAAACTATGTAATAACTCTGTAGTGGGGAAAGCTTGGACAATTGGACTAGAAATGATCCCACACTCTCTGCCTATATTGTCTGCATGCAAGTCACAGTGACATGTTATTGAACATAAATTATTTGAGCAGTTAATATATTTATGAGAGAAGAAGGAAGGAGAGAGAAAATGTGCATGTTCACGCCAGCGGAGAAGAGGCTCGTCTATGCTGTTTTAAGTGGCACCCAAGCTAAGTGGAATATTGTGTTGCGTGTTTCATGAGAGCTTCTCAGTTTGTGAAGGTAAATCTGTTCAGGCATAAAATAGAAGTTACAAAATGCTGGCCTTTAAGGAATACCTTACCACTCCAATATTAAAGATGTATAAATTATTTAGCCTCCCCTTTACACAGTTTCTCAGTTAAGGAGCAACTAAATCAACCTCTATATAGGAAAAATCCCTGGAAAATGTAGTCACCATTAAAGCACTTCCAACTGATGGTCAGCCAAATGTGAAAAAAGGCTATTAGCACACAAAGATTTTCAGCTGGAAACAGGTTTTTCTTCAATTAACACATTTTACCCTCTCCTTGTATTTGAAAGAACAAAGCAAATTCATCTCAACCACACACTGAATGCTACTCTCACACCTGCTAACACCACTATCATCATTACAGATACAGATATAGCATTTTCATAATAAACCTAGTTTAAGAAGTTTGTAACTCCATCCTAAACTTTCTCTACAGGGAAAGACCTAAAATACATAATCTTATTCTGAGTGGGAATTTCTTGTTCGTTACATTCATTTTGTGTTGCTAGAAGGCAAAACCTAAATTAAATGCTGCCAGACATGTCTGGGTGATCCTTTGTCATTATAAGCTGCAACACCTATTAGAATGACACTTGGTTAAGGAGTCTGTTTTATGATGCAGACGATGACAGGCATTTACTTGTTAACAGGCAGCTGTAAATAATGGAAATAAGGATGCTTAAAACGTGAATTGCTAGTAAATCACATCCTCCCAAGACTTTGGGGCTCTGCCACTGTATATGCATCAGGACTGGGCTCAGAGATGAGACTCTTATCAGTAGCTCATGGCTTCTGACCTGTTCTGCTTCATACAGTATGTGAAAAAGCAGGGGACAACAGAGCCCAGATCACAGCTCTCTCATCTGGCCAAAATGCCTACCCTGCAAACATGAGGGGAGGACAGGGAATGAAGAGCTAGTGGGAGTGCTGCCTTTCCTGCCCTAACCTCCAGCCTGGGACAGTGGAGAGAAAAGGAAGTTGCCATAATGCAGCCCACTTCACTATAGCAAGGGGAAAGCAGCTTCATCAGCTCCCTTGGGAGGATATTTCTCTCTTTTGAACACAGAGAAGCCCCTAGCCCCTCCATTTACATTTTAGGGCTGCAGTTCTCCTGTTCCTCAAGGACACTAATAAACACACTGCTGTCAGCCCGCTTTCCTGCAGGAGCAGATGAATGGCTACATTATATGCTACAGGGGATAAAGGAGAGGACAGAGAAGAGTGAATGCTTTGTTATGGTGGGTTGGAAGCAAACACAAAACATCTAGGGAAAGAAGTTGCCAGATGAGGTATGGGGATGGGGCCTACTTCTCAGTTTTGGCTGAGGACATGTCTAAAAGGGGTGTGCGAAACAGGCAGTATTCAGTTTGGATTTTGATTTGGCCCAAATCAGGGACAGTGATTCAATTAGTTGATTTGGATCACTGTCCCCAATTCGATTCGGCCAAATCCAAATCTGAAGATTCAATGCTGATTTGGAGAATCAGTGATTTGGCCATAGACATAGCTTTAAATATTTTTTCTACTTACCTCACGGTACCAGTAATTGCTCGTGAATGCTGGGTGGATGGAGCATCCCACAGGAGTGCAGGGGGGCCCATGCGTGTTTGCAGTGACCCCAGACATGGACCGGAAGCACTTCTGTCCACTCCTGGTCTGCTGGGGAGCGACCCTCAGCTTGGTGATTTACCGCGGTGGGACCCCAGGTACCCCCCCAGACCCAGGAGACACCAGTCACCAAGACGGCGACTCGGGGGCCCTCCCATGCGCTCCCTGGCAGATCCAGAAATGGACCGGAAGTGCTTCTGGTCCACTTCCAGGTCTGCTGCCGAGTGTGCAGGGGCCCTGCCCCCCCTGCACTCCTGTGGGATGCTCCATCTGCCCCAGCATCTCAGTATTCACAAGCTGCCCAGTACCTCAATGTGTGTAGAAAAAACATTTAAAGCTATGTCTACATCCGAGTCTCCAAACCTTTCCAAATCTCTCCAAATCAATTCAGAGGGTTCTGATTTGATTCAGAGAGATTAAAGGGTCTCCTGATTCATTTCAGATTTGGAGATTCGGCCACCGAATCAGGCTGAATCTCCAGCAAATCGAATCAGGGATTGAAGCTTCGCCTCTGGTGGCTATAGCATACGTGGTAAGTTAGCACGTTCATGCTTTAGGAATTTTCATAATTTAGGAAAGTCAACGTCTGATAGTGGCAATGTGTTGATATCCTATTTCTACACTCCTTATAAGGAGCTGTAGATATTATAGGGAGTGTCATTGTAATTCAAACTATGGAAAAAGTGCCCAGTAGAAATGTTGTTGCTTTTATCAGGAGATTGTGCAAACAATTGTTTGACTGTCTTATGAAACCTATAAATTCTGGTGTGTGCTGAGAGCAGACACCAAAAATTGATCACCTAGTCCAATGATGATCTCAATCATCCTTGATTAGGTAGACTACCTCTCTGCACAAAACACAGGATTGCTCTTCCCACCATTTTTTTCAATTACTTTTGGCATATATTAACCATCCCCTTCACCTTATAATTTCATTGTCAAAATAACTTCACTGTTAATAAAATTTCCCAGTATCTAACTCCTTCTAGTTGCAGCCCATTAGACCTCATTCAACTCCTTTACTGGTCTTAAGTAATACCTCACCTTCTTATAGCATTACTACTCAAACATGTTTAGATGGCTATTATATTGCCTTGGGTCTATGTTTATCTTCTTCAGTAATCCTCTGTAATCCTTACTATGTTTGTATTTGTATCTATTTTGAATTCTATGAGGATTATTCCATCAGGATTTTTAAACAAAAGGAGTCCAAACTTACAGGCACTATGTCCCATATTGTGTAAACAAGACAATGTTTTCGTTCTATTAAAAAGAAAGAGATATTTCCCTAGTTGTATTTCTTAGTGTTACCTCCTTTTTCACACCTTAGTGCAATTTTAATTTCCTTTGTTAAAACTGCACAACTGTAAATTTATGTCTATTTTGCTGTCATTATTATTTATTATTCACATAACACCAAACACTGACTAACTTCATACAGATAAATAGTGTGCAAGTCAATGTTTTCTTTTTAAAAATATATTCCTAAAGGCTAATTTCTGGAGCAATACTGACAGGAGAAATGAAATTGTCCAAACTTACATTTTTGCTTGTGGCAAAAGGAGACTAATGAGTGATAAAAGCTGACATTACTGGTGTACTACATTTTGAAGGTAAAATATAGCTAAATGATGAAGGGGGCTAGGCCCTGATGTATCTGAAAAGACAAGAGTCAGTAGTGAGATTCATGGAAACAGGTGGCTTGGCTGGGACGACAGGACAAGAAGATAGTAACAGTAGGCTTTACTAGACAATAACAGCAGGCTGTACGTGCGATTTAATGTGTGTTCGCCTATTTTAATGCACTTTAAAGCATCACAGAAAAGCTGTGGGCATTTGTACGCATGCTTGCACCACAGCGCTGGGCGCTTTTAGAAGCACCCAGTGCTGTGGTGCATGCATTTGTATAAATGGCAAAATGTGCATCAGTGCTGAGAAAATGGCAGCGGCCCTCTTTTAACCTAAAACACATAGAAGGTGTTTTAGTTCAAAAGCGCAATGCTGCCATTTTCTCAGTGCTGACGCACATTTCACCATTTATACAAATGGATGTAACGCAGTGCTGGGCGTGTCAACTTGCGTGTGGAACAGACTCAATTAATTGAGTCTGCACCGACGTGCCAGATCTCTGGGGCATCAGAGTAGACAAATGTATGCGTATAAATGTCCCAAGCTCTTTAGCTAATGCATATCAAAATAGGCTAATGCACATTTTCCTAGAACTGCACAATGGAGGGCATCTATACCATCTATACATGTACTTCAAGGTGGTGGTGGGGGGTGCTTTAATTAGAGCACTAACAGCATCATATATATTCAGCTCATTTGATGAACTTTAGTTCAAACACCCCCACTGGCATCTTGAAGCACAGGGACACTGAATAGATGTGACATGGAGGCTGTTATAATGTGTTAACTAAGACTCTCCAACACACTTGTGTTGGAGAAGACATCTGGCACATGTGTAGGCACCCCAAGGTACTGGATTTAATGTACAGTACCTGAAGCTCATTAATGAATGTGTAAATGTGCCAGTGTTATGCAAGGATTTAAGTAAAATGATTTTAATCCAGTGACCAGTCTAACAATCAGAAAGCCTCAAAATGATTCAGCCACTTTTGCAGTTCAGAATCTGGGCTTTAAAGTGAATTGTTTGCATCACACAGTTCTTAATCTTTAGTGTTTGCTATCCCACAGGTATAGTTATATATAATTTTTAACAGTGTGTGTTTGCTATTGTTATCGGTGATTGTAAGTATTGCTATATTTACTTATCTTGGATGAATGGCACTCCAGCGCACAATATAAAGTAGCAGCTTACTGTTGCCTTCCAGATCACTTGTCTCTGCATCACCTTGAGGTTCCAAGATACTTATGCAAGGGAAAAGGGGAACAGCTCATTTTGGGAGAGGTTTCCACTTCACCATTACCTTTGGCATTACACAGAATTCTACAGAAACTACACAGCAGGATTCAACCTTTTGACAGAGAACATTTTAAAACTCTCAGGAAATGTTCTAGCATAATCTGAAGGGCAAAGCAAGAAACTTGTAATACTGCAGATATGCCTGCAAACATACTATATGAAGCAGTGTTGCCATCAAACATGCAATGCTCTGCACAGGCTCCTCCCTGAGCTGGAAAGCAGTGAAGGTGCCTTTGGGTGCATCTACACATTCATAGTAATGTGTAAACTCCAGTGCTTATCCTGCAACAGTTTATTGCTCCTGGGTGCCACATTGATACATGAGTCTAGGACCGCATTATGTTGAGCCAAGGCAGAGAAGCCCTGGCTGGCAGGTGTCCAGGAGGTCAGTCTGTCAACTTGGGACTGCTCTGAACCGGCTCAGTATGCTGTGGAGGGGCTGGCTGGGGCACAAGGGTGCTCTTGTGTGGGGACTAGCCAGCAGGCAGCCCCTGAACTTAAGCACCTACAGGCTCCAGCCAGCCAGGGCAGCATCTGCATGTGTGCTGCTGTAGAGTAAAAAACTCAGCAGCAGGGTAGTACTTGTAAATACAAATAGAATCCCTGCTGCAGAGTTTATTAGTTTACTCCAGCCTAATGGCCCTGCATATGTAGATGCTGAGAGGTTTACTGTGGAGCTAATTAGTCTACTCCACAGTAAATGTATCATATAGATACACCCTTTTTGTGGTGCTCTGCTTATGTTAAATCAGTAGCATAACTGAGTAGCCTTGGGGATGGAGTGTAAAAAGAGCCACGACTTGCCTTTGCCCAGGCCATGGAGCTGCTCTGTTATATCTCTCACTTGAATTGTACTTCTGAGAGTCCTTGCTACTTAGTCTGTCAGCAGGGCTGTGGGAATGTGGCTACTTTGTGTTCAGTTTGCAAAGCAGCCCTTGCAAAGCAGCATGGTTTCTGTGATGGTTCTGCTACCTCAGTGTTCCCAGCCTTTTTAAACTATGGACTGGAAAACTGTGGACTGGAAGTGACCGTGGACTGGCAAACTGCAGACCAGCACACTGTAGTCTGGACAAAAAAGGGTTTGCTGCTGTTCTGCAGTATGCCGGTCACTTCTGGACTTCCGGTCAGGCAGCTAGCCCCCCTGTGGACTGGCAGCCAACACTGGGGGAAAAGGGGGAGTAAGAGTATAGGAGGTGTATATTTTGGGTGGGCTAGTGATATTCCTGTGTCCTGCCTCTGCCCCTCACTCCAAAGTCCCTGACACCTGCCTCTCTCCAGCCCTGCTAGTGTCCCTCACTCCCAACCTGCAGCCCCCACCCCTCCCAGTCCTGCTGGTGCCCCATGCTCTGAACCCACAGCTCCTGCCCCTCCAGGCCTGCTGCCCACACAGCTCTCGCACACATGGATATGCATATGCACATGCACTCTCTCTCTCTCTCTTCTCTCTGTCTCTTACCTGGGAGCCCACGCAGAGGGGCATGACCCCAACAGCCAATCACCTTATCTGCTGCTCCCAGCACCAAGCAGTCCCAAGCTGGAGTGCCCAGGAAAGTACAGGAAGAGCAAAAACCTGGATATTTGCTCATATTTTAAAAGGCCATCTGGACACCAGAACAGGGGACCAAAAAAGAGGACATGTCTGACAGAACCTGGACATATGGTAACCCTAGTTCACAAGATATTTTTCCCTCCTAGTGAGTTTTGTCATCGGGTTTCCATGTATTTATTTATGTGTTTATGTTATTTCTTTCCTCTTTATCTCCGTATCTTCCATTTTAAGCTTCTAGTCAATTTCCTTGTTTTAGGCCATAGAAAGCTTCTCAGCTGTATAAATCAGTACATCTATGCACAGACAGTTAAAAAGCCTGAGGCTGAATTGATTCAATCTTCACAGGTTAGCCTAAGCTGTGTAGACTGAACTGGTAAGCAAATGAACAGACATTTACATGTGATCCCAGAAATGCAGCTACATGCCTGCAGTGGCCCAGGCCAGAAGCCAGGGGTGCTAAAGCATGTCCCCCTGCTAGGCTGGAGCAGACAGCTTGGGCCAAGGCTAGCTTGCCCACCCTGTGAGGGGGGCCTGTGTGGGAAGTGCAAAGCATCCTGGATGCTGGGTACTGTGAGTTAACTTGAGTCCAGAGGGGATCTGGGCCAGAAGCTGAAAAAACTGATTTAATCTTAATCAGTTTTGTCTGATACTACATCTATCCATGTTTATCTTAAACCAATTTTGAAAGTGGTTTATGTACACTGAACTTCTATCATGTTACAGATCTGAACCTGTTTCTGATTATTTGTACTGATTTATGTCTAATTTCTGTCCCTAGCCTACACTCACCTAAACTTGCCTCAACTGTTTGCAAGTTATTCTGGTTCATTTATGAATTGCTTCAAGGAGATTTGCACCGCAAATTTCAAAAAAATTATTTTAGATAGCGGTTCTGTAATGAATACTTTGATAGGAGGTACATTTCAGACTTTCTCCCTTCTACTCAGTGGGCAAGTCCACATGTTTATTAATGTGCCCTAGTTACTGTGCATTAAGTTTAGTACTTGGTTAACCAAGTACTAATTCGATGTGCAGTAACTCGTGCTGCTATGCGGTAGCACCAGTGTGCAGGGTTTTTTTATGCTTACAGCATGGTAGCCTAATAACACTGTGCAGTAGCATATTTGCACAGTTTTTGGCCAGCACACTGCTGTGCAGTGTTATTATGCAACTACACAGTAAGTGTCTCATGTAGATGTGTCCTGTAAGTAGGATATTCATTTATTTATTCAGATGTTTTGATTTCTGATACCCTGCAAAAGAGCTTTCAACATCAGAATTTTATTTGTGTAGCAATGTAGTGGTCCAGTGAAATGCTGATGTAATATTACTTGCAATTATCATGCTCCCATTCCTTCTGCACCTCTGTTGAATATTCTGCTGACATGTGGAAAATAAATTTGTCTTTTTAGGACTTTCCAGGAAGTATTACATAGAGTTAAACGTTAGCACTACAGCAAGTGAAAGACTGGTAAGTGGGTGTTGATGGTAACCAGTTAACTTTCAAAAGATGAAGCTTTCAGTGTCTATGAAAAATAAACATCTGATATCCACAGTTAATGCTGTTAACAGTATAATACCATGTCTTTTGTCAATAGTATAAAACAGAGTAGATGGTATCTGGAAAAATATGGGAACTTCTTTTAAACAAAAGTTATTGTTTATTGCTGGTGTTCCTCAAAAATTTCCTCCCCATATTACTATTATAGATATTCAAATATACAGTTTCCACCTCATATTTACCCCTCAATAGTTTGGTATTCACATACAAACATGTTCCCTTATGATCTTTATTTAGGCAAAAGCCCAGATACACAAAAATATGTAGTTGTCTAACCCCCACAGAAATCAATTGAAGTTAAGCACCTCTGTGAGCCTGGGACATATCTTGGTATCTTGGTATTTAGAGCACAAATCACAGTTAGGCCCCTGACATATGTTATACTGAAGTGGTTAGTCAAGTCTTAAGTAGTGACCTGGCCACAAATTCATTCAATTAATGGTGTGCATGGTTACCCCTCATGGCTGGGAGCTCTGATCACTGACAGCGTTCAGAGCTCCCAGCTGTGGAATTGCACTAGGCGAACCCACAGCTGGGAACCCCATCAGTGACTGGACCTCCCAGCTGAGGTGGGGACCAGGCATCCCCCGTGAATGAGCATCTCATCAGCTGACAGGGCTCCCTGCCACAGGCACAAAGACTGCTAGTACAGGGGGAGCCTGGATCATGGAATGATGAGGTCTGTTACTCAATCCCACAACCGTGTCTCCTACCATGCACATGTGGCATGGCAGGAGGCAAAATTGCTGGGATCATGTATCAGGTCTGACAGTCAGGGGCTCCCCGACTGACCGGTCAATTGCGATCCACCAGTTGGTGACCACTGACTTAGCTGCTGAATCCATACGGCTGTCTTCATTTACTATATTAACAACTTTTCCCTATATAGACTCCTTCGCTCAGCTTTCATCAGAGTTGGAGATGGTCCTTCCTCAACCTTGTTCCTTCCTTTCTTTGGGCCAAACAAATGCAATGCTAAAGGAATAGCTTCCATGAACACCTGAGTATGAGGAACCTCCTAATTGTTTGGAATGTTCCCATTAAAGTCACTGCGTAGTCTTGCAGGGTCCAGTACATTTGAAATCCATTTTTTTCTGGTCCAATTATCTGTTTAAATATCACTCTCACATTTCTACACACTCAGGTTTGAGGACAAAAAGAAGAGAGAAGAAACATGGTCTAAGATCCAACAAGGAAAATCATAAGTCTTAATCTTATTCAACTCCAGGCATCTTTAACATACTGACTTTTGTGTGTGAGCCATACCAAATGTGATACCAATAGTATCACACAGAAAAAAAAACGAATCCCTGAAACATAACTTCCATGATGTGTTCAGCTTCCATCTGCCTGGGGGGGTGAAAATAGTGTAAGCTGATTTGTGGTGTCTCCTGCTGACAATGATCTGGCTAGCAAAAAAGAACAGGAGTCCTTGATATGACTTTAGATGTTTAGCCAAAGTAATATTTTTCCTCAATGTGAAAAATATAGTGCATTTGTAGCAGTATTACAACTTAACTCCTAATAGTTATTTTCCTTCAGTACTGTACTGAGAACAATCATAAGCTACAACTATCTATGAAATTTAATCTCTCCACAAAATGCAGTCTCTTTCTTTTATTGACAAACATTATTAGAAAAACAAGCCTGAGGTATTTCAATAAAATTACACAAGAATATCGCATTTCTTGAAGATGGTAATACCGTACATGGAGAGAAAACAGATTATTAATCACTACAGATAGTTTTCTTTTCCTTATGAACCAGTTTCTTCCATCCTCACTAATGGTAAGTATCTTGCTGATTGATTTTAATGGGACTACCAAAGGAGTAAGGTATTATTTAATCCTCAGTAGTTTTGGGGAAACCCAGAAGAATCATACAGCAATACATTCACCTCTAAGGATAAACCAACACATGATTTATGCACTCTGGATGAAGAGCACTATATGACAACAATGTATTATTACTGAAGTCTGACTTAAATGCTTCAAAGAGTATGCGCTAGATCTCTGAGCAAACACAATTTCACCCGTAGGAAATTAATGTTAAATCAGCCCCAAAATGTTGTTATTCTGTGAAGACTGAACATCCACAGCTCTTTTGACCTTTTTTACTCTGAGAGGACTTAAATGGTTAATTGCTATTAACAATGGAATAGCTGCATTCCAATGGCAGATGCAGTGGTCCTTCTCTATTATACATGGTACTCTGCTAAAGCATTTTGAGATTCCCTAGGATGAAAGAGCCACATAATATATGTTTTAATGACTGATGTAATTATGCACATAAATTCCTATCGCTGGTATGAAATTATATCCCTTTGTCTTTAATACATCTAAACCTTAAAAATATCTTTATCGGCAACTGAAATGTTATAATTTTTATAGCCTTTTTCATCTAAATTTTCAGTAGAAAGTATCTAATAATGAGACAATGAAACTTTATACTTACACTAAGCACTTAGCTACTCTAATGACAACTGGTCATGTAAACTGCTAGACTGATTTTCAAAACAGTGCATGTCACTTGCATGTCTTTATTAACACTTGATCCTAACCAAAGTTACGCACATGCATAACTTCACTACCATGGGCAATCCCATTAGTCAGAACTACTTGGGCAGCTAAGTTGAATGTGTGGGGAGTGTTTTCAATATTAGATTTATATTCCTTAATTGCATTGCTCTCCTGTTAATAGACATGTGAAATTGCTATCATAGTTTTCTGCTCATAAACAGCACTGACAAATTTTTTTCATTGAAAAATTTCTTGATGAACAGTTTTTTCTAATTTTTCTCCTATATAACTTTCCCCCCTCAATGTGAGCACACAACATACTGTTATTTTCAAATTTCATGTTTTTCTTGGTTCCCCCCATCTTCATAAACATTCTTCCAACAGTGAAATGGCAAAAAGGAGGAGGGAGCAAATGCCAATCATCTAAAAACTGAAAACGCAACGCCGAAAGAAAAAAAGTTTTTAAAAAAAACTAAAATTTTGAGGAAATATTTTTCCCTGCCAAAAACAGTAGAATTATATCTAATTCAAAATCCTCTGCAAAAATTAACAGTATTATTCTGCCAGCTTAACACACAAATCAGATTTGTATACATCAACATAAAAAAAAACTTATATATGTACAACTATTTCTACCCAGTGCAAAAATAACAGAAGGAATAGAGCTACAATTATAATGACACATTTGTACTTTTGAAAAGAAAATTGTGTAAGGGTAGGCAGCTTCCATTATGCCAAAGCAAGCTGTGATGAATTACTGTTGAAGTAATCTTTGCTATTATATACATGTAAAATCAAAGCTGGAGAGCTTCTGTTCACTCATCATTGCAGTTGAGATGCTTCTAGGATTTTCCAGTCTGCTTATGCAACTCTTACCTTGACAGGAACATGGAGGCTAGACATTACACATAAACTGGTTTAAATGATCAGAAACTGGTTTAAACCTGTAACAAAACAGATGTTCAGTGCATATAAACCAGTCTGAAAATGGCTGAAACTGGTTTGAGATAAACCTTGTTGAACGTAGTATCAGACTTAACTAATAAGTGTCAAACCGGTTTATGCAATGTCTGTCCCAGACCTCTTGCTGGTTTATGATAAACCAGACTCCCCCAGCATCCCAGCATTCTCTCTGGGCTGGGCAGGGCTCTACAACAGAGCTGGCCCCTCACCTCTGCTCCCTGGCTGGAGCTCCGGCAGAGACTTCAGGTACAGCAGGGCCTGCCTGGCTTCCCCCTCCCCTCCCCTCCCCTCCCCTCGTTGCTCAAGCAGGAATCTCCCCCCCCCGCTGCTTCCCATCTCCCACAGCACAGCCCCCAGCCCCACAGACCCTAGGCATGTGGTATGCTAGCAAATGCTGAGAGGTGTCTGTGTATGTGTCTCTCCAATTTCACTTGGTCAAGCAGACAGAACAGTGACTGCTTAAAAGATCGTCCTACTTCTAAACAGATAGGGGTCACAAATTGCACCGTCCGCTCCAATGCATAGGTTTCCCTGGTGCACGTGCTATGTATCTGCATAGCACATGCACCAGGTCACCCCAGGTCCCTGCAGGCCAAGGGTGGGGGAGGAAGTAAAAGCCAGAGGAGAGAGGGGGAGCCCAGAGACCTCAGCAGCAGCAGCAGGAGTGGTGGGTGGTACACTGGTGCAGCACCTAGGCAGGAACTCCAACTTAGCATTTCCCTTTTCAACATCACTGGTTGTTGTCCCTATTTAGTGAGTTCCAAAACCACAGTATAATTCTTTAATCCCTACCTTCTCCAGTTTCAATAACTTCCCAAGAGGGACTATATCAAATGATTTACTGAAATCTAGTTAGATTAAATCAATGGTCTTTCTTTGTATAGAAAATCAGTTCTCTCAAAGAAGGAAATTAGATTAGTGTAGCACAATCTGCCATTGAAAAATCCATTTTATCCCATTTTCCATTTATTTCCATGTAAATGACAAATGTTGATATATGTGAGCAAAGGTTCAATAAATTTAATAGGTCTACTCATACAAATAATTCTTCACTAACATACATAAGGGTTGAGTAACCAGGCAGTCAGAAGGCAAAATGCTGTGGGAAGGGGAACATTGATCCATAAGTAATATTAGAGTACTTCACTTTGGAGAAACAAATATTAGATAAGCTTATGAGATGAACAGACTATTTTGGTTCATAAGTTAAACATAAAATTGACCACCTGAAGCAAATATTATTCAAAAATCATGAGTTGGGCCCTCAGAAATCGTGAAAATGGCTTCAAAATCTCAATGGTTTTTTTGTTTTGTTTTAAAATTAATTTTGCTTTTTTTTTTACTTCACAATCTAAGTCCTCGGCTGGCAGAGTGCTCTCAGCTGAGTTTCTGAGGCTTTTCTATACAACTCAGGCAAGAAGCTGCTTAAAAGAAATCAAATGCTGAGATTTTTCATATAAAATGGCTGCTTCCAGTAACTGGAGCTTTAGAAAAATTCACCAAATGTAACATGAATCATTTATAAACTGCAAGACTCGGCTACAATTCAGCCATGAAGTTTTACTATTATTCTAACTTCAAGCTAATATACAAAACCTGTTGTATATAGAGAACCACTATTGAGCTAGACTCCAATATTGTGTGCAAAAGCAAGAAGTGGAAAAAATTAACACAAAGCTTTGCACAGCTGAGTTTGTGGAAAACTCAGGATATTATCCTACTGACGGCAGTGACCAGGAAAGTGCAGATGGGGTAAAATATCCTGTTACAGCACAGAGCCCAAGGTTCTTTGTGAAAGCCCAGTCCCTATCCCATAAACAGACAGAGCAGGGCAATAAGGATATTTGGGGATCGCATACAAACACAAATTCTTGTTTCCCACTTTAAAAGTGCTCTGACACTCGTTCTGTCACCATCCAACACTCCCTATTTAGTTTGTGGGTGAGCAGCAGAGTAGGGTGCAACCTCCTCCAACCCCAACACTTGGATATTTTGTGCAGGAGACAGGTACACAGAAAAGGTGCCTTTGACATGGCCTAATATCCTTGCCATAAAACCCAGGCACTGCTGTGAAGTTGTAAGAACCCACTGTAATAGGGGTTGGCAACCTATGGCCCATGGGCTAGATCTGGCCCATGGAACCTTTGGATCAGGCCCAAAGATGTGAGGCTTCAGTAGCAACATTCCAACCTAGTTTAGGGGAGGCAAATTGCTAGGGTCCCACTACCTTCCCTTCTTCTGAGATGAAAAGCTGGTGAAAGATGCTTTTTCCCCAGCTACTATAGATAGGAGAAGCCCCAGGCTGCTGGCAGACGTGAAAACCCCCCCAAAAAAACATGCACTTTATGGGAAGAAGCATTAGTTCAATCCAGCTCTGCAGCGTCTGTATAGATCAGGCATGTCAGCTTGGCTTTCTGGCGCTTTTATCTAATAGCTGATTCAATTAGCTATTAGATAAAAGCACCAAAAAAGCCCACTAAAGCACCCGAACTATACGAATGCTGGGCATGCTGAGTCCAACTAACATGATGCTTCTTCTGGGCATGTGCTGGGGTTAGTGCAGGAGCACGCCAACTTTAAAGAAAAGCCCCTTTTTGTTTTGGGTTTTTTTTTCACATTTGCAAGCAGCCCCAGTCTCTATTCCCCAGTTTCCTGGAGAATCTTCCCTTAAGCCAACTTCCAATTCTGCTTTATTAGGGAACCACCCCCCAAAAGAAAATAACTAGAGTAATGGCCATAGAAGAACATAAAACCTGGTCCCACTATGATCTAGATCGCTACTTGACCAGGTTGTGAGAGGGTCTGACCAGAGGTCAAGATACAAATACTTTCTCCATAACTCATGTGCCTAGGTGAACTATCCCCCACCTCCGGTCACACATCTTCTGACTAGGGGATGCCTTTCTGTCCATCCCTTGTAAGAGAACCCTGAACTTCTTTTTGCTGGCAAAACAAAGGTTTCCCCTTCGTGTTTAGAATTCAGTGAATATAAGATAGCACAATACACCAGGACTGGAAGGTGAAGCTACACAAATTCCCCTGGGGAATAAAGTGCACATTTCTAAGTGAAACTAATTAGCCATTGGAAATAATTCCCCAAGGCTTGTGGTGACTTCTCCATTATCAGAAGTGTTTAAATTAGGCTGGATGCTTTTCTAAAAAAGATGGTCTCATTGAAGCATGAACTATTTCAAGCTGGTCAGAACAGGTTGTACAGGAAGCCACAACAGCCCCATCTTGCTTTATAATACATGAATTTATACCACATAACTAACTGAAGTGTTTACGCAGCTTTCATTTAACAAATGACACTGCCATTTTAATTATAGGCTAGCTTTAATTTAACCTACAATGGTACTCTGACAAGCAATCCTGCAGTAGCATCACCTCCACATTACAAGCTAAAGAGCATGGGGATCTCATTTAAAAGTAACAAACTGGCATTCTGCCTTATTGCAAAGTTTCCAAAGAACATCAGAAGTCAGTACAAAGCTGTAGTGACAGATATACAGGCATACCTCGTTTTATTGCGCTTCACTTTATTGCACTTCGCAGATATTGCGTTTTTTACAAATTGAAGGTTTGTGGCTACGTTGTGTCGAGCAAGTCTATTGGCACCATTTTTCCAACAGCATTTGCTCACTTCATGTCTCTGTGTCACATTTTGGTAATTCTCGCAATATTTCAAACTTCAGCAACCACCACCCTGATCAGTCAGCAGCCATCAACATCGAGGCAAGACCCTCCACCAGCAAAAAGATTACGACTCGCTGAAGGCTCAGATGATGGTTAGCATTTTTTGGCAATAAAGTATTTTTTAATTAAGGTATGTACATTGTTTTTTTAGACATAATGCTATTGCACACTTAACAGACTACAGTATAGTGTAAACATAACTTTTATATGCACTAGGAAACCAAAAAATTCATGTGACTCACTTTATTGCGATATTCGCTTTATTGCGGTGGTCTGGAACTGAACCCGCAATATCTCCGAGGTATGCCTGTACAGAGCATGGTGTATTATTTCATTGAACCAACTGAAAGCATTTTTATCAATTACACATACATCAAGCCCAGATTACACATTGGCTAAAACTTATTGCTAAGGTTATTGTTACTGTCAGCTTTTGCTATTGTGGTGCCTGCAAAATTTTCAAGCAGAAATAAATGTTTGTAATTAAGCAACAAGGGATAACAACTGAAATCAGTCTATATAAGCAATTACATTAATTAAATGCTCTTCCTGTAGGCCTGCTTATTAACAGCATATATTTAAATACAGATTTTCTCACTTTGGAAGATGGAGGTATAATCTAGCACACTGTACATTATGTTGTGTGTCTGTATTTACAATATGAACAAAAGATCAGTTTGTGCCATGACATTTAATAATTATTACTATATACTGAGAAAAATATGGAAGCCTGTAAATATAGTATATTATAAATATGTAGGAATCAACACTTGAAGGCATTATGAGGTCACATGGAGTCATTGTGTAGTATCTGAATCATTTTGCTTTTAAAATGATAGCTTTAATAATAGAATACATAAAATAGTGACATAAAACATTCAGTAGATAGTGTCACAGCTCATTTACTCAAGGAAAACAGAAAAAGCTCTTCAAATTGATTTAATATAGATTCTCTGAATTAACAGTAGGAGAGACACAGTGAGACTAAGAGAGAATGTGCACCCAGGTTTATAACTGATTGGATCATACACGGTAAGGCAGTTTTTTAGATTTACCACTTGAAGAACCAATTAAATTATTTTCTCTACGCTGTGTTAGCTAAATGACAAGGGATTTCTACAACAATGAAAAATAATACATTTTTCAACAAATCCTGAACATACGTGCGTCACAAAACAATACACAAATGTAGTTCATCATTTGCTTATGACACCAGTATTTAACACTAAGCTCAATATTTTCTGCCTTCATTTAAAAATATTAAATGTTCCATAATACAATGTGGAGAGCCCTGAGACACTAATGAATGGAGCACATGAGTTGCTGCTCCATTTTTGATAGCTCACTGATTTTTGTAACACTGCTGCTTAAAGTGTGTAAAGGATTTCTCAAGGGTAACACAATAAACAGAAATGTAAAAACTACCATGGGTGGCTTCTCCTTTTGTTGTCTGGAAATTGGTTTCCAATAATCTCAGAAGTAAAGGGAATACATTAAAGCATGTAGCAGAAATACACGCTAAGAAAAAATACCATGTTATGCAAAGTAAATAGTGCATGCCTATCATTATATGACTTCCAAGCTGTGGAATAACATCTGGAATCAGTGAAGCACATCCTCCAAAAATGTAAAAAAAGAGCTGATTTAAGGAAAAGAGGGAAGCAAAGCTTTATATGTAAGACCAATTTTCCCACAAAATAACACAGACAAATACATATGCATTTTATAATACTTGTCAACGTTATTGCCCACTAATCCTCAACAACAAATCAGCGCCAGTAACCCATCAGTTCTGAACAACATAGTGAAACACTTGATAGGAGATTGCATGAGTTGGAGGACAGCTCATTTCAATACTTCAAAAAGCAGCAGCATTTTTGTTTTAATCTCCTAAGGGTATGTTCACACTGCACCATGGGAGGCAGAGCTGCACTAGTTTTAAACTAGCTAGCTTGGGCAGAGACTTCAGCATAAACTGTACAAGCCATCTAGGACCCCTGGGTTTTTACTTATTTACCTGAATAAAGATGATTTAATTTTAAGACAACCCTTCATGAAGAGATTTTATACATGAAAAATGTATACATTTGTTACAACTTTCCATGTATAAAATTTAATTATTGAGAGTTACGTTAAACTTATCCTCCCACCACTACAGTGGGGAAAACAGGGGAAGCAGGGGAGGTAGTGGGAGGGCAGGCAACCAGAGAGTCAAATGGTCTCACCCCTCTTCTTGCCCCCCACCATACCCACCATTTCCCCCCTCACACTGTCTATGCCCCTGCCCCAAACCCTCTCCGTGGTGCCTGTACACCCAGCACCTGACCTTCCCCCCACACCACCCCTTCCACTCCAACCCTACCATTTCTGAAGTAGAGCTATCTGGTTTGCATGTCCCCTGGTTGAGTTCAGTGGCACTGTTCTGCCAGATGCCATACTCCTTGCCACTCTGCAAGAAGCCATCATATACTAAAGAACAGACACCACACTTTATTTCGGGCCAGGTCTACAATGCAGATTTCTGTAGCCAGAATTGCGTTAGCCAGAGGGGTGAAGTAGCATGCTCCATGATCAACACTGCTCTGCCAGCAGTAGTCCCTAATACCAATTCAGTTATAGCTGTGAAAATGTGCTTTTACTGGCATTCTGTGTTTTGCCTGTGATAGACAGCACAAAGCACAGCTTTGCCGATACAACTGAATTATCACTATTAGGGGTATAGGTTGTAGCTGTATTGGTCTAAGGACACAGGCAGACAACGTTTTTTGGGTAAATCCAGTATCTTTTATTAAACCAACTCATATAGTTGGAAATCTTCTTTGCAAGCTTTTGGGTACAATACCCTTCGTCAGGCTGAGGAAGTGTCTGCAGCTGGTCTGTGTTCTTCCTGGATGGAATAGTAAAGAAGCCAGAAGCCAGTATGCATGCAAGAAAGCCTCACTATCAGAGCATTTTGCTAGTAGCAAGAAAGTCAAACGACTGCCTGAGCCTAGGAAGCATATCAGGCAAATGTGGTTGAGGCACACCACTTTGTGTGGTCAACAGGACAGAAGAGAGTAATGTAATAGTATCACAAATAACCACCGTTGATGCTCCAAGCAAAGGACCCACTATCCATTTACAGCTGAGTTAATTGGTGACAGCCATTTGTGTAACTAGAGCAGACATACTTGCTGTCTCCTCAACTGTTGAAAGATTAGTCAGATCTGAGCAATCTTATCCTCAGAAAATCACAAAAATTCTTCAGAGATATGAATGTAAGGAATAAAACCAGTTTCTGCAGATGATACTTTGTAGATCCTGCTGCAGAATCCTTTCCTTCACCCTCTGCACAGTCACAGTACAAGCCCACCTCATCAGGATCATGGCAATAAATAACAATGTTTTTCACACAGAAAGACTATGGAGATCTGCAAAGGCAAGTGAACATCTCTGAGTCCATTTCACAGACAGGAAATAGAAGCACAGTCATTTTAGAACATTAGCTAATAACCTTAGAGAAACGCAAGCCTCTTGACTCCCAGCAAATGTCTTATCTACTGTAGGGGTGTAGGTTGTAGGTGTGTTGGTCTAAAGACACACCGACTTCTCAATTTACATCTTAATTGACTACCTTTCTTGCATGTATACCAGCTTAAGGCTTCTTTGCTATTCATTCCATCCAGGAAGAGTGCACACAAACTGCAGATGCTTCCTCAGCCTGACAAAGGGCATTTAAACCCAAAAGTTTAAGAAGAATTTTTCCAGCTATTTGAGTTGGTCTAATAAAAGATATCAGATTTACCAAAAGAACCTTGTCTGCTTACCCACTGCAGTGCACTGCAACAAGATTGTCAAGGCAAAATCAACAGGACAATAAAGAACTCTCCATCTCTATCAAAAAACAAGAAACACTAGATGCAACTACACATGCAAATACTGAGGGGTGAGTTTACTCTAGAATAAACCTACCCCTCAGCACTTCCACATATAATTTACTGTAGAGTAAACCCACCCTTGGCAGGTGTCTACATGTGCAGGGATTCAAGAACAGAAGTTCCTGGCAGCAGTTTGTTTCTGCCCCTTCCAGCCCTGCACTGAAACGGGACAGTCCCCAGCCACCTCCAGGATGCACGTGCAGACTTCCCTGCACAGCCTGGGTCTAGCTGGGAACTGTCCCAGTCAGGGGCAGGTCCCTGCCAGCTCCAGGCTAGGAAGGGGACTCTCTGTGCAGGGAGCTCACAGCCCCCACTCCACAATTGCGGAGTGGGAACTGGGAGCTCCCTGCTGACAGGGCAGGGGGACATTGTCCCCAGCCGGGATCCAGTGGTAGAGCCTGCCCTGGCAGCAGGCAACTCCTGGGGCCAGAGGACAATCTTTTGTCCCACTGCTCAGCAGCAAATTTGCTCCCAGTCAGCTGTCTACACATGCTGAACTGCACAGGTAGCAAATGAACTGCCAAGTAGAGGAAATTACTGTGCAGTAAATGTCAGCACATGTAGATGGTGACACTTATGACACTTGGTGGCCTAAGGTAAATAGGGCTACCTTTTGCCACTGTCTTTCCTTGAAAAAAATCAACTGTCTTTCCTTGAAATTTACAAATTTACCTGTGTGCACAACAGGACCATAATAAATTATGTCACTAAGTTCACTATGACTCTAGGGATTTAATGTGTATACACACATATACACAATGCCTCCACCCTCAAAAATAAACAGACCTACAACCTGTTCTGACTTTCAATCAATTTCTTTTAACTGCTATATCTGGAAATTACTATGCAAATGTACACAATGGGTGGAGAGGTGGTTAGCTGTTTTAGTCTGAAGTCAGGCAGAAGGTAGGGCAGAATGGCATCTTAGGGTGCCTATACATGAGTGTGGAGGCTGCTCTGATGTGCTGGAATTCCCACACTTCAGCAACTTCCTATGCCTCATGTATCAGCAACCCCAGCATCGAACACGCTTTAGTTCATGTGCCCCTGCCACCATTTTCAAGCACGGGGACATGGATACAGGAGATGGGGCAGTGCTTTAACCAGAGCAGCTCTCCTTTAACTACTAACTGGTTCAGTCCAAAGCCCTTCCCCCCCTGCTCCTAGAGAGGAAGGCAAAAATGCCCTCAAGTCCATACCAATACAACTACAGTAAAATTCCTTTCTGTCCCCAGATATGGCAGTCTGACCCTGAACAGATGGACAAGACCCTCTAGCAAGGAAGCTCTGGCTTTAAGTCCCAGCAGGAGTACTGGCATGCCCCAGTCAAAATCCCCAGCCTTGGCTGCAGTCAAAATCCAATTCTTTTGAGAAAGGCTTAGAAACACCCTGACATACGTAGCAGATAGGGGGTGGGGGAAGAGGAGGCAGGCAACCAGTATAGGCCAGAAGCATGGGAAATACCCATAGTAGAATACAAGCACAGCTATGCCTAGTTCATCCCCAGCTAGTGGCTGTCCAACCTCTTCTTGAACACGTCCAGTGATGGAGGGTCCAGAACTTCCATAAGCAGTCTATTCCACTGCCTCACTGTTCTATCAATGACTAAGTTTTTCCAAATATCCAATCTAAACCTACTTTGCTGCAACTTCAAGCCACTGGTCCACATCCTCATCTACAGCAAGAGAGAAGGGATGCTTTCCTTCTTCTTTATGGCAGCCCTTCAAGGATTTGAAGCCTGCTATCATGACCCCTCTTATGTACCATTTCTGTAAACGGATTATGCCTAGCTCCTCCAGCCTCTTTTCATATGACTTGCTTTCCAAACTGTTTATCATCTTTGTCGCCTATCTCTGCACCCTCTCTAACTTCTGCACATATTTTTTAAAAGGTGGAACCCAAAACCCAAATACTCTAGATGAGGCCTAACCACTGCTGAGTAGAGAGGCAAGATCTTTGCAACGTAAGAATTGTAATATTATTTTGCTGTAGGAAAAAAATGAGTGTAAACAAAGAGATGACAGTTTCTAAGGGGGGGGGGGGCTTGGGCCCATGGAGGGCTGCCTTAAGTCTAAAGGGGTTGAGAACCACTGCTCTAAAGTATCGCTTTTCCCTACCTTCTGCCTACACATACACCATTTGGTTATCAAATCCTAGTAATATCTTGCCAGGATTTTTCTATCAGTGTTTTCAGAAAAGTTAAAAATTTTGAACAGGAAATCAGAACAGCCATCAGCACAGAAACATCCAGAGTTATGGTGGAAGGAAAAAATATTAAAACCTACATTGTCTCTGGAGATTAGTGCAAGACGGCTCCTTAAAGTATGTTCTTGAAAACTTTCTCCAGACTCACTAGAAAACTCCCCAAGTAATTGGGCTTTTCTCACTTCCCTTAGGAGATGACAATGCAATATAATAGTTCTCACTATCAGAATGTTTATCCTCTCTGATATCCACCCCCACTTTTCTTTCCTAATTTTATCCCATTACTCTTGTTTAGTTATATATACCATTGTACTCCCTGAAATAATTCCAGTCTCATTGCTATTTATACCTTGCCAAATACTCATAGGCAGTCATTATTGTCTTCATCCTTTTACTTCAGTTTATATTTAGTCATCCTGTATGTATTTTTTTAATCTTTGCACATTCTGCAAAATAGTTCCTCTAGCTGCTTAATCATTTTTCTGGCTCTTCTCTGAATTCTTTCCAATATGGCAACATCATTCTGGTAATTAGGAGGTCAGGGATCAGTCTGAGAAAGGTACAATTATAATAAGGGATTCTAAGACACAATTAAAAGATGGATGCAAGCTGAGAAGTCCCTGAGCAAGGGATCAGCGTAATTATTCCCAAGATGTCCAAGGAAAAGGACCATTCATTGAGAGCTTCCTGAGATAAAATGAATATTGAAATACAGCATAAATGGCATGTTGGCTAGGTCATGAAAATGGCAAGCTCAAGAATATATGGTATAACTTACCATCCATAGATACTGTTAGTTGAATTTTTTAATGATACTAATGAATAGAGCTGGTCAAAAAAAGTTTATAGTGGAAAAAACTTCCTTCAGAAAACTGCATGAATTGAAACACTCTGGGAAAATGTGCCTGTTCTATCAAAACTCTTCACAGAAGCCAGAGAAACAATCTGCTTTTCTTGTTGATTTCCTACCAACTCACATGCTCACCTGCCTCCACAGACTCCCAGCCTTCCCAATGCATTTCCCTCTCAACACTTCAGCATCCCTTCTGGTGGGCTACTGGGACTTCCAAGCTCTATAGAAAGCCAGCTGCTCCGGGGCTCCCCAACTAATGAGATCCCCAGCTCCCAGGCTCCATGAGCACTTGGCTTCTCAGCTAGTGGTGTTCTGGATGGGCTCCAAGACTCTCTGGGCTGTCTAACTCCACAAGGCTACCTTGGGACTAAAGCAAGCAGATTTCCCAAGCTGGTGGGCTTCCCAGCTGGCCACATGGAAGGGAGCCAGGCCCAGACATTCTGTTTCTATTCTTTTGAAATTCAGCTTGATGCCTTCCCTTTCTATGAAAACATGTTTTGTTTTTTTAATTCGGAATAAAAAATAATAAAATCTGAAAATAACTTGCAGAAAAGATCTCAGCCCTGTACAGTTCTAACAAATTAAAGTATTATTTTAGTTTTACAAGGTGTGTTTGATGGCCATTCTGAGTTGCTTTGTAACTCAATGAGAGAATAGCAACATTGTCTAGTGGTATTTATGTACACTTCTCTGCAAAGCCAACAACATAATGTATATTCCTACTGTTCAGTGTAATGCCACTAAGCACAATGTGGAAAGAATCTTCTCTGTGTAAGTGTTTTAAACAAAAGCAAAGAAAACCAACAAAATGCTTTGTGGTCAGGATTCAAAATTCACATACAAAGACAATTACTGATATCATTTGTTACATCTAGCATGATGAGCCCTTGCAAGCAAGTCCTCAATAAGACCAGGCAGTACTGTAACTGGATGGGGATAGTGATCAAGGCACCTGTTCTGGGTGCTGAGTTACAGGCAGCACCATAATGTCCCTCCAGGAGTCTTTGCTATGGCAGGTGCAGCCCAGCCACAGAAGCTGGGCATCTCTGCAGCCAGTAGTGTAGGGAAGGAAGGGTGCAGCAGGATTACAGAAATCATAGAAATTAAGGGTTGGAAGGGACCTTGAAAGATCATTGAGTCCAACCACCCTGCTCTGGGCAGGAGTACTGCTGAGATCATATGATCCCAGCAAGGTGTCTGTCCAATCTCCTCTTGATGGCTTCCACGGATGGGGACTACTCTACCTCCTTGGGAAATCTATTCCAGATTCTGGTCACCCTTCCCATAAAGAAGTTCTTCCTTACATGCAACCTGAAACCATCCTTTAACAGTTTATGGCCTTGTCCTCCTCTGGGGAACCCTAGTGAACAGTTTTTCTCCAAGATCCTGATATTCACCCCTTACCTACTTAGCGATTACCACCAAGTTCCCCCTCAGTCTTGTCTTCCCCAGGCTGAACAGTCCCAGCCCCTTAGTCTTTCCTCATCAGATTTGTCCTCTCGGCCCTTACTCATTCTTGTGGCCCTTCTCTGGATCCTTTCAGGATTCTCGACATCTTTTTTGAAATGCAGCACCCAGAACTGGACACAGTACTCCAGCTGGGGTCTCACCGAGCGCCGGGTAGAGAGGAAATATCACTTCCTTAGTCCTGCTCATGATACAGCAGCTAATGTTATTGGCTCTGTTGACTACAGAGTCACATTGGAGATTCATGTTCACTCTGTGATCAACCATAACTCTGAAGTCCCTTTCAACCATTGTGCTGGCCAGGACCTCTCCTCCTAACCTATATTCATATCGTTGGTTACTTCTCCACAGATGAAGGACTCTGCATTTATCCTTATTGAACTGCATCCAGTTCTGCTCTGCCCACATTTTCAGCTTGCCCAGGTCCACTTGGATCCACATCCTATTCCCTAGCATGACTGCTTTTCCCTATAACTTAGTATACTCCACAAACTTCACCAGTGTGCTTCCCACATCCTCATCTAAATTGTTAATAAAGATGTTGAACAGCACAGGCCCTAGACCTGAACCCAGTGGGACACCTGCATAACTGGCCACCTCCCTCCAAGATGATACAGACCCATCCACTAACACTCTCTGGGTTTGACCCCTTAGCCAGCTCCCAATCCATCTGACCATGAACTCTGCCAGCCCACAATCTCCCATTTTTTATAAGAACATCATGGGGAACCAAATCAAAGGCCTTTTTCAAATCCAAGTATTTGATATCAACTGCATCTTCCACATCTAAGTGATCACAGAATGGTAACCCCCTGGGATTTCTGCCATAGCCACAGGTCCTCACCCAATAATATATCAAGGTGCCTGGGGGACTGTACCAAGGGCAGTCACCAAGGAAGCCTATACTGCAGGGCTGTTGCAAATGAATGTCATACATCAGCTGCAGCAGCTCTGCAGCATGGGCTCTCTAGGGACTGCCCCTGGTGCCTTGTTCATTTCCTGCTCTTGATACACTACTGGGTAAGGAGCTGTACCTCCTGTGGTAAAAATCTTGAGAAGAGGCATTCTTCTGCTTGAACCATCCCCTACTGGGTACAGGGTTGCCTAGAAGAGCTGCGCCTGCTGTGGTAAAGACTCCTGGGCGGGGGGGAGGGGGGAATTCTGGTGTCCTCTTGTTGCATCTGGTTTGCAGGAAGCTTGCTCCTCATTTGTAACAAAAGTTGCTGCCAGAGTGTGCTGGGACAAGTAAAACACACTCTCAATCCCCATTGGTCTGCACTTTGCTCAGGTCACTACAGGAGCTTGCTATGCAGGTAGGAGGGCTGGTATCAGCAGAATGAGAGGTAGAAGATGAGAATGAGTTATTTTGAGAGTTATCCTTATTGTTTGTGGAAAGAACATACAGGTAAAAGGTTCTGTGTTATCAGTAATTTGGTCAGTAATTTTTTATTCATAAACTAAGCATGACACAAACTGACACAAACTGTTACATTTTGGGGGTCACAGTATGTTATAATTCTTTTCTTGTGTTTTATTGTGCTGGATCAGAATCAAACTCTCTGAAATGAAATTAGTACAGAGACCCATAAGGGAGACTATCTTTATCCCCTAATGTAGTATGAAATTCTTCTCTATAACCCCAAAAGAATTCCTCAGTAACAGTGTATCCTTCAAGCCTATTCAGGAACAGTATGAATTCAGTTTAGATACCATTTATTCACATACAAGGCAAGTGCTTTTGATTTGCATATTGTAAACATGTATCATAAACTGGCCCCGATCCATTGTACACTATGGAAGCTCCATCATTATTATGCTCTCACTTGTCTCTTCCATGTAGCCTACTACTCTGCACTGTGCACACAGTAATGTTATGTACTGTCTGTTTAGGCAATCTGTATAAGATATGATCCCATAAAATCCCAGTTAATATAATCTATGTAAGTGAGGTTTGGTTATCACAAACTGGGATCTAGATAACATCTCCCAACCATCTCACTCTTAAAAAGGATACAGGCAATTTTCAGGATAACTCAGAAATCATATATGTTACACAAACTCAAGAGTGTGTTGATCAAGCTTTCTGTAGATAAATGCTTTTAATTTTATCTAAGAAATTACAGACACTTGCACTGGATCATTAGCAACTTTTGTGCAAGGCAAGCAAACTTTACCTCTGCTTAGACAGAAGAATTTTTATACCATACAGAGCACACTGCAAAACCCAGAATCATATATCACAGACATTTCAACCCTAATGGAATATTACCCATTATTTTTTAGCAAAATTACTGCATATATCACCTACATGGTTCAAAAACCAAGTTTCTTTCCTGACGTATTAGAACCATTTAATCCTAGCATTTTTCAAGTTAGTAGCTAAGTTCATGTTCGGGACTATAAATATCTTGCCATTTTAAGGTAACTGGGGCAGAGTCCGAGTCTACGTAACTGTTCAATGACTGGCACATGGGGCCAGGCAGTAATAAAAAATGCCACTTACTAATAATAAGAGCTGCTATATGTGAAAGAGAGCAATTTTCTCACTAATAAAGTAGAAAATTGAGTTTATTCTACCTGTGACCCTTGATTGCTGCACTGAACACTTTCATGAAAAGGCCTAAAGTAACAATATAGAAAAATTAAACAAAGAAAAGAGATTCTTTCCCTGGAGATGCATTCACTTTTTTGGCACCTAAAGGTTAATGATTTCTTTATAAAGTAAAGGCAAGAAGGGAGAATTAGATCATCTAGCCTGACCTACTTTATATCACATCAGTATATATCACCCAGTTACCTCTATATTGAACCCAATAACTTACATTTGGCTAAAGCCTTTATTTTAGAAAGGCATCAATTCTTACTTCAAAGCTGTGCCTTTAAAGGTGTCTTGGGCCCCTGCCACATGTTACAGTTATCATGTTATTAATGTGTTAACTGCACCATAAATAGTAAATGCTACATGTTCAGCTGATTTTTGGTGCCCTAAACTAGCAAACCAGACAAAAAGTTATTTCATAAAAAAATGTGGAACATCTTTGTGGCTCATTTGTATAGCACCATAAACTAAACATGTGGCACCAGCATTGGGACTGGTATAGCCCTCAACCTGATGCTGAAAAATGGCTGCTGAAAGACTGGGTTGCAAGGTTCCCTTTTGAACCTACCTGGGACTGTCAGGGCCAGCTTGACAGTCTGATAATTGTCAGACCCAGTCCCAACAGTCCCAGATCCAGTCTGTCTGCACCAGGTCTGACAATCAGGTAATTGTTGGACCCAGCCCTGGCAGCTCAGGGACTTGAATGAACCCACAACTGTTTGGCTGTGCCCTGAACTGCTTCCAGGACTGTTGAGGCCAATACACCAATCTGATGATTGTCACAGTTGGGCCTGACAGCCCTGGGTTTGGATCCTGTCTGAAACCGGCAGGTACAGAACAGGACAAAGTCTGGATTGACATTAGGACTGTGCGAAATTTCACCAGCCATTTCGTTTTGACACTGTTTCGACTTACTTCGAGGTTGAAACAGCAAAACTGAAGCAAAACAAAGGGCATCAAAATAGCCTCAAAACAAAACGAGACTAGTCAAAATGTTTCGAAAGTTGAAAAGTTTCGACCATAGCACTGGGGATGGGAAGTCAGTCCAGCTCGGCTGACTTCCCATCCCCAGCGCAAGATCTGTCAGGGGACAGGGAGTCAGCCTCCTTGCCCCCGGCACAACCTAGCTCTGATCCCCGGACCAAAAGAAGCTACTGCTGCCATCGGCAGCAGGGTGGAGGTAGCAAGCAGCCAAATGCGAAGCCAGCAGTGGCAGTGGCAACAGTGATGGTGCGGAGTTGCTGCAGCCACTCCACCCAGCTTTGCTGGGTCCCCGCAAAGCGCGGGGCCCAGGGCAGTCATCCCAATTCACACACCCCTCCCCCCCCCACACAGGGATGGCCCTGCATACCCCGTTCAATCACCCTTTCAACTTCCACAATTTGCCACTGTGATATTGGACAATATAGACCTGTTGTCTGACCCAGTAAATGGCAATTCTTATCTTCTTATGTTTTTAACCTGTGCAAGCTTAGGGAAGCTCTGGGTCTGGGAGAGCCACCCCCTGTCCAATCTGCAGGTTTGAGCTGGAGGCAGCTCAGCAGTGGCACAATTGGGACTGGAGAAATTTTACGGCCCATTCTAAATGTGCCTCCTGCCAAGCACATCTGGCATGGCATGAGGGATGGTGTTTGAGATGTGGCATAAAATTCCTTCAGTCCCAATTGTGCCACTCTTTTATCTTCTGCCAGAGGCCTTGCTGTCCTTAGTTCTGTCAGTCAAGAACTCTGCACGGATGTCCTTAGCTTCCTTTATCCATTTCTTACACTTCATTAAGTAGAAAATAGGACCCTTTGTTTACATTGGATACATAATGGCTGCTTACAGATGTGGAGAAAAAACCCTAGTGCTTTACTTTCAGCTTGGTATGCTCTTGCATCAAGCAAAGAGCATATCCATAATAGGCACTGCATCAGCTGACCTGGCAAACCCAACGTCTGTTTAGCTTGCACACTTAGATAAAAGTACCAAAAACCACAGCTGAAGGATGAGAGCTTTTTTTTTGTTTTTGTTTTTTATTTATTTATTTATTTATTTATTTTTTAATTATACAGATGCTGGGTGTGCTGGATCAAACTGACACACTTCCTGTTCTGGTAAATCATTGCTGGGGTTTTTTTCTCCATGTTTGTCAGAAGCCAACGTTACTAACTTGCTTAATTTGCAAGGAAATTGTCTTTATTGGACACAATATATAGGTTTTGGGTATGGTGGATCCATTTGTAAAAGATGTAGCAGCTTTTCCTCAAGATCTGAACCTTTATACAGGTTATCCCTTCTGAACTAACCACAGGTACAGTTTCTTAGTGATGACAACTCTCATGATTCCTTCAATCTTAAGACTGATTTTGTGCTTCAGCACTCCCGAGGCTTCTCCAGCAAACCCAAATGAGCTCATATTCCTTCTGGAGACTTACTCTTAAAAAGGAAAAATGCAAACAAAAGAAAATTGTGGCTGCAGAGAGAATCTTTCCAAAACAAGGTAACACTTATTAGTCACCTGGAATACAGCATGCAGAATCCTCAGATTAAACACAGACAGACTGTGTTTAGGATAGAGTACATAGAACAAGGATTAAATAATCTAACATGCTACATTCTCTTGTCTCTGTCCTTCTGGGCCTGCGCTGTGTTGCGGAAAAATGGAGTGCAGTGATCCCTAACCCCCATAGACACATGGGCAACAATTAGAGCAAGTAACGCATTGCAGGCAAAATCATACTTTGCTCATTTTCAAGCTTTAACTTTTTAATTGCCTTTGTTGATGAACACTGTTGGGGAGGCATGCAGGGAACCTGTTGCCTTCATGCTATAAAGTGAGGTAGCTTAAAGGACTGTCACACAAACAAATTATTTCGAGGTAAAGTAGGGTGTAAACTTGCAATGCATCAGCTACTGCAGGGTAACTGCCCATGTGCACTGTTAACTCATGGTAAATGCAAGGCAGCTTAGCCCTCAGTGAAAGTGGGGTAAGATGCTTTATATTTACCTCACAGTAAGAGTGCATGTGGAAGGTAACCCCACAGTAGCTGATGCACTATAAGTTCAAAACCCCTAGGGTGCTAGTACACATAATGATCGTTGCCATGTAAACATAACAAAAATTTCCTGTGGGTCCCTTAACAGCATCACACACTACATGTAAGCAAGGTTTGGGGGTTTCAAATGAGTTTACAACATCTCCATGTAGTTTAGTTTGCAGCGTTGCTTCTTGTAACATTGCAGCCTTTAATCTGATAGCTTAACCCCTGGCTGCATGAGAGGTGAACCGACATCACCAAAAAAAAAGGATCAGGCCCTTCGCTGCTTCTCCCTTCAGCAGGTGCCTGGTGGCTGCAAGCACCTGCTGAAGGCAGAAGCAGCAAGGGGCCCAATCCATTTTTTTCCCCCACAGACCCTGGGTCCCTCGCCATGACAGTGACAGAAACTCTTAAATTGAAACAGTGGATTTCAATTAAAAACCCATCATTTCAATTTAGAGGGCACAGAATAAAACCTTGAGGACTAAACCCCCATCATATGTACATGCTCCACTAGGGATTAAGCAGAGGCCCCACCACTTCTCCTTCAGCCTTGGATACAGTTTGCTGCATAGGCCTGAAGATCCAATGCGTTTGTGCCAGGCCACAATAACATTCAAAAAAACATTGTCTTCACAGGTTTTCCCAGAGTTAATACTCAGTTGTCAGGGCTTCCGTGCGCTCCTTCAAGGAGCTCTGCTCTTAAGTGCTTAGCCCGCTCCAAAGGGCAAAGTAAATCACATGTACAGTTAATGAAAAACAGCAGATTCCCACATTTGCCACATCATCACAGTTTCTCTATTATGCCACTACCTGCCTGAGAGCTGGATGAAAGTATCTGTCAACAAAGCCAAGTCACTTCAAGTGTTCTTTCAACAACTAACAGCGTTGCTTTTATTATTACATTTCACAGGAACTGAGAAGTTATTTACTATATTTTTTCACATACCACACACCTCCAATAAGACTGCTTCAGGCAGAAGCTCAAGCTTTAACCCTGTCAAAGCCACTGCTCAATTAGGAGCAGCCGACTGCTCAGCTAAAACCTGCTGCGCATTTGGCAGTGGCTGTGACAGGATTAAAACTGGACTCCACCCCTGCTGCATGCTTACTGAAGAGAAAGGAGAAAAGCAGTCATTACAGCACAGGTATATTCCAGTACAGAAATCAGCTTCCTCGCTTAAAATGCACCCTAATTTTGGAGGGCTAACTTTTAGGGAAAAGGCATTTGTAGTATGTGAGTAAATATGGCTTATCCATTTTGGAAGTGTTTCTGATTTTACTTTCATAGTACATTTTTATGATGGAACTCTCTGTATGTAAGCAATCATTCCGAGAGCCGTACTCTCTAACAGTGCCCTTAACTTACACCTAGGAGTATGACAAATGGCTAACAACGGTACATAATCCTACAAAGTGAAGGACAACTGAAAGTCTTGCACTAGAACAGATTCAGAAAGCAAGCACATACAGAGCACATCCATAATCTGAGGTATTTGCTGATAGCAGAGGGCAGAATTAGTGGAAAACACCTTGCAGTATTTGTCTTGTTCTAATAATAAACTTCAGATGTCACCTTCCCAGACAGTTCTGCTAAGAACATTGAATCTGTTCTGCCTTTCAAACTGTTAGGGCAAGAATGAGAACCCATAAAAGGTTTCTAGGCAGGTTTACAGATTCCCTGCAAACATAGCAACTGTGAAGAGATATCAAATTATGTTTACCTCTTCATTGTGTTAGTGGAGTGTGGTCTGCCCTACAGAGGCAAGGAAGTCCTGTGCTGGAATTATACACCCTCAGGAAAGGAGTACTCTTGGCTTCAGATAGTCAGGCATCCACCAACACTTATGAGACGGTATTTGAACTCTTCTCATGGATGATTTACCTCCATTTTCTGCTGGGCTTATCAAATGAGTTTGGGTTCAGCTTGTTTTGAAAAGATTCATGTCATGAAACAAAGGGTGGTGTGGTACATACTAGCTGCAAGGTATGGACTGGTCCACTGACTCAGAATTGGGGGCACCCAAAATATGCTTGACTTACTTAGATAAGACATGAAGGTCTGTTGTTGTTTTAACTCATTCTCACTGACTGCTATGCTCAGGGGTGGATCCAGGGGGGTGCACTGGTACATTTGCACCCCCCTTTAATTCCTGCTCCATCCAAAGTTCAAAACCGACAGCCTGGCAATAGCAGCAGCATTTTTAGTCTAGCAGTGCTGAAGGAGTCAACTGACTTCAAGGATCATTATAATCTATCTGATCCCTTCTAAATACTTCATTCCATAGGCGTTAACGACCATCTCTTCTTTTGAATGGTCTTTATGCTCCTCCATATCCTTTGTTCTGCAATTCTGCTATCTGTTAGCTGCTCCTGGTAATGAAGCTTTCATTTCACAGCGCTGAAGATTTGTTTTTAACTCACTTCAATTAAGTTATATCTGTTTTTGCTTCAATCTTAAATTGAATAATACAGACCTAGAATCCTGGCATATCAGGAAAGCTTCTAGTTTATGTTTAACTGGAGAAAAACGTGTAGTTTTATATGGGGTGACATACCTCAGCATCTACACCCCTCTATTCAAAATTCTAGATCTGTCTATGGCTATGCTCATATGGATAATTTCATTAAAAGCAACTTTGTAAAAACTAAGTATAATCACTGGGCTTATCTTTTGGTCACAACTCCAGACCAGAAGTCTCTTTCCCAAAAGAAACACAGCTAGGCCTGTGTAAGAATCATGACTGGAATTTTCCATGGCAAATAAAAAAAATGCACAACTTCAGTTGTCTAACTAAGTTGGGTTGGGGAGGGAGGACTCTGAGGGCAGAACCTCATCAGCCCTGGACATACAGCAGTCAGGAGACACTGGGACATAAGCTGAAATTCAAATTAGTGCTGGGAAGCACCTAAACAATGCCAAGAGAGACCCCAGCTGTTAGACATGCTCAGGACACACCAACTTACATTGGGAAGACTGTGATTAGCTAAAACCAGTGGTGATTATTTTGCCCAATAATCTGCTCTCCCAGGAAGTGGGAGACCTGGCATCTAGGCCTGCCTTGGTCCAAAGGGATTCAAGCCCACATCTCTCACAGCCCAGAAGACCTGTAGAATTGGGTGGATGGGGCTACCCTTTAACCCTCCTGTTGAAGTTCTGCCAAGAGCACAACAACAATGGGGCCAAAAATAGCTATGGAAATAGTGGTAGCTGCCACCTTCTATTTCTGTTTTTTAACCAAGGAATATCTAATGTGACACTCCTGAACAGTTCTGGCAGCAGGGACAAGAACCAGTATAAATGGTATTTCAGATCAGACACTGACTCCAAGAGTGGTGCACAATTAGCTTTGGCTAAATCTTTCACGTTTACTTAAATGCTTCTAATCTCTAGAACTGGTTTCCTTAAAAAGATGAATGTATAGTATAATTAACACTGTACTCTGGTGTTCACTAACCACAGTAACAGCAAAAGACCACTAGGTGAGACTTCCCAAATGTTCACATTGTAATGGCTTCTGAGCTGAACCAAACGTTGCATTTGAAAGGACTGCTAAAGGATGCAGTATTTTACTTGGGCCTTAATGCTTCACTCAAGAACAATATACAAGCTATGTAACAAAGCAGATTAGTTTGCTAACTTTTCAATTCTAGAAACCTAGGTCCCAATGCACTAAAATACAGGATCTTGTTCCATATTTATATATATAGTTTGGAGGGAGGTTCTTTTAATTTTTTTAAATTTTAATTTAATTTTTTTTTTTTAGAGATTTTAATGTGTCACAGAAAAGTTTGATATGTTCAGTGATCTTTTGCAAGAAGTGAACATCACCAAAGGTAGAAGAAGCATTAACTGTCTGGCCCTAATCTGCATATATATCTTATACATAGATTTTTCCTGTAGGGAGAACACTATATCCAACCATTGTTGTACACCCTCACACAGCTTCTTTTTTATATAGTTTTCTTTTGTAGCACATAAACTAACTCTGTACTTATAAACTGTACGCTAACCAAAGACAATCTGAAAATATGCTTAGAAGGGAACAAAGATACAAACTACTTTTACAACTGAGAATATAATAGCCCTAAACTAATTTAATTAAAAATGATGTTCTGATATGTATTATGCATGTCACAAAATAATAGTGAGGATTGTCATTAGAGTTTTGTATTTTCAGTGCATTCAACCTATGGTGCATTTGTGAATCTGTTCTCTATTTTGGCACATTCTTTTTGTTACTGCCCAGAGGTAGAAAATTGAAATGATGATCTATATGTAAGGAACATCAAAACATACTAATAAACTGTTTTTTTAAATATTTCTGTCACAGTAGCGTGTCCCTCAAAGACCTACCAGAACACCTTGTGAGGAAAAAGTATTACTTTATTTGGATTAACATAAAACTGCTAAGAAGAGCACACACAAGAGGATATTAATAAAATGTTGTAATTATACAGAGAAATGCAGAATCCTGTGGATTAAAAATTGAAAAAGAAATTATCACGGGAACCAAAGGTTATTTTGTCAGGGTGAATACTTGGGTGTTTCTAAAATTGGTGCTGCTTAATGAATTTAATAATAACCTGAGGATGAGGCAGTGAAAAAGGTAATGCTGTTTGCTGAAGTCACAAAATTATTTAGGTTAGAAAAACCTACTGAGGATTGTGATGAATTCCAGAAGAATCTAATCAAAGTGGGTAAGTGGGCAAAATTATGGCAGATAAATTTTATTGAAGGTGAGTATAAGGCAATGCTTCACTAAGAGAAACTGTTCAACTTTTTATACACATTGATTAGCCAGCACATTTTAGGGAGAAGAGCAAGAGATGACTTCAACGATGTCTACCCTTCCCCAGACCATGATCAACAGAGATCACTGAAAAAAGTTTAGGCTTTTCTTTTTAAGATTTAATATTTATTTGGCTCTTTTCTAAGTCTGATATCTGGCTTGCTTTAGTGTTTATGACTCAGGGCAAACAATGAAAACCCTGTAAATACACAAAAGTTAATATAAACAGCCTTTTTTCTCAAATAGATGCAAAACAAAAATCTGTTAAACTGCAGTAAATAAAGCATTAACAGAAGGCAACAAGAGCAGGTCCAGGATTTTGAGAAGTGGGATGTCATGAAGAACATACTACAGGGGGTGCGACCAGCAGCAGATGCCATAGCTCTTGACAGTGGAGACCTCAGATCCACACAGGGAGAAGGGATACAACTACATCACTTCTCCCCCCTTCCCTCAGATCCACCTCTGAATGGCAATAAGGTTATTCTGAACTCAGATAAAAAAGTTTATCTGTTCATAGCTAGCCCGAACTGCCTGTTAAGCAGCCAAAACATGGACAGGTCGTAGTAGCTACTGATCATCTCTCTTTGGTGAGGGAGGTTACTGCTGCTGTATTCACAGTATTTCTTCATACAGGTTTCCCTCGATTTATGCGGGTTCTATATATGCGAATTTGCTCTTATGCAATGACCGTTTTTATATCTCAAGTCCATTATATGCAAGGTAAACTCACTCTTACGCGATCGGCTTCAGGGCTCCGCTTGATCCCACTCACCCCAGCCCCTGGGCTGTGCCGTGCCATGGTGCAGGCCGGTGGTGTTGGCTGGTCCTGGGGCCACTGCACCAGGGGCTGGGGTGAGTGGGGAGAAGTGGAGGCCCAGGGTGTAGTGAGGTTAGTCTGTAGGGGAAGGGGCAGGGGGCAGCACAGCCCATCAGCTGCTCCCAGGGCTGCAGCAGGGGGCAAAGCATAGGAAACTGTGAGGGGGTGCAGTGTGCAGGACAGGGGAGGCATGGCTCTTGCTGCTACCTGCACCCCAGGAGGGCTGTGGGCTGGGGGGCTGTGCCAGGCTCTGCACGCAGGATGAGAGCAAGCTGCCATTGCTGGCTGGGCCCGGCAGCAGCACCGGGCTCTTCCTAGTGCTCAGGGCTGGTGGCAGCCTGCAGCAGGATGGCAGCAGGCTGGGGCCGGCGGCAGCAGTTGGCTCTTCCCAGATCTCGGTGGTGGTGCTGGGAGGGCAGGTTGGAGTGGCGGGGAGGTTACAGTGAATTTTGGGGTGGCAGCAGTCCCCCTCACATTGCCATGGCCCACCCTGAGCGCTGGGAAGAATCCAGTGCCGCCGCCAGCCCCAGCCTGCAGTAACTGCCAGCCCCTGCCTGCTCTTGTCCTGCTGCTGGCTGCCGCCTACACTGAACGTCAGGAAAAGCCTGCTGCTGCCCCTGCTGCAGCCCCAGAAGCGGCCAATGCCACCTGCTTGCAGCCGCTGCACTGCACTGTGCCATTCTCCCCACCGCTTCACTAGCCGCAGCCACACTCCCTCCCTCCCTCACCACCATGGGAACATATCCCTATTTGTTACATTATAAACTGGGCTCCCTTTACGTGAATTTGATTTACGCACAGTTTTGAGGGAACACGTCCACTGCATAAACCGAGGGAAACCTGTAATGTTGAGATTGTCTGACCTGCGTATAAGGAACAACTTCTTTTAGATTTGGCCTCTGATGCCACTAAATTAAAACGTTATGATCATACTGTTAGATGCGTAGTAGTATATTTGAGGTATGTTATGGATATTTCTATTGGTGTATGTAAAAGGTTACAAAAGACCTACTATACTATACTGATGTATAGTTCCAAATCTCACTAGAAAAAAGAAAA
The DNA here is from genome assembly GCF_001723895.1 of Crocodylus porosus. NCBI lineage: Eukaryota > Metazoa > Chordata > Crocodylia > Crocodylidae > Crocodylus > Crocodylus porosus. Next base: position 164,903,424 of record NW_017728906.1, read on the forward strand.
AACAATTTACATACTACTCTTTTCTGATTTTCCACTAAATGAAGCATATATTTTTTCCAGGTTAGCTAGAAGTAATTTAACTAGCAAGAGAAAATGCATTCTCTTTCAGCGTATTAGGCATTCATTTTTAGATGCATATAAAGAAATGCTTGACAGACAAAATCATGTAACCATGCTCAGCTATATACATACAGTACTAGGGAATGAAGTGGGCCAGACTGTGACTACATGTACGGGGGGAGGGGGATTATGTGTGGGAAAGGCAGTGGAGAATGCAGCTCAAAGCTCTCAATCACCTATGCACTAAGATTATCATCACCCCAAATGCAAGCAAAAGAATTCTACCCTTCAGTGGTGGCCCATGATGCAGACTGTGTTCCTTGGGAAAGAGATGAATGTACCATCCCAAATATAGTGTAGGTTGCACCTATCCACATCGACTCCCTATGGAATAGTGGGCTGTGCATGTTTTTCAAAAGCAGTGCTATGCAAGCTAGACATTTTTCATCTATATCATAAAAGGATTGATTTAATCCAAACTATCCAGATTATTTTAAACAATGACAAAACATTTACAAACTGTGGCAGCACCAGAGTTCCCAACAAGTTTGTGGTCTTGATGGGCTGGAGAACAACAGTGCCTGCCCCCAAACCTTATAACTGAAAGACAAGGCGTAAGAAAGAAGTAAAACAAGTGGGAAGATTTGTTAGGGTCCTTTCACATAGATTTGTTGTATATATAACTCAGAAGTCTGGGACACTGGGCATGTCTACACAAGATGCATTACAGTGTGGTTGCCTAATTTGCTGCTCAGTACGGGAGAGCATCTACACATGCATGCCCTTACTGCACAATAAAAATGGCTAACTTCAAATTTAATCATGATTAGTTACTGCACAGTAACACACATGTAGATGAGACTTGGCAGCAAATTTGCTGCTAGGTCTGTCCTGCCACTATGGGACTGGCCTGAGGCCAGCCTCATGGAGCCTCTCCTAGCCCAGGGCTGGGCTGTGTCTGTGGCAGCCCTTAGCTGTAGGCTATAAAAGCCTGTAACCATTTTGTGCCCTGGGGCACCCATCACAGGCAGCCTGAGAGCAGTGCAGGACCTGTAGTCCCCCTAGACAGGCCGAAGTTCTGCTGTGCCTGCCTGCTGGCACTCCAGAACTGCTGCTGAACTTGTTACTGTTTGCTGCAGCCTTTTGCTGAGTGCTGCACCTTTCTGCAGCCTCTGTTCAGGCTTACCAACCCCCAGGACCACCTGCAGCCAGCTGAATGCAGCAGAACCACCACTGCCTCCCTGGTGCATACCCACAGCAGCTGTGGGGCATAGCCTCAGCCATACAGCTCCCAGTCCTGCACCATTTTCCTGAGCTGGGCACTACTGGCAGCTGCCCAGAACCAGGAACAGAGAAATAGCTACATGGGGTTCCAGAGAGCTGGTGCGGGGCCCAGCAGCATGGCCTTGTCCACCCTGTCCAGGTTTACCCCCCCACCTGCGTGGACATGCATGTGCCCTCCACCTGGCACCCCAGCTGGAGCCAGAAAGAGGTTGGTGACCTTGTGGCGCTCTGGGACTATGCTGAGGTACAGAGGCAATTTGAGTGGAGTGGGTGCTTTAACTTCCACACTGGCGACGCGTAGGGAGTGCACATGGGTGCACATGCACCTCCTGAGTTGGCAGTGCACCCCCTGCAAAAAGCACCGCTGACACTGCCAGCAGTGCCTGTGGACAGTCGTCGCTCACCACCCCCCTGCCCTCCCTCACCACTGACAATGCTGGCGGTGTCTGCAGGTGGTCCCCGATTGCCACCGGCCACCACCACCACTGCCAGCAGCCAGTGTCATTCTGTTGGTGGTTGATGACCGCTGGTTGGTTCTCACCACCACCCCCCACCGACACTGCTACAGCCGCCTGCGGGAACTCCCCACCCCGCCACCGCCGCTGCCTGCGGACAGTCACCATGCCCCCCACCAGCCTCTGGAGGATGTGGTGTTCATGACCGTCCACATTTATGAGGCCTTATCAGGTGGGATATGGGAGTGCGGGGCAGAGCAGCAGTGCTGCATCAATGTCAAGGCCTTGAGGGCACTGTGGGTAGCCATAACCAATCATAGGTCTGGCTGTGCCTGCAAGGCCATGCCCTTTATACAGCAGCTGACCCGTATTTTGGCACCCTAGGACACATGCCACAGTTGTGTGGTTTACATCAGCATGGGTGGCCTCCCTGAGCTCCCACCCCTCCCTGACCTCTCCAGTATTCAGCATCCTGCACTGGCCAGCTCCCCTACTACTCAATCCACTAGCAGCTTGGGAAGCCTTAGCCAGAGGCTGCCTTGCCAGTTACGTAGCCTAGACCCCACCATGAGGAACAGCCAGCCATGACACCGCCAACCATCAGCAGTGCCAACTCCTTCCCAGAGGGGATGCCTGGCCAGGCACCTGCATGATGCACCCCATGGCTGAGGACACTGGGTACAGCCGGACACCATTGTCAATGGTGAGGAGTGTGCTGAGCTACCAGCCTCACCAGCCCTGGACACCCGGTAAGACCTGCACTGTGGGAATGGCCATCCCTGCCCTAGCCCTTGCTCCTTTCCCTACCCCTCCTCCCCTGGCCCTGAGTCCCCCACCACAGCATAGAGAGAGACGGGAGACTGTGCAAAACTTTACTGAGCAGCCCATGCCCACACAGCTGGGCAGGCATGGGCCTCTCACACCCTGAGAAAGGTGTCAATGCCAGCAACGATGTTGTTTACAGCAGTGTGGGGCAGGGATGTGTAGCACTGCCACAAGTACAGAGGCAGAAAGGGATCTTAGTTCATTATTGACTCCAAGATGAACATGGACCGACAATGTGAGGTCACAGTTGGCAGGGCTAACCACACCTTGTCGTGCATCCACAGGTGCATCTCAAGTAGGGCCAAGGAGGTGATCCCCCCCCTCTAAGCAACACTGGTCAGGCCACAGCTGGAGCATTGTGTCCAGTTCTGTGCACCCCAGTTCAGGAGGGATGTGGACAATTTTGAGAGGGTCCAGAGGAGCGCCACCCGCATGATCTGGGGACAACAGGGCAGACCCTACAATGAGAGACTGCGGGACCTGAATCTGTTCAGCCTTCACAAGAGAAGGCTGAGGGGGGACCTGGTGACCGTCTATAAGCTCGCTATAAGCCGCATGCTTTCTCTGCGCGTGCCATTCTGCTCCTCTGAGCACAGGAACTAGCTGCCCAGACACCACAGAGCAGGGCTTGGTTTTAAAGATGGCTGCCAGGTGCTAGTAGCTGGGGCTGGCTTCAAAGATGGCTGCCAGAGCCTGGAGCTCTCCCTGGTGGCCACAGGGGCACCTGGCAGAGCTAGAGGGACCTGGCAGCAAATTTGTGGCCAGGTCTCTGCACATGTAGACACCTAGCAAAAATCATTTACTGCATAGTAGCTCACTGTGCAGTAAATCTAGGCACAACTAAATGCACGTGTAGATGTGTCAACTGAAAGGAAAAACAAACAAGTCTGAGATCACCAACACCTAGCAAAATGGAAGTGAGAACTGGAAAGATCTGTGTCATTTAGTCCAGTCCTCTGACAATGCAAGTTTTCACTACATTACAACACAGGTTCATGCTACATCTGGACTACTTTTCAAAGTTCTAAGTGGTACAATCTCTCTGTTGGAAGATTTGTGCAATCAAAAAATTCACAGGCAAGACTCTACCCACCAATACTCTGCTACGTTTTTCTGTTTTAGGGCATAATCCTGGAGTTGGTACTTACTGCAATGGAAAGATAAACCTGATTAAGGACTAAAGTATCAAGCGATACATTTTCTTTTACATCACAATATATATCCTGCATAAATGTCTTAGACTAGAAAGATCAGTATAATCAAATCAAGAACCTCTTCACATAATTTCATATTGAAATTAATTTAATGTGTATACAACGATCCAGTTTTACTAGCTGTTGAAAACAACACAACTTGCCAGTAAAGTGTCCTTGCCCAGTAGTGAAAAAATAAGGACTTATTAAGGAAAAGTTCATGTGACAGAGTTAAATTTGACTTTGTTTGAATTCTGGCAGACATGATTTTAAAGAAAACAAATTGGAAACAAATATTAAAACTTCCATAAACATCTATTTTGTAATAAATATGCATAGACAACACTTACATTTCCTCAACTGCAAGCTCCTGCTCTCTCTGCAAACATTTTCAAGTGTTAATGAAAATAAAGACACAACATAAAAAATAGTAAATATCAGAATCCCAAGCATTTCATGAATAAAAAATCCATTCCAGCCAGTAGTAGTAGCTAACATTATTTTAGTCCCTTACTTATAGTTTCCTAACTTAAAAAAAAATATCATGCTGCTATCTGGCACCACCTAACTCTACATTACCATTTTTATCCTCATTAAATATGCAACTAGAAAGTAATCTGCTTAGCAACCAACAAACATATTGCACAAGAAGAAAAGAAAGGTAACTACACAGGCAAACCTTGGCTAGAAACCAATAAGAGATCTAAAACTACCTCAGCTATACATTAAGGAGAGAAAAGCAAGGATACAACAGGAAACCAATGGTGCTTTGGCATGTACAGAGAAGTGAGAAAATTCTTAGGCACACACCTATTGCAACAATGGCAAGTATACAGATAGATAAAACAGGTTAGATACAGTTGGTTCGTGTAGTAAAAAATCAAGATAATTTAATCTTTGTAACTGGAACAAGTAATTTATTTTCCTAAAATTATTTAGTAGAACTGTTAATAATACCATCAAAGCAACATCCCACATTCTTTTCATTTTGGATTCAAAATCTTATGTTATATGTCACTAATACCTTTTTATTTTTCCAACAATGCACTCAAAAGAAGTCCTCTACTGATACAGTCCCTATAAGTAAAAGTCTTTAGTGCCATTACAAGGATTCTGTCATTATAAAGTATTAAAATGCACAGCATAATCCAAACATAATACAAGTTGCTTGGTGATTAAGGACCAAGTGTACTAGGTTATTACCTTAGATTACCATCAGCCAGTAACAGATATGCCTCATAGCATCTCACTGTTGTTGAGACTTTTAATCTTAAATGGACACAATCATTTTGAGCCTCGCAAAACATTTTGTTGGGTCCAAAACAGAATGTTTTGTTTCTATTTCAGGAATTTTGATTTTTTAAAAATGCAAGTGAAGGGCTCAACCAGTAGTTCTCTTTTCAGATTTGAGCACCCCTTGATAGACTCAAGTTTCCCCTCCATAAAATTTGTGAATTGAATGGCACCCTATTTAAAAGCTGGGTTTTTGGTTGTAGCTATGTTGGTCTAAGGCAGGGCAGGCAAACTATGGCCTGTAGGCCAGATCTGGCCCAGAAGACCATTCTATTTGGCCCATGGGGCCCCTAAAAATTTTATAAAATTAATTTTTTTCTGCCCCTGCCTGCCTGTCAAAGATGGCAGGACCCAGGGGGAGCCGGCAGCAGGATCCAGAAGCTGAGCAGCAAGGCCTGCCCAGCTCTACTCAGCCCCCACCCACCAACTGGAAGCCTCTGCAGCTTCTGGCCTGGCAACCCTGGGGCTATTCCCTGCCTCCCTCTATCCAACTGGAAATTCAGATATGAATGGATGGAAGGAGGAAGAGAAACCACCATGATCTGCCCAGCAGCTGGGAACTGTGTGGTGCTGGTGGGTTTCTTTCACAAGCAATGACAGAACAGAGGAGAGAAGGATTGACAAACTCTCTTAGTTCTTCCCTTAGAATGGAATCCCCACTTTTGCATGCCAAGGAGGCAGTCCTTCCTTTGTTGTTAATGCATTTCAAGTCAGTTTTTCAAGACAAAATAATCTCACAAAAATTGCAGAGAATACTAAACAGGAATCATTTAGACCAAAAGCATGCATTTCTTTTAAAAACTTTAATTATACTTCCAGATAATTCCAGATAACTGCCTGATTTCTTTCTTTCTTTTTTTTTTTTTTTAAGAGGGCAGGAATATCTACCATGGTTTCTTAACAGAAGGCTAACACACAGCACAGTGAGCTATGAGTAAAGGAGCATCCTAATGTGTAGTAAATGGGGTTACTATGCAAGAGGTCTCAGGATTGGGACTCAGTAGCCTAATAATACTGTGCAGCAGCACATCACAGCACAGTAATACTGCATAGTAGAGTCACTAAAAGGATGTTCATTGGTGCTGCTGTGTAGTAACTCTGGTTACTATGCATTTATTTAGTATGATTATTCAAGTACTTAACTACATGCGTAGTCACCACTGAGCATTAATGAATGTATAGACATGCCCACTAGTTACTCAAACTGACAGACCAGTTATGGAAGTGGGGGTTGCTCATTTGAGGTCAAACCACCCATGACAGCACCACCCTTTTCAGTGGGTGCAAGATGCTCTGTCCCATACTATGCTGTCACTTATTGATCGCACATACTGAACAAGTTATTTGACAGTCCATATGATATTCCTGAGTCTTGTTCAGTTTTAAAAGATTGAGATATTACTTGGAATGCAGAGAAGATTTTTTTTTGTATTTTCCTAGTATCAATTTTGATTTAATAGGCACCCTCTAAACAGCTCTTCTGTCATAAGCAGTTACCAGCAATGAGAACCTTAAAGCTAAGTACAGACTGTTAAAAAGCCTGAGGCTGAATCATAGAAATCATAGAAATTAAGGGCTGGAATCCATTCCATCTTCACAGGTTAGCCTAAGCTGCATAGATTGAACCAATAAGCAAGTGAACAGGCATTCATTTTTGATTCCAGAAATACAGCCACATGCCTGCAATGGCCAAGGCCAGAAGCCAAGGAGTGCAAGACTAGGATGCTGGGGGACTGTGAGTTACCTTGAATCTGGAGGGGATCTGGGACAGAAGTTCAATAAACTGATTTAACCTAAATCAGTTAAGTCTGATACTACATCCATCCAGGTTTATCTTAAAATGGTTTGGGCCATTTTGAATGCAGTTTATGTGCACTAAACTTCTGCTGTGTTACAAAATTGAACCAGTTTCCGATCACTTATACTTAATTTCTGTCCCTAGCTTAGTAGTTCAAGATAGCTAACATCTGCTAATAAATACATTATCTAGCAAGAGAATTACTAATAGCTTAATAAATTATGTTTTCAAAATAGCAAATATGGGTACATTCATACTACTAAGGACAAGTCAACTTCCTTTAAGAGATAAGAATAATATTTTTTTTCAGTTTTTCACCGTAATACCGCCTGTCTCCTTGAAATAGAAATGATTCATTGCTAAGAATAATACTGGTGTCTTCCTTGGCTAGCTGGTTTCACAAGATAAAGCACAAATAGATTCCAGTTACTTCGAGATGGGATTTAATTTAGTATAAGATTACAGTCATAACTCCAAAATATTGTTCGCTTCATTTTTTATTATAAGGAAGATGTAGATTTTAAAAACAACATGTACTTGAATTTAGATCTTTCATGCAATACACAACTGGTTTCTTTGTCTGAATACCTGTAATATCACTGCAGTCCCCTGCACTTAAGGCTTCTAATAAAATTAAAATCTTTTACTTTTATGCATACTCTATAATTTGAGACCTTGTTTGGGTCAACTAATTAATATACATCCTGCTTTGCTCAAAAAAGGGCAAAACAGAATGTAAATATACCTGCTTAGAGCAGCCCATCTTATATTCTTCTTGGTCTGATTAACAGCAAACCTATTTATGGATCTGGCTTTACACAGGACTTCTACCTCTGGGCTTCTGGCTTATATGTTTATGTAGTCTTCTGTTTCATGGTTTTAGTCCACTGTGGCCACATCTACATGAGATGCTGACTGCGCAGTAGCCCCTGACTACTGCACAGTAGCATCATATGGCAGGAAGCATGACATGATGCTACTGCACAGTAGTCACAAGCTACTGAGCAGTCAGTGTCACGAAAAAACTGTTCCTTGGTGTGACTGTGCAGTAACTCCAGTTACTGCTCAGTTATTTAGTACTTGTTTAAACAAGTACTAAATTACTGTGCAGAAATGTCTGTAATGACTTTGTTTGACCAGGTTGCCAGAACTAGACTCATGCCAACACCTCCACCAGTGAAATGCTTACAGGAAGGGAGACTCTATCCTGTAATCCCAGATTCAGGATTTTTTTTTTGGAGAAAACAACAGCTCACCTTCCACATCTCTTCCATCACTGAGGAGTAAAAGTCAGGGAGGGGCTATTAAGGCATGAAACATGCTTGCTTCCCTCTCTGAACAATGCTTGTATAAGAAAGGAAAAGAACAGAGGCTGGACTGTTACCTATAATTCTAAGAGCTTGGGCTTTCTAGTTTGTTGGCTGTCTTCTTTTCAAGAGAAGAGACTGCAGATATGCCATGCTTTCTAGGCCATGGCATAAGCCTTATATCCCCATCTAACATGTATTTGTCATTTTATTAAATCAGAGGTTACACTATTTTGTAAGTTTTTAACACTACTGATGCCTCAATTATTCTATGCTCTTATGTTGATGTTATTTAGGTGTGGAGGGATGTGTGTTGAGTTGGTTTCTGCCATGCCCGTTGCTTGAGGTCTCCAGGATGGAGAGTGAGATAGATCAGTATTGTTGCCCCATAACATTTCTGAACTCATGGTACCTGGCTAACATGAGACTAAAAGAAAAATATAACGTGGATTCCAATCCTTCCATGATCTCTGCAGAAGTGCAACTAACTATTTCAGAGCCCTGAGCAGAATGAAGGGGGAAAATAGGAAAGGGGGGTGGGGGGAAGAAAGGGATGTTTTACAAAGGGAGGGGGAGATGAAAAAGTGTCCAATTGATTCTTTTCTCACTTGCAGACAAGACCTCAGCTACTACTGTTACAATACAGGGTCTCCACATCCTCTGCTGGAGCAGGAGCCTGGGTCTGCTGGTGCAATGGCAGTGTAGCAAGAAACCTTTTTGCCTGCCCCCTCTCTCAAATGGGAAGCTCCTCCATATGGCAAAAGCCCCTTCTGCAGTATTTGTCCCCTTTTAGGGATGCTTTCTCTTTTCTACCTTTTCTTCCATCCTCTCTCTTTTTCTTTTATTATATTATTATTATTTTATATAAGGTATACTTGTAGTGAAAATAGAGCTTGTAGATGCTTTTACAAATGTACTTTAAGTTTAAAAGTGAGTTGTATCATGTAACAATGTTAGCAAGGGCAGGAATCTCTGTATGGAGCAAGTCCCTGAATGAATCATGTTTGATTGTGTAATACAGTAGCTAGTCTGGATAAACAAGTTAACGATTGGCAATTAACACCTACAAAACTAGGGACCAAGAAGTGGAAAGAATCAATACAGAGCCAGGAACGCCCCCTGAAACTTCACTGTTAAAGGTGCGGAAGCCCCAGTTTGAACTAATCAACACTGGAAACAGACCCTTGGGGCTGAAATACCCCCTGATCAACCACTTCCAGAGCTCTATTCATCATGGCAGTGAATTAATCAAAATTCATCAACAGACTCCTGAGACTGCACGTACATGTGGATGTGACCCCTGGGGCTGACAGCTGCTATCCAGCAGCTACCAAGATGAATGTCCCTCAAGGTCAAGGACCCCTGGATTGCGTAAGCCCAAGAATCGGGGAGTCACCAAAGTCTGCCAGAGAGGGATAAAAGACAGTGAAGAATGACCCCCAATGGTGCCCTCTTTGACCTGACCAGCACCTTGCCTATCCAGCCAGAAGGACCAGCCAGCAACCCCCTTCTGAAACAACATCGCACTGAAAGAAGCCTCAACTGGCCATCGATGGCAGACTTCAGCGCTTGGGGACAGGTATATCTTGACACCGATGCTTAGTGTTCATAGCTAGCTACTGTGAGCATGTGTGTGTGCGTGAATGTGTGTGTGTTTGAGGGGATCAGCACCAAGGTTTATGGTCTGACTTTTACATCTGTCTGTAAGGGTTGGGGGTGTACCACGCACCGTGGGACCCCGAACCCCGGATGTCCCCTGGAGAGGAGGGGTACTCGGTGGACCGTCTCGCTTCACCGCTCTCGCCTGCCACGACTTTGATGTAAATTATGGGGTTCACCCGTGCCGGGAAGCTGGCGGTCCCCTTG
>NW_017728906.1:164914124-164931705 GCF_001723895.1 Crocodylus porosus
TCCCGCGCCGGTCCCGCACCGGCGCGGTTCGGGTTCCGGCAATCATTAGGTTCCCCGCCGGGTTTCCGGGTCCTGGCCCGGAAACGGGGCGGAAGTCCGGGGTTTTTCTCTCGGGCCGGGCCCCGTGGGGTCCTGGCCCCCTCACACTGTCCAATAAACTAGAATTTTATGATGATCCTGTGAGTTGGTGGTTTGTAGCCAACAGCAGGTTCAACCTGTTGATGTTCCAGTGCAGACTTCTCACAAAAAAGCTTCAGCAACCCCTACAGTACAGGCTCCTCAAGGCCCCCCATTCTGGTGACCTTTGTAAATTTGTGCCTGGAGCAGGGGGCCCCATTCACCCACTCTAATGGTTCTTTGCACATCCTGTTTCTAATGCCTGCAGAGCCAACTAAAATCAATGACACTGTAATTGGTACAGAAGTCTGCTTATGGAGAACAGTTTGCAAAAACAGACAGCAACCTGAAAAGATTTGTATATGTGCTTTACCATGCACACTAAAAGTAAAATTATCTTCAGTGTGTAATGTTCAACTTGTGTACAAGACTTAGGACTTGGGCCTTAGTTTGTTAACTAAATTGGGACAGAGATTGTTACTTCATATTTGCAAAACACCAGGAATGTTACAGAGTTAAAAAATAATAAATAGTTTTAAATAAAACCCAATTCCCACACATGTCAGCACAGAGTAAAATTGAGCCACTGAGCTCTCCCAGCGCTAGAAAACAAACTCCCCATACATGCAGATTTAAAAGATTCAGCAGTAGACTGCATAGATCCTGAAGGATTTTAAATGCTGAGATGTTTTTCAGCTAAAATACCTCTTTAATTGTTCTAACTTACAAACTGGCCATCTTTAAAATGAAGCAAAAATCCTCAACTTTTCTTTGGCTATTCTTGAATTTAAAATAAGTTTCCTCAAATGTATTCAGGCCAATTAGAAAGTTCTGAAGTATGTGTAAAAATGGGGCCAATGGCTCATATTAATAATCCTTTGAAGACATGCCTCCTGCATACCCAGGGGAGGACTTATTCTTATCAGCACACTGACATGAACAGTGCCTGTTCACAAAGCTATACTGCCATTGCATTCTTAAACTGGAATTATTTTGGCACTTGACAGGTTAAACAATTATCTATGAGCAAATATGCTCGCTGATCTCCACTGTACTAAATGCTGTGTAAAAAAGATTCTTAGTTTAAAAAAAATCAAAGCTAAACTATGTCAGTATCATGTAGGAGGAAGAAAGGAAAGATGTAGTTCAGCTAAATAAGAATGTGCAAACTTGTACCAGAGCAAGTTCATTGATGTCTAAATCACTTAAATAATATTTAGAATTTTCTTTAGATAAGCTAGCATGTGGGTTTACTCTGTGTAGCTGAGCTAATGCTTAATGTATGTCTCAGAAAACACCCCATAATTAAGAGAAGAAATATGAATAACTTACCAGTCTCCTCATTTTATACACTGGTGTGGGCACATCCTTTCACAGCATCTGATGAAGTGTGCTCTAGCTCACAAATGCTGGTGCTATAAGGCTAAGTACAGACAGTCAAAAAGCCCAAGGCTGAATCGATTCAGTCTTCACAGGTTAGTCTAAGCTACATAAATTAAACCAATAAACAAGTGAACAGACATTCACTTTTGATTCCAGAAATGCAGCCACAGTCCTGCAGTGGCCAAGGCCAGAAGCTGGGGGGTGCTAGAGCATGCCTCCTTGCTCACTTGAAGCAGACAGCTTGGGTCAAGGCTAGCCCACCCTGAGAGCAGGGTTTGCAAGGAACATATAAAACATCCTGGGCTGCCTGGGGACTGAATTAACTTGAATCTGGAAAGGGTCTATAGTGGAAGTTCAATAAACTGATGTAACATAAAAGTTAAGTCTGATACTATGGGTATTTTTATGTGTGTTCCTGATGTGGCACCAGGCACTTTAAAAGAACCCACACATCACATATATCAGCAGCACTCCACATCTCTGCACTGAGAAAATGGTGGTGGCAAGCTTTGAAATAAAGCACATCAAATATGTTTGAGTTCAAAGCTCACCATCACCATGTTCTCAGCACAGAGGTGTGCTATGCCACTGATACACGTGATGTGTTAGCCTGCCAGAGCACATGAATTTATGTGCTCCAACAGTCTCGATTAATCACGTCTGCTCCCCACATGTGTGTAAGTGCCCTACATCCATCCAGGTTTATCTTAAACTGGTTTTGGCCATTTTGAAAGGGGTTATGTGCACTAAACTTCTGTTGTGTTACAGATCTGAACCAGTTTCTTATCACTTATACCAGTTTATGTATAATTTCTGTCCCTAACCTATATGTCTCTAATTTAGTTACTCTATGGGTGCATCTATACAAGTGCATTAGCCATTTTTAAGGTGCATTAAGGCTGTGGCTCTACACGTGCACACCCTTAATGTGCCTTAAAAATGATAATTTTAGGTTATTCACACCTGAATTTGATACCTACAAAATCAAAAGCAGGTATCAAATTTATGCGTGAATAGCTAAAGTACCTTAATGCATGTGTACACCAAGTTGGTCTGCACACTGCGTTAACGCACCTTAGCATATGCACATGTAGAGACATGCCTAAATTAGGCAAATGCACATTAAGTTTAGGCGCATATAAAAGCACGTGTAAATATGCCTCGTAAGGTGAAAATCTACCCTGCCTTTTGGTTAACTTCAGACTAACATGGCTAACTATTTTTCTATGATCTCTATTTCCTGGAGTAGTTGAGGTGAAATATTTTACCAGTGACCCTTGGGCTTAGTAAGAATGGCTGTCTTCTAGAGAGACTTGATGCTGGTCCATGCTGTCATGCCTGCTTGTGCATTTCATGCTAGACACTAATCAGATAAAAAATCTGACCTGCCAGCAAGGGTCAGAACCCCCACCCCTGCTCCTTTTCTCTTTCTCCTGTCTGAAAGGAGGGCCATAACCATAAGCAACCAAGATGGAATCTGCCTAATATGTCTAATGCTTGTAGCACTACTCTGGGAGGGATGAACCTGAGTTCTGGCCCCTTCTGTCAGGGTTTGTGAGTGCTGTTTAGGGGAGACCCTTAAGCACTAAGATGCTCCCAGGGCACTTGTACACGTGATGCCATTAGCTTGTACACGTGATGAAAAAGTCACTTTGTGTGGCTTAATGGAGTCCCACTGTACATGTTCAAGAGTTTTGGGGGTTTTAAATGACTTCACATTGTTACATAGTAAGCTACATCTGGTCAAACTAAACCTCCCCTCTGGCCATGGGAGAGGTGGGCAGAGTTTGAAGAAAAAAAGGATCACACAACAGTAACATAAATGCACCGCATATATATAAATAGGTAATAATCAATAATCAATCAGACCACTCAACAAATCACACAACACTCATGAACAGAAGAACTTGCCACTGACAGCCTGCCACATATTCGGGTTCAGAACAAGATGAGATTGAAGAAGAACACAACACACACACACCAGCACAGGAAACATTAATATGAAGCATGCTGGAAAGGCAGGTGCCAGGTCTTCTGGCAGGGGAGGGAGAGGGGCTAGGGGGAGACCTAGAGCTGCAAGTTCCTCCCCACCTCCCAAACATAGACGCATCCTCTTCCCAAGCAGCCCTGAGGCTTTTGCTGCCAGTAGAAGCAGGGAGGTGGATGCAGTACCTGAGGTACACCTCCACTAACTCCAGAAACAGGCATCAGGAGCAGAATCACTGTCTCCTCCACCCCAATGTCATCTCCCTTTGTTAGCTTCCCACTGCCAGAGGAACAGCTGGAGCTGGAACCAAGGGACACGAGTGCCCTGGCTGAAGCATTCTGGGGACCAAGGGAGAATCAGAGTTTGTGCTCCACACCCCTCAAAGTTCCCCTGGATCCAGGTCTCCTTCTCTGGAAAGCAGTACCTCGGAAGAGGCTGAGGTTGTGGAGGCTCAGGCAAGTGGCTAAGCTGAAGCAGCTCCTCCTGCTGTTGAGCCTCAGCCTGCTGAGGAGGGGGATAAGGCAGCATCCCCACCCTCAACCAAGAAGCAGGTGAGTAGCATAGTGTGGGAGCATTTTGAGCTGGCAGATGATTCCAGGTTTGCTATCTGCCAGCACTGCCAAAGGCAGATTAGCTGGGGCAAGGAGGTGAAACACTTCACTGCCACAGCAATACTGCTGCATCTCAGGAGGCAGCACCCCCTTGCCCTTTTTCCTGCTCAGCCTGGCATCAATGTGAGTGTGCCCAAAGGGAAGTCCCACTCACTCCAAAGCCCCCATCCCCCCAAAACAGAGGCAGGCCACCCTGGAGTGGTGGGGGAAAGCTGCAGACAGAGGGGGGTGCATTCTCAAGGCGAGCGAGATCACCCAGACCACTGGGGAGATGCTTGCTCTGGATAGCCAACCCTTCTTCTTAGTTGAGTAGCCAGGGTTCAGGCGGCTCATGGAGCTTGTGGCCCCAACTTACCAAGTGCCCACATGCACCACCTTTAGCAGAACAGTGATGCCCTCCCTGTATGAGGCATACAGGGAGTACTTGAGGGAGGAGCTACGCAAGGCAGAGCCACAGGTAGCCTTGCACTTCACTTCAGACAACTGGAGCAGGTGGGGTGCCAATCACATCTGCCTTTCCCTGACAGGGCACTGGTGCGATCAGTCAAGCCATTGGTGGGCTCTCCTCCAAGCCGAGGTGCTGATGAGTCCCACAGACAAAGGAGATCATGGTGGCCATGAACTGCATGGTGCAGGGGTGGCTCATTGGGCATGCTAAGCTCACCCGCAGGTTCATGGTCACCAACAACGGGGCCAATATGGTCAAGGCTGTCCATGATGCCAACTTTGTTGGCATCCACTGTGTGGCACACAGGTTGCACCTCATAGTCAGGAATGCCCTGGGGGGGACAGGGCTGCTGGGGATGGCAAAGCCACCACTACCACTACAAACCAGCTGATTTCAAAGTGCAAGAAGGTGGTGGGCTACTTCCAACACAGCATTTGGGGTGGGGATGAAGCAAGATGCTGTGGGCAGAGCTGAACATCCCACAGTATAAAATCATGCAGGATGTGGAGTCTTGGTGGGACTTCACATACCTGATGCTCAAAAGGCTGGTGGAGCAACAGAAGGCCATTCATAAGAGGGCCTTGCTTGGGGAGATAGGGATCAGCAGCTGCCTGAACAAAGCTGAGTCGGGTACCATCTCACAGATCTTGGTGGTCCTCAAGCTCTTCCTCGAGGCCACCAAGACCCTTAGCGCTGGTGATGCCCTCCTCAGCCAGGTAATCTCTGTAGCGAAGGAACTTGAGAACCTAACGGAGAATTTCCAGATCAATTTTCCTGGCTGGGGCAGGCCGCTGTCACCAGATGTGCAGGCACTGTTGAGGCAGCTGAAGGAGGGCATCAGGAGCTGTCTGGATCCCATGTGGTCCAGTATGGTCCACATGCTGGTAGGCATGGGCAACCCGAGAGTGAAGGGGAGCACGTGCACTGGCAAGACCAAAACCCTCGATCACTGGACACAGGTGCTGATCAACAAAGTCAGGGAGGCCAAAGGGCAGGGGCGAGGGGATGTGGAAGAAGGGGATCCACTTTTCCGTGCCAGCACCCCCAGCACCAGCCAGTCTCCTTCACACCAGCCACAGCCAATGTGGACCAAGGGCATGGCTTCAATGCTGGGGTCCAGATGCACCAGACCCAAGCCTCAGGCAGGCAGCGCCAAGGCTTCAGTGGCTACTGATCTCACCAAGGATGTGGAGCCACTGGACTGAGACTCCTTGGCCTACTGGGCAAGCTGCAGCCACACCTGTCAACACCTGTCCTGTCCACCAACCAGTGTTTCAAGTGAGAGGGTGCTCAGCATTGCTGGGGATGTTATGACACCCCACCGCACTGGCTTGGATCCTGGTTTGGTGGAGCAGCAGGTGTTCCTCAAGGCGAACCTCCTGCTGCTGGGCTTCCCTAATCTCCAGGTGCAGATGGAATGAATGTCACCCTCCTCACTCCGTCTGCACCTATTTCCTTTTTTTCTTTTTTAAAAGCCATTTAATGTCCTGCTGTCAGAGCTGGAGCGGGCACTCACTGCATCACCAGCCAGCAGGGAAAGAACATGTCCCTAATGAACTTCTGTCCCAGGATGAACTTGGAGGTATGGACTGGGGCTATGGGGAAGGAGGAGGCCCCGGGTCCTGGGCACGACCACTAAAACTGCACTCTAACAGGGTTGGGGAGGCCTGGTGGGACTGCTGGCAGCACAGCAGCCCCAGCAAATGCCAGGACCAAGGATCCCCCTGGTGAAAAGTGGGTAGGAGGTGCCATAACCTCCAGCCACCCCACACATGCACGCAGTCCTGGCTGGGGAAAGCCCAGCCCCATTGTGTCTTTGACAGGCCTGAGGCTTGCTGACTGCAGTGCAGTTGTGAAGCTCCCAGTGAGCTCAGCTTAGCTGCCTGGGATGCCAGCTTTTGTGTTGAAAAACCCTTTGTCAGGCTGAGGAAGTACCTGCAGTTAGTGTGTCTCCTGGTCCTGGATGCAAGGAATAGTAAAGAAGCCAGAGGCTGGCCTGGCATGCAATGCAAACAAGAAAGCCAGCCAGGGAAAATGGAAATGGAGGCATCAGAGGATGAGGGAAAGGCTGGGGTGGGGAGAGGGTGGGGAAGGGGGATGTAGCAGCGCAGGTAAAAGTGCAGAGGTACCCGGGGAGTCAGATGTCTGCCAGGTTGCAGTGTGTCAGAATTTCACTGTCTAATCTTTATTAAGTTCATGAGTTTCTGTACGTACCTAGGAGGCTCATAAAGTGAAGTTCATAGGCCCGGCTGTGAAAAGTGGTTTGTATTTTGTTCCCTCGCAGGATCAGCCCTGAGAGACTGGAGGCAGAGTGTTTTTTTGGCGATGAATGTGCCCTCACAGGTGGTTGGGTATTGTTGTCTTTGATAGATCCTGGTGTGCAGTTTGTGGGGGTACTGGAGATAGCTGGCAGGTTTTGTTTTGAGCTGTAGGAAGTTGGCTTCAGTTCTGGTGATGAGGTTAGATAATTGTTTGAATGTACAAACCACTTTTCAGAGCTGGGGCTGTGAACTGCACTTCATCAGCCTCCTAAGTAGTAGGTACAGAAACTCATGGACTCAATATACACAGTGGAATTCTGACACCCTGCGACCTGCCGGACATCTGACTCCCCAGGTACCTCTGCACTTTTACCTGTGCTCCTACATCCCCCTTCCCCCCCACTCCCCAGCCTGTCCCTCACTCCCTGACACCTTCATTTCCATTTTCACTGACTGGCTTTCTTGCCTGCATTGTGTGCCAGGCCAGCCTCTGGCTTCTTTACTATTCCTTCCATACAGGACCATGAGACACACCAACTTCAGGTACTTCCTCAGCCTGACAAAGGGTTTTTCAACCCCAAAGCTTCCTAAGATATATTTCTCTAGCTATTCCATTTTTTTCATAATAAACATATAGATATAAAAACACAAGATAAGCCGTCACACACCATGAGTAACATATATCCAACACAACACCTTTACTTCTTGCTGTCAATTTCTTTATAAAAAGAAAGGCTCTGTGACAGTTCAGTCTGGCTACCTTAGATGCTGCTGGTGCTATTGGTGCTGAGCCACCTACATTATTTTTACCTGCTGCCGTTTATGGTGGTGGACTGGTCCCAGGCTGTAGGGGAGGAGGAGAGCTCACTGAGGCATGCTGACATGTTGTGCAGAGGCCCCAGTGCCAGGAAGGATGCACATGAACACACACACAGTGTCACCCACCCATGTCATGGAGTTTTGCCTGCCTGCTACCAGAGGTACAGCGCCCCAGAACCCAGATTCCCCCTCCACCTATCTCCTTGACAGCTGGCAGGCTTAGTGGCCGCAGCAGGACCTAGCAGGCCTGCAGTAGTTTTTTTCATCCCCCTGCACCCTAAGAGACACAGTTGTACAAGCACCCACGTCATGAGTTTTGCCTGTTAGCAGCCAGAGGTGAAGGGCCTCAGAACCCAGACTCCCCCTTCACCTTGACAGCTGGCAGCCTTCATGGCTGCAGCAGGGCCTAGCAGGCCTGCAGTTTTCACCCCCCTGTGTGTTAACACACACACAGTGTCACCCATGTCGAGTTTTGCTTGTCAGCAGTTTGAGGTGCAGTTTCACAGAAACCCATGCACCTAGCACCTAGTATGTAACTATGCAGCAAATGTTTTGTGTAGATGTACCCACTGTGTAGCTTTGTACACATAGCCAAACACTCCATCTTCATAGAGTATGGATAGAAGACTCAAATGCTTTATCAATGTTACAATACTACACTGTATAAAACATACTCCCTGATAACAACAGGAGGAACTTTTGGAGACAAATCCCTGATTTGGATATATAGCAAGAAAAGGGGAAACAACCTTCTAAATTAGGGATGTCAAACTCACCCACCTACTGAGCTAAATCCAGGCTACACGACTCCTTGCAGGACAGATCTGGATGTGGGGATGGGGATGGCAGTTATTGTCACTTGCCCTGTGCTACCAACACACTACAACAGGGCTCTGTGCCCTGAAATTTGTCAATGGGCCCTGCCCCCACTCCTAAAGCTGCAGCTCCTGTACTAGCCCTGCAGGCTATCCCTGTTCTAAACCAAATGACTGAACAGCTGGGCTAGGAACAGATATACAAAAAGCCTGAGCCTGAATTGGTTCAATTTTTGCAGGTCAGTCTAACCTGGCTACGCTGAACTGGTTTGTAACCGGACAAACATTCTCTCTACACTGAGGAAATTCAGGCATATGCCTGCAGTGACTTAGGCTAGAAGCCAGGAGGCATTAAAGCAGCCGTCCCTTCCCTTCCAGAATGCTGAGTTGAGGCGGGGAGGGGTGTGTCCCCAAGCCTGGACAGGACCTTTGATTAGGGAGGTCTGCCTGCACCATCCCAGGCTTTTCCCTGCTGGTTGCTCAAGAGGCAGAAGTGCTGCCAGCCCCCAGCCCCCTGCTAGCACTCTGAGGCAAGGGTGGGTATGCAGTGCATGCATCTGTTTATGATACGGAACCTTTCAATCTAGCCTCTCCCTCCTTCTTTATACTGTCTGAAGCAAAGTGACAAGCAAGCAAGTCAGCAGGGAGCTGATAACAGTATTTATCACCCCATCAGTAAAACAATAGCCTCTCTCCATTAGTTCAAACTCTTCTTAAACAGCTTACCAGCTGACCTGTTGATCAGCTCCAAAAAGCCCTAAGCCGTCACTGTTCTGTCTGCTTGACCCAGTGAAATTGGAGAGACACACACAGACACCTCTTGGCATTAGCTTGCATACCACAGGCCTAGGATCCGTGGGGCTGTGAATCCCAGTTTGTGGCTCTGCTGGGAGGTGCTCATATACCTACACTTGGTACTCAGATTTTGTACAAAGATTCCCAAAAACACAGCTTTCATTTTTGAGCAATGATGGTAATAATCAGCAACTTCTGATATGTTTTATTGTATAAATAAAAACTTGAAAGATATTTCTACTTATTCTGTGTAATTCAGGTTAATTGACTCATTGCTATGAGATACTCAAAATGGAGACTTGTTTGCAACTTACAGTCAAATCTAAGAGGAGCAGACATCTCTTCCTGTCATGCTAAAGTCACAGATATACCTTAAAGCTTGCTATGCAAGAAGCCTGACACCATTTAAGTCTCCTCTCCAAGAGAGGAGAGTAAATGGCTATTTGTAGCTAATAGCTGCACTGCAGAGATCTAGTGTGTCAATTACCTTCACTTTCTGGTAACTACTATCCAAGAACAAAATAATGTGCAATTACTTTCATTTTATTCAGTTTTATTGTTTTTTGTTGGAGTTGCCACTTTGTCACTTTCCCAGCACTGCTGTTTTGATTTACTGTATCTTCTCACATATACCACGCACCTTTTTTCCAAAAACGAACCTATCCATATTGGGGTGTGTTTATTAAAATGGGGAAGCTGATTTTCTGCTCAGGACAGAAGCACCCTACTTTGATTCCTGCTCCACAGGCCAGCATCTGTTGAACTACTATTCAGGCAGATGCGGGAGTCAATTGATTTAAAGGCTCATGGTTCTTCACTCCACAAATGTTAACAACCATCTCTCCTTTTTAATGGTCTCGATATTCCACTAATCAAGCTAACCTTTCTTAGGACAATTGTGTGGCCAGTTAGCTGCTCCTGGTCTCTCTCTCCTTATTGCATAGCCCTAGAAAATCTTTAGCTCTTTTCAAAATCACAGATCCACCCATGCAGACCAGTCTTCAGTAGGAACCAGGGTATCAGTTTTAGTCAAGCAGGAAGGAGAGCGTAAGTCAGCTCAATGCAGCCATACCTGGAAAAAAAATCTTTCCGCAATCTTTCAAAAATAAGGTGCAATATATATTCCAGGGCATACTGCATGCAAGAAAATACCTCAGTCAGTTTCCTGTTAATACCTAACTCAGCTTTGGAATCCAAAAATTGAAAGCCTGTGGTCCAGTACCTTACAGCGCAGAGAACTGTCAGACTGATAGGTGTTTACCACCTCACATAGGCTTAGATGAGCCTCCAGCGACTGCTGAAAAACAAACTGAAAGGAGAAATTTTGTTTAAGCTACAATTTCCCAGTTGTGGGATCACAACCAACAGACCTCTGGTACTACCAAAAGCTGCAATTTCTTATTTTACCACAGCTATCCTCAAGTACATCTTGAAAGACTGCAGGACTGACAATAATTTTATGCTGTTTGGACTTATTAAACACAGAGAAAAGAAAACCTTCATTTGTAAATTGTAAACTACCCTGTCATGCAGAAAGTTTGTTCTGGATAAATAGATTCTTGTTCTTCTGGCATTTACTAACTTAGAATTCACAAGTCTACTACTGGTGATCATAATCAGATCAAAGAACAGAATTGCTTTGAAGTTTGCTCAGCTTTGCCCCCTCATTAACATGTACCTGCACTAATTTAGCAGAGTTCCCCAATACTCGTTAGTTGTTCTCCCTCCCAAAAAGACAAGACAGTAAATATACAATTTGCAAATTCCCATTTATTTGTTGTCATCATTAATACAACATTTTGCAAAGGCGTGAGATTTAATTAAATGGTTTTGCATGTAGTGAAAGGAGACAAGTTATTTCTAAGACCAGACTAAAAAAGGTTTCACCAGTAATATATACAGCACTTCTAATTTTGGCTTTTTGCTGTAGTTATTGCCAGTAAGAAACGAAACACTGTATACCCCGCCTGACAAATTTGAAAGGTTGTGTCTTTGACAGCAGATACTGACTATATAATTTCAATGAAATCTTAATGTCTCACTTTTTATCTTGTCCCTTCTTCAACACAGATCAGAGACAACTCTTGCCTTGTTTTAGTTGCTTGTTTTAAGACAAAATACACTGGGTGATTTAAAATAGTTATGCTGCCACTACAGCAAATGTGTGTAGGGCATATAGAATGAAAAGAAGAGACAAGAGGAAGAGAGAACAAATTTTCCCAGTCCCTGAATTCAGTTAATGGCTAAACATACCTCAAAAATTAAAAAGGAAGATATTCTTTTAATTAAAAAATTCTAAATTTTCATAATTGCATATTTTAAATAAGCATGCATACCAGAACCCAAGTTAGGTTTCTGATTCTTCTACCCTTTCAGAAGAAATTAGCCATTTATTCAAGACTTCTTTGCCAGCAACTAACTTCTTTTTGCCACCCAAATGAGTTTATTTATTGCAGCTTTACTTTAGGTACTGCAGCTTACCTTTGCTTAACATAATGGAAATCCAGTATTTGTAAAGCAAGCAAAGTAAGGGCAAAAAAAAGGTGGGATATTGTATGGTGAAATTTATTCTGCACAAGGAAAAGACAATGGTGATTAAAATACACAAATCCTAAACTAAAATTAAATAAAACATTTAGTGTACTACTTCTATGATTTTCAGAAAGTCAAAGGTTGAATGACATAAGATAATAGTATAACTCACAGAAAACATGTTAACTGTCTTTCATCCAACAGGAATGTATTTAATTTCTAGAATTGCAGGTAGAAACTGAATGCTGTTAGGGCTTCTAGTCTATTCTCTTGACAAAGGGGAATTGTTTATTTTATTATGCTAGCATTTTATTTTAAGATATGCAAGCAACAATCTTGCTACCACTTGTCTTGGAAGTTTATTTTATAGATTAAGAGACAGTATGAGGAAGGCTATAGTTACACATTACAAATAGCATGTGCTAACTCTAAGGAATATTAGGCAGTATTAAAGTCATTGCATATTGTGAGCAGTCACCCACTAAGGGTTACTACTCTTTCTAAGGATCCATGCTGTGCCACTGCTGTTGGGCTTGGTAGCTGCTCGCTCACCCACCAAACCTCTCCTCCCCAGTAATA
Source organism: Crocodylus porosus (assembly GCF_001723895.1). Lineage (NCBI taxonomy): Eukaryota > Metazoa > Chordata > Crocodylia > Crocodylidae > Crocodylus > Crocodylus porosus. The sequence continues at coordinate 164,926,472 of NW_017728906.1, forward strand.
GCTCAGCTTCCCAGAGGGGAAGAGCGATAAAGTGGGCAGGGAGCTGCTGGGCAACTGGGGAACCTGGTGGGGTTGATCTGGGCAGACAGGGAACTTCTGGGCCCAACCAGCCCCCTCCTATGGCTGCCCAGCAGCTCCCATCCCCCCACCCACTCCTCCCCACCTCATGTTTCCCTCTCTCCCCTACCTTCCCTTGCCCCTCTCCACTCCTGCTCTCTCCCCCTTCTCTCCATTGTCCATGCCCCCTGCCATCCTTCACCCTTCAACACTCCCCCTCTCCTTCCCACACTCCCCTCCCCTGCTACCTGCTTATCCCCAGCTGTCAGTCCACTTAGGAGTAGTGCCTTCTGGGATGCTGGAAGACTGCAAATTGTTCATTTTAACTTAAGCTAGGTAGCACAGTTCAAAGAGAAGCCTCATCCAAAGTGGTGTAACTTTAAGATGTATAGAAGACACTTAGCACTTGTCAAGCCATAACATACATAACTTGGGTTTCAAGTGCCCTTAATAGGATCTAATTGGAATGTGTAATCTCACTCTAAGAAGTATTTCCTGCTATTGTGCTTACCTGTTCCATTTCTTAAAGTTTAAGATCCAAATTCATCCCAGTTATCTTAAGTCATATTATGCTAAAAATGTCTTTTTAAAAAATTTCATCTCATGCAACTGCTTAACAAATTTTGGAGAACTATTTTCTATGCTGCCTTAAGGCACAATGTCATCCTTCAGGAAAATATACAAAATAACCTAGAAGTGATTTATATGTGCCACTAGAAACACAGATATAAGCAGCTTAGATAACAATGAAGCTGAAATTTAGTTATAAGAACTATATCCTTTTTACCACCTAAACTGATCAAAATGCTGGAATTTTACCAAATAGTAAAATAACACTAGAAAGGACACACTAAAATACAGAAAGTGTTGGTGTACTGCATGGAATTAAACTTAAAAAACTTTAAGAAAAAATATACAGAAGGAACTTAAATATTGCTGATAATAAGTCAAAGAAAGTATTGGAAGAAGACATGGTCATTTAATATTTTGTTGCAGTATTCAGTTCAATTCAGCTCAGTTAAGGTTGAACAGGATGGAGAGGCACTGTCACTGTAGGCATGCATACATGCACACACCTCCCACACATCCCCGCAGCTCCCAAGAGTCTTGATGGTGGGCTGGGGTAGGACAGCATGGAGGCTGGTGCCTTAGCTCCATCCCCCATGAGCGGAAACTGGGGTTGGCTGGGAGGAGCCCCTCCTCTTTGCTGCCAGCAGCTGCCTGGAGCCACCATGTGCAGCCTAGGCCTTGGCAGTGGCCACAGCAGCAGGACACAAACCTGCCAGAGGTGGGTGACTATCCTGGCTCACATCATGCAGATGCCAGAGTCCCTGCCCCATCCCCTGGCCCACCCACCCAAGCAGAAGCAGTGCCCAGCCCAGCCCACACCCCACCTCCAAATGCTGCTCTGCAGGAGCTGGGTTGGGCACTGTGAGTGGCAGCACTCTCTGCCTCTGCCTGCAGCAGCCGAATCCAGAACTTATGTTTCAATTTACACCAACCAGCCGGGGTAAGCTATGAAATCCCGAAGTACTTGGGACATATGGTCACCCTAAGCACATATAGCAATAACATAAAGGTTAAAAAAACCCAGAAACCAAAAAACATGAGGGTGTTTCAGGTATCCTCAAAACAACATCATAGTTCTGGGTTTCCTTGCTATGCCCATTCCCAAATAAGTGGGGACAAATTAGGAAAAAGATGTTTGATGACAGGACTCACTTTTAAATTGTTTTAACTCAAACAGATAACTTTAAGTTCTTTATCTTGAAAGTTTCAGGATATTTTCTTTGTATGGTTGGGGAAGATACACTGTCTTCTTCACGTTATAGATGCGCAGACTGTTTTAAATACAAAGCTCAAAAACAGCCTCAAATACAGTCACAGTTATTTCCTCAATAATAAGCATATGGACTTGATTCTGCTTCTACACAACTATAAATGTTGAGAAATCAATATAAAATTTCCTAAAATTTATCTCTTTTAAAAATTTTTTTAAACACATTGCATCATACAATGAGAGGTGATAAACTGTGGTACACTTTGGTAAATTGCAGAAATACTTGATTAAAGAGTAAAACATGGACCTTTGACCTGCCCTCCTAATTCATCTCTTTATGACTCTGAGGCCAAAATCAGAGCAACAGCTCACTTTTTTTAAATCAGTCTCCTAGAGAACCATTTCCTCATCTTCTACAAGTGTCATAGAAGTCATAAGAGGTAGGGCTGGAAAGGATCTGAAGAGGTCATTGAGTCCAACTGCCTGCCAGAAGCAGAAAAGGTCTTGCATCCCATACGGTGTCAAGTTTTTCTTTGAAACTGTCTGCTGCTGTCTAGAAAAAATAGTTTTCCAAGTAAAGGCCTTGTTACACATTTATTTCAGGTGGCACCTGGAGCTCTTCGCCCATTAACTCCTGACACTAGTTTTAAGCACTCTTTATGTGGCTTAAATTTTACACCACTCCAGCCTATTTATCTCTGTTCCATGTTACCCAGGTCATGTTACACTAACATGTAGCTACTCTAGGCTGTTAGTAAAAACACCCAACCTGCCCCCCACACTGCTGGCCTGGATTGGGCCTGCTGCCCCCACCTCCTCAGCACCCCAGTCTCCACTCACTGCCCCTCCATCTCACCCCTTGCTTACTTGTGACTGCCTGTACTGTCTGTCCCAGGGGAACAGGCAGGGAAGAGTTAACTTTCCTGCCATGCCACTGCTGCTGCTCCCTGGGCCAGGCAAGCTAGGAGAAGAGCAGCAGCTGGGCAGTGGCCACAAGCAAGCAGGAGGAATTTCAAAGGGGAGGTGGGGGGAGTCCTGTGGGGGACAGAAGGGATTCTTACCTTTCAGGCCCCTGCTGGCCTGAACATGTGACTGATGCAAACTTGAGCTAGCACTAACACCAATCAACATTTGAGTAACTCACAATGTAATGTGTTACAAATCCCTAAGTGTCACAAATCCCTAACTGTAAGCTTGAAAATGTCTACTGTATATACCTAGAATTTGTTATGAATTAGTTTTTAATAATGTTTATGAAAAATAATAGCGTCTTTTAAAATATTCTGCCATGACCACAAAAAGGAAAGATTTCCCCCCATTCTTTTCCACAAGTACCCATGAGAAAAATTAATATTTAGGTTTCGCAATTCATTGTACAATTAATTATATTTAAACACAAATTGCCAAAAATATTCAATATTGCAACTGTTAGATGAAAACAAGTAGTTGAAGACAATTTTCACTATAATAAACTTAAATACTTTTACTGCAAACTAAAGGAAAGTATTATTGATATTTAGTGCACACTGCCTTCAAGCAAATGCTACTTTTTAATACAGGAATTTCATGCACTGACTCATTTTTTTCACAGTAAACAAAATGTGGGATATTGTAGTAAAGTAGAATATTGTAGTAAGTTTTAATGTCTGAGCCAAATTTGCACCCTGTATTGAAAGAAAGATAAATATGCCACATTTTCTGTTTCCTCATAAATAAAAACAATATTCTCAAGTTGAAAAGGGGAGAAAAATGGAGAAATTATACAATATGCAGTACAACAACAATAACCCAGACTGACACCATGATTTAAGAAAAAACAGCCCTGAAACAACTGCTTGCCCCTCCCTTAACTATGCAACTACTTAAAAAAAGTAAGCACAGTCTGATCTTACACCATTCCTGGAAGGCCAACAAACCCAGTTATCAAGGAAGGAATGCATCTATGATTTCACCAAACAGTTTTACCAGATTATAGAAATAAAGCTGGGGGCAGAAGTTACACGTAGACCAATGTAAGTCATTAGAAACTGGTTTAAACCTGTAAGAGAACAGAAATTCACTGCATGTAAATCAGTTTCAAAATGGCCAAAACTGGTTTAAGATAAACCTGGTTGGATGCAGTATCAGATTTAACTGATTTGGGTCAAACCAGTTGATGAAACTTCTGTCCCAGAACCCTTCCTGGTACAAGTTATATTATGGTCCTCCAGCATCCCAGCATGGTTTCCAGCCCTGGGCTGGGCTGGGCTGTCTTCCATGAATGATGCATGCCCTCGGCAGCTACGGGGGCACATCTGTGCTGGTGGTGTTGGGAGCGCAGCAGCGAAAGTATGGTGGCAGTGGGCAGGGAGCTCCCGCAGACGCCACTGGTGGCGTCGGCGGCAGGGGGATGAGTGCCCACAGACACCGCCAGGTAGACTGTAGGGTGTCAAGCAGCAACTGCCCACAGGTGCCACCAACAGCATCAGCAGCACCTTTTTGTAGGGGTGTGCTGCCATGCTCACCCCTTCTATCTGCTCCAGCAGAAGAGGGTTGTGGGGAGGCAGGGACTCCCCCAGGCAAACTCTGGTTGGGGTCTGGGGCCAGGGAGAGGAGTCAAGCTTCCCTTGCCCCGAGTTCAGAGCTGCCTTGCTCTGCCCTGCTAAAAACTTACTAATAGCTGCATGTAAACTACAAATCCCAGAGGCACCTGGAAGCAGGAAGAGGAAGTGATAACCAACCCTGCTGCTATAATTCTAGACTGCAAATCCCATACACCTTTGGGGCAGCAGGAAGAGGAAGTGAACATAGTCCATACTGGCTATGTGCCAGAGAGCTGTGCTTTAGCACCTTGAGGCTTTGGCCTGAACCACTGCAGGTATGTGGCTGCATTTCCTGAATCAAAAGTGAATATCTGTCCAGATATTTCTCAATTTAATCTCTGTAATTTAGACTAACCTGCAGACTGAACTGATTCAGCCTTGGGCTTATTGACTGTCTGTACTTAGTAACTTAGCCTAAAAATGTTGGGTGTCAGGTTGAGTAAATGATTTCAGTGTCTTTGTTAATTCAGAACAGGCTGAAAACAAAGAGAGGTCTCAAAGATATGCAGGACTGATCTACCTTGCCTTCATTCAGTACTCAAGCCCTTACAGGCCTCACAGATGAAGAACATGTTGTCTTGGATCCAGAAATGAATTTGAAACCCTTACAGACTAGGTAGCAGAAGGCCAATGGGTTTTCTGTGTGAAATGCTAATATGGATCCTGATGTTGAAAGTATCTCTGACAGGCAAAATTCTGTAATGCTTGCAGGAAGACCCACTGATTTAATGTGTTTGCTCATAGGAATCTCACTGCAGTGTACCAAGGCAACTGTTTTTGCTAGCCCACCCGTGTAACCTACCCAAGTCTTGCTG
>NW_017728906.1:164933701-164967969 GCF_001723895.1 Crocodylus porosus
TTCCTGGTCCAGCTCCTCCCCTTGGTTGGGGGGTCTGTAGTAGACCCCCACCATTAGATCCCTCTCCCCATGGCCCCCTTGTATCTTGACCCAGAGCACTTCAGCTTGCCCCTCCTCTGACCTCATTCTGCTGGCAGAGCATGTGTATTGCTCCTTGACTTAGAGTATCACACCCCTGCCTTTCCTTCCTTCTCTATCCCGCCTGTAAAGCCTATAGCCCCTAATGCTAACTGCTCAGTCGTGGGATGAATCACACCAAGTTTCTGTAAGCCCTATTACGTCTGGGTCTGAACTGGCTATTCTGAGGGTGAGTTCCTCCTGCTTATTCCCCAGACTACAAGCATTGGTATACAGGCATTTAAGGCCCTGCCTAGACTTATTAGCTCTAACATAGGGGTAGGTAAAATATGGCCCACAGGCTGTATCTGGTCCACTGATTCATTCTATCTAGCTTGCAGGCAAGCGGCAGCTCTAGGTCTGGCCTCTGCTTGTACTGCAGGGGATGCTAGGAGGAAGCAGAGCTGCCCACCCACCACACGGCAGATCCTGGGTGAGCCCCAGAGGCTCTAGCTCTCACCTCTGATGATGCTGTGGGGGATTGCTGGGTGGAAGCAGCCTTACCCACTCAGCTTTGAGTGGCAGGTCCTGGGCAAGCCACATTCAGGCTCTGGACCCCCTGCTCAAGCTCAGCTGGCAGCACCCTGCCTGCCTGCAGTTTAGGAGCCCATGGCATTGCCAAGGGCACTCATAAGTAGGCCGCCCCAAATGCCCAGAGCCTGAGGTGGAAATGAGGTCATCATTCTTCCCATTGAGTGAGTTTCTTCATTTTTCTTTAACCTAATCTTCAATATATAAGAGTAAGACTATTTTGAGCTATTATGTAACCATTTCTATACACACTACTTAACAGAACACCATAAGGGCAAAAAATATATTTTTAATAAAATTAAAATATTTTATAGTATATATTTGCTTATTAGCATATGATTTGTTTTTTAATCCATAAATTGTTAAAATATCTTCTCCATTAATTTTATGTATGCGTCCTTCAACAGCTCATGCTAACTCGTGAGCGGCCCCCAGCTGAAATAACTGCTCAGCCCTACTTTAGCAGCTAACAGCACCCTAAACCAAGTACACAACCGTAATAAAATGCAAATAATAGGTAAGCAAAGACATAATTAAAAAGGTCTGATTTGACATGGCAGAGAGAATTATGAACTGACCAATGGTGCATGCCAGAATGATGGCATCAGCTCATCAAACTTCCCACTTACTGATCACTTCTTAATAAGTGTCTTGCCTTCATTAAAAAAAATTGCTGTCCTTAGCTGAACAGTGACAAACCTCTTTCCAGTATCTACCAAGGAAACTAGGATATGCTCACTGCCTTGTTAAAAACCAAGAACAACTGAGGATTCTGGCTAATGCCAAAGCTGCCTCACCACATCACCATTAAAAAACGTCTAAAAAAGAACACTACTTTTCTCCCTAAGTTAGAAAAAAATGAATCTCTATTGAGCCATATTTGGCTGTGGGTTGGAATGACCCAGCTCAGGCAGGCAGGCACTAGGACTGCTACTGCTTTTCCCTGCCATGGCACAGGCAAAGTGCCTGCCACCAAACACTGCCAAAGCCCCCATGGCCTTGGGCTGGATCCAACTATAGGGGGTATTTAGTCACTCCATATGATTTTCCAAAACCAAACAAGAGTTGGCACTTTGGAAAAGAAGCATAAAAAATCATACATCATGGCAAAAGCTATTAGCAGAGAACATCCGAAAAGGAGACAGAGACAGAGAGACAGGTTTAGTGGAGAGATCAGCTAGAACAACTACCATTCTTTCGTACAAAATATCTTTCCCCTATGCTTATGTTCTCGCCCAATTATAAGTATCTTATTTGGAGATGCTTTCCTTTTGTTCGCAAGACAAACTTTTGGTTTTATTTAGATAGACAACAGATCCATACTAGCATGCCCCTCAATTCAAACTTTAAATAATATTCAGGTATATTCTCACTTTAGATCATATTCTGTCTTCCTGATGCACAGTTGAAATACTTAACTAGGAAACCATATTATCTTACATCTTTAAAGATTCATCAGGATATATCATTTACCACTTTCTTCCCCACTGAGGCAGGAAAATAATATCTGAAATGTGCCCTGCCTATTGCTTGGCAAATGAGTCTGATTTAGTTCTATTGTATATGCCATTTAGTTGATAAAGCATTTTTATTTTTTACTTTAAATAAAACCATTCTTCCAATAGGCAGCAATGGAAAGAAGTCATTTGTCAACACTGAGACTCTTTAGAAATTTCTAAAGAAAGTTTATTTTGTTACACTTGTTTGATGGTCAGTCACCTTGGTGATTCATATAGAATATGAACCTAGCTGAAACAGAATAGAAGAGAAGTCAATAGAACCGGCTCAACTTCCTTTGGTCGGTAAAGTAGGAACATGAGGAGTTGGATGAATTTTACTTTAATACATGAGTGTCAAACATGGCAAATCCAGCCTTCAAAGCCATGTCCTCTGGCCTACAGGGTTCCCAGAGCGGGCAGGAACATAGGTTGGGGTTCATCACAGAAATCCAGGGTACGGAGCCCCACTGAGGATGTGTGTCAGCAGCAGGGAACATGAGATGGCTACATACATTTGCTCCCTAGCTGCCATTCCTGTTCACTGTGCCACTGCTGCCACATTCCGATCTGGTCCACAAGGAGCAGCAAGTTTGATGCCCCTGCTTTAATAAATTAGCTTTCTTAGAACTGTTAACAATAAGAAACCAAATTATCTCCTAATTCAAACTAAAGGAATGGATGCAGCTGCCTGACTTCCAAATTACTGGGCGCAACTTCTATAATTTAAGAATTGAAATGAATGGACCCCAGATTTTCATTTTATTATATGTCTCTAATAAAAATATTTAGAATTGTATCATCCTCAGTATTACCTATGATTTTATCACATTTCCATACCTGAGATCCTGAGACACAAAGTTTTTTGAAGGGATGTATAAATTATATTTAATTGGAGGCAATACTAGACTCTTTTCTCCCTGCTCAAAGGCCATAAACAACTGAGTATGAATATGTTTATAGCACTTGATAAAAGTAAGATCAAACCCCCCCAAATGGCAAAAAAACACATTAACTTCAGAACAAAAGAACATTTATTATAAGACAGGTAAGAGAGAATAAGCAGTCCAAAAAGAAAATAAGGATTAGAACATATGCTCAGTATCTTTACTGGGGCCAGAACCCTTAAATGCTTCTCTCTCCTGCATTTCAATAACTTTATATAAATAATAAGCACAGAGAAGAAAACATCATTTTTTTTTTGCCTTTTTTTTATTTCTTGTTGTTCATTTAAATTAATACATGCACCGAAACATTTGGGATCCTACAGCATCCTAAAGCCTCCAGCATTTATACAATCTGGCATCTTCAACATGAGCCACTTCATGACTGATAATAGTTGCTTTGAAATTGACATGGTTCAGACTGAAGTCAGTCTTCAAAGGGAAACTGGTATTAAAAATCCTCAATCCCTGGTTGTGTTTTGAGCCCAGGCCATAAGTATATTTCATGCAGAGTGCACAGTCTGGTGTGTATTATTTTGTACTTAATAACATTAACATTAGCTACAGAAAATAGGATTTAAGATGGCATTTTAGCCAAGGCATCTTTCCAAGGATGGAGAAGAGACAGTGGCTAAGATACCAATTCTGATCCTATTTTATCTCTCTAGCATTATATGATTAACTTCTGAAATCAAGTTTGCCACGCTACACATTAAACGACATGCAGAAAAATAGTAAATGAGAAAGAAAATCCTGCTCATTTCACTCAGTCATTCCCCTAAATTGCTTCCTTCCCATGACCATAATATGCTGACCAACATTATCTCACCGCAGTCTGTTTACTTCACCTTTGAAGAAAATTTTTCCCAAAGTATAAAAACAAAAATCAAAATGCTTTAAATTAATTCTTTACAGCAATTTACTCCGCAGAGACCAGTTACCTAACTATGCAATTTACCCCTCATAATTATTCATCTAGCATTACTTATTAAAAATATTCACACCAGGAAATCAGATTCTAAATCCCTACATCTGGGAGACTGTAACACATTATAATAAATGTTGTATGGGTCAAATTAACCCTTGCACCTATACTCCTTTATGGATCTTTCTGAGTATTTCTTTTTAAGATCCCCCAAATAGGGCACTTTTTTAATGACTTACGGTTGGTTGTTCTGCTTTGATCGCTCTCAATGCTGTCATTTGACTGGTTGCTTGAGACAGAGGATACACTTGAAGTCCTGACAAAACCAAATGCTGCCAGCTTAGCTGCTGGCATGCGTGAATAGCCAGGAGGACGAAGTCCAGATTGGCATGGCTTCGGAAGATTTGATTTTGCAGCATTTGGACATGGGCCTTTTTTAAGATCAACTGAAAGAAGAGGGGGTGGGGGGGAAGAAAAAGTTTATATTAAAGCTACAAAACCAGGACACATCAGAGTATATTTTTTAAAAAAAAGGAAATGCCAGCCTACAGTGAATACAGAGTTTTAAAAGCTACTTAAACTGCAGTGGTGTCTTGGTTTTGCCTCGGACCACTGATGCTCAGCCTCCAGCCTGCGGACCAAATCCAGCTCAGAGGGCTGTGTCATCCAGCCTGTAGGGTTTCCCAAAAATCTGGAAATTTGGCAGTGGAAGTTAACTGCAGTGGCTCTGGAATCCAGTGCGTGGGCTTGCTTCATGACTGGATCACCTGCATGACCAATGTCCAGTTGCACACATGGACAGACCCCATACACATACTGGATCTGGCCTGCAGGAAGGCCCTGCACCACTCATCTAGCCCATGGGGCTGGAAGGTTGAGCATCACTGTCTCAGACAAATATGCTGTAATATAAAACAACTGCAGTTCACAATAGATTGTAGACTGTGAAATACAATAAAAACTGTGAAAGTATGAAGTCAAAATTCCAACACTGTAAGGGAGTTCATGCATATACAAGGATTTATTTATAACCAGTGTTATTCTTTCATATCAAATCACTTCCTGCTTTTATTTGCCAGCTAAGGGAGGAGAGACTACTCCATTAACCTGTATTCTGCTCTTACCACTTAGATTTTTTCTAGAAAATTCAGGAATATCATTTCAAATGATATTTCTCCTAAAATGTTGTCAGCAGGGGGTGGGAAATTCTAACAGGTTTGGAGTTCGTGTGAAAAGTCTGGATACTGATATGAACTATTGAAACTTCTTCAATCCAAAAATATTGATCAGAGCATATTTAATCTAAATGTCCTACTATTTCCCTTTTCCTTTTACAATGTAAATACTGTCTCTCTCTCCTAGTTTCAGTTTCATATTCCTTTTGCAATTTAGAAGTATTAAAAAACAAAAGAAAAAAAGAGAACCTAAAGCTTTAAGAACCTTCTGAAAAGTCTGGTTCTAGAAACATGCAAAGTTTTACTTTCTGTATATAGGGAAGAACTTTTATCTATTTATTTTTGCAAATCAGTTCATTTCTTCCTACTATTATTCTGCCTTTGAAAATAGTCAAGAGAGCAATGGGATGCTTAGAAGTCATTAAAGCTACCGACTTATGTTATCCCGCTGGCAGCAAACTCACCCAAAGTACCCTGCCTTTGGGTGAGTAATTTACACATCAGACAGAAGGATATTCCATATGAAGAAGTGCAAATTTATAACTTTAAAGGAAGAATGGGAATTAACTACACAGTAAAAATAAATAAATATAGTACCCATATTATCATACTATTTAAATCCTTTGTAAATTATGTAGGTCATAGCCTTATTACATTTAATTACAGTTTAGCATTTGATGAGACTTTACAGAAAACAAGATTAACTCCCTGTATGAACAGAAAAAATGTGTTATTAGAATTTTGAGATATATTTGTGTACCTCATCATTATGGTAGCTAGAGTTTTAATAAAAATATTTCTGAAGTAAAATATATGTGAAGTTATGCAAAACACTACCCCCAAAAACTATCAGTTTAAAAAAAAATGCATTTTAAAATACCATAGACAAAAAAGTAAAAAGATTATTCGTTATGGCAACAAAAGGACTTGCATGATAATCCTTTGTATCTGCCTTTAAAAAATTTTTCTAATAATTTTCATGGCTTCACATAAGTATTGAGATCTAGGAATGCAGGTGTTCAAGTGTAATGTCTTTAACAAGGGTGTAGGTTACAGCTATGTTGTTCTAAGGACACAGGCAGACAAGGTTCTTTCGGTGAATCTGATATCTTTTATTAGACCAACTTAAACAGCTGGAATTTTTAACAAAAAAACCAAGCGTTTGGGTTAAAAAACCCTTCGTCAGGCTGAGGAAGTTTCAGCAGTTGGTGCGTGCTCTTCCTTGGTGGAATGAAAAGTAAAGAAGCCAGAGGTTGGGCTGGTATGCATACAAGATAGGCAGTCAGTGAAGATGTAAACTGAACCATGTCTTTAACAAGGCACAGGCACATATATTTTGCACATATATTTCAGTCAGGAAACTGGAATCAAATGCCTGCACCATGTATTAGAATACAAGCTTGAAAAATCTGTATTATAAGGCGAAATTCACTTATGGGTTAACCTTCAGTATGGACAACTAGCTTAGGTTCCAGTTCTGAATCTGACTTCACATGGGCATTAAGCAGGTTTCGTGTCCCATACATTGTCAGGTGACAGATCAAGACCCTAGTGATGCCAAGGCAGTTATATCAACAGCTAAAACAGATATGTATAGTTGCTTGTACAGATAGTGCTGTTCTACATTCTTTCTTTCACAAAGGTATTTTATACAAGCTCTGCTTTCTCACTATTTTGCCCCTGAATTCTTATACCAAAATGCATCACAAATTATTTTATACATCAACTAGCTTCTGCTGTGACTAATTACAATCCTGGATGTCTAGGAGGACTGTAAAGGTAAAATGCTGAGGCCCCAGCTTCCTTCTGCTGCTCCTCCAGGGTACCAAGACCCTGACCTTCCACATACTATAGCTAGAAGTCAGATAATAGTTCAGACTTCTGTTAATTACCATGAACTTCTTTGGGCCCAGTTCTCCACATACTGCAACTTCTGGTGGTATCATTTAGTTTTGTGTAAAATGAATGTAAGACATTATCAAGCTAGAGTTCTTCTTTCACACTGCTGGCAAGACTTTAAACACACTTCACAGATAAATGACATTGAAGCTTTCAGATTTAAATTCTGATGTTTTCTGCATTACAGGGCAAAGTATCAAAGGACAAAACCTACCTAAAAAAAGTGCTGGACAGGGCAAATGTATGCATGACTCTTGGCATATTCATGACTTCTTAACATTAACTCTGCTTGTTTTCTACAGGTTCAGCTAAGGGCTATAGCACAGGTTTAAAGGCAAAGAACAGGCTTGGTGGCATGAAACTGGGCTAGCACCACAGTATTAATATGAGCCATCAGTGTGATGCTGTAGCTAGCAGGGCAAATAATACTCTGGCATGCATCAATTGATGCATCTGAAGCAAAACCAAGGAGGTGATTCTTCCGTTCTACTCAGCACTGGTGAGACCACAGTTGGAGTACTGCATCCAGTTCTGGGCACCACACTTTAACAAGGATGTGGACAAGCTTGAGAGAGTCCAGAGAAGAGCCACCCATATGATCAGAGTCTTAAAAGGAAAGCCATACAAGGAAAAGCAGAGGGATCTGAGACTCTTCAGCCTGAGGAAAAGAAGGCTGAGAGGGGACTTGGTAGCAGCTTACCACTACACTAGGAGAGTACGCCAAGGGCTCAGTGCGCAACTGTTCACCAGGGCACTAGAGTAATTGCCACAAACTCCTGGAACATTGATTCAGGCTCAACATTAGGAACAACTATTTCATAGTCAGGGTGTCCAGACTGTGGAATAAGCTCCCTCTAGGGGTGGCACAATCACCTACCCTAGAAATCTTCAAGAGGAGACTAGACAGTCACCTTGCTGGGGTCACCTGGCACCCAGTTATCTTTCCTGCTTGGCCAATGATCTTCCGAGGTCCTTTCCAGCCTTACAATCTGTGAATCTATGAACATGCTCTGTTCACAATGTGTCACATGGCTCTACTCAAACAATGACAATTTTCTAGCTTTCAGAAGAATGTACTCTAGTAAAAGTTACACATTAACTTGTAGAGTAGGGGCTGGAGAAAAGGGATAGACCAAACCAGAGACAACTTAGCAGCATTTAGAGGATCTTGCTGAGGCAAAGAAAGAGGAAAGTCTGAATAGAGTCTACTGGATTTGGGTACTTTCCAGTAGCTCCCAGTCTGGGCACCACATAGCAGAGATTAGTAGAGCAAAAGGATTGCCCTAGCAGGTAGGGATGGACAGAAGTCATGGCCCTGACTCTTGCGGGCAGTGCACCTCTGTAGCTACAGGCACAAATGGTTCTTCATTACAGCTAATCTAAAGCTGGGATTTCTAACATTTTGTAGAGGGGAAAAGCATTTTTTTTCTGAATTAAAAGTCTAAATTGCAAAATTGCCCTTAGAACAGAGATACATGAAAACCTGTGTTATGTTTTAAAAACTTAAAAACAAAATGGATCCTGGGAGTGCAAGTACTGAGGCTCCTGGGTCAGCCAGGGTTTCTAGGCTGCCAAATCTAAGAGAGGGTGTCTGGAAGCCTAGAAGTCCCTAGCTATTGCTAGTGATTTTAGAGTTTCCATGCTGGAGATCTGGAAGCCAAGCTCCACTAGAGATAGGGCTCTGAAGTCCTACTAATAGGAAGGAGTCTAAGAACCCGGCTGTCCCTAATCTTGGGGAAGACTCAAGCTGGGACACCTGCTAACCTAGAGTGCTTCCAGCTTTCCAAGCAGTCTGGAAGACTAGCTGACAGGAAACAAGGAAAAGTCCTGTCATAGCCCTGCCTGTGCTTTGTCAGAAGATCACTGAAACAGAAATGGTTTGCTAAAGTGTGTCAGTTTCAGTAAATCAGCATTTTCCAGAAAAGACCTGTTTCACCAGAAAATTCCCAACCAGCCCTGCCCTGCTTCCCACTGCAATCTGCCTGTTCAATCTGAACAGAGAGTTCCTTCTTCCCTCACCCCACCCAGATATGTGCTGGATACCCTAGTTTGGTCTTTTCATTAGGGGTACACTGTTAGAGATATTTGGGGCTGATACTGATAGCCAATGTTTAAGGAGGCATATCAGCTGATACCGATCCGATTTCCAATACACAGCCCGGTAGCTTGAAGAGCAGTTGGTAAGTCTGTTGTGGTGGAAGGGGAGTGGGAAAGGGAAAGGGTGGGGCAGGGGGGCAGATCGAGTCCAAGATAGGGCTGGGGCAGGCACTGCCTGCTGGGGCGGGACAGGGCATGGAATGTAGCCATTGCTTGTCAAGGGGAGGCGGGGGAGGCAGTTCCTACTGCTGCATACACCCCAGGAGGGCATAGGGGGGCCTGTGCCCCTCCAGATCTGCACTGAGTGGGGCTGCTGCAGCTGTGGGCTGGAGCCAGAGGTTGTATCGGGCTCTTCCTGGCAGGGGCTGGGCCGGGCTGTGCTTGGACTGGGCAGCAGTGCTAGGTGGGGGCTATGGAAGGGGCCTGCAGCCATCCCAACATCTGCTGTAGCCCCTCCTACCCCACTTCCAGTGCCACCGCTGCCTGCCCCACCCCTGCCGGGAAAAGCCCTTTACAGTCCCGGCCCCAGCCCAGAGCTGCAGCCCACCCTGCCCTGCCCAGTGCAGATCTGGGACACATACCTTCCCCCATGCCCGCACAGGGGTGTGCACAGCGGCAGAAGCCATGGCCCCTCACACCCCTCCATCCTGTGCCTGCCCAGCCTCAGCTGGGCAATGCCTGCTCCAGCCCTAGCCTCAGCCCTACCCCCTCCCTCCCTCACCATGGGAGCCTTGATCTGCTCCCTCCCATGCCCTTTCTCTCCCTCCTCCCCTTCCACCACAACAAACTTACCAGCTGCATGCAGCTCTCCAAACTGCCAGGCTGTGCTCCTCACTGCCTACATGCTGCGCTGCAACTGCGCAGATGCACAGGGCATTTATCAGCCGCATTATCGGCCGATTTCTGATACAGATAATTTTCTTTATATTGATATCAGATATTGAACTGATGTATCAGTGCACCTCTACTTGTCATCTCATCATCATTATCCTTTACCTATTTTTTCTAAAATCTGCTTTATATGTAATCCAATACTCCTCTGCCATCTGTGACTAGCATACCTGGGGGCAGGGCACTAGTTATTAGGGAGATAATCAAATCCTTCCAAGCCATATCTAGCCATAGTTTCATAGTTGTTTCCCTTTGCATCAAAATATATGCAACATCAACTTATATCTACTTTTGTTTCTAAATACTTACACTTCATGATCAGTATTGATATTTTTGTTATGAGCATAGCAATGTTCCTGTGTACAGGGTGTAAGAGTTCAGAGCAAAGGTATTTTAATGAATAGCTTTCATTTTTCCTAAACATCTGCCAAAATAAACTTACAAAAACTGGCAAAAAACTTTCCAGCTGCTTGACTGCCTGTAGCTAATTATAGAATTTAGCCTTGTTGTCTGTAGGTTACATGAGTCAGTTTCTATGACACTTCAGCTGTTCCCATCTAGGAATATGGGAGACTTTTTAGATAGCAGTTGATTGACAGAAAACAGATATGGTTTAGGAACCTTAAGGAAACCTTCAAGCTAACATTTTTATGCATTTGTACAGCACACAAAATACATCTCCCTACATACACATAACTAAACAATAACTTTCATACGATTTCTCTGTGACATTCAAAGCAGGATTCAGTTAAGACAAATGGTAAATTGAAACTTCAAACTACACATAAAAAGAAATTATAGCTCAACCATTCAATCTCTCCCTGAAATTCAGGTTGATTCAGTTTCTCAGAATATTTTGGTGTTTTGTTAAGCACTTTCCTCCATAATCTTAATTGCTCAATAACATTCTTCATCCATAGCTCTTTCACCTTCCCTTGCATTGTGGTTTAACTATCACGGTCCCCATTATACACAGGGGAAACTAATACAAAATTGTTACCTGGCCAAAGTCACAAACTAAGTGAGTGGCACTTCACCTGGCTTTTAGATGTACACATAAGGAAATTCACTTTTCAATCTCTTCAGAAACTGCCAACAATTCTCCCAATGAAGGACACAATTCTGCAGTCATTATTCTAGTAGTTTCCCTGCTATTGTAATCAAGGAATCTTATCTGAGTAAAAATGGCAGAACTGGGCCATAAGATCCAATTCGCACATGAACAATATCATCAGTGGTTTCCCTACAGCAGTCCAAATTCCCAGCTGGTCTCCCATCCAAGTGCCTTCAAGACTGGGATTGTTAAGCTTCCAAGATCAGAACAATAGGCATTGAAGGGCCACCAATTAATTTGAAATAGGTCAAACTTCAAATAGTAAGAAACTTTCTAATCATCCTTATTCAGATTTGTATGGCCCAGAGTCAAATGCTGTCTTGCAATCTCCTGAATAATCCTGCCCACAAAGCCATTTAGCATGTTCCAGTGAACAAAAGAAGCTTTTCATTTTGTACTTTGATAAACTGCAAATTCATACTAAACTTCCAAGTCTGCAGTGCACTGAAGTTTGTATAACATATTCTCATATTGTAACATATTGTAAAAACATATTCTCTAGCTCCAGACTGGGTACTCCAATTATCTGCTAGTACTCCTTTCATTTTTCCTTTTCCTTCCTGTCCACCCCCCGCCCCCACCACCACTCCCTAATATGAGAGACCTTTGGGATGGCTTTAGGAGTGGAGTAGAACTGTGCTCACGGTTAAGGTAGGCATTGGGAGGCTCCAGGAACCCTGAATGCTTTTGCCTATTCAGCACTGACTGTAGAGAGCTGTCTCTGCTCGCTCAGATGCTCCCAAATGGCACTAAACCCAGCTCTCAGGAACAAGTGAAAGCAAAGAAGACTGCCACTCAGTTCCCAAAATCTGGCCATTTCTGGATCTCCCAGTGAGGAAACTGATAGGTAAGTAAAGGGATATCAGGAGACAGGGGACTGATCAAATAGGGCACTTGTACAAGTGATGGGGATTTAATCCCTAAGGTTTTATTTTACGCCCCCTAAATTGAAACAGTGGGTTTTTAATTGAAACCCACCATTTCAATGTTTCTGTCACATTACAGGGAGGGCCTGATCCTTTTTTTTCTCTTTATCAGAGCTGGAGCCTGCCCGCATCCAGGGGGCGGGCTGTCGGCAGCCAGAGTGGCCCTTGAGCTGCAGGGGGGGCCCTGGTCCTCCCCTTCACAGTGGCAGTGCCCCCAGGGCTGCATGGGCAGGTGGCTAGTGGGCTGGGGGCTGCTCCAGCTCGGACACAGCACCTGGGCCAATCCAACTCTTCCCCAAGCCCACCCAGGGAGCAGCACCCAGTTGGCTTCCAGTGGGCAGGACTGGGGAAGAGCTGGATAGGGTGGGTGCTGCCTCTGAGCTGGGGCAGCCCTTGGCCCATTAGCTGCCCACCTGGGCAGTGCCAAGGGGCACCACCAGTGCAGAGGGAAGGACTGCCCCCCCCACACACACAGAGCTCAGGGGACAGTCCACCCACGGGCAGCTCATCTCTCAGCTGTGGGCAGGCTCCTCCGCAACACCCCGCCCCCCCACTAGAATCGGGCCCCTTGCTGCCTTCAGCAGGCACCTGGGACTGCCCAGGAATGGGCTGCCTTGCCCCTGGGGCCAGCGTGAGGAGGCAGGAGGGTGGGGCGGGTGTACTGGCAGGCAGGCAAAGTGGCATGTGACATTGGAAACCTGCCAAGCCCAAGCTTCCCCATGCCCAACTAGTTTTAGCACCCTGCGCACTGTCCCCACCACCTTCTCTGGCCACGAGCACTTCCAGCTGCTCACTTTGGCAGCCCCGGGGGGCGCCGCAGCTGCAGAGAGAAGACCTTGAAACCCTGCAGCTCAGGAGCTGCTCGGCTCGCCAGCAGCTTGCCCCCTGGCCATGAGACAGGTGGGCAGTTGCTGCCAAAAAAATAAATAAAAAGAAGAAAGGATCAGGCCCTTCATCACTTCTGCCTTCAGCCAGGTGCCTGCTGAAGACAGAAATGGTGACAGGCCTGCTCCTTTTTTCTGCAGAGCCTGCCCACCTCTCTCATGGCCAGGGGGTTAGCTGACAGCTGCACTGTTGTATTTTTCAACCTTGCAAACTAAACTACATCCAGATGTAGTTTAGTTTGGCACACGTGTAATGCGTGAGACCATTAAGCCACACAAGTTACATTTTCATCATGTGACAACTGTCATGTGTACAAGCATCCACAGTTGCCACTCCCAATTCTCTATGGCTCAGATTCCCTACACTCCCTTGCAGACAATTTTTCTCTCCAGCTTGTGCTAATTTCCTTCTCTAAGCAGCAACAGAAACAAATTTGAATGTACTTCTTTCAGCCCATTACCTTGCACCTTAAACATCTCTTAACTTAATGGCCTATCATACTAAGAAGAGTACCTGAAAATCTCACATCTATAGTGCATATATATCACCATGACAGGCATGGAAGCTGATTATAATTGTGCTAATTAGGCTGTATGAAATAGATTTAAAAATGCCTTCAGGTAAACAAGGAATTAGGGAAGAGGTAGTTAACCAGGCGTTCCCAATCCTGGATTGCTTCAGCTAACTCTCAGCTGCTCTTTGTTCATATCAGGACTGAACAGTAAGCCTAAATAGCAACAAAGCTGCACTTCTATGATTTCATCTAGAACCCAGATGAGTCCAGTAGGCCTGTGCGAAGCAGTTAGCATTCACTCGGATTCGGCCAATTCAGGGGACAGTGATTCAATTTGGTGATTCAAATCACTGCCCCGAATTGATTCAGCTGAATCCAAATCATGCAGGCCCATCCCCCACCCACACTCCCAACCCAGCAATGGCTACCCTGCCTGCACCAGCTCCTGGCACTTTGAAAAAAAACCCCCAGTCTCACCAGGTGCAGCTCAGTGGGGTGGCGATCCCCACTGCGCCCCACTGCATGGGGGGCTCTACATGAGCCCCCCACCCCCCCATCCCAGCCTCCCCTATGTCTGCCCTGCCCACCCCAGCTCTGGCCCTTTAAGGAAAAAAAAACCCTGGGCTCACCAGTTCCTGCCCAGCAGGGAGCAATCCATGCTGCCCCCTGTTGCCCCATGCCACATGGGGGGCTCTTCCATGAGTCCCCAAAAGCCATTGCAGGAGCTGGT
Organism: Crocodylus porosus; assembly: GCF_001723895.1. Classification (NCBI taxonomy): domain Eukaryota; kingdom Metazoa; phylum Chordata; order Crocodylia; family Crocodylidae; genus Crocodylus; species Crocodylus porosus. The sequence continues at coordinate 164,947,946 of NW_017728906.1, forward strand.
GTTTCCAAGGGTTTCTTTCAGGGTTTTTTTCTTAAAGGGCTGGAGCTTGGGCGGGCAGGGCAGCCATGGGGGGAATGGGGAAGCAGGAGGGGGCAGTGGGGATCACCTCCCACTGGTAGCACACAGTGAGTTGGGGCTTTTTTTTTTTTAAAAGCACCAGGAGCTGGGACAGGAGGGCAGCCATGGGGGGTAGAAGAGTGGGTGGGGGAGGGGCTGGGGTAGCTGTTAGGGGTTCTCCCATGGTCCCCTCCCTCCTCCTCCAGCCCCCCTCCCCTGCCCCTACTTACTGGCATGGAGTCCAGCTCCACGTCCCTGCTGTAGTGGGCAGGGACTGCCCAAATCACCGAAGCTCTCTGAATCTTTTCCAAAGATTCAGAGAGCTTTGAATCAATTCAGGCCTTTTATTGGTCCCCTGATTCAGTTTGGATTTGGAGATTCAGCCACCGAATCGGGCCGAATCTCCTCTGAATCAAATCACCACCCGAAGCTTTGCACAGCCCTAGAGTCTACAAGTGTGGCAGTAATAAATGAAGTGTTATGAGAACCAATCTTAGAAGTTAATTGTGTGGAAATCTTCAGAAAGACAAACCTATCTTGTACAATGGCTGTTGACACATTCTAGTTATATCACACAATGGACAACTTCCCCCTGTTTCCCCTTCCCCCAAAACCTACTTTACTCCCTGTTTTCTTGCTTTCTTCTTAACCCATGGCTTCTTCTAACTTGTCTGCATTGACTGATGTGTGTCTCATCCTGCTCTTGATTTCTCTTTTTTTCCTATCCACTTCCCTGTTTTCCTTCTCCATTTCATTTCTTCTACACGCTAATTATGGAATTATGCTAAGTTTTTTCTGTTCCCTAATACACCGTGGAAAGGCATCCTGTCAGACTTTCTTCAGTAGGGCAACAAAGAAGTAGTATCTACACACACAGAATTTAATAATCATTTAACCTTTTTCCTTGAAATGGACAAAAATACCAATTGATACAGTATATTTCATATATTTTACAATTGACAGTCTGATACTATATGAAATATTACACTGTAACATTGGACAACTAGAGAACACACCATTTAAAATGTAACTGTTTACTTTAGACAATACCGTTGAAAGTGTAGAAGAGGAGAGCTAGAATGTAAGGTAACAAATACTGTCTTAACATACCATAGTGGAGCAGAACATAATTCTGTAGCATTATCAAAAGACTACTTTATCTCCACAAATATATACAAATCATCTTTCTGCTCCTAATAAGACAGGCAATATGAATTCAAATCTACTACACTGGACCAGCAAGATACTACAGAACATTTTCTTTCTTGAATTCTTAGTTTGCTATCTCTCTCTCTGACAAATAAAGCTCAACAGCTCAAATATGTTCCCATATAAGATTGCAAAACAAGTGAATAAACTCGCAGCTGGAATGGCATAAATACAAAATTACAGGAAGCAATTTCAAAGTCCATTTCCCATCCTCAAATCTCATTTGCTTGTCTGGTGTTCAGTAGCCCTGAGTGACAACATGAAAACAAAGTAGAAAGTTCAGAAAGAGAAAGCCACAGATGAAAGGGCACTAGTGATAAACTACACATGCATGTATGTGTATGTGACCATGTATGCATTTAAAAGTTCCTGTCCTGTTTATATCTTGTTCAGAAAACTACATTTCTAGCAAGAGGTGATGATATACAGCATTCAGAAAGGCAGCTAAGCTCTCCTCAAATTTTGGTACAGTACTTTCCTTTTGTTAGCAATAGCTTTTATTTTCATTCAATTTTATTTATGTGGAATTTGTTCAAACACAATGTTCAAAATTCTCCCCATAAAATGGCAAGCTTAATAAACTGAAAGATGACAAAAAAGGCTTCGCAAAAGAAAAATGTGTTCATAAATATTTGGTGAAAAATATAATAAGAATTTAATGCAATTTTAAAGATGGGTTTTCTGTTTTATTTTTCAAAATTTGATAATCCCAATCAAAATAATTACCCAATTCATATACCTATTACCACATTTGCTCCAAAAAAGGCTGAATGACAGAGAAAAACATATTAAAAATATATGCCTTTCAGACACAGCAAAAAATGTCATTAAATATTTGTTCAAAATTTGATTGCTCCAACAAAAGGGATAGGGAGACTTTATGTAAAAATAAATGAAGGTTAAACTCCCAGATAGCACAAGAGATACTCAAGTCCTTTTAAATGCATCACAAGTTACTGAATTGCCATATGTCTTACTATGCTGAGCCCTTATAGCCTATAGTAAGAACACTTCCATATCACTTGCCTACCTACTTTGCAAGCTCTTTGAGTTGGTCACGGTGTTAAATGTTTCCAAAAAATAACAGCACTAAGCAGGAAACTGTAGTACAACCACAATAAAGGCCAACACAAGCTGAATGTATTGCACAAGCAAAGAGGTCATCATTTCACTGTATTTTTAGCCACTTTACAGTGTCTACTTGATGTTTACTGGTGCTACACATTAGCATTTTTCCCCTTCACTCCACTGCCTTCCTCAAGTGCAGTCATTTAATGAAGACTGAAATGGCTTGAAATGAACAAAACCCTTAATGTATTTTTCTGCAGCTTGCCTGTGAGCAGGAGTGAAGACCTTTATTTCTTAACTACTTTAGAAACAGCATTGTGGTCTTCCTCCACCTTATTATACAACTCCTACTACTAACTACCCATACTATTATTATATAAGAATCAGACTATTCCATGCTGTGCAGTACAACCAGTGCTGCTTAAAAGAGTTGCTGTGCTGTGGAAGGGACAGCAGAGAAGAATAAAATCCTCATTACAAGCCATTGGTTGTGCCCTAGATACTAGGCAAGTCAAATTCATTTTAAAACGCCTTAGTGGTATGTCTAGCTGTCACTGCAGGGCAATTGGCTAGATCCTTCCATCTTGATCACCTCAGGGCCTAATGCGTCAGGAATGAAATCAATCAAACATTTGCTGGATTAAGAGCTCAGGATTAGGCTTCAAGCAGATGCTGATAAATGATCTTGGGAGCAGTAATGGTAGCCTAGCAAGGAAAAAAACTATTATATACTGGCTGATTAGGCTGTAATCAACCACACCTCACCAAAAGGCTCCCTAGCACTAGTTCCTTAAGGTCAGTGTCCTGTTTTCTCATTTCATTTCTTTGTATTTGTAATGTAAGCTATACTTGATCATGTTTTTCTAATGTCATATTAAAAAAATAAGGAAAATATAAGAAAATGTACTGTAACACCACAAAAAACTGTCAGATTAAGGGGAATATGCTGACAGAAAACAGGTAAGAGCTGTCAAATACTCAAAAACGTACCATTATAGGCCTGTTATGTGCTGTAAAACAGTGAAACAGACAAAGGCATCTGATACAATATACTAATATCAGGGTACGTTATATTCAGTTCTCTAAATGGCATGGCATGGCATGGGTTATACAAGATTAGTCTTTCACTTCAGATTACAAGCTGCTGGCTCAAAAACCTCCTAGAAAATGGAATCCTAGTCCTTGCTTTTAAAAGCAACAGCTAAACTCAAATGCTTATCTAAACAGAAGAGCAGTTTTCAGTTAATTTATTGCCTGCAAAAAAAGCCAGGTTGGCAGGCTTAGAAAATGATGTCCTCTATTTTTCCATAGCAAGCATATAGCTGAGACAGCAACAGTACAAGCTTCCTTGCCCTGCATCACCAATGTGCCCTGACCCTGTCCTGGAGCTGGGACAATAATTCCAGCTCCATTCCTTCCTCATCTACCTTAGTAAGTCCCCAGATGGCCATTGCAGGAACTGTATTGTGTCTAGTGACTCTCTGCAAATAAATTGTAATGAGCATTAGAAAATAACTGTTTTCATATTGCCTGCACTGATAAATGGATTGACTTGAAGATGACTCTCAAGCCACACTGGCTAGGTACAGACAAGCAAAAGCCCAAGGCGAAAACAATGTAAGTTATGCGGTTTTCTGTAAGCGGTGTAGTTTAGATTGGTAGCAAACTGAACACACATTCACTCTTTGGTGGAGGGAAGGAGGAAATCTTAGGGCTCCACCACTTTTAAGCCAGTCTAAATGCGCTGAATTTCTGTTCTGTTATGGGTATAGATCAGTTTCCAATCACCTATACTAGTAAAAGTGTAATGTCTGCACCTGGCCTCATATTATCTCTGTTGTAACTACTTAAGATTGACTTAGTGGGGCAGTCCAGCCTAGATCTGGAAGCTCCTGAACTTCCAGGCATAAGGCTGATACTCCTACCTGTTATATCCTAGCCCACCTCCTTTTGCAGAAGTAATTTAGGGGTAAATGTTCTATATTAAATTACCTGTCCGCTGAGCTATCAAATGAATTGAAACAGCTTTTTATTATACAGTAGTCCATGGTTAATGCTGTAAGTTTTAGTAAATTTCACTTCAGAGGTACAGAGAAGAAAAAAGCATTTTTACCCACAAAAACCAACTAAACAATAACTTTCAGATACATTTCCCTTCTCTGGAACACTGCCTTGTGGGAATTGTAGTTTGGAGGCCTCCATTCTTTTGTACAGGCCAACATCTCTTGTCTCCTACGATCCCCCCAGAGAAAGCGCCACGGCACCTCAATAGTCACAGGTTCTTCTTCAAAATTTATGGATTCTGTGACCCCTGGGACTACCAAAATAAAACTGTAGTTTTACTCAAGATAAAAATGAAACAAAATACTGGTTTCAAACTGGTGTCACAGAGAGAGAATCATTACTGCAGGTACTGCTGTATATGACACCTTCAACTGCAGTTTAATCATAGTAGCAAAGGTTGTGCTGAATGAGAATGGCAGACAGACTCTTAGTTTGTTCTAGGTTGAAACATATTGCTAGAAAGCTGGGGTAAGCACACAAGTGTCCCTGCCATGCCAGACTTACTATGTGATTAGAGGACTTCCATTTTGATTCCTGTCAATGTTTCCTTTTATGAAAAGCACCTTCCATTTAAAAGAAAAGATAAAAACAGCCTGACTTAAGAAGTCAAGAAGCTGTCAAGGGAAAATTCGACTTGTTTGAGATGCATAAAGATATGGAGAATAACTGTGATAAACAAAAATGCTGACCAATCCTGCATGGGTATGAAGGAAAAAATATTGACAGCAAAAGAGATATTAGCCAAGCAGTAGTGCTGGGAAACAATAGAAGAATCTTTTAGTATATTAAAAGTGACAGATCAATGAGGGAAGGCAATGAATTGCTAGAGAACAGTGGAAAGAATTTACCACAGGAACCAGGTATTGCAGAAAAAAATTAAAGAAGTTCTTTATCTTAGTGCTCACCAGGGAAACTGTAAGTAAGATGCCAAAAATGGAAACGTGTGGGGGAAGACAATGAAAAACAGAAGGCATTAGCAATCACTCCAGAACAAATCTCATGTAATTTAAAATCAATAAAAGACAGAGCCCTAAGGCCACCTCAGGATGCTGAGTGAAATGGCAGATGACATTTGTGGTCCAACATTAGTTATTTTTTAATAGTATCCTTTGAAGAGAGCGAAGTAACAATAGACAGGGAAGGTACAAACATAATATTCTCTAGGGAGGTAGCTATGGGTAGCCAAGAAACTATATCTGGCCTCCCTGGCAGGCAAGAACCCTGACACAAAGCAATTAGACAATTATGACTTGAATATTAATAGCCAGCAGAAATGCTTAAGGGGTAAATCTTATCAGTTAGCATTTTTAAGGATGATATTACCACAAAGAAACAGGCAGGAACCGCTTGAATTTAGTCAGGGTGTTTAGCATAGTAAACCACAGCAGTTTATTAATGAAAGCACAATGCTCTTGAACAAACACATTGGAAAATGCATGGATTACAAGGGTTAATTGCTGAAGATAATTCTGATAATTACTTAAGTATCTATGTTAACTGGCTCATTCCCAGAATTCTCCTGCCTCTTACTAGCCTGCTTTACCATAGCGTGTGCATCTCACCCTCCTTCCCTTCAGGTACCTTCATCTCCTCTCATTCAGTACAGTTTGTGGCCTCAATACCCTTCACTCGATTACCCCATATTCCTGTATCAATCAAACTTTACTACGCCATGTTACAATCTTGTAATTTCTCAAAATTTATGCAGGGCTGGGCTAGCTCAATATTTGCAAATGGTTTCCATGGAGAAAAGCTGCAGATGCTGAGTAAATAAAGCACCAAGGTCACATGGCCCAGTGCTGACTTTCTGAGGAGATAAAAAAAAAACAGGATCCTAATAATTTTGGTGGGTTTTAACTATTGAATGGTCCTCCTCTCATGACCATATTCATCATATTCTCATAAATATTAAGCCTTGCTATTCTGGTCAAATTCCACTTTACCAACCTTTCATAGTATCATAGTGCTTAGGGTCGGAAGGGACCTAAACAGATTATCAGGTCTGACCCCCTGCCCAGGCAGGAATGGGTGCCGGGATCATATCACCCCAGCCAAATACTTGTCCAGCATCCTTTCAAAGACCCCCAAGGTAGGAGAGAGCACCACCTCACTTGGAGCCTATTCCAGAGCCTGGCAGCCCTAACTGTAAAGTAACGTCTCCTCTCTCTCTTTCAAAGCTCTTAATTGCAGTTTCACTTCTTGTCCTAAATATCTACCATATTTACCCAAATCCAAGATATGGGTATCCAATTCAAAAATATGACCAGGGACAGCAGCAGCAGGAACAGCAGTATGCAGATTCTTCTTTCCAGTGTCTGCTCCCCACCACTGAGATGGATGGTGTGGGGGAGCTCGGCAGGGAGAAGGCACTGTAAGAAGGAACCTATGCACTACTGATGCTGTCCCCAGCTCAGCCAGGTTCCCCATATTGCCACTCTCTACAGCTCCCAGTTGGAGTTGTCTGATGCTTGATTCTAAGATAGGGATTTGTTTTCCCTACATTGAATGTGTGTTGTGCATTGTTAAAGCAACTGCCATGTTCCACACCAGAATTGGCTGCATTTTAGATTCCTACACAGTGGGTGCAATTAAATCAGCTTAATAATCTCTGTGTTTGCACCACAGTTGGCTGCTCCTAGGTGTAACATTTACATGTACACCTAAGACTGCAGCAGTTTAAGCTGGAGTGGGGCAGCTCTGAGCTGGCAGCACACACAGGGGGTCAGCCCCAGGCTCCAAGTTGTAGTGTCAGGCAGTAGAGGAGCTAGCTAGGGTAGAAGAGTGCTGAAAAAGTAGAGCCATTTAGCAAGGTGGCAGGCAGGGGTCTGGCCCCCTGCTGTCTGGATTGACTAGGTGCTATTTACATCCAGGTCAGAATTTACACGTGTTTTAGGCACAGTTGTTTTCACCACCATAAGATAGAAGTGTCCCCAACAGTACTATCTTATGGCAGTGAAAATTAAGGTTGCTGGGGTCTAATAGTGTTGCACATACAGACAGTGATGCTTTATACCACAGCAGATTAGTCTACTGCCCAATTAAGTGCATGTGGAGATGCACCAACTTGTACTATATCCTCCAGAATGAAAGCTGTAATATATGAATTGTAAATTTAAGGGATGATGATGAAGACCTTTATGTTCTCTGTCCTGTGATGTTCACTACTTTTCTCTCCCTTTCTTTGTATTGTTTTCCCTCCCTTGTTACTCTTCTTGGTTCTGTCCTTTGTTCAGTAGCTCATGGGGAAGTAACAGTTGATTAAACCCTGATCTCTAATGTGGTCTGTGTCAGACTTCAAGAGATCAGGATTTTATATATTTTACTTCTCTACCAGCATATTTTAAGAAAGCAAGGAGGGTCAGAGGAGAACCCAGTGTTTAGGGAAGTGAGCAAAATCAGGCAGAAAGCGTGGAAATCTGTGATAGAAGAAAAACATTCAATTAACTTCCCTGGTACACACATGATAGTAACTAGCTCCAGGCTACTGGAGATATTTCAGACACTTACAGGGAGGAAGATAACAAGTGCACCGTAATGACTGGCACAAAAAATTATCTTTCCTCCTTGGCAAGGGCTCCATTAACTAACCTTTATATAAGTCCCAAGCTCCCTAGTCAGCATAGCTTTACTTCAGAACAGATAAACACATCTCCTAGAGTGGTATTAGAGCTGTTTGGTATCATGCCAAGGTATTGCTCATTTTCTGATATTTCTGCCTGAAAAAAAGTAATGGCCTTGATTATAGTTAAAAAACGTAACATTCATAGGTTACCTGAAGTATCAGGATGGTAAAGGCTGGGAGCATTGGTTATTTCTCCTGGCTGATGGAGACAGCTACCTGAGGACCTTTGACTTGCAATCAGAATCCTACTTTTCGTAGAGGGCAGCCTGGAAACAGCACCCAGTCCTAACTGTGGTTTAAGTATCATGGCAGATCGATAAAAACTTGGTGGCACCTCATAGTGAGCATATGGTGGAGAACAAAATTCTTCTTTCACAGGCCTTTCCCCAACCTGAGGAGAAATAATTAAAACAGATATCACTACAATGTATTCACAAGATTAGGAAACAGGGGACTCTCAGTTGTTTCTGTGGGCTGTGCTACATAAGTTTTCTTTTCCCTGGCTTCTGGTTTAGGATCAGTTTGGAGATTTCAAAACAGGACAATCTGACTGCTTGGATTCACGAAATACAAAATCCATTTGCAACCCATCTAAATACCCATCCACAGCTGACTTTTGCTTTTGAAAACTCCCTCCAGGGATGAAAATGAATGAAACTATTAACAGTTAAAAGGTGAATCTCCCTGGTTATTTAAGGCAAATGTGTCAAGAAATATTACATGAAGCATTCCTACTTGGACAATAAAGGAGGGATCTATTTTTTAAGGAAAAAAAATACTCCAGTAAAATTCTGTGGGCAAAGAAGTTAGCTTTTATTATAAAAATGTGAACTTAATTTTTAACCATGATAAATGAAACAAATATAAAGTCAAGTTGAAAACTTTTATCCTACTTCATCAGAAAATGTCTCATCTGAGACTTTCATATTCAAATTATTCATAGTGGTGAGTACATCAAACAAAATTGACCTTTATTTGTTCACAAAAGGATCTTGATTTCTAGGAACGTATCTTTTATGCATAAACATTTGCCAAATTTCTTGTGTGGGAAACCTTCACCATATGGGCTAATACCAAATTGTTCAGTTTGGTTCCGTTATTTATTACTGGGGAAAATCCAACGGAGTGGGGGTGCAGTTGCTCCTGTGCGATGAGTTCTCTGGCTTGTCAGTGCAGGCTCTTGGCCAGAAGTGTTGTTTGGCTGCAAAGACCCATCCTCCTCCAGGATTCTGCTCCCTGACTGAATGACTAACATTTCTGAAAGCAGGGAAAAGTTCTGGACAAAGATACATTTCAATTCATGAAACTTTCAGGATCCACTTCCAAATGAACTAACTACTGTCTGAATTCACACAAGAGATAAATGGCACATCCTCACAAACACAATTTCTCCATATTAAGGACCTGAATCTGCAAAGGTCTGCATAAGTGCTAGCTTTACATACATGAAAAGGTATATCTTTCATACCTCTCAGGCCACATGCTGCTTTCCACAACTGCAGGGAAAAGAATAAAGCAATAGGCTTTCACTTCTTGGTAGTTTGTACTGTGTGCAGTTCTGGGCCCCAAGCATTAAGAAGGACGGGGAGAAGTTAGACAGGATCCAGAAGTGGGTGACAAAAACGTTAAAAGGCCTGGAAACAATGTCCTACAAGGAAAGGTTGAGAGAACTGGGTATGCTTAGTTTGGAGGAAAGGAGATTAATAGTGAACATGATAACAACTTTCAGTATCTGAAAGGCTATCATAAAGAAGTGGGAGAACAACTGTGCTACCTTGGTGCAGAGGGCAGGACACAAAGCAATGGCTTTAAATTGTGCAATGTAGATTTAGATTAGATTTCAGGAAAAATGTTCTTAGGTCCCTGGAAGACATTCACCTATAATTGGTGAAGATCTTGTGAGGGAACAGCTTGAGAGGCTGGACATCCACAAGTCAGCTGGCCCAGCTGGAATGCACCCAAGAGTGCTAAATGAATTGGCTGACATCAGTAGCATGACCAATGGCAAGTATTTTGGAGAACTTGTGCTCGGGAGAGGTTCATGAAGATTGGAAGAGGGCCAACGTGGTGCCTGTCTTCAAGAAGGGAAGGAAGACACAGGGAACTACAGGCCAATCAGTTTGACCTCGGTCTCTGGAAAAATCTTGGAAAAAATCATCAAAGAAACCATCAACGACAGGCTAACAGAAGGCAACATTCTGAGAAACAGCCAACATGGCTTCGTTGCAGGTAGGTCTTGCCTGACCAAGCTTATTTCCTTCTATGACCAGGTGATGCATCACCTGGACAAAGGAGAAGAGGTTGATGTCATATATTTAGATTTCAAAAAAGTCTTTGATTTGGTCTCCCATGATGTCTTCCTGAAAGCACCTACTCCGGATACCTTTAAGAAAATTGGGAAGCTGCAGCCTCAACAACCTTACAGTTAATGGCCGGGGAACTGGCTCCGTGGCCAGACCCAGAGAGTGATAGTCAACAGAGCCGAGTCAGCATGGCATATTGTGTCCAGTGGCATCCCCCATAGCTCAGTACTCAGACCAGTAGTCTTTAATATATTCATAAATTATCTGGATTCAGGTGTCAGAAGCACATAGGCTAAGTTTGCAGATGACATAAATTATGGGGAAGTGTGGTCATGCTAGAGGATAGGCTGGCAATTCAGGCTGACCTGGATAGGCTCTCAAGGTGGGCGGATCAAAACCTGATGACATTCAACACAGAGAAATAAAAGGTGCTACACCTCCGGAGAAAAAACCCCACATCATACTTATAGGCTTAGTAGTGCTGCACTACTAGCACCACGACCGAAAGAGACTTGGGGGGTCATGATTGACCACAAGATGAACATGAGCCACCAATGCACCACAAAAACCAGCAAATAAAACTCTGGCTTGCGTCTACTGATGTAGCTCAAGCAAGACCCAAGAAGTCATCCTCTCACTTTACTTGGCTTTGGTAAGGCCACAGCCAGAGTACTGCATCCAGTTCTGGGCTCCACACTTTAGAAAGGATATGGAAAAGCTCAAGAGAGTCCAAAGGAGAGCCACATTCGTTATTAGAGCATAGGTAACTCGTGGGGGGGGCAAGGGGTAGCATGCGCCCCCCTGAAATTGGCCACTACTGAAGCCGCTGTTGGTTTCTGCAGATGGTTACCACCCACACCTGCCCTCCCCCCCGACTTGTTTGCCAGTGACACTGCTGGTGATGGCTGTGAGTGGTCTCACTCACTGCTGACAACGCTGCAGGTGGCAGCCGTGGGCGGCTCCAGCTCACCACCATGATGCCCGCCTAGTCGCGGGAAGCACCAGTCATTCATGATTAGAGGTCAAGAGAAAAGGCCTTATGAGGAGAGGCTGAGAGGCATGGGACTCTTCAACCTGGAGAACCGAAGGCTCAGGGGTGACTTGATGGCTGCCTATAAGTATATAAGTGGTGTGCATCAGGAACTGGGAAAATGTCTGTTCACCATGGCACCCCAAGGGAAGACAAGGTCTAATGGTCACAACTTGCTGGAAGACCATTTTAGACTGGACATAAGGAAAAACTTCTTGTCTGAGATTCCAGAGTCTGGAACAGACTCCCCCTTCAGAAGTAGTGCAAGCACCTACTCTGGATACCTTTAAGAAAAGCGTAGATGCTTATCTTGCTGGCGGGAGATGACCCCAGCTGCCTTCCTGCCCCTTGATCTCCTGCCGATGATCTCGTGAGGTCCTTTCCAGCCCTAATGTCTATGAAATCTAGGAACCAATTAATCATGTCTTAAGTAGTAAATCAGCCACATATTCATGCAATTAATAGCACAATAAAATAGGGAATAAGCCACAAAGTTATTACACGAATATATGCAATAACTTAGTGGCTGGTTCCTATGATGCCTTAAATTGATCCTGTGGCCAGTGCTGATTAGCTGATTGGTGCTCTCAGCCTTGTGAGTGTACTAAAGCTTATCAAGGCTTTGGTGTGCTCCCACAGCTGGGACTGCTAGTCAGCTGATCACAGCTCCCAGCCACAGAAGTGCACCAGAATCTTAGAATCATTGAAATGGGGAAAATTAGGTTTGGAAGGGACCTCAGGAGGTTATCTAGTCCAAGCCTCTGCTCAAAGCAGTACCATCCCCAACTAGATCATCCCAGGCAAGGCTTTGTTTAGTTGGGTCTTAAAAACCTCCAAGGACAGAGACTGCACAACCTCTCTGGGTAACTTGTTAAGTGTTTTACTACCCTCCTACTGAGAATGTTTTTTCCCTAATATTTAACCTAAACTTCCCTTACTGCAACTTAAAACCACTGTTCCTCGGTCTCTTATCTGCCACCACTGCGAACAGTCTAGCTCCATCCCCTTTGGAACCACCCTCCAGGTGGCTGAAGGCTTCTATCAAATCCCCTGTCAGTCTTCTCCAGACTAACTAAGCCTAGTTCCCTCAGCCTCTCCTCAGAAGTCAAGTGCCCAAGTTCTCTAACCATTTTTGTTGCCCTCTGTTGGACTCTCTCCAATATGTCCACATTCTTTCTGTAGTGAGGGGCACAAAACTGGACGTAGTACTCCAGGTGTGGCCTCACCACTGTTGAACAGAGAGAAATAATCACTTCCCTCAATCTGCTGAGAATACTCTTGCTAATACAGCCCAGTATGCCATTAGCTTTCTTTGCAACAAGGGCACTGTTGGCTCAGGTTCAGCTTGCTGTCCACTGTAACCCTCAGGTCCTTTTCTGCAGAGCTGCTGCTTAGCCAGTCAGTCCCATCTGTACGGGTACATGGGACTGTCCTGTCCTAAGTGCTGGATTTTGCACTTCTTATTGAACTTCAAGGGCTCCAGTGCACTCCTATGTTCTCTTGGGCACATCAGGTACCTGATTTGCTAGTCCAGGGGAGTCTGGGGATCAAAATCCTGGGTTTGTATGGCACCAGCAATAGGGCACAATTGAAATAGACTGCCCAGGGAATATATGGAATCTTCTTCATTGGAGGTTTTCAAGAGGAAACTAGATAAGCATTGGAAAGGGATGATTTAGGAACATCATTCTTGTTTTGGTGCAAGGGATTGGACCAGATGACCCTTGAGATCCCTTCCAACACTACAGTTCTGTACTCCTGATTAACACTGTGGGTTCGAGTCCAACTTCAATACAGACTTTCCTTTCTTATGTAAATCATAATTCTATTACCGAATCTAAGATGTTCCACAGTATCCCATTTAGGTCTTGAAAAAAATGGCTTGAAAAAAATCAGTGAATTTATTTAAAAAAATAAAGTGCCATAGGCTACCTATGCAGAAGAAGCACATTTGCTGATTAATTAACTCTGCTATAAATTACAGTGTATTTAGTATGTCAAGCCAATATCTTTTTAGCGAGTATAACCATTTAGACAACGCACTTGAACAGTGGCTATTGGAGCTTTGATCCTGGCAGGTTCATTAGCTATAATCCTAATTTGGGACATCTTTAATAGGACAAGGGATATAAAATTGGCTTTAAACATTTAATGAAATGAGTTTAGAATCTTTAAGCTATTTCATATTTTACACTGAAACTTGGATAGCAAGATAGATACTTTAGATACTGAACATTTTATCTTGCTCTTTATTTTTCATTATAAATGTAAGCCTGCTTTCCAGAAGTAACTCTTTAATGCCAATTTTTCTTTTTACTTTATGTGTGTCCTATTTTTTATATTTTAAGATCCAACTTTTTATTATTTACATCTGATACTTTCTGGTCTACTTGCAAGAACTTACTGAAGTAAATTATCTTAATTTTTCAAAATTAAGATAGTATCCTAGTTTTAAGGCAATTTTTGGATATGAAATTATTTTCATGAATAAGATTTGGTTATTTTCTCCCCAGTGAACATATTCAAATCAGATTTTGTTATACACTTCCTATCATCATCCTTGAAGCTGGCAGACAACACACCAATAATGGATTCTTAAACACAAGCAACAGAGGAATAATTCATATACAGAAGACATGCATTTTTAATAAACTGGGCTAGTCTACCCACAGTTTCAGAGTATTTATTTTTATTGACTGTATTCTCTAGGTAATACAGCAGGACAACAAACAAACAAACATATAAAAATGATCATAAATATTAAATGTTTCCTTGGACTGAAGGAATCAATAATTACATAATTATTTCACAGCTAATATAGCATATACTTTTTATTTTAAAGAAAATTGCCCATTTTCAAGTGAAAATACTTGGTATTTGTGAATTGACTTTTTATGATTTGCTCTTCAGGACACAGGTACAAGTATAATGTGGTTGGCATTGAGGGACAATGCTAATTTAAGTACATTAGCTCATTGAGAATGAGATTTAGGAAAAATACATAGTTTTTTGGAACAGGACCCTGAAATTTAGTAGGAGGATTACCTCACATAACAAGATCACAGAGGGAGACTTGGCTTGGGATTTGCAGATGATGCGAGTGGAAGAGAAGCAGGATGGGGATGGAGACAGGCTGGAGACGATGTGGTCAGAGAGGACATGGGCTAGAGCACACTTGCCTCCAGAACACAGGATGAAATCAAATAACCATGATACTGATGGGCAGAGTGTCACATCCCTTTAGAGTAACTGGTCCGCATAAATTATGACTATCTGTTACTATTGCTTAGGTGGCTGAGATGTATTTACAGCTAGACCTGATAGTTCCAACCCCACTGATGAACCATGCAAGGGTCAATATGCTACCATGTGATGCATTTTTTTTCCCTTCCTATTTGCTTTCTTAAAAAAGCAACTAGGACATTACACATAAAACCCAGTATTAATAGAAGGTCACTAAGCCCCCTATCACATGTTGCATATATTATGTAGTTAACTGGTTAATTTTGTAATAATTTTAGACTGGCCACACATGCAAAGTAATTATCACACCATGCAGACATCCATCCAGCTGAGGAGCCAACCAGCTACAAAGTTAGTGCTTGAAAATGGGTAACAACTTTAAAGCTGGTTTATATCCATCTTTAATTTGAATGTGTGGCAAGGCCATGTGGTCACAAAGCTGCGGACATAAAAATTAGGAAATGCCAGAATGATGGCTGCTGGTCTAACCTTAATTCAGCCCCTATTATTTATGTATTATTATGGTGTTCAATTATATGATTACACAATAGTTATACACATATATACACATAGCTTCAAGAACAGCTATAACCATAATACAGCCACTTCAGAATAAACCAAACATAAATATTTTCTTAAACAGTATAAAAAATCTTACAGCAACTAAGAACATCAGCAGCTATCAACATATCTGCTTTTCTGTTCATCCAAACTAAGTCTTCCAGCCCAAGTGCATGTCACCGGTTCCTGCTGAATATTCTGGTCAGTTCTTTGAAGGAGAAAATGCTTCTATTTAAGGGAAAATTCCTGACCATTTTCCAAAGCTGTTTCTTCTACAAGCTCCCCTGTTCCCCTAAATCAGTGGTGCTCAGACTTCTGACCTTCTAAGCCAGATGAGATTGGTTGGTTTGCAGGCCCTATCCAGCATGCACTTGACACACAGGGTCAGTCCATGGGTGTGATCTGACATGCTACCATGGCCCAACACTGAATGGAAGCAGCAACAATTAATGCTGCTGCTCTCCCACCACCAAACTTTCAGACTCATGGGGAGCCCTGTGGGCCAGATTACACAGCCATTTAAACCAGATTTGGCCCATAAACCAGAGATTAAGCACCATAGCCATATATATTAAGGTGTGTCTTTTTATTTCCCCAGTCCCCTGTGTATCAGTGGTGCTCAACCAAGTACTTGTATACTGATGGAAAAGATCTTAGCAGTCCAATGATGTTAAGAACAACATAAGAACGTAAGAGCTTCTACCCTGGGTCAGGCCAAAGTTCCACCTAGACCAGTCTTCTATTTCTATTTCCAACAAAGATAAGATACTGTAGGGGTAAGTAAAAGACAGGTGGAGGATTAGCATCTTCCAAGTGACCAACAATTTTCTATGAAAATGACAGTATCATTGCCAGGAGTAGTTAATAAAATGTATTTAGAACAAGTACAAACACCCTAATTTAGTGATTATGATTTTGAGTTTAAGGTTTCTTGAACAAATAAATAAACAAACAATATTATCAACCTCTTTTGTACAGCCACTGGCTGTCATCATCTTACCTCTTGTAAAAACTTTTCACTCATGGGGCCAAAATGATGCCCTGGGGGCCTAATGCCAGATACCACCAGTCCTGACCCAAAGATCCTTGGCTTCTGCAAGTCAGGCTTAAACTTGTCATACAAAATATTAGGTGGTTTAATATCCCCACCAGTTGATGTTTTCTGTTCCTTTGCCATAGGCACACCGCAGGCCGGAGAACCATATGACAGGGTGGTTGGGGCAAAAGAAGGGTCAAGCTGGTTGATTGACTGAGGGTTTCTTCTAATGTAAGTGATAATTTTGGGTCTCACAGGTTTGGGCTTGGGTATGGCAGGGGTTATCTCAATATTTTCTTCAGGCTTTTCAATGCAGTCACTCTCTTCATCATTCTTGTCTGTAAAGGAACCCTTGGAATGTACCAGGATTGGTTTGGGGATCCCACTGTTGCAAGCAGTCTTGATAGGCACTTTAGGGGATATATTTAACAACTGTGAATCATCAATGGGAGGTAGGACTGAGGAGGGTGACAGTTTGTCAACATGTAGTGCATAAAGATCCTTCAAATTACTATTTGATATAGTGGGCTGATTATCAATATGCACAGTTGCCACTGGGCGCAAGGGAGTTGGAACACATAAAAAGGCTTCAGCCTTTGCTGAAATTTTATAGCTCTCTGGTGCTTCATCTGAAAGATGTTTCTTTGCAATAACTGTCTTTTTATTCTGAATTGAAAAGCTCACAGTTTCCAAATCACTGTCCTGGTTGTTAGGATGCTCATTTGACACTCTCTCTGTACTAAGCACTCGGTGTTGATCTGTGAGATCAGAAGCAGACAGCCTGGTGTTGTCAATGTTTCCTTTGACTAGCGTCAGTTTATTCTCATTAATTTTCAAGGTTTTGCTGTCAGGTAGATTAAAGTTTTGTATAAAAGATATATGCTCACCAACTGTTCCAATGCAACTTGTGTCAGCTTCATGTAAGCTTTTGTTTTTTGCAGACACGACTTTGCCACTGGGTTTGCTGTCATCAGGAAGAGATAATAAAGTTTCCACTTCTTTGTTTGTTATGTGCTCCTCAGTGACTTGATTAGTTGCTCTACTGTCATTAGCAGTGATTCCTCCTCCTAACTGAGGGCAGGTGATACGATCACTTAGAAGTCTGTCATTGGAGTAGGCTATCACTGGGTTTAAGTGTGGATCCTCTGCCTCTCTACAAAAGTCTTGAAACTGGGAAGCCTGCACCTTGGACACTTCATCCCCAGGCCCTTTCTTTTCTTGCATTAATGTACTTTCTTTTTTTCGACATCCTAGAAATTCTACCAGCATAATTCTCTCAATTTTCTGCTGGCAAATATTTTTAGACTGTAAAGATGGTGCTGTTTTAAACTCCAATTTTCTACTTTTATCACCCCGACTTAATTGTGCTTCTGGCTTACTAGAAATTTCACTGGGTTTAACAGTTACGTTTAGAGCTGCATCAACAGCTTGCAGTGTGTTTTCACTGTTCACATTTGGTATGTTATCCACATCCATTTGGATTTCTGGCTTATTTAATTTTTTGTTTTCTGAGGTAGACGGTTTAGAATAAAACACAATATTTTCCTCTGAGGTATTGTCAAGTGGATGAAAAACCATACCTAGAAAATGATCTGCTGATGTTTTCTGTGATTTCTCAGTATTACCAATCAAATGGTGTGATGTATCAATGGAATCCAGTGATGCAGAAAGCAAACGTTTGTGAGACACACGTCCAGCACATTCTTTTGCAGAAGTTTCAGTTTTAGCAGAAAATTTACTTGGCCTTCCCAAAGAAAGCCTCTTTATTCCCTCAACCTCAATGGCCTTGACCATTTTGCCCTTAGATAAATACTGGGTAAATTCAGCATCACCTTTTGAAAGAACCTCTGTGTTGCTATCATTTGCACTGCTCTTCAAATTAGACAGACTTTGTCCTCGGCTAATACAGAGATGCCTTGAAGTAACCTTAGCTTCATCCATCTTACAATCTTTATCCAATTTCTTACTTACAGCAGAAGGCTGCCTATGCTCTTGTATATTAATGTCACAAATCTGAGATTCTTTAAAGACAAGAAGTTTATTCTGCTCTGCATCCAATTGTGTCAGCTTCTCTGACCCATCAGTATGCACACTTCTAGTTTCACCTCTCAAACCACATCTCCTGCCCTCGCCTTCTGTGGTTCTGACTTTTGTCACAATCTGATTAGCATTGGTATCTCCTACATTTACTATGCTTTCATTGTTATTTTTTATTTCAGTTCTGTTGTCCTGTTCCTGGGTGTAGCATGCCTTGTTTGGAACCACTGGTGCACTCATTTTGAAAATTCAGGTTACTGTTGTGGCAGTCTTTTTTAATGAGAAAGTTTTTTCTTCTATCAGTTTAACTATTATGCATGCTTCAGTTAGGGGTTTAAAATAAAAACTGAACAGCAGAAAATTCTTTCTCCAAGTGTTTAAAGTCTTATGTCAGATTCACATTGTTGTGCTGCTCAACTGTTTTCAGCATCACTTCTTGACCCAAGAAATCTTTATGACATAAAGCAGGGAAGTTTAATGGAAGCGTAATAGATCTGTTAGGTTCCCTCTGAATGACAGTCAGTTAATCCACTGAACCTGTAAGGAAAAAGAAACACAGAACAGTGTGACATGAGTGGTACTTAAAAAACCCCCATGAATATTAAGTAAAACTAAAATCATGTTAAAATCAGCAGAGCTCACAGCCATATGAACTACAGTTGATTACAGTGATTTGTAAAGTTTCAATCACCGTTCATAACAAACGTTTATAACTTAAGGTCTGGTTTACACTAAAAAAAGCTACTGCCCTAACTGTGTTGCTGAGGAAAGTCATTTTTAATCAATATAGTTTTACTAGTTTAAATTAATTAGTTTAATTAATATAGTTTTTACTACTACCCTAGTATGGATGCAGTGAAGAGCAATATAAAATTGTCTCATACCAATATAGATTTTATTGTTTCCCACACATATAGGATTAATGTGCACTGATACTAGCCTTTCATGGTACAATTCTGTCCATTCTTGGCGGAGGGTGTGGGGGGGAGGTGGGGTATCAAGGGTATGGGTGGGAGGTTGCTCCTTATCTGTAATGGTGTGCTTAAGCAGCAAAACTTCCTAGCATCAAGAAAGTCTAAGAAATACAATTCTGGCTACTTCTCTTCTTCCTCTAAACCACAGTCTTATGTACATTAAATCTGCTTGTGTGCTAACTGGTTGGCACAGCTAGCAGAAAAAGATACATTTTTTTGCTATTTCCTAGTTGGTCTAATACAAGGTATAATTTTTTAACCAAGAGTTCTAGATTTTTGCATTTCTTGGGCTCACAACACTTTTTTTGGTGGAGGCATGTACAGATGAACTGTGGCTTGCTAACATACAATGGCATATGCGCATGCACATCTGCAGCGGTCCACACACTGGTGATAGTTCATTCTAGCATTCCAGAGCTCTGCCCTGGAGAACCCTAGAAAGCAAACCTTCCCTCACTTTTGTTCTGGAGTTAAATAAGGAAGCACATTCTCTCCCATTTAAAACAGCTGGTGAAGGAGGTTAAGGACAACAAGAAGAGGTTCTATAAGAATGCTGGCCAGAGAAGAAGGACTAAGGAAGCTATGGATCCTCTGTTAACAAGCTAGGGGAAACTCCTAACTGAAGATACAAAAAAGGTGGAGCTACTCAAAAACTAGCCTCAGTCTTCACTAAATAAATAAACTGCCAGACATGTAATAGGGACTAACTGGATAAGGAAGGGGACAAGATTTCATAGATTTCATAGACATTAGGGCTGGAAGGGACCTCGGGAGATCATCGAGTCCAGCCCCCTGCCCAAAGGGCAGGAAGTCAGCTGGG
>NW_017728906.1:164967980-164969582 GCF_001723895.1 Crocodylus porosus
AGCTGTGGTTGAGCCTGGGTTGCCTGCGGGAGCTGGCAACTGAGCAGGCTCTGCTGGGGCTGCAAGAGGGAGGAGATAACAAAAGAGATGATCAGAGAGCTTTTGTTGGATCTGAATGAAGTCCAGTCAGCAGGGCCGGATGAGCTTCATCCCAGGGTCCTGAAAGAACGGGCAGAGGAGCTCTCAGAGCCCTGGGCAAGGATCATCATGAAGTTGTAGGAGATGGACCAGGTACCAGAGGACTGGAAAAGGGCCAGCATACTGCTCCTGTTTAGTAAAGGGCAAGAAGGAATACTCAGGGAACTATAGATCAGTTAGCCTCACACTAATTCTTAGGAAGTTATTGGAGCATATCCTAAGGAAGAACATTTGCAAGCATCTGGATAAGGAAAGGCTGATCGCAAGCAGCCACCATGGATTTATGAAAAACAAATTGTGTCAAACAAACCTGATCACCTTCTTTGACAAAAGTAACTGCTTGGGTGGATGAAGGAAATGCTGTAGATATAGTGTATCAGGACTTCAGCAAGGCTTTTGACAAGGTCCTGCATGAACTTTTAATTTAAAAAAAACTGGGGAAATGTGGACTGGATAAAACTACTACAAGGTGGATAGAATAAGTGGCTCAATAGCTGTAAGCAAAGGTTAATTATTAACGGGTCCTTGTCAGAATGGCAGGAGGTTTTGAGTGAAGTCCCACAGGGGTCTCTCCTGAGCCCAGTGCTGTTCAACATGTTTATTAATGATTTGGATGCTGACATAGAAAGTTTCTTGAGCAAGTTTGCAGATGAAAAAACTGGGAAGGATTGTGATCATGTTGGAAGCTGCAAATGCAGTTCAGAAGGATCTGGTAAGCTGAGCTAAAACTAACACGATGTGGTTCAATATGGACAAATGCAAGGTGCTATACGTAGGGAGGAATAATCACAAATGAAATGCAAATGGATGGCAACTCTGTGGAAAAGCACTTGGGAGTCTTGGTAGAACACAGACTCCCCATAAGTCTGCAGTGTGATGCAGCTGCACAAATGGCCAGTGCAGTTTTGGGCTGCATCAATAGAAGCATTAATTCAGCTCCTGAAGGTTCAAGACATGGGAGGTGATAGTGCTTCTCTACTTAGCACCGGTTAGGTCTCATCTGCAGTATTGTGTGCAGTTCTGGACTCCACAATTTAAAAAAGACAATGAAAAGTTAGAGAGGATCCAGAAGAGGGCAACAAAGATGAGCAGGAGCTTGCCGTACGAGAAATGGCTGAAGGAGCAAGGCATGCTCAGTTTGCAGAAAAGGTGCTTGAGAAGGGACATGATAGCAGTATTCAAATACTTGATGGGCAACGAGAAAGAAGAGGGAAAGCACTTTTTCTGTCTTGCTGCAGAGAGGAGGATGAAGATCAATGGCTTGAAGTTGCAGCAAAATAAATTTAGACTGCATACTGGAAAACAATTTCTTTACTGTGAGAATAGTGAGGCAGTAGAATAGACTGCCTGGGAAAGCTGTGGTCTCTCCATAACTGAAGGTGTTCAAGAAGAGCTTGAATAGCCACTGGTTGGGAATGATCCAGGCGCAGCTATGCCTATGTTCTACCTTGGATATTTCCCAGG
>NW_017728906.1:164969757-164971023 GCF_001723895.1 Crocodylus porosus
ATATTTGGGTTCAGGAAGGAATTTTACTCCATGATCAATTGGTATGTGGGGTTTTTTGCCTTCCTTTGTAGTACAGGGCATGGCCCTGTGTCTGGGACCTCCTGAGTGTATATCGACAACATTTTATAGAAGCAAGACATTGGCTGCCAGGGCTCCCCTGCTTTACCAGTGGCAGGTTAGGGTGTTAGGTCTCTGTTGTGCCAGGGCTGATGGTAGTCTTATGCATAGTTTAGATCAGGGGTCAGCAACCTATGGCATACATGCCAAAGGTGGCACGCAATATGATTTTAATTGGCACGTGCACCGCTCCCCCTGCCTAGGCGGGAAAGGACTGCCTCCCTGCCCCGGCCCCAGCAGGCACAGTGTCAGCCTCAACAACCTCCCCACCTTATCCCCAGCCCCGGTGGGCACAACGCCGGCCCCAGCTACATCCCTGGCCCAGCCCTAGTGGGCGCTGAGCCAACCCCAGCCACCTCCCCACCCCAGTCCCAACAGGTGCAGCGTTGGCCCCAGCTACCTCCCCACCTCATCCCACACCCCAGGTGAGAAGTAAAGGGGATGCTACTGCAATCTTGCTACCCATTTGTCCACTATACAGACAACTTCACTTCAACTTCTGCTTTTATACAAAAGGTAACTGTTTTTCAAACGTCAAGAGAGACAGCTCTCCTTAATATCTAAGCTGCCTCCCCACCCCTGCACCACCTGTCTGTCATGATTTTTTTTCACTGTAAATTGAAGGGTACATTTGACAAAATGTCACCTCCTAAGAAAGCAAAGTTAGATGTCCATGCATTTCAATACTATAGGTATGTTTATTTCAAGTTCAGCATTTTCAAATTTGTCCTTCACTTCTAGGTGCTCGAGGGGAAAGGGGTCACAGGGAGAAGCACTGGGAAGGGAGGGAGACAAAGGGCAAGGGGGCTATCTGACCCCGCAGAGTTATTTTCTTTGCTGTAGCAGTGTGTGTGGGGCTAGGGAGGGGGGGATGGGGACACTTTCAAGGTAAACTCCCAATAATGAGATTCTATACCTGGAAAAGTATAACAAATGTATACATTTTCCACATACAGAGTCTAATTTATGGGGTCTTATATTTGAATAAATATGGTAGTTTCCCCATACCAGAAAGTTGATGAGCCTGACACAGAAATATGAACAATCCCCTACCCTCCATCAATGCTCACCTCGTGAAGGAACACCTTGAGAAGCTGGATACCTTCAAGTCAGCTGGCCCTGACAACCTGCACCCCAGGGTACTCAAGG
>NW_017728906.1:164971997-164983181 GCF_001723895.1 Crocodylus porosus
ATTGGATGCTTATCTTGCTGGGATCCTATGACCCCAGCTGACTTCCTGCCCTTTGGGCAGGGGGCTGGACTCGATGATCTCCCAAGGTCCCTTCCAGCCCTAATGTCTATGAAATCTATGAAACAAGCTTTGTTGCTCAAATAAAAATGTATTTCCCTCAAATAGATAGCAAAACTGATGAATATAACAACATTCCCCTTTTTATTCAGGAGAGTTGGATTTTGCTTTCAGACAGATATTTATACTATAATAATATAAATTTGTTTAAAAGGAAAAATGTTCCATGTGCTTTGCAGACTTGAAAGGATGACACCACAAAGGAATGTCCTGCACGAAAAAGAAGTTATCACCATTGCTCTGACTTAGTTCTTCCAGGAAAACTAATACAAGGAGGATAAAGGGAAGAAAATTTTCCTGAGTCATCCTCTTCAAGATTTCTCCGTTAGCCTCCCTGAGAGTGGTTCCATCACAAAACAACACCTGCCACCAAATTCCGTGGAACTCCAGGATCTGCATAAATCACAAGGAATCAAGATGTTCATGTCTATTCAGAGGCATGGTACTGCTTTCAACTTAGTTCTGGATCTCTGCATCCCATGGAGTTATACAGACAGGGCTTCTGAAGCTAGAAGCAATTTCCAGATGCCATTTAAAACTGTGTTTTCACTGTGGAACCAGGGTCTTAAATGTCATAGGGACCAAAGCTGAAATATATGTGAAGCAGATGCAAATGGGGGTTGGGAAGCACAGTTGGACTTGGCCAAAGGGTTTCTTCTGCTGGGTAATAGGTAGAGAAGCGGGAGTGGGTTGGGCTGCAGTTTTCAATTCTGGGGAGTCTACTTTTGTTTCTTATCTCTGGTTCCTTTTCTCAGCACCACAGGGCTGGTGGATCCTTTTGGCCTCAGCTTACCTATTTCATCCTGCATCCCCACATGAGGATTCTTGCACCTAACATCCGGAACCCAGGCACTGGATTTTGTCATTCCTGCCCTGCCATGACCCCACTCCTATCCCCAACTCATACCTTTCATCACCTCCCATTAGTTTTCCCTAGAGTCAGTGGGAAGAAAAGAAGTTTTGTTTCATTTGGGCTAAGCCTCAGTTCAGCATTCACTTACCGTAGGATAGCACTGGACACACAAATAGTGACCACACAGCAGCTGACATGTGGTACATCCCTCCCTGTCCTTTTAACTTGCTTTTAACTTGTTTTTCTGTCTATACCCACAGTCGTTCTTTTTTATACGATACAGTCCCTTAAATCTTGCATATCTAGTTTACATTCTCTGACCAACTAAGTAATGGTCAGATCCATGATGTTTTATCTACATTGGGGTGGTCAACCAAAAGTATGCATTGCACAAGTGGCATGGGCAGCTGCTGTGTTTGGCATAAGCAGAAAGGCAGGGAATGGAGCAAGCAGGGAACAAAGAGCAGATAGCAGAGCAGCAGATCAGGCACGGAAAAGCGATCACAGTTGCATTTAGGGGCTAGGGACAGACGTTACACATAAGCCAGTTTAAGTGATCAGAAAATGGCTTAAAGCTGCAATAGAACATGCATATAAACCAGTTTAAAAATGGTTGAAACTGGTTTGAGATAAACCTGGTTGAATGAAGTATCAGACCTAACTGATGTGGCTCCAACCAGTTTATGCAATGTCTGTCCCAGACCCCTTGCTGGTTTAAGATAAACCTGACTCCCCCAGCATCCTGGCATGCTCTCTGGGCTTGGCAGGGCTCTCTGCTCCACAGCACAGCTGGCCCCACCCCTCTGCTCCCTGGCTGGAGCTGAGCAGAGACTACAAGTGTCTGCCTGGCTTCTCCCTGCTCCTCCTCTCTCCCTGCTGAGCAGGGATTATTCCCCCATCCCCCTTTGCCTCTCAGCATTAGCTAAAAGATCACATGCTGGATATGGTCTGTGCTGTGGCAGATGGGAGAAAGGCAGAATTAACAGGTAACTCGTAATGTCTCTCTGTTGTTTTCTTATGGGGTGGTAAATACTGTTATCAAGTTTCTGCTGGGCTGCTGGGGGGGAGGGGAGAGGAACCCCTCCCTAATCAGAGCATCTTGCCAGGGCCTGGCCACACCCCCTCAGCTCAGCACTGTGACAAGCAAGGGAGGGCTGATCTAGCGCTCCCTGGCTTCTAACCTGAGCCACTGCAGGCATGTGCCTGCATTTCTGGGATGCCTGTGCCATTACTAACTGTTTCAACCTAGCCAGGTTAGACTAACCTGCAAAGACTAAATTAATTCAGGCTTTTTGAATGTCTGTCCCTAGACAGGGAGATGATTGGGCTTAACTTGTAACATGCCTGCAAAAAAGATTGTCCCCCACTGATTTTTCAGATTATGGTACAGAGGATTATATAGTAAATGAGAACAATTTGTAATGACAGCATATATTTTTAAACATGGATTTAAAATGCTGTCTACATTTGATAGCTAGTAGTAGAGTCAAATCACAGAATATTCGAATGGTGCTCAAAAAAATATTAAAGTTTCAGTCTTTCTTAACACATCCTCAAAACAGTATGTATTTCTGCATAATCAATGTATAAAGCATCCACATACTGATTTATAAATATACCCAGGCTGCTCTGATAAGGTATTCAAGGTTTCTGTTTTGGTAATGTCAGCATTACAAATTTCTTTTGGTAACTATAATAGATACAATTGAGTGTATGATTTATAGCTTTGTGTAAAATGTAGGATCCTAGACTGATTAGTCTTACTTGTTTAATTTTTACCTGAGGGTATGGGCAGGCATTCATTTACAGCTCCATTAAAATGTAGGGCAGCATGCACGTGCAGTCATTCAGATGCCGGTCATCTGAAGCACTGCAAAGCAAGGCAAGTGCCTGTACTGCTGGCACTCCACAGGCAGTGGGTCAGTGTGCAAAGATCTCAGCATGTTTTATGGGGAACCCCATCTCTAGAGGGTTACAAAGAGTGCTGAGCACACATTAAAGCACCAATTGGCTAGCCACCCAGGGAACAACACCCATCAGGGACTCTGTTGCTCATGCTGGGAATGCAGAGCTATAACTTCCACTAGTTAGTTTTTACTCCCAAAGGCGCTCAGCCCAGAATTGATCCCCACTACCTGTGCTCCCTGTGGCACTGTATTCAGAAATGCTGGGAGGTCCTGTGCATGCCAGCACACTCAGCACCTGATAGGACAGAGTGAAGGCCTGCCACTGCTTCTTTAGCAAGCTCATTCAGCTACTGTGTGGGCTGGTGTGCAAGACGATGTGGACACAACTGTGGCCCTGACTATAGGCACCCTTGAGCTCTGATCCTGTCCCTGTACGTGGCTGATGAGGGTAATGACCTACTGGACACTATGCAAGCCAGCATGTTCTGAGATCATTTAATATACCCCAGGGAAATATGCACAGAAAAATTCAAAATTATGCACAATTAATTATTTTTTCCCCCAAATTAAACTAAATATAACACTATTTGAACCTTTTTTAGAAGGTTCAAATAGTAGGTACTTTGAACCTCCTTTAGTAGGTACTTTACCCACTAAAGTAGTAGGTACTTTAGTAGGTAATTTTCTTTAGTAGGTACTTCTTTGAATAGTAGGTACTTTACCTTCTTTAGTAGGTACTTTGTGTGGTTTGGAGGTGGGTGTGGGGTATGTGTGGGGTTTGTAAAGGGGTCTGGGGGTGTTGGAAGTTTGTAGGCAGATATGGGAGATGCAGTTTGTGGGGGGTATGGGTCTGGGAATATGTGGAATTTGTGGGCCGGTGTGGGGTTTGTGGGTGGGTGGGTATGGAAATGTGTGGAGGGGTATAAGTGGGTGTGGGGTTTGTGGGTGTATGTGGGCCCCCATCCCCACAGCCCACATCACTAGCGGCTCAGCAGCAGTAGGCAGTGGGCCTTTGGGGCCACTCTTGGCTGCAGCAGGCAGAGCCCCCGGTGGCATGCCACTCCGGCTGAGTCCTAGGGGCTGCATGTGGCAGCACAGAGCCCGCCTGGCCCAGCCCATTACCACACACCTTCAGACCAGAGTGGGCTGGCTCTGTGCCAGCACATGGGGCTTGCAGCACTGCAGACAGAAGCCACACACCATGGGGCTGGGCCAGCTCCGTGCCTTCACATGGGGCTTCCAGCAGTTCAGCAGGAAGCTGCACATGGAG
The DNA here is from genome assembly GCF_001723895.1 of Crocodylus porosus. Taxonomy (NCBI): domain Eukaryota; kingdom Metazoa; phylum Chordata; order Crocodylia; family Crocodylidae; genus Crocodylus; species Crocodylus porosus. The sequence continues at coordinate 164,976,145 of NW_017728906.1, forward strand.
GTACAGAATTGCATGCCATTGGGCTGGGCAGGCTCTGTGCCTCCACTTGCAGCTTCCCGCTGGAGTGCTGGAAGCCCTATGTGGAGGCACAAAGCCCACGTGACTTGGCCTGATGGCGTATGGACCAGGAGCTGTGTGCCATTGGGCCCGGCCCACACACACCCACAAACCCCAAACCCATGCACACCCATCCTCCGACAAACCCCATGCTCACCCCGTTCCCCTCCTGCAGGCAGGAGCTCCCCTCCCCTTACCATGCTCAATGCATGGGGCTTCCAGCTAAAGTGCCAGGACCCCTGTGGCGGTGGAGGCACAGAGCCCGCTGGGGTTAAATTATGTAAAATTATGCAACTGTGCTGTCATGCCTTTTATGCGCAAAATAGTGCAGGCACATAATTGCATAATTCCCTGGGGTGTAATTTACAGATCATGCACCAATGCTGTAAATTACACAACATGAGCGCTCAGTGCTGGGAGTGCATTATCCTGAAAATGTGGAATGACAAGCACTGGCAACAGAATTTCAGGATATGTCATGCCACCTTCACAGAGATATCCACTGAGGGGGGCCCTACCCTCTCATGACATGGCATCAGCATAAGGGTACCCCTCACCATGGAGAAACACACTGTCATCAGTGTCAACATCTGGAAGTTTGCAACCCACAACAAGCTCTGGGCTATCACCAATCAGTTTAAGGTGTGCAAGTCTACTGTGGGAGAGGCAATGCAGAACACATCCCTGGCTATCAGTGGGTGACAAGGGGAGGATGCTGCTGAGCTGGAAGGTTTCATGCGCTAAGCACTCAGGGCTTGTGTGCTGCCACAGCTCCTTGGGCTTGCAGCCCCCAGGGTGCTACACCTGGTGCCAGATCCTGCCTGACTGTGTGACAAACACACACACCTCCCAGCAGAGCCACCCCACAGTGCAAGCTTACCAAATAACACTCTATTGGGCTCTACCACTGCCTAGGCTTCATAACAAGGCACATAACAATCCCTTTCACCTAGCCATGCTCTTTTCCCATTACAGCAGCCTTGAAACATGCTCAGCTGACCGAGTACCTGCATATGAACTCAACCACACTTAACCTCAACATGTTACTTGCATCACAAGGGGGAAGGGACACAGAAGTGATTGGGCTCTGCTAGTCCATTTCCAATTTTAAGTTTGCTTATTTTTGGCCCAACTTTCTGGTAAAACCAAGACAACCAACTTCCATCATTTCTTGCAACCCGAAACAGGAACTAGCAACATCAAAGGTCTTCTTTGAGCCATGGGTGTCAGACACCAAAGATAGCAGCACTCCACCCTTACCAGTAGGTCAGCAGTATCCAAGGTTCAAAGGCTGGTCATGGTACACAGAAGACTTAATGTGGGTCAAGGTTACTCTGTACTACATACAGCAAGGTAGATAATGTCTCTTCTGAACTGATTCAACTGGAATGCCATGTTATAGCTCTTTAAATAATGGTATCTTGGCAAGATACTATTTCTATATGTGATGTGTAGGGCATATAACCCTAGTACAGTGATATTCACTTGTGTGTACATAAAGCAGTTAAAAATCCATATTCATAACTCACACTGACTTGAAAGGGAGGTTCTATATATACACCAATTTAAACAGGGGACTCAAAGAATGCAGCCACAGCTAACAGCTCTTAAATGAGAAATAATTAAGACAAAAAAGATAGAAGAGTTGGAAACAATGAATTTGGAATATTAAAAATGTATTGAAATCATAATTCTACGTGAAAAGCTGCAGAAAATGATCATAAACCAACAACAGGGCAAAACAACCAAGGAAAAATGAAATTTAAAGAAATCAAATGATAAACCTGGTCACCACAGAATCTCAGGTGGGCAACATAATTCAGACAGTCATCAGATTAACTAAGGATTTATTTCATCCAGTACTGCAGTCTTTAAATGCACCTCCCTCTTCCTTCCAACCTGCTGAGTCCAGCTCATCACTTGCAGATACTAGAAAGAAGATGAAGGCAGAACTGGATGGCTTCTGCTCTATCACTTACAGTATGGGATATAACAGAGCTCTAATGTGTGGACCTCGCTAACAGCACAAGATCAGCTAGGGCAGCAAGGTCAAATCCCTGTTAAATGCCAGCGGCAGGTTTTTCTGGTTATCATAAAACAAGCAGAATGGTATTAATATTGAGGGCACCTATAATGTGTATTTTCAGGAGTCCTTGTACAAAACAGAAAAAGTAAAGGCAGCACCATAGTACTGGTCAGTTTTTGTTTTCAGTAAGAGAGAAAAAGAAGATGCATCAGTAATCTTCAAAAACCAATATAAAATTGGATGAAATTTTGAGTAGCTCTAATAAAATCTAATTTCCTGAGCACAGACTGTCAGAACTATTCACTCAACACCAACCTGTAGTCCAAATAACCATGTTTACCAAGTACACACAGACATGCAAGTCTGAGTGACACTGTTGACTACATACTACTGCCCTTGCAGATTTTTAAGAGTTGACAAAAATTTACTTGCAGAGGCTTCAAAAGAGGAGGGGGAGCTGTTACATGTGCATGGGCCTGTGGCGATACATGTGTAGCAAAACCGCTCCAATTTTCACCTTGCTTCAGCCAGGGTCAAAGTTAAGGCAATTTAACTCACCTGTACAGCTATAGGATCATACATGTGTAATAGTAACAGCATAACAGCTACTGCGAGCTCCTCTCTTCTTTTGAGGACACTCCAAATGTACATTTGTATGCACCCTAAAAATGCAGAGCATTACTCGAGGACTCATAAACTATTAAAAAAACTGCCACTTTACAAATTCCAAGAATTAAGCCTGAAAAGTCTAATTAAGGCTGTAATCCAGACCCTGAGATAGTGGATAAGCAAATTTTGCCACCTTTTGCCACAACCATTACCCAACAGCTGCTGTTACAGTACTTCCTTGTAAGTGTCTGAGCCAGTCTTTGTCATTTTATTTCTCTGCCATGGGGCTACTGTGAAGTGAATTAACTCCTTGTTTGCTCTTCTGATTGTCACACACATCATTCCTGAGAGCAAAGCCAAATGGGAATGCAAAACAGCCACTATCTTCTCATTCTGTTAAGAGGAAGACAGAGGGGTACTAGCATCTATGTCAGGGGTGGGCAATTATTTTGGCTGGAGAGCCACTTCATGAGTTTTAGTTTGCTTTCAAGGGCCACAGTATGGCCCCACCCCTTGACAGGTACTTCACCCTCTGGTCACCGTCTTTGAACTGGAAGTCCCGACCCCCCAGCTCCTGACCTTTGCCACAGGAAGGACCTTCCCTTGCCCTTGGAAGTACTCCCTTGGGGGTGCCATCTTGGAACCAAAAAACCCTTAATCATATACTAAAAATCTGGTGAAGTCTCATGAGCTGTACATGCTGGTGGGAAACAGGGAAAGCAGTCGGCTGCGTCACGTGGGGCTTCCTCCCGGTGGCACACGAGTCCCAGGAGCTGCACGTGAACCCCACGCAGTAGAAGTGAACTGACCTGGCTCTGCTCCTTGCTGCCACATTTAGCTCCCAGAAGCGGCTGGAGTTGCACGCTGATGTATGACTGAGTGTGCGTGAGCCACGAGCACCCTGAAGGCCTGCTGCCACAGGGGCTGTGCATGATGGTGGGAGGATGGCGGGGCTCCCCATATACCCCCCTCACACCCTACCCATACCCTGCCTATCCAGTGTGGGCCATCTTTTTTGGCAGGCATACCACAAATTACGCTTCATTCCCTCCCTAAATGCTGTTCCAATCCCCTTCCCTTACCCAATCTTTGGCTCTGCTTTCTGCTCCCTGCCCTTCTCCTTGATTTACCATGTGCCACATACCCAGGCTGTTTATGACACTTATGGCATGTGTGCTGCAGATTGGCAGCTCCTGCAGTTGCACCAAAAATGGTCTGATGTATCTTATGAGGATCTTGTCCTGAGAGGAAATGGCCAACATCACATGCAAGCGTCACTGACTAGAAGTGTGACTTGTGGGTAGTCAGGTTCTCTAAGCAATAAGCCCATAACTTTTCACATCAGAGAAATGACAGCAACATTACAACAGGCAACAAGTCTTTTATATTGTGGATAACATTTCTCCAGTTACACTTTGGAATCTAGGGCATTTTAGATGAAAAAAGATCTCCACCAAAAACCTCCTGAGAAAATATATCAAATACATATTTTTTGTAAAATACTTTGAAAAAGCATTTTAAAACACAGCATATTTTAACAAAAAAATTAAAAGCCAACCTAATAATGTATTACCTGTCAGTCCATAATCCCCTAAGTATGTTATGTGGAAAAGATTCTGCTTACTATTATTTCAAAAGAGTTCAGGCTTTGGGATTAAAGACCTTTATTATCTGAACTGACAAATTCTTTTAATAATTCACATCAAACAAGTTTCCATGCGGCATAAATCTTAACAACTGTGAATTTCTAGTCCTAATTTTCTTAATATTTTCAGTTGCTTTTAAGCATTCTCTGTTAAATAACTTGACATACTGTGATATAAGCAATCCTATTAATCACTAAAAAATTCACACATTTCTGATCTCCCTAATAAAGGCAACCACAAAGCAATTCAACTAATCTTATACAAGTTTCTTATTTTTATGTTAGTTTGAGATGGGGTTTTTCCTGTTTAGGAGTATATGAATTTTTCAGAAACTGATGCTTTCCACTTAGAATACAGTCCTGTGTTATTCAAAGAGCAAAATGAAAAAAAGAGGAGGACACTCAGGAGACTACCACTATACTGAGTTAATGAACCAGGTGAAGGTATATTGTTACCCAATACAAAAAAAAAACCCAGCAACTGAGATTTCACTGTCTGACAGCAAGGTTATAGCCAATTATTCCTGGCCACTAGGGTCAACCATACCATACCCCTAAGCAGTGAGAGAAAGACGGGCAGTAAAAGGAAGAGGAGGAGGGAGCCAATGCTGTACGTTGATAGCCAAAACCAGTATTACAAAAATGGTATATTTAAGTGTGGAAACAACAAAAATAATTTAGTTAGAGGAAGATGCATTCCCTGTACATAGATTTTAAAAAACTTATTAGAAGTAGGACTCTGAAAGATAATAAGATGTAGAAATTGAAGAAAGAATAGTGTAGAATAGTAGTTACCTCCCTACTCCAACCACAGGTGGTACCAACCACCATCTTGCATACATTAGAAGAAGCTTTAAGACTAAGGCAGAGCACAGAGACAGCCTTATAGTCAATAAACGTAAATCTCCTATGGTCAGAAGTATATGCAAGATCTCCAAGATCTCTTGCTGGACTTTTCTACGATTTTTAACAAACCAATTGCAAGGTATCACCAGGCTGCTGAGATGACATGATAGGAATGCATGGGAAAAGTACTAGAGTTGCTCCATTCTCTCCCCTTGAGCAGAACCTGAGAAGTCTAACAGATAACTTCTGACCTCCATATTCTTTTGATAACCATATCAGAGCATGAGAGGAAACAAGACAACACTCTGTGTCCAGATGATCATGAATAACTCGTGGCCCTGGTGGCTAGGGAGGCACAGCGGCAGTGGGAGTGCGGCAGTGGCGGGAGCGCAGCAGCAGCGGGAACAGCGGGAGCCTGGCGGCAGCAACTGAGAAGCTCCCACAGACACCGCCGGCGCTGTTGCTGGCGGCGGGGGGCAGGGTGCTGAGCACTGACTAACGGTCAGTGACAACCCACAGCCACTGCCAGCAACAGCGGCAGCATCCAGCAGGGATTGTGGACTGTCGGCGGGGTGACGACATGTTTGTGTAGGGGGCTCGCTGCTATGCTCAGGGGGTGCACGTGCACCCACATGCACCCCCTACACGTTGCCCCTGCAGATGATAATAATATGTAGACAACAGCTAACTATATATCTCAGTCTCAGCTACTGCAATCACCATGATTAGCAAGGTGTCAAAATGCCGACTAAGGATCAGCTGTTTGATGAACAGAAGCAAGGTCTAACTGAACTACAGATAGAGTGTGTGTAGATGAAATGGGGGCCCTAAATTGAAGAAATGCGTTTTAAAAAGCACTGCTTCAATTTAGGGCTGATTAAACCCACATGTCGTGCACACACCCCACTGACTTACCTGCCTCTGCAGTGGGGAGGAGAGGGTGAGCTGCCAGTGGGTGGAGCAGTCCCTGGCATGTGTGTTTGGGGGCGGGCTGGTGCTTCCTTCTGCGGCAGTGGCAGCCGCCCACAGGCACCCAGCTCAGGTGGTCCTGGGAGGCACCGCAGCTGTGGAGGGAAGCCACACCAAGTATTTATATAACTATAGAATTGTGCGATATTTACGCATTAAAAATGAAAATCGTTAAGAGTGCTAAATTATGCTCCTCTTCCAAAAACAGCTGAGGAGGAGGAATATGTATCATTACAAAACTTAGCCATACAAAAGCTTTTTTTCTTTCTTTTTTTTTTTTTTGCTTCTCAGGAAGAAAAAATCCAAAGCAGCTCACAAGTTGCCGACCTTAGCAAATGTACCCGTTGCTGATAACGCAGTTATAACTGATGCTGAACTCAGTTTAACTGCAACCATAGCCAACTGTAGCTGTCTTCAGCATCCATATCTAAATTCCACCGAATTCAATAGCAGGTAAAAGTATCCAGCATTTCTAAAGATATATCCATTCTTATCTGAACACCTACATAAGGGATTAGGAAACTAATTTTAGATTGCCAGGTTCACAAAGTCTAAATTTAGCATGCATCAGTAGTGTTAATGGTCAAAGAGCCATGGGGCTCTTTACCTTTGGAAAAGCGCAGGCTCAGGGGTGACCTGATGGCCAGGATCTGGGGGATAAGTTTATCAGGGGTGACCACCAGGATCTGGGGGAACGTTTGTTCACCAGAGCGCCCCAAGGGATGACGAGGTCGAATGGCCATAAACTACTGCAAGACCGTTTCAGGCTGGACATAAGGAAGAATTCCTTTACTGTCCGAGCCCCCGAGGTCTGGAACAGTCTGCCAGCGGAGGTGGTTCAAGCACCTACATTGAACACCTTCAAGAGCAAATTGGATGCTTATC
>NW_017728906.1:164983281-165018247 GCF_001723895.1 Crocodylus porosus
TTTTTTTTATTTTTTCATTTTTACTAACAGGCTGCCTCTGTGTGACTACAGCAATCTGAAAATGCACAGACCATCAGAAATACTGGGCTTTTTATGAACCAGTAACTCTAAGTCTGAGTGGATAATTAATGTCCAAAAACTGTTTATTCATGACCTGAGATTTACTGGTCAAAAGGAATTATTTGTTTAAGAAATGGAGAGAAGATGTAAATACAGAAGTTAAATCCAGATTATAATGTTAACTATGGGACCACAGTTCTATAAATTAAAACAACCCTCTGACTGGCATAGTAAAGCTCATTCATTAACCCTCTGACAGAATATAAGCCCTCAGCACATTTGCAAGCAGGCAACTAGACCACTCATAAAGGCGCATATGCAGATTAATGAGCACAGAACTTGCTGTTTTCCTTTTCAAATCCTTTTTCATTTGATGAAGTAGTTATAGAGAATTATGGGGGGCCATGGGATTTCCCTGGATGTGACCTATGGGCCGTTTGTTGTGCACCCTTGTTTTAAGTTAATGCTCCTCACCATCATGTCTCTCAAGAGATATGGAATAAATTCCAAGATCCACTCGAAAAAGTTTTTTATTTTGCTTCACATGGACTTGTATAACTGAATAAGCAGCAGCATCTTATCGCTCCTTGGCTTAAAAACAGTTTGCTTGTGGTTTATACCCTTTAAGGAATGAAGGAGAAAATTAGTCCTTGTTCAACATGAAAAGGACAGAATCCCAAAAACCATCTTTCGGAAAAGCCCAGTACAGATCACTAGCCTGGTATTACCAGGCTTGAAAGTGTATGACAGCTACACTACAATAAGTGCTCCTCTGTAAATAATTATATTTATACTGCTTGGGAAAATATGTATTTATTGTTTTAAGTAATTTGCAGCTATTTGCCTGTCACAAAATTGTATTCATGTTTTCACAAAGCAGAGAAACAAATATATATTGTATCTGCCTTGAATTCACTGTTGCTTCCTAGCATTTCTAACACATGTAAACAAAACATCTTTTTTTCACTTCCATGAAAGATTTTTCAATAAGAAGACTAAATAAAACAGAGACATTAAAACACTTTTATCTGTTCTGTATTTCAACAGACTCTTGCCAAGCAGTGAATTTGAAACAGGCAAAGATGCAAGTTTTGCACAGAAAGAAAGCAGCCACTCTGATGAACCAAGGGGCTGCAGCATGACAGCCTCCACTAACTGCAGCTACAATAGTATAGCTCACAGAAAAAAATGGACAGTCAAGGCTATTTCCCAGACATTTAGGACAAAACCAAGACCTTTTTAGAAGCACCTCCAATTTCAGTGTCACTTGGTCCCAGGAGAGTGCTCCAAAGAACAATTAGGTGTTAGAATCAACGGGGAAAGTCTGGTGCCTCCAGAGGGTGATTCAGAAAGCTCAGACACTGAGCATGGAGCTAGTTGCCTGATCTGGGACTGCGTTGTCCTGTCTACTCTATCTGCTCAAGATCCAGAACTCCAGGTTCTCTTCTGAGGTAGATGCTTATTGGTTATGTTGGTGATCTCCTGCATTACAGTCTACTGATTATAGCATCTGCCCAGGAAACCTGAATTATAACCCTCCTCAGCCCAAAGGATCCAAATGTATATCTTCCACCTCCCAGGAGAGAATTCTAACCACCAGGCGGCAGAACAGGCTAGGGAAGACGCACTTCCCACTTTTCCTGTTGAAATTGGGCAAGAAGGTAGCCATGAATGAAAAAATCATGGGGCTACACAGCCAGCAAGCAAGAAAGATCTAACTCTATAGCCTAGTGGTGAAGGCTCTCTCGAGAGTCTAGTTTCATCCCCTCCTCCCAGTCTTACTGCTAGTTTTACTACTAAGTGTCTAATATAAAACCGATAAACTGTCCTGGGACAGGGATTGTAACCCAGGTGTGCTCCCTAGCACCTGAGTACCCTAACCATGGGGCTAAAGAGTTAGTAACTTTAGTGAAGACATACAAATAGGAATAGACTTCACATATCACTCACAGCTTGGCTAGACTAAAAGGAGTAAAAAATATCATAGCAGAAACTCACTTCCATCACAAAAGTAAAAGCACAAAAGTTTGTTATTGGACTCTGAATAACCAACAGATGTGCAGTGCTCCAATGTTACATTTTTCTGGAGCCATGGTGTAACTAAGGCGTTTCTACTTTGTGGTGCCAACTGAGTCACAAATGTTGATCAAAAGCAAGGTTCTCAATATATTTAATTTGTGTATACATAGATATAGCCTGTGTAATGTCTGGTTTATTAGGCAGGTTGTATAGATTGACAACTTGCTCATGAAACAAGCCAGAATTTTTCAAGTGTATTGCTGTAATTGAACTACTTCCATTGGTGAAGTCAATATGGAGTCTGTATTGATACTGTAAGCCAGGGGTAAGCAAACTATGGCCTGCAGGCTGGATCCAGCCTAGGGAGCCTTTGATCTGGCCTGTGGGGGTGGAGCTCCAGTGCCAGAAGACTACAGCAGCAGCCACTTTCCCCTGATGTGATGGGGACAAGCGCTGTCTGCGAGCACGCACCTCATGCTGCTGCAAGGAAAAGTGTTAGCTGTGGGCACGCTCTCAGTGGCTCAATAGGGAAAAGCGCCAGCACCATAGGGTCCTATAACTTGTCCACCCCCTCTGACTTGAACTGAGTCACTCTGGCCTGCAACCTTAAAAGGTGGCCAACTGCAGTTATAAGCAATATACAACATTCCTAGTTTCTACATTGACAGGTATCTTAGATGGTGACACTAAAACCAGAAAGTCTATCCATCTGTTACAAGGAGGTCTGCCAAAATAAGTTTATATAGACTATGTTCAAGCACAGGCAATGTAAGCTGAGCACTACACCTCTGAGGAGGTACTACATTAGGGACTTCCCTGGATAAATTATATATTGTATACCACATGCAACTATCTGGTGTACCACTCAGTAGCAAAATCTGCACTTCCACTCAGACCCCTCAGAGTCCTAAATCTATCCAGCAGCTGTGATGTTTCCCCTGAAACTAACATTACAGTTGGTGAAAAAGCTTCTGGGACAGGTTTGCAAGAGAAAAGCTCAAGTTCACGTTATTGCCTCATCTTTAATCCATTTAAAAATAGGGTACCTCACTCTCTCTCCCAAACCAGACATTAACTTACTTGCCAGACTTTCTCCCAGATTTAATTATAGGGGAACTACTGGAATGTAATTAATGCTATTGATCTGAATGAATAGCAAATCTACTTGATAAAAGCAGACTTTAACACTTCTGTTCCCTACATCTCTCTCCACACCTTGATACATTATCATTTACCATTGCCCTTTATTCAGCATCTCTCAGACTGTTTTCGTTGCAAGGGACAGATCCAGTTCATTTTATGGATCCTTCTTGTTTAGGCTTTAGCAACCCTAACAGGGTGCTTTGCCCTAGAAAGACAATTCAGATTAGATTAAACACATGGGATCCCTAGAGTCAATGGACAGAATCAGGCATACTCAAAGGATCCAGGGTGCAAAGCATGGACTCTCCCTTAGCAGGGAGGCCCTCAGTGAGCCAGTACGAAATGAGAAGCACATGCATTGTTGTGTCTGAATTCCTGCCCTTCAGAAGTGTAATTACCAGGATCTGCACTCAGGGAGGCAGCAGTAGCAGGGATTGAACTGGCAGCAGCAACAACTTAAGGGGGTACCCAGGGTTGGTGCAGCAGTCACCCATCTTTAGTTATACTATTGCTACCCTACTCAGAGTCTAGCTTCCTGCAGGCTTCACACTGGAGATATGGACAAACATAACATTTGAAGGGCTCCAAATGCCTTTAAAGTACTCCATAAAATGAAGGCATAGGTGTACTTGGCCAGTGAAGTGTCAGGAGTCTGTCTGCCTACTTCCCAGACAAGCCCCATGATTGCTTGGGTGTAGCTGCTGCCCGTAAGCAGTAGCCCCCACAGTACTCTGTGGACTTGCACCAAGACAGGTTTTCTTCTGTCTAGCCCCAGTGGTCCTAATTCCACCTGCCTCCTCTGTGTTGTTCCTGCCTCTTCCTTTTGCCTACACCCTTTGGCTCTGGACTCCCAATTTATGACCACTGTAGTGCTGAGTCCCCAACTCCCCAATGTCTGTGCTTCAAATCAGGCCATTCTGCCTCAGAAAGGATCCCAGAAAAAACAGAAACAACCTGGAGGCATACTATTATAAGGCACTTCATGTTATGCAGCAAAGCATGATAGGAAATCAGTCAGTCCTCCAGCATCCCACAGTACTCTGAGGAGCCACTTCAGTGATTCATACCAAACTAGACTTGCCTCACATGTGATCTTACCTATTTACAGCAATACACAGACATGTTGTGCCCTTATTTTCTGGTCCCTGAGGACTCAGTTCTCCTACAGTAGGACTGTCAGAGACCTTTTGGAATGAGTCAATATCAGCCCACATCCACCATGTCTAAGACAGCATTCTCTGCTGTATCTGCAAGACAGCCCACTAACTGGAGGAGGCAACTCTGCATCAGGCTCTTGCCAGAGGGATTAGCATCAGTTGTGCTGAAAGGGGAGCAAAAGGGCCAGGTTTGGGGCAGGAAAGGCTACAATGGGGAATGTCCCTGGAAAGTTCTGCTACTGAGTCCAGTGTTGTCTGTGCATTTACCTAATGAGTGTCAGTCAGTTCACCAACAACAGCTTAACACTCCATTGTCTTGCTTCCTGAGACAGGTAACATTGACCATTCCCTTCTCCAAAATCTCAGGCAGCAAGACAGCTGTGGCTCCTGTCTGCCGTCTCATTCCATGCCCTCCTTCAGTTGCTATCAAAAGAGGGCAATGCTGGGTAGCAACATCACTTATGTTGTATATGAATCTTGTAGAGCTAAAGCAAGGCCTTGTAGTGCTAAAAGTGAGGCCATTTCTTTGTCCTTTTGCCTTCATTTCATAAAAGCGGACACAGCACTTACGAAACAACTAAAAGGGAAGAGGGGTACTGTGTAAGGGTTATTGATAAGATATGAAACTAGCTGAATCCGGTCAACAGAGGAGTCTTGTCAACAGAGGAACCCTGAAGGCGGTACAAGGATTGTTTTTATAAGATAAGATACATCTTGGCAAAAATATATGGGGCATGTAGTCACAAGAGTTAAACTTCGGTGTTCATGCTCACAGTGCTGCTTGATTACATAGAATAGTGATTTAGTTAATAGATGACTGAATATTTTTACGAGCACGAGCTAATCACGAACTAACGCTGACGTACTAACAAAGTATAAAATAGTATTATATCTGGTAGGCAGGGTTCCTCCTCGGAGGCACCTCGCTGCAGTGAATAAAGATTCTGTATCTAACTTTAAATACTTGCTCTGCATGATCATTGCCCCAGCCTAGAGCAAACTGCACATGGCTTTAAGAGTGTAATTTGTAACACTTAGGACAATACCCCAACATCCTCACACTGTGGCTATGTGGTTAGACCAACTGGTCAGAAGTGGTCACACTGCCTGATTGCATATCCCTCACTCTAGACCAGTGCTTCCCAAACTTTTCCTCAGCGTGACCCCATTTATGGCCCCATTTCCTCAGCATGGCCCCTCACTCAAACCCACAGCCCCCCACCCCTGTGACCCTATCTCCCGATGTTGCGACCCTCTTTGGGGTTGCAAACCACAGTTTGGGAACTGTCGCTCTAATGACTCCCAAGTGTGTCTCCCAGATAGTCAACGGGGACATGGGGATACAGTGAAACTTGCAGGCAGCTCCCTAAATCTTACTGTCATGGATCCATAGGCAGAAACACTCTAGGGCACCGGTTCCCAAACTCTGAAATTGTGCACCACCATTTTAAAAATGATACAACCTTAAGTACCACCAGCAATGTTTTCAGTTCAACCTTAAGTACCACCAGCAAATTTTTGTCATATAAAGTAATTATAATAGATCTGTTAATGCATACCATGGACAGGTTGCCCACGTACCACTGCTGTACCTGTACTGCAGATTGGGAACTGCTGCTCTAGGAGATTGCCTGGCTCCCCGAAGGGAGACTGGGGGAGCAGTGGGGGCTGTGTGGAATGGTCTGGAGGCAGTGACTGTAGGGGGTGACAGGAGAGGAAGCTTCCAGTGAGGAGAGAGGGAATGGAGGTCCCTGGTCGAGGAAGCCAGCTGTGACTGATGGGAGGTTGACCCTGGGAGATTTTCACAGGAATTTTTATGAGGGCTAGGTGTCAGTTGTTTTACCATATTCTGTTGTCAAAACATTTATTGTATCCTTCTTGTACATTTATTCTTCTTCTTTTGTTTTTCTGTTACTTTGCTGAAGGACCTGCGGTAAATCAAGACTTCTGCACAATAACCCCATTCAGCAGAGCAAGGGGCCAATATTGCTTACACAGACCTGTCTGGGAGCACCCTGACACCCTAGTATTTTGTCATACTTGCTGCTTGCTATTGTTTGCAAGGCCAGGCTCACAAAGCAATCACTGGCTGTTCCTCATGCCTTGTTTAGTGGTTTGCCAGGGTATCCCTAGCAAGAACACCCTGAGGATTTTTGTGTCCCAGGAGCTCACCCACCAGTGCCACACGCTGGCCCCCATGGCACTGAGGTTTCTCTGCCCAGGCCTCCAGACAAGTTTCCCCTTTGGCCTCACAGATGTTGTGTATGGCACAGGCCAAAATAACCATCTATGGCATGTAGGACTCAGGGGTATCCAGGTGCACTCCCTAGTGACCTCTACCCCTTGTGCCTTGAGGTGCCCAAAAGTCTAACAGCTGGTCAGATGGTAGCTGAATAGTCACTTCCTGTATCCAGCGTAAGGCTTCATGAGAGGCAGGTATCCAGTGATGACCTCTGGTTTAGTGATGCGGAGAAACTGTTGTGTCAGAACCCTCTGGACTGCATAAAACATCTCCCACATAGTGTGAATCTTGCTATGAATTTGCTCATGCCGAAGTAACTGGCCATGTATAAGAGGCCCCAGAGGTGGTCAGCTTCCAGACTGCATAGTCCTAATGTTGGTGGCCAGCTGCTCAAATACCAGGTTTCCATGAAGATGGTATGGCTCACCCTAAAGTTCTGTCATGCTCTGAGTGCTAGGCTGTCACCTGCCACCTGGCAGAAGACCTAGAAGAGGAAAAAAAGCATGTTTATAAGGCATGCCCCTCTTTGAGCATGACAGGAGGGACAACACTACCCAAGGTCAAGGACTGCACGGAGAGGAGATGGTCAGGAAGCTTTCTCCAAGTGAAACTGGTGAGTCTCACAGTAGCAGAGAGTATCCAGGAGAAGACAGGGAGGCAGACAGCCAATGGACTCTCTCCTCCATGTGTGGCAGCCCTCAGGAGCCTAAGGCCCAAAGGCATGCTGGGCTCTCTGTGTTTTAGCTCCTTAGCTGCATGCGATGGCACTCAGGATTCAGGGCCACTTTGAATCACTTCAACTGGGAAGGGCCTGTATGTCTGTACAATGCTGACGTGTTCCACATTTAGAGCCCATACCTCCGACTTCCCAGAAAAGTACCTGTCACAGGGCACTATTAGTACTGGCACCTCTTCGTTCTCAGATCATAAATTTTCCTTTGCCATTGTGCGCCTTGCTTGCCATGTTGAGACGGGAGAAAAGCTATACAAGCAGCCCTCAGACTTATGATACAATGTGGTTTTCAGGAACCAATTGTAAGTTGAAACACTGTAACTAGGAACCAATTTTTCCATAGGAAACAATGTTATAAATGGGGCATCAGTTCCTGAGCCAAGGCCCGATACCCTATTTTCACCAAAAATAACCCATAATTTTGTACTCAATCAATTATAGATGAGTAATATAGCTACATTCATGTAGTTATATAGTAAATATCAATCATCTTGATTTGGAAGGACTTCTTTAAGGTGACTTTTCTGGACTTTTTGAAGTGAGATGGATGATGCAGCGAGCTCATTCACAGGCGTGGCATCGCATCAGATCAAGCATTATAAAGTTGAAACTGACATCAGAAACAAGGTGTTCATTTATAAATGTTGTCACGGTGAAACATTGTAACTTGAAATGCTGTAAGTCAAGGACTGCCTGTATCAGAATGACTGATTAACTGTGTTGCACGCAGTACCGACCAGCCCAGCACTCCTCCACCCCTACACGCTGGTCCATCTCTCACCCATTGGTCTTAACAATACTGGCCGTCAAATAGAGAGAGTTACAGTCCTCCATTCACTCTCTCTCTCTTTCAGTATGTCACAATCGAGATTAGGACACAGCCAGTGCCAGTTCATTTGCTCCCCACCCAAAATTATATAAAATAAAATCCCAGTTATTCGAGATTCTATTATCTGGAACACTCTATTAACTGGAATTTCTGGCCAGCCGGCTGGACGGAGGGGTGGAGCGGGGGAAGCTCGCATACTGTAGCTGCCACCTCCACCTACCACCCTCAAGGTTGTTGCTCTGTGTGCCACCACCGCTAGCCCCCACACCCTGCTCCACATTCTGCCATTGTCATTCTCCCCTCCTCCGCATCCCCTACTCCACATCCATCCAGAAACCTGCACTCCTTAGGTCACTGGCATTTTTAGATATCCAGCACCCCTCATTCCCCCCTCATGCCAGATAACAGGGATTTTACTGTAAACTGGAAAATAAGCATAATGACCCGGGGTGGGTGAGTGGATACTCTTGGTCACTTCCCTTTTTCTTATGGGCACTCTAAACTCAGCAGACCCTCGTTACACCATCCACAGAGTCTTCTGGCTTTATATTTACAAATTAAATTAGGACAAACAAAAGATCACAGGTGTGATTGCCAATTCTTTGGTCAATTCCCAAGGGTCTCCCCTGCTTTTGAAGACGCTCTGGCTGTAGAGGGCCACTGGGCTCTGATCTTTACCCGCTCCTCAGATGTTCAAGCCCCTTTGGCCCTGATACTCTCACTGGGTGAGAGCCCTCTTGGCTGACGGCGGCCACAACTTCAGCCCACACACAGCCTCAATCAGAACTTGGGCCGCTTCCTCGCTCGTGCCTGGCTTCAAGCCGGAAATTCTAATTCCTGTAATGCTCCCTGCCCGCGTCTCTTCCTTCTGTCTGGAGCTTTGCTCCTTACTTACAGTTCACTTGTATCTGGACTCTCTCTCCTTCTGCCTCTTGTAGGTCTCAGGATTCTCCATCCTTCTGCATCCCTGGTGAAGACAACAAGACTTCTTCCTCTCACTGCTGTTCTTCTAGGATGCTCCCCTCTGGCTGTTTGTCTATGCCTCCACACTAGCACCAGGTAAGTTCTCCCTAGCTCTTTCCTCTTTCCAGGGGACATGCTCATCCTTGCTCTAGGCAGTCCAGGGCTTTTTGGCCCGGGACACCAAAGTCCTTTTAAGTTCCACTTCCCCATATCCGCTGGCTGAACCCACCAGTCTTAAAGGGGCTATGCCTGTGGTCAGGGAATCTCACTGGAGCACTTCTGGCTCAGGCTTGTCAGGGAGGACGAACATAGCAGGGTTCAGCCCTGACTCCCTGCTATAGTGCCCTAACCACCAAGCTATGAAACATCAGTATTAATCTGAACATACAGGTAAATGCATAGAAGGTTACAGAGCCATGACAAATACATCCAGAACTGCATAGGTGGAGGTAACTATTCCTTGGTCTAACCTGCAGTGGGGGCATCCATCCCCTCTGCCCTTTTTTACCATCACTCCATCCTCTTGTTTGCTTTGATCTGTATCTCCATAAGTCCCCATTGTTTTATTCCACTGCAGAGAGAACCTACTCTTCCCTCTTAACATTTGAGCATTTTGTTTTCTGAGGAACTCTTAGTTCAAGCTCTTGGGCTAGGTCCTTACAGGAAAAAAATCCCATCAATGCCATCCAGGATAAGGACTAACTGACGATTCCCTTTATTTTTCAATATAAAATAGTACTAATCTTCAAAATGTTCTGTCCTGTTTTGTTTTGTTTTTATCAGGCTCCGCATTATCAGAGGCTCTGAATTTAGTTGGCTCTTCTCAGACATTTGAAGATAACCCATTTTCAGTTCCACGATGCACCAGTAAGCAAGTGATCAGCACTGTGCATCTTGTTACAAATTTAACTGTGGGGATACTGAAGATTTTTGGAAAGAAGTAATATGAAGAAGATGTAAAGACAATAATGGACATCATCTTAGATGAGTTATCAGGACATATGGAAGAAATAGGATTGACTGATATTTTTGGATTGTATTTTATTTTAATTGTTAACTTAGCATTTAGCATTTTTAACTTTCATCAAAAGAGGATATCACACAACATTCATATTTAGTAGCACCACATCACTGACCAGAAAAGTAAATGTTATTATACAGGAAAGCTGGCAATGAACTGGAGGACTTAAGTCAGTGGCATAACCAAAAGGGTGTGTGGCACATCTACGCAAGATGTTTACTATGGAGTAGATGAAGTAGCTCCACAGTAAACATCTTGAGTCTATACATGCAGTCCTATTAGCCACAGAAAACTAACTAACTCCACAGCAGGGTAGTATTTGTAAATACAAGTACTAGCTTGCTGCAGTTTTTTCATGTGCAAAAACGCATGTGTAGGTGCTGCCCTGGCTGGCTGGGGTATGAGGGTGCTTCAGTGTCAGGGCTGCCTGCCAACTAGTCCCACATTAGAGCACCCTTGTGCCCCAGCCAGGTCCTCTGCAGCACACTAAGCCAAGCTGGAGCAACCCTGGGCTGGCAGGCTGACCCCCCGGGCCCTACCCGACAGCCAGGGCTGCTCTGACTTGGCTCAATATGCTGTGATCCCAGTCACATGTTCAAATGGCCCACTCGGGAACAATAAGCGCGGGTGTAATATGCGCTGGAGTTTATTGCTACGTGCTAATAACACATGTAGATGTACCCAGTGTATACAAAAATCACAATCTGCAACACTGCTCTCATGGCTGGTGTGTCAATGCTGGCAGCTTGGTTATGACTGTTGCCCTATGCACTGCCATGGCTCAGAGCTATCCAATTACACCTCTGATAAAGGTAAAAAGAAATAAAAAAGTTATTAAAACACTGATTACATCAGCATATATTGGGAAGAAACAGGAAAAAGGATTAATTCCGTATAACTTGTCTAAATAATGACTAAAGGAGCTATGTCCCAATCCTGCAATCACTTACATATATGAAAAACTTTGCACTCTTGAGTAGTTTTCCCTATTGATTTCTATGGGAGTTCTCATAGCAGAAAGGTCAAGTATGTGCTTGAATGTTTGTAAGATGAGAGCCATAATAACCACCTTCTGTACAGCATGCAGAGAGGGAACTGTTTGGTATCTTCCAAGGAACTATTACTAGTAACAATGGGATAAAGAACAAGAAAAGATAAAAACAGGCTAGCTGAATATCAAGAAACTTTTCGTCCCCTCTGTTATGGCTCAGTTCCGTGCCACTAACATAGTAGTGGGAATTATCCTAATGCCTTGAACGGAAGCAGGATCACACCCTTTTCTCAAATCACTTGAAACTAATTAAGAGAAAGTATTGAAAAATATACTACGGGGAGCAATTGTGGCCTGGACCTGAAAAATGGACTAGAATAATCAGTAAGTCTTTTCAATATCTAATCTCTATCATTTATTTACAGCTCAGATGAAACAACAGAATAAATAAGATAAAATACACACAAGTATGGCAGAAAAAATATTGAAAGGAAATGCTGAAGAGTAGAATTTAAGGAACCATTAGATCTTCTGTACAAAAGAAAGGGGCTTACATTTCAGAATGCCTGCACTGGTTAACTGATAATGATGGTGTATACATCATTTAAAACTAGACAGTATATTTTTAACAACTCAGCAATTTCAATCTGTTCTTCTTTGGCAAAGTAACTAAATACAGTTATACCATCATACTGGACTCTCTCACAAGGATTCAATCTGCTAATGCATTAACACTGGGTTTGAAGCAAACATTAAAAAGGACTTATTTATAAATAGCTTCTCTATGTTTAGTGCATTAATTGTTTTCCTTCCAATGAAACTGTTGCCAAGCACTAAATGCTAAAACCACTTGGCAAGTGTTGTGGCCTTATCTGATTTGAGTTGTTAAAAAGCTATACTGTAAATATGTATTTAGGAACTTATTAAAATGTGCAATATATAGTGTCTATTGTACAAAATTTGTACCCTTTTCATAATACAGGCTGTAACAGCTGCTCTGGAGTTATTTCTAGCTAACTGATTTAGTGTTGTTAATAGAAATGAAACTGGAATCAACATAGTAAAAATCTTTTTTGAAGAGCTTGCTGACAGAAGTTGCTGCAAATGATCAGTAACCACATTTCTATCTGTATTACTCTTTTACTTCATTTGTTGGTCCCCACAATCAAAGGGAGCAGTGCATGCTAATTGTGGACAGCTTTTCAATAAAGATACTGCTTAAACAACCATTTAAATGTGTGGTGTGGTCATTCAAAAAAGTGGCGAACGGCTATTTAAAATGTCTTTTTTATTTACAAGTTGTGTAAGTTGAAGGGCCAAACTGATATATTTTGCAAATGACTTCCATACCGCTGATGATAAGGCTTTGAGAGGGAAATAGTGATAGACCCTTCACTATGATAATGCTAGAGGGCACTGCTGTAATATAATAAAATGCATAATCAAGATGTTACAAGTAGCTGGGGGCATTTTCTAGGTCCTGAATCCTTGTACAATCTATGTAGGGTTTTAATTGCTTCCTCTGTAATACATGTATGCCTAATCATGTCTCAGCTTTCATCTTCTTTCTTTCCTATCTTACATTCTTGCTTTCTAAAGGTACTATTCAAAGCACAAGTCAAGCAGAATTCTTTTATCCTACTCTTGGGGAAAGTGAAAAGCAGAGGTAACAAGTCCCTCCAGCATGTATCCTCTTTATTAATTAAAAACTACCAGCCAGTTTTATATTTTGCAGCAGTGGGCAAAAAAATCTTCTGGTGCTGCATGCATAAGGCACCCATTGAATTGAGACACAGATCCAGCTTATCAGATCTACTGTGCACTGCTTGAAAATTGAACATGCACCTTAATATACACAGGAAAACAAATTGGTCCACTAATGCTTATTCTTCATGGTCTTTATCTACATTTCTAGCATGTATCAAGTGAGTATATTTTGTACTGAAACACAGAAATGTTCAAATATTAAATTCTAAACATTGGAAAATATTGGTTAGTCATATGAAGAACACTTTAAAGAACAGAGAAGTTATGTGGTTTAAAGATGAGACATTTGACTAGAAAATGAGATTTCATGGACTTTAAGGTCAGAATGGACTAGCAGACGATCAAATCTGCCTTCCTGTAGATCAGGTCAATATAGGTCATTCAGTTGCTGCTGTGGTGAGGCCAATTACCAATTACTTGGCTTAGACCAGTGGTGCTCAACCTTTGGGTCCCATGAACCAAATTAGTGGCACAGGGCTGGTCCATGGGCTGGGTGGTACCCTACATTACAGGATGGGGCCCACAGACCTGGATCCACAACAAATGCCCCTGCCTGGGATTGGGATCCCAGGACCCTATGCTGCCTCCACCAGGCTGAGCATGCTGGGATTGGGGGACCATGCCACCTCCACCCTGCCTCACCTGCAGGGATCAGGCTCTGCACACCAGGGTTGGAACCCTGTACTACCTCTACCCAGTCCCACCTGCTGGGATCAGACACTCTGCCATCCCGCATGCCGAATCTAGCATGCATGGCTACAGCCCACAGGGCTCCCCAAGGAGCAGTGGGGAGTCCTGTGGGCTAAATGACAAAGCAGCAGGGGCATGATGTGGCCCATGGGCTCAGAGTTAACCAGCCCTAGCTTAGACAAAGACATTTCAATCCTCAGGAAACTAAGCTGTTGTGTGACACAGTCAGAGACCAGGAAAGACCAAAGTGTCAACAGTGCTTGAGCCCCCTGCCATGGTAGGCTATTGATTACATTGAACATACCCAGATGATCCCCGCAAGTGATCTGCCCTCTGTGGCAAATAGGAAGGTGAAGAACTGCAAAGATCCCAACAAATTTCTTTTTACACAGGCACTCCCATGAGTTTAAATTCACCAAAATTTTCTTTATCCACAATGGTGTGTCAACAGATTGGAAAGCTGAGCTAGAGCTAACAGGATGAAGTTCAATACAGACAAATGCAAAGTGCTACACCTCGAGAGGAATGATGAAAAACACAAACATAAAATGGGTGACACCAGGCTGGATGGCAGCTCTGTGGAAAAGGACTTGGGAATCTTGGTAGATCACTGACTCAACGTGAGTTGTGCAGCCACATAAAAGACGAAAGAGGTTCTGGGGACTAGCTGGGGACACCTGCTACTGCTACTAGTACTCATGCTATTAGAAGTGCAGTGCTGCAGAGAGGCTAGCTGCAGGGCAGTCACTCTGTTGCCAGGGTGTAACAGCCAGAACCAGAGGGATTAATAAGCAATAAATATGTGCTTCTTAGAGGCATTTGGTATTTTGCCTAAACAGGTAACATTAGTTAATATAAAGCTTGTAAGTTTGTAAACCGCAAATGTAACCTGTCTGTCATAAGTTTAACCAAAATAATAAAATTAACTGTTCGTGGAACTGACTGGGCCCCACAGGCAAAGCTGTAGATGCAAGATTAGCTGACCTAACGGTTTCTGCTCAGGGTTCAGCTTTAACAATAAAAAACTTGATCCAACTGCCTAGCACACCCAACACATTCCAGTAAAGCACATCCCAAGAAAGCATATTCAAATGAAACCTAAAAGGGGTTGGGGCTTAGGCAGAGCAATGTCAATTTCAAACCTAAAGGTGCTGCATTATAATTTGCTTATTGGATAAACCCAAGTCTAGGTAGTAACCTTTTATGATAATTGTTATCACCTTTCAATCCCATAGGGTAACAGCTATAGGGCAACATTGTGAGTGGCTCTAAAGCCAACAGATTAGCATAAGATATAAAAAGTGTGTGCATCAGTTGACCAGCAGGAAAGGAGGGAACAGAACAGTCATTTCTGTTCCACGCCTGGACACTGGACCCGGTGTGAGTGAGGATTGGATCCTGATCAAGGGACCTTCCCTGGTAATCCCTCTGACAGTCGATTGGGGACGCCTGACTTGGCTGGAATCACTTGACGCGTACCTGGCATTGAGGGACTATTGATAAGTTGCCAACCCATGTTTGTCTATCTGTTGTTTTGAACAGCCCAGTGGCTAATACCCTCGCAGTGCCCGGTTGGCCTGCGACAGAATTGATCTATCTGTTGTTATTATCTGTTATTTACTATTAGCTCTTTAATACTGCATTATCTGCTTATCGCATTTATCTTTCTGTTAACTGTTGTGTGTGTGTAAGCTATAATAAATTTGCCTTTACTTCTCTCCCAACTTTGCCTCCTCGATCCAAAACTGAATCAAACAGCCAGATAGCCTGTGATAAAATCGATACACTCACAGTGCCCAGCTGGCCTGTGACACAGGGGAGAGAGGCAGCATGTGAAGGGGAATAAAGCAGCAAGCCAGAGCAATAAGCCTGCAGAAGAGGAAACCCTGAGTCTGTCCCTGAAGATTGGCAGTCAGGTGACTGGAAGGGGGAGGATATACAAGAAGGATGACCATATGTCCTAATTTGGCTGGGACAGTCCCAGATTTCACAGGCTGTGCCAGTGTCCTGGCAGGTTGGTGAAAATTGAAGCAAAAGTCCTGGATTGATGGGGATTGGTCAAGGTGGGCATAGGGAGAGTGCTGCCTGAAGTGCACGCTAACTGCATGTGTGCATGCATGTGTGGTACCCCAAGCAGAGGTGTGGGCAGGATGGCTCATACCTCTTCCCTGAGGGGAGCAGGGGTCCCTCCCCACTCCTGGCTGCCAGTGGGGACCCATGTCAGGGGTTGGGGGTAGCTCCAGGCTTTGGGCTCTGCCCTGGGACTGCTGCAGCCAAGCAGGGCCAAACCAATCAACAGCTTCAGCAGCAGCAGCAGCAAGAGGCCATCCAGCCACACCAGCTGCTTTCATACGCAGCCTGCGCAGGTTGATGCAGGGGGGCAGCAAAGTCACGTGCTTGTCCATGCTGGCCGCAGACGTGCTTTGTGCCCAGGTCTGCTTGGAGCCCGACACACCCTGTGCACCAGTCTGTGCCTCCTTTCAGGTGCTGCAGCTGGGAGCCAAAGGGGTGCCTGATGGCCCTATGCCAGGTGAGAGGGCATATATGCAAGGCTGGGGGAGGAATCATAGGGGCATGGAGCACAGTCTGGCAGGGAGGTGGAGTAGCATGGTGCACCACACAGGTAGGCAGACACCACCACTGCCTGCCTGGTGCACCATGCCACTCTGCCTCCATCTGCAGTGGCGCTGCTGACTTGGGAGAGTGGGCGGGGGAGAGAAGTATCCCAGATTTCCCATGGTCCTATCTGGTCACCCTCTATATAAGCCTAGTCTAGGCTGGCCCTGGTTCTGAAAGGAAAAGCTAGAGAATACATTCTCAAGATTTGTTGAATTGTTTATAGCCTGACTAGCAATTTGGGATGGTTACAAAGCCAAAGCCAGGGTGCCTAGGAGACACTCCTTAGTAAGAAAGGCTAAGGTCCAGGAAAAGAGCCCTGCCAGGATCTAGGATCCAGGGGACAGTTTGGGGCTGAGGCTGAGTAGAGTGAGAGAGAGAGGGCCAGGGGCCCAGCATTAAGAGGCTATGGCTCAGGAAAAGAGGTCTGAGGGCTGTGAAGGACCAAAGCAAAGCAGAGGGGAGGGAGAGAGAGAAAACCTTGCAGCAACTGTGCACGCAGAAGCCAAGTTCTGCAAGGACCAGGGGCTCAGAGTACAAAGAGCCCCTTAGGCAGTCAAGGCTCAGCGTCAGACTAGTCACCATATTTGGGGTCAGAAAGGAATTTTACCCCATGGTTATATTGGTACGGATTGTGGGGTGGGGAGGGAGGGGGTTGCCAGCCTCTGAGACAAACAGGTTTAAGTGCCTGGAATCCCTTTACAGTCAACAGGCATCCCAAAAGAGTGATTCAGGGCTAGGTACTTCCAGAACTTAGCTGCTTGCGTACTTTTGTTTGCTTAAGATCCAGAATGCCTGGGACCTTTTTCTGAGGGGAAGCACCCCATTGAGAGAGTGGAATTGCCATCTTCTGATTACAGCACTGGTCCACATAGTGAGTTCAACTCCCCCTTCCACCCAGATTATTCTGTAACTTGATGAGTAAGCACTTCCCTGTGAGATGTAGGCAAGACGGGGCTAGAACTCAAGTCTAATACCTCCTGGACAAGTGGTCTACCCACTAGACTCTTATATAAACACTGGGTACAGGCACTACTATTTTTACTTTTCCAATGGCTGTAGGTGCTACACTTTGAATTGAACTCAGCACTGTGAATACAATTTGGGCATGAAGGCCAGGGACAGAAGTTACATATAAACCAGTTTTAAGTTATCAGAAACTGGTTTAAACCTGTAACAGAACAGAAGCTCAGCACACATAAACCAGTTTCAAAATGGCTAAATCTGGCTTAAGATAAACCTGGTTGAATGCAGTATTAGATTTAACTGATTTAGGTCAAACCAGTTTATGAAACTTCTGTCTCAGACCCCTTCCTGATTCACATTAAATTAGACTCCCCCAGCATCCCAGGATGCTTTGCAGCCCTGGACTGGACTGTGCTGTGTGCTCCCGAGGCAAAGCTTTTGGTGTTCTTTGTTGTGTGCTTGAGGTTGCAAATGGCTGTGTTCAATACATGCTTGCTTCAGAGAAAGGTATATTCTTGTTCAAGTTTTTATGAATTCCATGCCATTACCTTTTTCTCCACCCACCCCACTCATCAACATGGCAGTAGCTGCCCCTGCCCTCTCAAGTGCAGAGTGTGGGGGGAGGTCTAGCAGGCACTGCCCCCCCTCCCCCGCCGCCCTCCCAGGCAGACTTGGGCTGGGGTCTCATGCAGGCCACAGTGGGTTTAAAGCACACTTCCCCCTGGCCTCAGCCTCTGGGCTGGGGTCTGGCCATGCCCCCTCTGCTCAGGAAGGGGGAAAAGCCTTGGAGCTTTAGCCCCTTCACTTTAGCAGTGGCTGGCAGGCTAGGAGGTGTGCTCTAGCACCCCTCCCCCTGCTTCTGACTTGAGCCACTGAAGGCATGTGGCTACATTTCCTGAATCAAAAGTCAATGCCTGTTCATTTGCTTCTCAGTTTAATCTCTGCAGCTTAGACTAACCTGCAAAGACTGAATCAATTCAGTCCCGGGCTTTTTGACTGTCTGTACTTAGCTGAAGTGAGCACATCCAATGGCACTGAGCCTCATTGGGAACTTAGGTAGAGTTTAGGCACTGTCATTATAGATTAGCTAGCTAAAACAGGAGTTAGGCAACCTGCAGACGCCAGTGTTTCTGAGCCTGATTCAAAGCCTAAGTTGAGGCACCAACATATTTTTAAGGTCATAATTCAAGTACCAGAGGAATTTTTCAGCCATTATTGGTACCTGCTTGATCTTAACCAATTTTGTGTCTTAGGTGTCTAAATTCCATCTAAGTCATCTTGAGCCCTTTAACTTATTATGAATAATTTTACAAGGAAAGAGTTTTAAAGTACTTTTCTAAAAAAAAAGAAAACACATATGAGCTTGTCATGCTACTTTTCTTATCACTAAACACACAATACATTGCATTTCTGGATCATGTTTGCACATAAAAACATACTGTACAAAGTATCCTGTATAAACTGCAATACTTTGTTTATGCTCTGTGTATCATGCACATTTTAATAATTAGTGGTATTTTAAATGCCTTGTGCTAGATGAAGAAAAGAAAATTATACTTTTCAGTTACAATTACAGCTTCTTGTGCAAATGTTTCTTCATATACAGTTTATTGCTATTGTTTTATGCTATGAATGCACATCTTTTTCTTAGAAACAAAATGCCCCTTAAAGTTCAGTGTTTCCTAAAAGTATAGCTACATCTCTTTTCACAATGATACTTTATTTTACTTAAATCAACTCTTTCACTAAAAACAATATTTTGCATTTTTTATTTAGAAAATTAAAAAAACAGTATTTCAAACAAATTAGGCCCAATAAGGCGCATAAACAAGCCATGGACATTTCCAAATTCCATTGTGTGGAAGGGTCTTTTACTCCTGGTTTTAAACTATCGGGTGCCTGATGACAATAGTATTGATGGGAAAAATCAGCTATTGAAGCAATTTTAGCTACTGTTAGTGCCCCAAGCTGCTCCTTCACTCTTCACTCTAATAGCAAACCTTTAAAATTGTTTTGTGAAGCTAATAAGGGAATTACATTTTAAAATACAGCTTACATAAAAATGCTACAGAAAATATACCTGCACTGCACTTCCTAGTTAAGTAAATATTGTCATCAGAAATCCTCAGAATATAAAAATATCTCTTTTCCTTCATAACTTGCATCTTTCAAGACCTAGAGCCAAAACCTGGTGGGTACTGTGATATTTCACTGGTTCTGAATCAATAATATTTAATGTCAAAGGAACTATATGCAACAGAAAATCATATTGTTAAAACTGGTCAGAATTTTTCTGTCAAACTTTTTGCTATTTCTTCCCCCCTCCCCACCCTTAAAAAAGAAAAGAAAAAGAGAATTTAAATATTTTGAAAGGTAATGTTTTGATGAGGGGAAAATAGTGTTTTCTTTTGTATTTTCCAGTTAGAAAAGAGGGGAAGACAGCAGTAAAAGTGACAGATTTCTTTCCAACAAAACTATACAATAATCAATTTTAAAAACGGTAAATTTTGAAAAATTAGTTAAGATGTATTGACCCTCTCCCCATGTAACATTTCTATGAAAATAATTTTGTCTTTCTTTTGATTTTTTTTTTTTTTTTTTACAAAATATACTCCATTTTTTGTTCTGGACCTGCTCTAGCTTTTCATTTTGTACTTCAGGTCCTACTTAAGCACTGGTTAGCAGCACTCTCTGCTGTGCCCTTTTGAAGTCTCTCACATTGAATCAAAGTATTTTGATTGTAACACCTGCAGGAAAGGAGGAAATAGTGCAGTAAATAACCTCCTGCTGCAAGTGGCCGAGTTGGCCATCACATGCGGATATATCAGAGAGGTGAAGAATTTCTGAGACAAAAGGTGGAAGAACTGGAGAAAGTCAACAGAAAGGGAAGGAAGGAAAAAAAGTTGTCAGAGATAAAGAGAAGATAAAGAAACAAAAGGCAAATAGTGGGAGACTGAAAGGTGATTAGGAATGGAAAGACAGGAAAACAAAAACCAGGAAAAACAAGATGGCAGAAGAGAAGTGCATGTGCAGGAGAAAGGAGCAGCAGCGAAGGCACTCTGTTAGAAAAACTGTCCCTTGACTATCGCAGACTTCCAAAAAATAATCACTATAGGAAAGCAGAAAAAATGAAAGAAAAGCCAAACAGATATGATCAAGAGTCAGCACACTTGAGAAATGGGACTGTAAAGAGGAAAGAGGAAGGAAGAAGTACGTAGAAGTTTACAAATTGCACCTATGTTACAAAGTCCTTTGGAGGGGATGCCCATGTGCTACTGTTTCCCAAACTCATCTATAATTCAGGATGTACACAGAATTCTTCTACTTCTTTGCTATCTCTTAATCTTCTTTTCCTATTATTTATTTCATTCAGTAGCAGCATATCACTGTCTGCCAGGGCTGTGCCATTGGATGCACCTAGGGACAAGACTACCTCCTCAACTACATAAAGGCTACCTTTGTTATCTTGTCATCCCTTGTCAAGAACATTTCTACTTGCATGCACCAATGATTCTTAAGCAGCCTAGCCTTGGCCTGACCTGGCTGGCAGAAAGAACTTAAGACAGAGCCTGAATAAAGCATTATGGACAGACAGACAGATTAAGGCTTTCATAATATTAGAATTACAGATAAAACCAAATCATATTAAAAATCAAACTTCTACTATAACGTATTTCAAGTTTATTTCAAAAAATAATTTTTGTCTTGATTTATGTTTATTTGAATATTTGATTTAAGTTCATTTGAATATAGAGACAATTGCATAATAGCTCAAAATAAAGTTTTATTCCTGAATATTGTATGTGGGGGGGATGGATGTGTGGGATGGGTGTGGAGGGCTGCTCATGTGCTAAGTCCCAAGAGTCAAAGGGAGGGTGCATACAGCAGACCTAGCTCAGGTGGGGTCCAGGTCCCCCAGCCTGCGGCTGCCCCCATGGCACTCCACATCCCCGGGCACTTCCACCTGAGGCAGCCCACACTACGCTTCTGCCCACATCTGCCCCATGCCTGCCAGATAGCACTGCCCTAGCCCTGGCTCAGGTGTACAGCTTCCTAGTAGGGCCGCTCCTGGTACAGATGCAGCCACCCAGGTGCTAATCAGCTCTGCCCAAATTCAGTAGATCCTCCTCCTCCTACCTCTGCTGCACCAGTCTGAGCAGCAAGTAACGCAGGAACACTGCAGGGATGTGTGCTGGGCAACAGATATATACCCAGCCACAGGGGAGGGAAGGGGGGAAGCTGCAACTGGACGGCTCCTGTCCTAGTGCTGGGCTCCAGCTCCAGGCTGCTTTCCACCTACTCAGCTGCCCACAGATGGCTACTGGTCTTGCTGGGAAGGCAGTGAGAAGCTAGAACTGGAGCCCTACGCAGTGGGGTAGGAGCTCCCCAACTGCAGTTTCCCCCCACTGCCCTGCCTGGCTGAGCATGTGGTGCCTGGCATGCATCCCCATGGCATGGCTTCCCTACATTTCCTGATGCTCAGAGTAGTGCAGCAGAGGCAGGAGGAGCCACTGGAGATGTGGGCAGCTGACCAGTATCTAGGTAGCTACAGCTGCACCTGAAGCAGCCCAGCTAGGAAGTTGTACATGCTGGCTAGGGCCAGGGCAGTGTTGTCTGGCAGGTGCAGGGCAGGTGTGGGTGGGAACATGGTGGGGGCTGCCCCAGGGGGGGCTCAGCACCCTGCAGAGTGCTGTGGGGGCACCTAGGCTGGATACAATCAATTGGCAGGCTCCTGCCCTGAGCTGGATCCAAACAGTTAGTGGGCCAGATCTGGGCTATACCTACCCTAAGCCATTTGCCTAAACGTGGTGGAAGACCCAAATTCAGGCAAGGGGCTGGAGTGGAGGGGAGTTGCCAGGTGTTGGGGAGTGTTGTGGCTCCCTGCCCACGGTTCCCAAGAGGCTAGGTGCTCTGCCTCCCCACCAAGAACTCCCTGGCTTTTCTAACCCCTGTGTGCAGGGTGGAACTTCAGGGCAGGGGTAGCTGCAGGAGTGCAACAGAGGGTGAGGAATAATTAGCAGTTAAAATTTGCTAATTCACTTCACATTAGGTACAGAATTGACAGTTACTTTGGGTATTTTTAGATGTGTACACAATGCAGCATGAAAAGTTATGTATATAGATGCCGTTTGTTCTTTTAAGTACCTATCTCCCCCTGTCAGCTGACAGGTATTTGTTGTTTCAGGTGCAACCACATGCTGATCACAAGCAGGGGGCCACAAAAGCCCCCCACCCAAAATAAGGCTGGGATCCCCTTGCAGGGAAGTGAAACTGATACAGAGGCTTTCTACTTCCTCACCTCTGCCGACTGTGCTCTCTGTAGGCAATATATCTGTAGGCAGTACAGTCCTCATTGCATCCCAGAGCAGTCCCATTGCCCTGCATGCAAGAGGCAATGAGGCATAAGCGGTGCAATTTGGGATGACTGATGGAATGACCCATCAGTCCTGACCCATACCTGTTCGCAGGTATCATTGCACTGGTTCAAGGAGGACTGGTTCAAAATAATACTTAAGTTTTCTCACTGTGCTTTTGAAATATTCCAGGAAGTTAAAACTAGTCTAAAGTGGCCTGTATGTCTACATTCCTGGGGTTTCAAGTATATTTAGAATTTATTAAGTGTTACATTTGTTCATAGCCTGAGGTTCAATGTTATGAAAAAACATTTTCCTAACACTGCAGATAGTCAATGTGTGAGGACAGTCGAGTACTGGAAAAGATTACCTAGAAAGCCTATGAAATCTGCCTCAATGAAAGATTTTAAAAACAGGTTAGACAAAGCTGTCAGGAATGGCTCAGGTATAGCTGATTCTCCTGAATCAGGGGATAGAGTAAAGGACCTAGTCCAGGTGACCTGGTGAATGCTGCTTGCTGAGTAATTGCTGCCTGTCTCTGACAAAAGCCCTAACAAGGGGGTAAAGAAAGCCCAGGCCCAGGAGAGCATAAAGGGAAATTGCTAGAGTGACCAGAGGAAGCAAACAAGGCAGTTTGAAACTGGTTGGAGTCACGCAGATGCCCTCCCCGCAGCTTTGAAAGGGACCCTTCAAGGTAAGTTCTTCTTTAATCAGGAGCAACTATCCTAGATATCTAGCTGAAGTAGCTAAAACTCAGCAGTTAGATCCACATTTAAGTCCCTAAAATATAATACTTTAGCTGTAATCAGGACAGGGTAAAGCTAAACAGAAGGTCAATCCATAAGTTCAAAGTTTTTAGTCTAAGGAAACAGATAAATCAAAATTTTAAAAGAGGAGACTACACTTTAATACTTAAAAATGCAGGCAGAAGTCTAGCAGCAGGGTGAGAACTATCCAGTTTACTGTACCTAGTGCAGCATGTATGTTTACCCGCTGTGGAGGCAGGTTTGCTATGTGTGCACCCAATGCAAGGAACTCATTCTCTCAGGACTATTAGGGTGGTGGAACTGGAGCAGCTAAGGCAGAGAGGTTTATTGATGAGGTTTTCAGGGACACTGTAGAGCACTCTGACCTCCACTGTAGCGGCTCCCATGCTGCTGAGGAAGATGAGAGAGGCCTGGAGATGGAGGGCATCGAACTGGCACAGAGAGAAACTATTTCTTAGACTGGACCCACTTTCCAGCTAATGTTACAGTGTCTTGCACCAAGCATACTTCTTCAAGAGAGGGAACCCCACAGGATAGAATGAGGCAGGTGGTGATAGTGGATGATTCTATTATTAGGCACACAGATAGCTGGGTTTGTGACATCTGAGAGGCCTGCATGGTGACTTGCCAGCCGGGTATAAGATGTAAAGAATTGCTGCTAGAGGGCTGGGGAGGAGCAGTGGTTATGGTTGATGTGGGATCCCAATGACATGGGCAAAGGTAGCAGACAGGTACTGGAAATTTAGGCTGCTAGGGAGGAGGTTGAAGTCTAGGACCTCCATGATAGCATTCTCTGAAATGCTTCCAGTACCACGTGCAGGGCCAGGTAGACAAACCAAGCTCCAGAGTCTCAAGGACATGATGGGATAAGGAAGAAGGGTTTGGTTTTATAGGAACTGGGAGACCTTTTGGAACAGGAAAGCCTGTACAGGAGGGATGGGTTCCACCAGAGCCAAAATGGTACCAAACTGCTAGCTTGTAACATTAAGAAGTGGTAGAGCAGCTTTTAAACTAAAAATGGGGGGAAAGCTGACAAGTGCAGAACAGTACACAGTTCAGATTGACACACCCTGTGGGGGTGAAACCATACAAAATGGGGATAAGAAACAGGGTGAAGACAAGCACAAGTAAATATCTTTAATGAGTAAAAGGTCACAAAGAAGTAGCCAACCAGGCAACAATAAAAAGTAAACATGCTTTAATACTAACATTACAAGTCTAAGATCAAAAGTTGGGGAACTTGAATGCTTAACACCATAAGTAACGATCAGGGATCTGGGTTTTCTCTGTTAAAAAATCCTAAATTCTCTGGTTAAACCACACCCCCCCCCGATAAAAAAAAAAACAAACAAACCCAAATCCATGCTTTTTCCACAATTAAAGTGAAACACCACTATACATATTCTAGTGGGGCTCTAGTCGTCACTGCCAGGGGCAGAGGCTGGAGCAGCCATGGTGTGGGGAAGCACAGGTGGTGAGGAGAGTGCTGCCGTGTGCTGTCCCTGCCCTGGGCACACTGCTCCTGGCCAGGGAAGTGGCTGGGCAAAATGCCAGGAGCAGGACTGGCTTTTGAAGAGGTTTGGTGGCTGCTGTCAGCTGTAGCCAGAGCCTGGAGCCCTCTCAGTGGCTGCATGGGCCAACTGCAGGGACCCGGGAAGCAGGAACAGACTGGCAGCAAATCTGCTCCCACTTCCCTGCATGTGTAGATGTGTGCCCGGCACTATTTACTTGTGAGTAATTTACTCATAAGTAAATGGGTGCCATAGCAAATGCACATGTAGATGCATCCAGTGAGTATAAATGGTCAATTTTCAGGACAGAAAGAACCAAAGAGCAGGGTCCCCCAAGGATCTGGTTTGTGACCAGTGTTGTGTAATATATTCATAAATGATCTGGAAAAAGGGGGTGATTAGCAAAGTGGCCAAATTTGAAGGCAACACAAAATTATTCAAACTGGTACAGACCAATGCGGGCTGTGAGGAACTACACAAGGATCTGGCAAAATTGCGCATATAGAAAACTAAAAGGCAGATGTAAGTCAATGTAGAAAAGGATAAAGCAATGCACCTGGGCAAAAAAACCCCGAACTATATCTACACTGCAATGGGCTCTGCATTAGCAGCTACCAGTGAGCTCACTGGCCAAGTTCGCAGATGACACCAAGTTATGGGGAAATGAGGTCACCAAGTTAGGGGGAAGCGAGGTCACAGTTACAGGCAGACCTAGACAAGCTAGCAAGTTTTGCAGATTGGAACCTGATGAAGTTCACCGTTG
The DNA here is from genome assembly GCF_001723895.1 of Crocodylus porosus. Taxonomy (NCBI): domain Eukaryota; kingdom Metazoa; phylum Chordata; order Crocodylia; family Crocodylidae; genus Crocodylus; species Crocodylus porosus. The sequence goes on from NW_017728906.1 coordinate 165,008,874, forward strand.
AGAAATGTAAAATGCTCCACGTTGGGACAAGCAACCCCCAACACACCTATAGGCTTGGCAACACCAAACTGACTAGCACCACGTATAAAAGGGACCTGGTGGTAATAATAGACCACAGTATGAATATGAGCTGGCAATGAGATGCTGTAGCCAGTAGGGCAATTAATACTCTTACATGCATCAACAGATGCATCTCCAGCAAAGCCAAAGAGGTGATTCTTCCGCTGTACTCAGCACCAGTGAGATCACAGCTGGAGTACTGTGTCCAGTTCTGGGCACCACACTCTAACAAGGATGGGGACGAACTTGAGAGAGTCCAAAGAAGAGCTACCCATATGACCAGAGCCTAAAAGGCAAGCCATATGAGGAAAGGCTGAGGGATCTGGGACTCTTCAGCCTGAGGAAAAGAAGGCTGAGAGAGGACTTGGTAGCAGCTTACCACTACACTAGGGGAGTACGTCAAGGGTTCAGAGAGCAACTGTTCACCAGGGCACCCAAGGGGAAAACCAGGAGTAATGGCTACAAACTCCTGGAAGATCGATTCAGCCTCAACATTAGGAAGAACTTCTTCACAGTCAGGGTGTTCAGACTGTGGAATAAGCTCCTTCCAGGGGTGGTGCAATCACCCTGGAAATCTTCAAGAGGAGACTAGACAGTCACGTTGCTGGGGTCACTTGACCTCAGTTATCTTTCCTGCTTGGTGCAGGGGGCTGGACCCAATGATCTTCTGAGGTCCCTTCCAGCCTTACAATCTATGAATCACACAGGGAAAACATCTGGGAGTCACTGTGGACAGTTCCCTAAAAATACCAGCACACTGCTATTCAAAAAGGCAAACAAAATGTTAGGGATTATTAAGAAGGGATTTGTAAACAAAATGGAAAGTATCATTATGCCCCTTTATAATTCCATGGTGCACCCATACTTTGACTACTGTGCCCAGTTTTGGTCCCCACACTTCAAAACAGATATAGAAGAACTAAACAAGGTCCAGAGAAAGGCAACAAGGATGATTAGTGGTATGGAGGGGTTTCCGTATGAGGAGAAACCAGGCCTATTCAGTTTAGAAAAAAAGAGGCCCTTGAGGGGGGCATGATAAGGGTTTACAAAATACTAAATGGAGAAGAGAAAGTAAATAGGGATTTATTATTTACTGTCTCTCACAATACAAGAGCTAGGCATCACAAAGTGAAACTAGTAGGTAGTAAGTTTAAAACTAACACAGTGAAGTTCCTTTATCATACAGAACAATTAAACTGTGGGACTCATTGCCACCAGATGTTATGGAAGCTGACAGTTTAGCCAGATTCAAAGAGGAATTGAAGAAATTCTTGGAAGGAAAAGTGCATCAGCAGCTATTGAACACAGGATTTAGGGGTACAGCCTCTGAATCAGAACTGTCTAGACCTTAAGGCATTCAAAAAGCCCAATGCAGAATTGATCTAAGTTACATGGTTTTCTGTAAGTGGCATAGTTTAGATCACTAGCAAACAGAACACGCATTCACCCTTGGAGGGGGCGGTTATGGGTATAGACTAGTTTCTGATCACCTGCATCAGTGAAAGTGTTATGTCTGTTCCAGGCCTTAATGCTGGGGGCTACAAAGTGAGAGAACAGTAGAAAAAAGCCCTGGTCACACCCAGTTCACTCTCCTTTTCAGTATTCACTCTCTGCCCCTGTGTGACACATGATACTGAGAAAGATGGACCCATGGTCTAACCCAGTAAATGGCAATTCTTATGACCTCTCACTTTCCCTTCCAGCCCTATTTTCTATGGTAAGTGTATTTATTGTCCTTCAAGAAGGAATTCTTTCCTACAAAAATACAACCTTCCTTTTTTCTGTCTCTTTCAATAATAATGCAACAACCAAAATCATTTCAAAGCAAAACAGTTAATGAAAGAGAGCTATGGAGGAACACACGCCAAACCACAGGAATACGATTGTGGTATCCCTATTTACATGGAGCAGTACTTTATATCAACAGTGGTTCTACTGTTTTTAATGAGAGCGTTCAAAGAGCAAGGTAAAGATTTCAGAACCCAATTCCTCCGGCTCATAGTAAAGGAGGCAGATGATACCACAGTGCATGAAAGTACATAAGGCAACTGTGTGATAGATTTGGAAATCCAGCATTAAAAAAAAAAAAAAAATCAATCTAATCTAGTTATTCTCTAGGTGCCTCAGAAGTCAGATGTGACAAGGGCCATTAGGAATTGTAAGAATATCTAGAGTAGTGTTACAGATTTCTCTCCACATACTCCCTGAAGTTACAGTGCATAAATATTTCCAGAAGTGCTTTAAGAAGAAAAAATAAAATAAAGAGAAATTAGGCAAGCATCCACTGAGAGTGCTGGAGCCTCCCTGGGAACTTCTTCCCAAGCCACACAATAATATTGTGTTAAAGGGAGGAAAAACAAATCTGTGAGTGGGTTAAATAATCTATTTGCCTAGATCCTCAGCTGATATAGCTCCACTGAATTTTATGTTGTGATATCTTGAACCTTCTTGGTCAGTTTTTGCCCTTGGGTGTCCTCCAATAAATAAATGACATAATCATGAGATCAAATCCAACAGAATAAACTGGGTACATACAACTCCCCTTTTTAAGTCCCCATCACAGTACCATCTCCCTTGTCTGTTTAGCTTGTATCCTCTTCGGATTGAGACTCTTTTGCTATAGTATGTTGCAGAACAGGGCCATTATTTCCCATGAGGTGCTGCTGTAGTACAAATGATAAATAAATTTTTTTAAAAATCAAGCATAGTGACTTCCCTTATCTCTTACTGAGAGAAAGCAAGTCCTTTTCTGAGCCTCTGATTAGGGTACTGTAAGTTTAATTCAAGGTTCAGCAAGTCCAGATCTCAGAGGAACTTCCTGCCTACTAATTATCCAGGAGCTTCAGAAATTCAACAGCCGAAACCAGGATCTGAAATTTGGGAAAATTAATGGAGCAATATTACCAACTCTCTGGATGCAGCAGCTTGTTCTGAAGTATATTTTTTAATGCTCTAAACATGTTCTATGCTGCTGATTTATTTAGTGCCGTTGCCAACTAGTAAGGGTAGGGATTGTTATGGCAACTTTCAGACTCCGAAGTACCTACGCTTGCTTTCACAGGCTCCTTCCATTCCTGAGTAAGCCAACTACAATTACTGAACAATTAATAATGAACACCTCACTGAAAGGGTTTAAAAAAAAAGCTTTACTGACAGAATTCAAGCACTCAGGTGCCGACAGAGAACCTGATCCAACATCATCGGGAGTCAGATCGGTCCCACAGAGAAAAAGAACTTGACAATTGTGGGAGAGTGGTAGACTAAAATCAACCATAACTACAAGATCAAGCCTATTTAACAATTCTGTCAGTCCCTCCTTCACTTAGAAGAGATTTCACGTTACCTATGTTTGATTTACTTTATTTCCCAATGTTCTAGTAAATGTTGTTTTATCAACTTTTGTTACCGTGACAAGCACCTCAGACAGTCCCTGCAATTAAGGAAAACAAGCTTCAAGTATTAGGAATAGAAGTCAAGGGGAAGAAAGATTTCCATATCTGAAATGCTCTATTAAAGGGAATGAGTGCAAGAAATGTTCACCCCTGCCCCTCCCACCCCCCAAAAAATAACAAAACCATGCTGTGAGGATACCGACTGAAATCATCTGGGGGTCAAAGGCTTGTTGACCACACGGGGTGGAAAGAACAGGGCAGTTCAGGTTCAGTCACCATTGTTGACTTTACTGCAAGTCTAGAAAATCTTTTTATGGCTAATTTACCCTGTCATTTATCACAAAAGTTACCCAGTGGCATGAAAACCTAACATTATTTGTCAATCTATATGTAGTAAACAAACAATAATGCATTCACCGCTTATCAGGATTCTTATCTAATAAAGGGCTTTGTCTGTCTGTTTCTCTGTCTGTAATGCTCTTGGAGCACTCTGGTTGTTTCACTAACCAATCAGAGTGCAGAGCACTGCCATGACGGCACGGATGAAGGAAACTGAGTGGGGGGTGAAGCCAGGGCTGCTCACCTCACCAGGGAGCAGGGGGGGGGCTCACCCCCCCCATCCAGGCTCTGTCCCCACCTTCATGGCAGCACTCCACTGCTTCTGAGGAGCAGGACCAGGTGGGGGCAAGGTGAGTGGTGTTGGCCTCACCCCGCTGCTCCATGCCCTCCGTACCTGCCATTTTGGTAGTGCTCCACACTTGGAGGGGGGTGAGCATGAGGCCAGCGGTGGTGGAGGTGGCAGCAGCATGGGTGCTGGCAGATGGCATGCTGGGGCAAGCTTCTCCCCCTCTTCCCCACTCCTGGGAGGCGGCACAGGGTGGTGGATAGTGGCACTCCATCCCCCACCCCCCATCCCCTCCATCATTCTTGATGGGCAGTTTGCTGGTTTATTAATAAAATCAAAAAGAGTGAGTCAATGCACTTCTTATCACCTCAAGTGAGAAACTAACTAATGTAGGCATATCTTCTACCGCTGTTATCCCAATAACCGTCTTAAATCTGAAGTCTATCTATTGACCAACTGCAAGAGTCTTCCTTTTATGATGTACCTGGATTTATGGAGGAATTTGATTTTAAATTCCTCGTTTGCATCAATTTGCTGCTGATTGTGAAGGAGAACAGCTGTAGTCTAGGGCAATGGTCTCCAAACTTTTTTGATTGTCCACCCCTATCAGCAAAAATTTTTTGAGCATGCACCCCCAATATATGTATATTTATAAATTATATACATGTACTACTGTACTAATATATTATGTACATTATAAAAACATACACAAAAATAGAAATTAAAAAGGATGAGCTAAAGATGAAATAAACAATATTTTTAAAATATAAAAAAAATTTTAACAGTACAAAAAACCTTTTTGCTCTCACTAAAAAAAGTTATTTTTAATAATAATATTTTTTAGTGAGAGCAATGTGATTGAATATGCTTCATTATATTTGAAAATCTTGGTTTAACACTTTGTGATACAGTGATTTGAAGGTCTGGTTCTAAGTTCAGTTTATTTTGATACTTGATTTTAATGGCTGTTGGGGCTGAAAAAGATACCTCACAAAGATACGTAGATCCAAATGGAAGAAGTGCCTTGTTGGCTGGGCTTACTAAATAATGATACTAATTTTTCAATCCCATCCACCAATTATGCAAAGGCAAGATTCATCCTTAATGACCATGGATGTAAATCCATATTTCAAATAGTCTCCTTGATAATTTTGAATTTTTTTAGCCAACTTCTTGTCAGATCTGATTAGATCATCATTGTTTTATCTCGTAACGTGGCTGATGAAGAGCTCATACTAGGAGTAGGAGAAGTGTCAGCTCTGCCATTTTCTTGTTGTTCGCTTGTGCTTGCATTATTAATATTATCTTCAATCCGCAGTTTCTTTGCAGGAATATTTTTAAGCCACTTGTCCATTTTGTGAGGGTTAGTTTAGTTAAAACTAGAGAATATAATCCGTAAATCCACTTAACTGGGCACATAAACTGCAATACGTTGCAATACGCTGAAAGCAAATGAACAAGTGAGGGCACCACTATCAACCCCTCCGCATTGTGGAACTCCCACTCTTCCCTCAGGATACCTTGCGTACTGTACATGACACATGACCATCTGATATACGGGCGGAGTGAGGGTGCCAGTGTCAATCCGTATATTAAATATTAGTAAAGCTTAATTTCTTTCTTATTTTTTAGATAAAAAATAAATATAAATAGAAGTTCTAATATTTTCTTCCCACACCCCAATGGATTGTCTTGAGCACCCCACTTTGGAGACCACTGGTTTAGGGCATAGATTAAAAGTTTGTCAACAAGAGTTGTATGTTCTGGTCCCAATTTGGGAAGATAAGGCCTCCTCATGCAGCCCCCAGCCCCAGCATTCCAGACTGGGCCCTACTACATCGCACTCAGCCCCAGAGACACCAGATCTCTGGTACTTACTCAAAGGTGAGATTTTTTTTTTCCCCCTTTGTAGACTAAAATATAGGGGGCATGTTATATGTGAGAAATACCTATTAATTCCCATTTACCAAGTTGCCCACCTTTAAAATGTGTTTTGTGTCGAAATCCCCAGCCTCCAGTAAATTGTTCAATGAATATTTTTATCTGCTTAAGTACCACATAGCTCTCCCTTCCTTTCCACATCTTCACTTAGAGATTTTATTTTACACAGTGTATATAGGTCTTATGTGTTAGACCATATGTGTCGCCCCACTGGGTGAATGTCCCATTTTACAGTAAAAAGGCATGGCATCTGTTTTAATAACAGAAGAACCTGCAGGAGTGTGCTAGATCAGACTGTTTTTTGCACACTTTAGGTGTCAAAAGACCTTGAAGCTACAGCAAGTAGCAGAGAAGGTCAAAAAAAAATCCTATTGGCATTTTAATCTGGACATTCTTGTATAAACTGATAAAGCTCTCATTAACGACAAAGAACAATATTTTTTTGAATCTTTGACAAAATTTGGAACCATACCAGGTTTGTGTTTTGGAAAATAAATTATTATACACCAGAATTAAACAAAAACTGCCACATTAAAAAGTTTTTGTAATCTTTGCCAAGCTACCAGTTTTTCTCTGTTTATAAATGAAGTCAATACAACTAGGGAAATTAAAAAAATCTAAGGGGTTGTCATTGGATTTTTGTTTTGTCTAGTCATACTCAGGGGAAAAAAGAGACAAGATCAAGCAGAATTTGGATAGTATCTAGCTTCTTCGATCTGTAAATGCAAAAGCCTTGGGAGAAAACTGAAGTAAATGACAGACTATGTCTGTGATGTAGGAATGTTGTACACAGATGGCAATGTAAGGGCAGAATGCCAACATTGGGAATCACAGCGATCACAGACACAATAATTAATGGCTTTTCTAATAGCATAGCACCCCTCAAACGCACACTATGCCCTGAAATACTTGTCAGCAATATTAATGTAGAAAATAATTAGTCCCTGTAAAGTTCTTTCACAGTATTTTACCAGATGGCTGGGGAAGATAGTCAGCTAAAATCATGCTGGTTCAGCACTGGAAGAAATGTCAAACAGGTATGCATTATGCTATCCGGAACAAGATTTGGGCACTGAATGTTTTAAGAATGGTTTAATTCTCTCAAGTATTCAAAACTCTTACAATACATTTTACATTTCCAAAGAAGAGGTCAGTTTCTAAACATCACAACTGCATGAGCTGCACATTCTGACATTTTTAAAGCACTTTGTAAAAAAGTTTTGCTGTCTGCCATACAGTAGTATTTTATTAAACACAAACACCACCACGAACACAAAGTATGTTAACTGTCTCTCTCAAATATCATTGCATTCAGTCCATTTAAACCTTAAGGCTAGGGACAAAAGTTGCACATAAACCAATTTAAGTGATCAGAAACCAGTTCAAATCTGTAACACAACAGAAGTTCACTGCACTTAAACTGCTTTCAAAATGGCTGGAACTAGTTTAAGACAAACCTGGTTGGATGTAGTATCAGACTAAACTGATTTAGGTCAAACAAGTTTACTGAACTTCTGTCCCAAACTCCTTTCCAGTTCAAGTTAACTCACAGTTCCCCAGCATCCCAGGATGCTTTGCAATCCTGGGCTGTGCTGTCTGCTCCAGTTGGCCCCAATCCTCTGCTCCCTAGCCAGAGTACTGTCACTGCTCCAGCTGGCTGAGATGTGGGTGGCAGTGGAGAAACCTGGCTCCAGTCTGCCTGGCAGGGGCAGAGCAGCCCCTGACAGGCTTTTCCCCTGTTCCCTGATCCGTGGGGAACGTGGCCAGACCCTGGGCTGGGCTAGCATGGCATGCTGAGGCCCAGGGAGGGAGGAGTGTTTAAACCTACTCCCACACCCACACAGAACCCAAGCTGGGGTCTTCTTGGCAGAGGCAGAGCAGACCCTGCCAGGATTTTTCCCTGCCGAGCAGGGGTAAGTGGGAAGCGTAGTCAGACCTTGGGTAAAGCTGGCAGAATGAAGCAGAGAGGTGGGAGGGAGGTTTAAATCTCCTCCCCAACTTGCACAATACTCCAGAAGGGGTCTGCTTGGCAGGGGAGAAGTAGACTCTAGCTGGGGTCCTATGCAGGCAGGGAGGGTGTTTAAACCCCCCATCCTCCTCACTTCATTGTGCCAGCCCAGCCTTGGGTCTGGCCATGCTCTCCACCCAAGCAGAGAGTAGAAAAGCTTGTCAGGGGCTCCTGTAAGATCTCTGCTGGGGTATTCTGTGGGCTGGGGAGGGGGTTTTAACCCCCCTCCCCACTTTGAATGCTGCCCCAGACCAGGGTCTAACTATGCCTTCCTCCACCTTCCATTCAAGCAGAGAGCAAGGGAAAAGCCTGGCGGAGACTGCTACCTTCCGCACCCCACCCCCCTGGGCACACCCTGGCTAGGTTCTGTGCAGGCCAGGGTGGGGGTTTAAATCCCATCATCATACTCAGTGGGTCAGCCAGGGCCTGGTTATGCCCCACTCCCCCTCAGCTCTAGCAGGGAAGGGGGAAATACCTCTGCAGGCTTCTCTCCCAACTTCCCTCCAGCCTTCCAGCCACTGCCAAGGGAAGGAAAGGGAAGGTGTGTTCTAGCTACCCCAGCTTCTGGCCTGAGCCAATACAGGCATGGATTTCCAAAAATCAAAAGTGAATGTTTGCTTACATCCTTCTTGGTTCAATCTACACAGTTTAGACTAACCTGAAAAGACTGAATTGATTCAGCTTTGGGCTTTTTCATCGTCTGTACTTAACCTAAAAGTTTATTTTCTGGTTCCTTCAATTTTATCTCATTTTTTATTTTGCTAAGGGGCTTAAGGAGATTACCAGTATTATCATGTGTGTTTTAAAAAATTGTGGAATTTCACTAAGCAGACACGCTGGCAATTGACTAGTAATACTTGAAGAAATCTGAGGCACCAGTACACTGTATAGTATGTTTCAAAGTTACCAAATGAAGCGCATACAATTTCTTAGAAACAACATGCAAGTACTGGAATATGATGATACCTCTTCTATTACCATACTTTCTCACAAACAATGTAACCTATAATATAATAAGCACTTTGTTTTTGAAAGGCAGAATGAAGAAAAGATTTTTCCAGAGTTATGCCTGTTCGGAGCAGGAGCAGAACCTGATCTTTAGATGATTTGCACTTTATTTAACCTACTTAACTACATCTTAAACCCTAGCTACTGAAGTCTGGTCTTCATGGGTGTATCCATGATTTTGAAGAAGAGCTAAAGAATCTTCAGGGCTGTGAAATAAGAGGAGACAGACCAAGAATAGATTTCATAGACATTAGGGCTCAAAGGGACCTCGGGAGATCATCGAGTCCAGCCCCCTGCCCAAAGGGCAGGAAGTCAGCTGGAGTCATAGGATCCCAGCAAG
>NW_017728906.1:165018258-165022614 GCF_001723895.1 Crocodylus porosus
GTGGTCCAGTCATGGGTGGAGTCCCACCAGGTCTCCGTTATCCCAATGACGTCATAATTCTTTGCACTGAGCAGGAGGACGAGCTCCTCCTGGTTGTTACCCAGGCTCCTGACATTAGTGTATAGGCAGGCAAGTGTGCCCCTGGGGGCTCTTGCCTTGCCCACAGATTGTGCCAGGGCTGGGGCAGGGGTAGGCTCCCTTAAGTGCCTTGGTCTGCTGGCTTTGCAAGGGTCGCTCAGCGGGCCAGCAGTCCCCCCATCCCCCAACGGGCTTAGTTTAAAGCCCGGTGGAGCAGGTCAGCCAGCCTGGCTGAGGAGAGCTAAGGGGCTAAGGGGTCAGGGCAGCAGATTGCCCCCTCAGTGCCCCGCAGGATGGAGTCTCCCACAACAAACACCTTTCGCTTTGTCTTGGGGAGAGCAGGGGCAGTAGCTGCGGTTGAGCCTGGGTTGCCTGCGGGAGCTGGCAACTGAGCAGGCTCTGCTGGGGCTGCAAGAGGTGCGAACCTATTGCTAAGCTCCGGCGAGGGAGGGGCCTTGGTGCGGTGGGCCTTAGGGCCCTTGACCACCTTGGTCCATGCCCCTGACTGGGCGGAGCGGGAGGTCCCAGAGTCCTCCTTAGCAGACAGGAAATCTACCCTAAGAGAGGTTAATGTGATTAGTGGATCAAGACCATTAAAAAAAGAGAGACAATCGTTAACACCTGTGGTGTGAAGGACAATGATTCATTAAATCAACCGACTGTAATACAACTGCTGCTATACTATGGAGCAGGAATCAAAATTAGCTATCAAACTTAATGCATGCACCCCAATTTAGTGGGGTGATTTTGAGGGAAAAGGTGTATGCTGTATATGAGAAAATACAGTAGTTGTTTTGCAATGCTGACAGTTATTCATGACTGCGTTTGACCGAAATGAGGGGTGTTGGGGTGGGGAGAAATGACAGGCAGAATAAAGATTTTATTCCATACAAAACGTATTTATAGAAAAAATATATATGTTGGCCTTACTGGTTTTAATCAACGATCTGTAGTAACACTACAACTACAAACCCTTTTGCACAACCACTGGTCATAGGGGCAAATCAGAAGTTATCCTTTAAATGGGATTGTCTTCACCAGAAAACTCACGTCTGAACAGTGTGTATTTGCTAACATGATGCTAACCATGACTAACCGATCAATAGAGGAAAAAAAAACAGAATTGTGTTCAGCAATGTATCAATACTGCCCCAGCAAGATTCAACCACAATTGGCAGACATGCTGTTAAACACAATCTGGCTTCATGTATTCTGACTGGTCAGTTAGAGTCAGCATTGTGTCAGCATATTCAGCTCCATATAGCTGCAGTCAAATGTAATACAATTTTCTAGGGAAGTCAAGTCCTTAGAGTCCTCATCACATAGCATTGCACATAGCATTTCAATCACTTAGGACTAGGCTGAGTAATGAACAGCCCTGAGAGCAGGAAAGAACTCTGTGCGTGTGTGGGGAGGGGTCTTACTTCAAATTTGCTTGCTGATCTGGAGAAAATGATAGTACTCATTCATGAAAAGTAGGTGAAACTACAGGATATGTGCATTGTACACAAGTGAAAGCAAACTCTATACTATCCTAAATAGGTTCTTTTACTGTCTTCCTTACTGCATGTGATGAATTTGCTCCCTCATTCAGTTTGATGATCCTAAAATCAATATTTGCCATATTTCACACTTTATATGTAATGATCATCTCAAAGTCTTGCAGTTAATTAAATTAGCCTGTTGCTCAAATTATTCAATAATAAATCATTAATAAAGTTACTTATATAAAAATGGGAAGTTAGTTATATTTGGCACTAATTAGGATAATACTAGTTAACAGTAAGTATTAGAGAGGATCAATATTTGTTTATTTCAGTTATTTTGTGAACTATAAGCAGATTGCAGTTGACATACACTACAACCATTAGCCAAATCTGAATGTGATTTGCTTTCCTTGTAAGAGCAGTGAACAAGTCAAACAGTGAAGCAGTCAATAAGGAGATATTAAAAACTGCTCCTTTTCTAATTTATTTTGTGAACCTGAAATTTAGGTGTTTTTTCCTTTTTTAATTTTAGGAAAATAAGCACTTGCAAGTGCTGATAAAGAGTATTCAGGATCAGGAGCAGCACTTTTTGAGTAATCTTGTTTTTCTCCACAGATGAGAAAATACGGACACGCTGAAAATATTCACATACCCACAGAATGCAGCAGCAAATTGAGGTATACCAGACGTAAGTATTTGAGAATTTAAAAAATATTCTTCATGTTTTATACTAAAGTATTATAGACGCAACAAAAATCATATTCCATTAAGAACAAAAATGCTTGTTACTGAATCAAAATGACTTGCACTTTTCTCTATATTTAACATATAACACCACATATATTCCACTACAGTATTTGTCTGGTATGAAAAGAATACTTCTTCCACTGTTAGTTTTCTTCTGACATTCTTTCTGTATTGCCCACAGCAATGATTTGCATTACATTTGACAATGGCTAACGAGGATACTAACGATATCATATGTTAAAAAATTTTGGTCAGCCAAGTGAAGCAGGAATAATATATTGGTGTTGCTTGCCTGCAGAGCTATAAAGCTTTTGCACCTCAAAAATAGGCACCAAAGTGAGAAGTGATAGCCTGTGTTGACCTGGAAGATAGGTCTACGATTACTGAGGATCTCTGCTGTAACTGCCACATTATAATAAAAAAGAGCACATGGCAAAAAGCCCAAGAAAAGGCAGGTGGGCACCGGGCAATAGGGCTGTGAGAAATTTCATTGTCTGCTTCATTTTGACACTGTTTTGACTTATTTTGAGCTTAAGACAACAGCAAAATCGAAACAAAACAAAGGAGTTCGAAACAGTTTTGAACAAAACAAGGGCAGTCGAAACGTTCAGAAGTTTCAAGTTTTGAAGCTCAAGCTGGACCTGCCTGCAGGGAAACAAAGTAAGGAGAGGGAGGGGGAAGAGAGGGGAAGGACTGCTCTCATATTGACTGTGTAGCTGGCCAGTGACTGTGATCCTTTCCTGGGGTCCCTTCTAATCCCAGTGCTCTGGGGGAGGGATGGAAAAACAGCATGAAAGGCAGCATTGTTTGTACTGGCCTGCTTTCTGCCTTGGAGTCTGACAGTTACTGAGCTGCATCTTCCAGCAGCTAAGGAGAGTTAGACAACAAAGGCTACTACCACTGATTCGATTTCCTACTTGCTAGCCTAGCAAGTGAGATTCCACAATACCTTTTGCTTTCTTTCTTTTATTATTATATTCATTGATTTATTCTTTTCAATTTCATAATTATATTAGATGTTACACTATAGAATTTATATACAAAGGCAGATACATATTTATATATATTTATTTCTATACATTTATATCTTGCAGCATATTACACTATAGAATTTATGTAGGAACACAGATACATTTATATATTTGTATTAAAACAAGACACTATGAAACGCAATATGAAGCGTGGTGGAAAGGCAGCTGGCAAGCCTTCAGGGAGGGGCAGAAAAGGCAGTAGAGGGAGAGGTGTAAGTTCCAACCCACTCCCACCAACTGAGACACAGCCTCTTTCTTACAACTAGCAGAGATGAGACTTCCAGAAGCAGCAGAGAGAGGAGCAGCGCCAGCGCTACTGCCTGTGCCTAAGACTGCATTCCCTCCAACAGCACCAGTCATAACTCCCCCCCCCACTACCATCACCAGCATGAGAGTCTTCAAGACCCCCATTTCACTTCCCATACTAAGCCTTCCAGTGCCAGAGGCAGAGCTGGATCTGGATCTGAGTGCCCTAGCAAGTGAAATTCTGGGGAAGGAAGCGGAATCATCCGAGTTTGTGCTCCACACCCCTCAAGTTGCCCCTAGAGCCAGGTCTCCATCCCCAGAAGGCACTTCAGAGGAGGCTGAGGTAGAGTTGCAGAGAAAAGCAGCTCAGTTAAGTCTGCTCCTCCTGTTGCTGTGCCTCTGCCTGCTGAGGATGGGGAAATTGCAGCATCCACACATGCACCCACACCCAAGAAGTGAGCGGGTAGTGTGGTTTGGGGTCATTTTGAGCTGGCAGATGATCTCACATATGCTATCTGCCTGCACTGCCAACCCAAAACCAGCTGGGGCAAGTGAACAAAACACATGAGCACCATGGGGATGCTGATAGAAGGGTGCAATAGGCTACAAGCTGACCTTGACAGGTTGCAACGGTGGGCGGATGAGAATAGGATGGGGTTTAACACTGATAAGTGCAAGGTGTTGCACATGGGGAGGAAGAACCGGCACCACACTTACAGGCTGGGGAACTCCCCTCTTGCCAGCACGGAGACGGAAAAGGATCTTGG
>NW_017728906.1:165024014-165057482 GCF_001723895.1 Crocodylus porosus
CATAGGCTCACCTGTGAAAAGTAGTTTGTAAAGTCCCTTTGAGGATCAGGCCTGAGAGATTGGAGACAGGTGATGTTTTGTTGTTGTCTTTGATAAATTTTCAGTGTGCACTCATTCTGGTGCATGGTTGTTGCTTGGTGTCTCCACGTATTCTCCATTGGGGCACTTGGTGCCCTGATGGAAATATGTATTGTATTGTGAAGATATCTCCATACTGGAAATATTGTTGGCAGGTTTTGCGTGTCTTGTCATGGCATGGCCTGGGTCCATTCAGTGCATTTTAGGCTGTAGGAAGTTGGCTTCTGGTGATGAGGCTAGCAAGGTTCAGTGCTTGTTTGAATTTGCAAACCACTTTTCAGAGAGGAGCCTATGAACTGAACTTCATCAACCTCCTAGGTATAGAAACTCATGGACTCAATATAGACATTAGAATTCTGACACAATACAACCTGCAAGACATCTGACTCCCCAGATACCTCTCCACTTTTACCTGCGCTGCTACATCCCCCTTCCCCCCACCCCAGCCTCTCCCTCACCCCCTGATGCCTCCATTTCAATTTTCACTGACTGGCTTTCTTGCCTGCATTGCATGTCAGCCTCTGGCTTCTTTACTATTCCTTCCATCCGGGAACACCACACACACACGCGCGCACATACACACCAACCGCAGGTGCTTCCTCAGCCTGACAAAGGGCTTTTCAACCCAAAAGCTTGCTAAGATATATTTCTCTAACTATTCAGTTGGTCTGCCAAAAGATACCACATTAGACTGACCCAAAGGACTTTGTCTGTCAGTGCCATGTCTTTAGATCAACACTCCAAGCACCTGACTGGAAGGATACAGGGCCCTGGGCACATCTAATCCACAGAGCTGGGTTCTGGCAGGGACAGTTCTCTGGCAGCTGCTGGAGAAGAAGCTGCTGCAGGACAGGAAAGAAAGGCTGCGTCAGTTTGGCTGTCTGAGATGCTGCTAGTGCTACTGTGCTGCTGCTCACTAAGTAATTTTATTACCTGTTGTCATTTAAATTGGGGGACTGGACTGAGGCTCTAGGGGAGGAGGAGACCTCATGGGGCACACTATCATGTCATGTAGAAGCCCCAGCACCAATGAGGGCACACCTTAACACATACACACTATCACCCATGTCACAAGTTTGCTTGTCAGCAGCTTGAGGTGCAGTTTCCCAGAAACTCCTGTGCCTATCTCCTTGAATCCTGGCAGACTTCGTGACCTCAGCAGGGGCTACCATCCCTGCAGGTTTCCTCCAAATCAGGCAAGAAATGACAATGTTATAGGCAATTTTGTGCTTCTTCATTATCACCTAGGGGCGAAATGTGAAACCAGAGTTGAAACAGCAAAACAGTTTTGACAAAACAAAACAGAACAGTGGTTTTGAAATGAAAGGAAACTCTAAATGAAACACTGTCCCATTGAAACATTGAAACAGACATTGAAATGAAAGGGTGCTGTTATGCACAGCCCTACTGGGCAGCACCAGTAACTTTCCTGTTTCTTAGATCAGTTAAACCCCTATAAATGTAATTCTACTGATTACACTTACAGATGCAGGTCAGATCTAAGTCTTATCTCAGAAGCCAATATGTTATCCTCCAATGTTGTACTCCAACATGCTCAGTTTCTCTGATGCTATGTGGTTTAAAGTGTCTGACATACAGTAGCACGCAGGATTGTTTTTCTCGTCCCCTTTTAGTTTCAGCACCAGAGACAGTGACTACAAGTGAAATCAACTCTTCCGGTTTCTCTAGAGAGGAGAATTTTCAAACGCTAGCAAATTCAATTGATTAGAGCAACTAGCCTAAACATGACAGACCTTAGCAGATTTAAGAGCAATGGATCCTGCTACAGCTGGAACCTAGGAGAGGCTATGGTTAGTACAGAGCAGAGTATCAAGGTAACAACAGTCAACCACTAAAATACATGAAGTGTTCAGGGACATAGCAGAGTTAGTCAAGATGAGGAAACCGATGTGCAAGATGTCTCAGTTCCTGTCCACTACTGTACATTTTTCATCAAAATGGGTGGAAAGTGGAGAGGATCTTTAGCTCACTAAGCCAGGATTTCCCCCTTCACAGATTTTCCTTTTGAACCTGTCAGGCCAAATGACTACCTTCAGTTGGTGAAAACTGTTGTCCGTGACATCAGTTGGGTAAGGAGAAACCCATCCCCCTTGCTAACCCCTGGGTTAGCATGTTAAGAAATACATCCCAATGTGATCCTCCTTTTCCATACTACACCTTCAAGCAGGGGGCTGGACTGAGACCTGTACTGTGCACCCTGCTTCAGAAGGGAAGTACTGTACTCACTCAGAAAAAGAGATGGCAATTTTTGCAGCACACCAGCTGCATAGGTGAACTGAGAGTGGACTACACCCTTTGCCACAGGAACAGAAGTAAAAGCAAGTGTCTGAGAACTTGATTAATAGTTTTACTCAGAAGAAAAATAAAACTATCCTTCTTCCGAGACCATGACTACTGCAGAAAAAGAGGGCATTAGGGGCCCTAGAACAAGATACTTAACCTCCACTTTACATTATGATTCTCTAGAAAAACAACCTTAAGGGTTTTTTTTATCATTATTATTATTATTCAGAAATGTCCCAAATGACTTTCTAAGCTAAGCTAGAAGTAGGATTCATGGCTCTCGATTTCAATTGAGTAAATGTATGAAAATTTGATAGAATACATATTTTTTTTAAGTCATACTGATTCTCTCAGTAAAAGAGACTTAATTACTTTTTAGTTGCATGATGCTAGTATCCGCATTTACAATGGAATAGATTCCAAAATGAATGGGTTAAATGAAATGGAGAGACCAGTCAGGACGCATTCAGTCACACACAGTTTAGTCATTTCCACAGTTTATCTTCTAGTACATTTTATAAGAAATAATCATTTAAATAAACAAGTTCTTTAGTAGGCATTAAACCGTTATTGATATTGCAGCCTCACAGAATAGTCTGTAACCATAAATCAGAGCTATTCTACACCTTTAATAATTTGCCATTTTGGCAGGTACTTCAGAAGCAGAACATTTAAAAAGAGGAAGAACTGAATTTTGGTTTCTAGCATCTTTCTTTGCTGCAGTGACATTTTTCCATCAATCAGGCTTTTCAATGGAAACAAGCCATCTTCAGTTGTCTGATAGCTATGAAAAAACTTTCTTTTGCTTATTATCCACCACAGTTCATCAAGGAAATCTATGAGGGTATACAACAAATATGTTTTTAAATCAACAGTGTGGCATTCTTGAAAGGGATACACACACTATTAAATCCATCCACCATTTTCTGAGGTATTTTTAAATTGCCTATGAACTTCTAACTAGAAATCCAGTGCACAAAAATAGACCCATTAGCAATACCACCTGTGTGAGGAAGAAACCGGAAACCTGCTCTCTTTTTTTGCTGGGTCTCTCTGCTCTTCAGAAGCCCTTGTTATCCTTTAGAGAGACAAAGATGTGCCTGCCTACTACTTTACCCAATAGAATCTGTGCAAATTACTCCATCCACTCTGAATAGAGCCACTGCTATCACAGGACTTGGGTGGGGGTGAGGGGGTAGAGGATTTGAGATCCCAGGGCTACATCTACAATTGACATGGGGAGGGATTTTACAACACAGTGCATGCTCTCTGAGATGCCTTTTCCATTTTAAAATGACAATTCAGTGGAACTCTACAGAATGATATAATCATAAAAAACTAGGATTGAAAGGGACCCCAGGAGGTGATGTAGTCCAAACTCTTGCTCAAAGCAGGACCAGCCACACCTAGATCATCCCAACCAAGGCTTTGTCTACATGGGTCATATTCAAAGACCTAACGAAATCACAATGTTGCCATTTTCATGGAAACTGCAATTTCAGGCAGGCTCTGTGAAAAAGCACAGGCTCTGCATGCTGGGCAGGCTCCCTGGAAAAAAGCACAATAAAAATCTTACCAAAAAAAAAATTTTACTCCCTCTGGGAAGCCAGTAGGCCCAGCCATGCATCTTGCCAGGTGGGGGAAGCACACCCCCACACCTTGCTGCTGATTGGCTGCAAGAGTTGCCTATCATATGGCCCTGCCCCTTACCACCAATTGGCAGTGAGGGATGTGACCACATGACAGACAGCCCTTGCAGATAATCAGCAGAGAGGGATGGGGCCACTGGGCCCCCTCAGCCAATTAGAGGTATAGGGGGGGTGTCACCATGCTTCACTTGCGAAAATGGCTGCCAGCCCTGTGGTCTACGCGCAAAATAGTCTGGCAGCCTCCTTGATTTCAGTAGACCCTCCTACTTAAGTTCCATGGCCCTCTAACTGGACTCTCCAAATTTGTCATCATCCCTTCTGCAGTGGGGAACCCCAAAACTGGGCCTTTTCAGAGGCCTTGAGGCAGCAATACTGGTTCTAAAGAATACTCTGATTTCTCCATCAACCAGACAGGAGGGCTTTTCTTGAAGATATCTCACAGCAAAATGGCCCCTAGAATCCTCTTTAAAAGAAATTTCCCTACGAATGCACTTTGGCAGCAGCCAGCAATGTTAAACAAGCTAGGGATCAGAACAACATGGCTCCAGTCTGATGCAGGTTCGGTGGCTTTGGCTGTGCATCAGTGGTAGGGGGCTTTACCTGATCCCTTTCCAGGGCCAAACAGTTGGAAGCTGCAGTGCCACCATTTCTCCCAGCTCCCTGCTCCCTAGCAGCAGCTTAGGCACAGCTTCCAACCAGTGGGGAGCCATGTCTGGGCCACAACCAGGTAGTGCAGGGTGGGGAAGCAGTAGCAGCATGGACATATTTTTGTTACACTCTGCAAAGCCATCGAGCTCTGAGAGCCAGATCCCGTGGCTCCACAGGCCAAATCAGGCCCATGAGCTTTATGTTACCGACCCATACTGTATGGTAGTGTGCCCAGTAGATCATGCTGGAGAGTGGACTATGGTACAAAGCTGAGAGGATGGAGATGACAGGGATGTGAAATATTCCCTTTTCAAACCAGTACTTGACAAGAAAGTGAAGATAACAATAGGTGACTCCTTCTTTCCACAATACGGAAAAGTTAATTAGATTTTTAGGTCTAATACTTTCTGTGAAGAAACTTAAATATTTAAAAAGGGGACTTGAAAAAGCTTTTCTAGTTATACCTTTAAATTCATCTGAATATAGAATAGCCCAAATTCAGGGTAATACTGCACTATCAAGTTTTAAGCAAAACTTTCTCTGGAAATCAATGGGGAACTCTGTTTGAAAACTGTTAGTATTACTCATTCCTAAATGTACCCAGTCTGTTTCAAATGGAACAATGTGAAATTAAAGCTAGGGAATCTCACAAATTTTTTACTTCTACAATACCAGCCTTGTTCAAGATCAGCAGACTCGATCAAAGACAGTCTGGTACAAAACCAAAATAGCCTCAAAATTAAGAGCAGTTAAAATAGTAGAACATCATTTTGGGAAACAGTACATCTACCAGAGATAAGGAGATGGAGAATGAATCAGAGATGACAGATGCTAGACACACCCATTAATACACAGCTGCAAACTGTGTGGATACTCAGATCATTAAAATGGTATGCAAAACAATGTAGAATTAGGGGCTCATTATTCAGTGGTGCTGTCTTTCAAGATGGTATTTTCAAGCCAAGACAAGACAAATTTCAAGGCAATACAAATTTATTTTGGCACCTGTAAAAACTTTACTTTCCCTTACTTTATTTGATACTTTATTTTAGATGAAAGCTTTTACAAGCAAAAGTGCTTAAACACCGGTATTTTCTCTTTCATATTAGGCGTTTTAGAAATGTCTTTTTATTGCTGTGTTGCTGACAGAGAAACCTTGAATTTTTTATTCATACTTCATGTATAAATCTTTCTTTACTACATATTTACATTTTACATTTCTATAAATAATATTCTAATGTAGCAAGTGAAAAAACTGTAAAAAGAAAATTACAATAACTAAAAAGTGCAATAAATTATAAAACAGAAAGCATTTGGATTACTTTAAAACACAAAAAAACTACTGTCTTGGCAAATCCATTATTGAGGCATGCAAAAGAGACTGTGGGTTCAGGATTTTCAAAGAGCCTATAGAAATAGGGCACCCAATTCCCTTTGGCTCCTCTGACAACGCTGGAAATGGCCTCCTCTATGTATTACATTTATGCTATGATTAATTTATTAATCATGGCATAAATGAAAAGGGTGTCACACATGCACCCAAATTAAGATGCCATAAAATGGCAAACCAGGTGTCATGTTTGTGTGTGTACCTGGGACCACAGTACACTGAGTGACTCGGAGCACCCGCAGCTGGCCGGGAGGGTATGGGAAGTCAGCTCCAACCTAGCTCAAAGTGCTGTGGAGGAGCTGGCTCAGGCATAAGAGTGATCCAGTGTGGGGCTAGCTGGCAGGCAGCTCCTGTAGTGAAGCACCCTCATGCCCCAGCCAGCTGCATCAGTGTCTACACATGTGGTGCTGCAGAGCAAAAAACCTCTGCAGCAGGATAGTACTTGCATTTACAAGTACTATCCTGCTACAGAGTTAATTAGTTTCCTAATAGGGCTGCATGCATAGATGAGAGATGTTTACTGTGGAGCTAATTAGTCTACTCGGCAGTAAATGTGTCATGTAGATGTACCCAAGTAATCCCATTATTAATAATTAATCTGGCCCATTATTAATGAAAAGCTACCAGATCTAGCCCAAAACATCAGAGATATACAACATCAGATGAGGCATAAGATGATGAACAAAAAAGAAAGATGGAAAAAAAGGATTTTCCTACCTCATCAGACTGAAGAAATTTTTATTTTATATGAGAGACGTGGTAATCTGTATTGTTTTACTCACTCTCAGATAAAGTTAGCTGTTACAAGTAGAGATGCACCAATATATGAGTCCATATTGGATCAGCACCGACAAAAGGAAAATTTACATTGTCAGTAATTGGCTTTTTTTGACTGGTATAGCTGATAATGTCACCAGTAAATGCCACATGTATGCATCCCCCACAAACTAACCAGCCGGACACTGCTCTCTACACTGCCAGGCTGCATATTAGCTATTGGATTGGTATTGGCCAATATGGCTGGAAAATAATCGGCTATTGATTTCGGCCAAAAAAATCTTTATCAGTGCACCCCTAGTTACAAGCTTAAAAAATGATGGCTGCCTGCATTGTACATTTGAAGTTATTTCATACACAGGCACAAAACCAAGTCAAGATAAAAGGGTTCCTTAGTTTTTACTCTGGTACATGAGAATAATTTGATAACAGCATCAGCTTTTGGGTTTAATTCTTTGGCTCCAAGGATCTACTACATTTTTCAGTTACCAGTCTTTCATGATCTATTATGAGTATCTACTGTAAAGTTAATATTTTCTAAGACCTCTACCTGGAGACAAAATCCTAGGGTTGTAGGGGAATTGGCTAGCACTACAATATCTAGTATTGTAGGTCTTTTCCAGCTCTATCTTCCATAAAAACTGATTTAAAATAGCTACCATGGCAAAATAACTGCTCTATAACTTTGCTATAATCATTACATCTGTATTATCAGCGCAAAGGCTCATCTCATGTTACATGAGTTTGTTTGTTTGCTTGCATTGCCCCTTCCAAGGCTGTTTTGCTAAGGAAGAAAAATTAGTTTTAAAAATGGGAAAAAGCTATTATCTTAGCTATTAACCTGAAAAATGGAAGCAACAAGTGGTTATTTGAAAAGATAGTTCATTCTAGAGTAGACCAATAGAGGCAGGTACTCTCCACACCTAACATGTAGAGTGGCTTCCTGGCCAGTGCTACTTTCCTCTTCCCTCCTGTGTAGGCACATCAGGATCTCCCCCTAATGATCAAGGAAAAAAACTGAGCATCGGGACTGGCTTGGTCCTATGTTAGCCAGTGTCTTAAGGTCCCACAGAGGTGTGATCTGCTGCTGAGCACCTATGTCAGTGATTCTCAACCAGGCTATGACAGTGTCCTGAGTTGCAGTGAGATCTTTTTAGGAGTGTCATTGGACACTGTGCAATATTAACACTTTAGGATGTCTTGACACCTACACATGATTCACAATATAAACCCAGAAATTTCAAGGAGGAAGCTGAACTGTCAAAAAACATTCTGACCTGTTGTGATTTTCCTGAGCAATCTGCATCAGAAGAACTGCGCTATTATTTTTCCACAGTCAAAACAAGTGAAAGCTAGGAGCTGGCATTTTCTAAGATGCACCTCGTGTCTAAAAAAAGCTGAGAACCACATGTCTATGCAGGATGGTGATCATGTAAAGAAAAGAGCAGTTGATGTCTGCAGTTTGTGAAGCTTCCATGTGATAGATAGAAACTAGCCTGGAACAATTAATCCTGTCTTAGGGTTTTATTACACATTAATTTTAGGCAGCTCCTGGAGCTCTTAACCCCTAGATTGTTCATACATTAACACCTCAAACTAGTTTTAAGCAACTTAAAGTTACGGCATTCCAGGGCAGGTTTGTCTCTGATCTATGTTACCCATCTTGTGTTCCATTAATGTGTGGCTGCTCCCCAGAGATGAGCCACCCAAGTTGCTATCCTCAGGCATCCCAGGATGCAGTGCAACCCCAACTTCCTGTTCTGTATGGACAAACTTTCTACCCCCTGAACTCTACTGCCCAGGGAGCAGTTCTAGCACCAAGCCACCTCCCCCTCCTATCCCCTGAGATGCAACCCGATGCAAACAACCTGAAGCGCACATGCCAACTAGCCAGGCTGCAGGACATGGATGGGTCCAGGAGTGGAGTCTAGGTAGGGGTGGGGGAGAAACAAGGTAGGGGGCTAGATAAGGTCCCCATTAGCTAAGATGCCCTTCCAGGGCAGGGACAGTAGCTCCCCCGAAAGTGCCTTCCCTCACTGCTCCCACCTTCCAGCCACCCAAGGAGTCATGACCAGCACCCCCACACCGCAAAGCCAAATCCCAATTGATTAAAACATGAGATCTTCTTTAAATTTACTTCCTCTTCCTTGTTATTTTTTACTTGTTTATTTTACACATTCCCCACTCCCATTTCCTTACCATCATCCCTTTTCATCCCATTAACTCTCCATCTCTCAGCTTCATCTTTCTGCCCCACAACCCATCTCTCAGACCACCCCCCACCTAAAGCAGGGACAGAAGCCTGTCCTGGCTAATGCCTGTAGCTCCCAGTCAGGCCACTGCTTGCCAGTTGTCCAGTGGCAAGTCACAGCTGTGCAAGTCAAGGACAATTAGAAAAGATTTTAAGCCTTAAGGTATGACTGCTCCAAACTCGAGCTAGTACTAACACAGATTAACATTTGGGCAGTTCAAAGTGCACTATGTAACAAGGTTCTTAAAATACTCCATCCTTTCCATACAATCTTTTCCCAAAATGCTGCTAGCTAGAGAATACAGAATGAAACAGTACAACTTTTGGGAAGGGGAGAACAAATGCTGTGGGTTTTTTCTTAAATTGGAATGAATGTGGTTATTTTAAGCAGCGTATTTTTTGGTCTTAGTGATTTAATGACTACCCTACACTGGCAATTTTCTTCACAAAAAAACCCAAAAGCTTGGTATCCAAAACAGGTTAGGATAAAGGGATACTGATATTTTGAGGAGATGCAAAGAAAAAAAAAGCAAAATTCAGTTTATATTGCATACTTGACTTCAGTTGTACTTTTTTAATGGTTACTGTAAGAAACAGCAACAATAAGCCCCTAAACCTGGAGTGCACCTGTTGTTAAATCTCACACTGTTTCCCACGCCTCATTCTCTTCCATCCTCTGGCAAAAAATAAAGAAAATGAACAACAAAGGAAAAAAATGACGACAGACACCACACCGATTACTTTGTGAAAAGCAAGTCTGTGGGGGAAGGTAAGTGACAGCTTGCTACATGCTGTAATATTCTCCTTTCCTGTTTTTTTTTTAGTGAAGAGATTCTATTTTTTGGTTTGGAAGGTTTGAATGATCCCAGCAATATTATCCAAGCCCCATGAACATCAACAGCACATCCAGAGAATATCTACAAACAGGAAATACGTAACATTTGGCTACCATTTATGCATTACACATGTATACTGCAACTACATACTTACTACATGTATACAGCACAATTCTATTATGTGATTTATTATGTGATCAGGGCACTGCAACGGGACAAGAGGGAGGCACTGGAGCAGCCTCCAGGCAGGGCACTGCCGGGCTGGGTGTGGCAGCACATGGGTGCAGCAGGAACTTATCTGCCCACATGGGACAGGGCGTCTGCAGGTCAACGGGCCCCAGGCCCACAATGGATCCTTAAGAGGGGGGGCTAGCAGGGCCTGGCAGGGTCACATACAGTACTTCAGAATCAAGATACAAGGATGAGATGATGCGTGTAACAAGGAGCGTAGATCTCCTGTTACTTTAAGAGAGAAAATCCAAGCAGCTGAGCAAGTTAGCTGCAGGGGGAAAGGTAGGCTGTTCAACAAGCCCGGAATGAGAACTCCTGTGGGTGGCTGGGGGAAGTCACCTGACAGGAAGGGGGCAGGGCTTAGGGAGCACACAAGTCCAGGGCTATGGAGGGGGTACGGAGGGGGAGTCATACGGGACAGTGTGGCCCTGCAGGCGTCAGAAGAAAGAGCTCCTGAGCAACAAGGGTGCAGAGGTGTTCCTGACTGACACTTGGGCTACCCTGGCAAATGCAAGTAGAATGCTGCAGATTTGCAGGGAAGTATGACTCAGAGCAGGCGAAGCTTTGTGATACAGTCAAGGAGCAGGTGTTTGTGTTCAGACCCAGTATGGCGTTTGTGTTATAGCCAGAAGGCTCATTCCTGTGTTATAGTCCCAACTCAGTCCACCAGTAACTATCAGGGGTGATGGAGGTCCCAGCACTGCCTAAGAGGTACATGGCTGCTTTAAGCCCTGCCAGAGATAGGGCTTAAGGTGCTGGCAGGTGGCAACCAGGAAGGGGGATTGTAGCCTAGTAGGAGGCTGAAGCCTTGCCCAAGCAGACAGGGCCAGAGGCCCAGTTCCCAAGCAGGACCAAGGAAGGCAAGTTGAAGCTGGAACTCAGAAGCCAGGTTTGGCTCTATGAAACTGGACTAGAAGTCCCAACAAGAGGAAGGGGGCAGAGGCCAAGAAGGCCAGGGTCCCAGTAAGGAAGAGTGATTCTATGGCAACATCTGCAAGGCATGGGCAAGCTTACAGAGGAGGTTTGGAGGGCTCAAACAGACAGGCCAGGAGGGCCCACCTAGTGCAAGTGCAGGACCAGGAACAGCAGGATTAAGGAGATGCCACTGACAATCAGTGGACTACGGTTTGCTCCAGAACCCTTGGGCAGCTTCCCCTTTCACATTCTAATAATTATAATAAAGGCATTGCAGGAAAGAGAAAAGAAAGGGTACCCTAGAGCCAAAGTGGAGCTAGAGCTGCAGGGCCATCAGGAGGTGTCATGCCCGCCCCTGGGGCTGGCACTTTTACATATATACCATGTCAGGGAAGTGAAAAGCACGACAGGTTTCCCCAAATGCAGTGTGCCTCTACAAAAAGTTTCCTTGCTTTACTGGGCAGTCAACTTTAATGGCTTGTTTAAATGAGTTCCACTCAGGTGTGCTACTACACTTGAAGTGACAGTTACATACAGCTGAGAATATTCCAAATATACATTAGTACATGTGTTTATTAAGAATATGTATTCATTTGGGTCTGACCAGCCACTTATCTGGTGAATACAATATATTTATTTGCGTATAGTCTCAGACTCTCCCTGGAGGCTCAAATTCAGAGGATAACTAACTGGTGGAATCTACATTTAGGTAACTCAGTTAGCTGAGAAACATGTAAGAATGGCACGTAGACAGTTCCGTATTGACTATGAATCTGAGTCGGCTGACATTTGTTGTTTCTTTTCAGTAAAGAATATAATACTCATTAAATGAGCTTCAGGTGCATTTGTTTCTGGTAAGTTTATGCAAGAAAAAGAAAATCTGCTAAGACCAAAACCTATAGGACTAATGCTCAACCCTGGATGTATATGTATATCATCTAGAAGCATAACAGTAGGTATTTGTGAGCAGGAAATAGTCTCTATGATGGCTGCACTGAAGAACAGTGTCTTCAGAAAAATGTTTTTATATTCAGTACATTTGTAGCCAGACAACATATGCAAAAAGGACTGGGAGGAGGTTGGTCAAGACTTACAACAAGCTATTTGCATATTTCTATTAGCATAAACAAATCATGGCTGCTAAACAGGTGTAAAAAAAAAGGAGGCCCTTTAAACTCAATGTTTTCCTGTGCTGAGCCCAGAGCATGCCCAAAAGTCACTGCATTAGTTTGACCTGGCTCACCTAATGGCTGTATAGATCAGGCACTTCAGCAGGGCTTTTTGGTGCTTTTATCTAATAGCTGATTGAATCGACTTTAGATAAAAATGCCAAAAAGCCTGCCTGAATCTATACAGACGCTAAGGAGCTAGGTCAGGCCAAACTAATGTACCTCATCTTCTGGTAAAGTGTTGGGTTGTTTTTTGGTTTTTGTTTTGTTTTTTTGGGGGGAGGGGTTAACATCTATCAGAAGCCCATGTGTGTAGCCCCTGACAGCAATATTTTTCATATACTAGATTAAAAAATAAATAAATATTGAGGCATTAGAGAGTTATCTATGGTTTTATGTCTCCTTCAACTAAGAGAGGTAGTGAACCATGTTAGTCTGAAGTCAAGCAGAAGGTATGGCAGTTTTGCACCTTACAAAATAACTAAATCAGAAATGTGTTTCCATGAGCCTGAACTCACTTCATCAGATGCTATGCAAATTAGAACCCCACAGTGCAGGGAGATCACGTGAACTTTTCATCAATAGAGGATTCTAGGTACATAAACAAATGAAGGGACAGTTTTAAATTTAAAAAGCTTTTTTTTTTTTTAAATAGTGATAGATTTAATGTAATCAAGGCCTTTTCATATATTGAATTATTCTTGGCTTCTTACAAGTTACAGATTTGGGGATTGATTCTGTTCCCACTGGAAATGTCCTAATAGTAGAAGCTGGAAATATTTTCAATATTATTTATTTTAGCAAGCTGTCATAAAAAAAAATTGATCCCAGCTTTACTGTTCTTTTGACATGGATACTTCAAATAACAATTCCATAGAACACAAATCCAAACCAAAACCAGCAATATCATACAAAAATATACAACTGAGACTGGGGGGGAGACGGTGGGGGCACCTAAGCACACACAGACCAAAATTTTTCCTTTTTCTCAACAGTTCAAGACTGCAGATAGCTTTTATGCAAAGTAAGGTAGCTCAAGACAGTGCTGAACACACAGTTTGATGTCCCAATAATGTACAGCTTGGAGTTATCAGTGGAATAACTTAATTATGAAGCTTAGTATCATCATCATTATTTAACTTTTAAGAACAACATGTACATATTGTGGAAATTGCTATTATAAAGTATGAGAGAGAATAATTATTATTTTTTATTATGCTATCTCTTTAAGGCCTGACTTTGCTGATTATACTAATTCACAAACAAGAGGGCCTTACAAAGTCAATCTGAGATAATGAACAACAAAAAGAATAAGGAAAGAAGACGGGCATACAGTTATGCCTAATTCTGTCATATAAGCTATATATTATTTCCTTGGTTTTTATACCAATTCATTATTTTGCATATTTTTCTCTTTACAGATAGTTATCCAATTTGAAGGATCAAAGACCAATGACGTAGCTACATGTACTACGACAAATAGCTTCTTCAGTAGGATCCCCTGTCTTAGCCGCTCTCTAGGGGAGAGCGCCACCCACTACCTATACTTCCAACTACCTGGAAATCTGAGCACCTTACCTGCCACATCTTGGTGTTAAGTTGGGTATAGGCCCTCAGTCCAGGTTGGAAGACAGACATTCTGGTGTCTCAGTCATCTGTGGGTCTACTCTCTGAAAAGAGTCTTTACCCTGTGGAGCACTGCCTGCAACAGGAAAAAGGTTCTCACCCTAGCTTCTTGCCCTCCACAAATCCTCCCAGGGATCAGTCCCACAATGTGCAGACTTCTCTGTCTGTTACATCTGTGACTTTCCAGGCTCCGTATCGGACTTTTCACTCCCCTGGATTCAGCTCCAGCCTCTATGTCCCAAGTTTCTTTCTCCAGGCTGCCCTGAAGGCAGTTCCCTGACCTCAGCTGCCTGCAGCCATTACATAGTCAGGGAAGGAGGTGGGGCCTAGTCTACCCCACTGTTTTAAAAGTGTGCCCCTTCTTTTCCTATCACACTCAAGAGGGAGAGCCTACATCTCCCATTACAGTACATAAAGGCAATGTGTTTCTTATTAGTGTCTAATTCATCCAAATTGCAGATTCACATAGCTTCCTTTCTAGAACAAAAATATTTGTCTTTCCACATACACTAAAAATTACAAATGTGGATCTCCACTGGAGTTAAGTGCAACACAACACAGGAGGTTTGGTATTTTCTTTACATAAAAGGTAGAAGTAACAATTAGACAAGATCACATTAAAATACCATAAAGCTGAACAATTATGATAGCACAATTGGCTCCTTACCACAGGGTGCCATTGAAGAGTTTAAAAAGACCCACCAAGGTAATATCAGACTTGATTAGAAACCACAAAGCCTGATTGTTATCTCAGTTAAGTTAGTACAAATCTACAGTAATGTAACTGACGCGAGTGGCTTTTGATTTGCATCAGTATAATGGAGATCAGAATCAAGACCCATATAATTTTGATTGGAAAAACCACCATTCATGACTTTCCTAAGTAGATTATTTCTGCACCATCCAATACAATTATTAACATTCTAAAATAACAGAGTAGATAGAGTTGATTTGCTTTTTTGTTTTTGCTTTGTTTTTTTACAATGTATTGTTTTACATCATCTACCAGGCACGAAAGAGGCACATGGCACATTTTAAACTGTTAGATCTATTGCTAGCATATGGTTTAAAAATGATTCTCATTAGAAAATGTAATTCACTGAACCAAAATTCCATTCATTAAGATAACTCCTAAGGCCACAGGAAAGCCTTCAACGTGATCAGTATGCCAAGTCCTTGATTCCTGTGTTAGCAAAACCCAAGGCTACAGATTATGTACTGGATGTCTCCAGGGAGATTAGAGAACATAGGACTCTCCTGGATCTTTTAGTCTAGGCCCCAGGGAACCACTCACATAACCACATTCCTAAGCATTACTTAATGACCTCTCCATAGGAGGTTTAGCTATATCTGCTCCTTGCCTTGTCCTGTTAAATTCAGGCTCTAATGCCAACTTTGCACCACTGCAGACAGCACTGTGTCATGCCCCCAAGTGTGTGACCCAACTAGAACTTCAGAGCCTGGCACACTTGCAGCAAAGGGGCTCTGTGCAATGTAAGGGCTCCTGCTGCCATGGAGGTGCCCAAGATTTCACCCAGTCTCCACAATTATATCTAAAACTGAAATATGAATGATCCAAAAATCAAGTAAAATATAGATGTATATGTGTTTAAGATGAGGCAGTCTGGATCTGTTCTCCCTATCCTGGGAGCTGCTGTGATGTGTTCTTACAGCAAAAGTGCTAACCATAGGAATAACAATTGTCCAAAAAGAAGGAGGTCACCAGGGTTCTTCCTTGTCAGCCAGCAAGTTTTCTATTCCTCCTCTTCTCTTCTCTCCTGCCTTGCAAGTATTGTACTTGCCAACCTACCTTCTCTTTAAACCTCCTGTTAATTACCTCCTTTTTCATTTTATTTTCATATTCCTCCTAACATCATGCCTGACAGACAGTATACATCTACCTGCCTATAAGATGATTTATACATAACTTAAAATAAACAACAAACGCTGGTGAGAAGGCACCTGGTGATGGTAGCCTTCGATTTCTATTCTCATACTTACTACTGACATAATTGTTTGTACAATTTTTTAAAACATCCTGGTTCAGCCAGGGTTTTATAAACAAGCCAACCTTTCCCTTCAGTAACTCAGTATCCCCTTTCATTCCTTAGATGGGCTTGTAACAGCTGCTCCCAAACACTGCATGGTATTGATAATTCAACTCTTAACTGTAAACAAAAGCAAACCTGATTAGCTAATTGTTTTGGCCTATTCTTTCTGAAAATACAAAAACAAACAAATGTGAATAATAAAAGGGCTTTTAAATAATTTAGTTTCATAATCTAATCCAGTAGCAATGCTAGAAAATATTGTTCAC
The DNA here is from genome assembly GCF_001723895.1 of Crocodylus porosus. Taxonomy (NCBI): domain Eukaryota; kingdom Metazoa; phylum Chordata; order Crocodylia; family Crocodylidae; genus Crocodylus; species Crocodylus porosus. Next base: position 165,040,206 of record NW_017728906.1, read on the forward strand.
AAATAGATTAGCTACATATTGAAGCTGTGGGGTAATGCTGGTAGGAATACCAATTATAAATGTTGTTCAACATTTCCTTTTATCAGGCTCCTTTTTCAATAGCTAATATCTTTGTTAAACAGAAACCTAAGCAATTTCAGTCAGAAAAAAACTTCAACACTTTCCATGAATTAGTATAGGAAAAATATGGAGGGCAATGATATCTTTAGGTGATAACTTTTATTTGACCAATGGCACTTTTGCCGATGTTAAAATAAAAAGCACTTGAGTCCCCATATATTGGAACGAAGGCCTAAAATTTGGCAGGGGTGACCTTTTTGTGAGACATGTGCCTTTTGCTCTCCCCATGAAAATCTGTCAAACCTTGGCCAAATGATATAATTTTGAGAAAACCCCATTCACACACACATTGTAGAGAGTTAGCAGCTAAAATCTCTAAAGAGCCCATATTCAGTGACCATGCTCCATAACCTCACAGCTCCTCTGTGTGACCAGATGGTGAATGTACCATGCACAGAGGGTGACTGAGCATGTTCCAGGCAAGAGCGGCGGGAAGAACTATGGACTCACAATAGTTGTTCCTGGCCACAGCAGGACAGTCACTGGAACTAGGATCAGGGATACTGTTCTTTCTGGGCTCTCAACAATGCTGAGCCCCACTATCCAGCTAGCAACTAGGAAGCACAGCAAAGGCTGTGCGATTTAAATGAACAGAGGATATTTGTCGAAGACAATGATGTGGACATAGTGAGGAAGACAGAGGCCCTGTGGGGGGGAAACAGTGGACAGTCAAGGAATTCAGGAGTGTATCTTCAAGTATAAACACAAAAGAGTAAATGGGGAAAGAATATATGTGCAACCTTAATTCCAGCATTTTCTAACTTTTTCAATATCTGCCTCTACAACCTTCATAATGCTAATTTATATTTATATATTTTTGCATGTGTGTGCATGTCTCTGTGCACCCCTCAATTTTTCATAGCTTCAGTGAACAGAAGAATAGTTTGAAAGAAGGGAAAAATAATTGCTTCCAGCCATATTTCAACTCCCTCCATTCTCAGCTCAGGCTTCCACCAATAAATTAGGGCTGCTCTAATGTATACTCTGAATTGCCCTCTCAGGGTCATCCAGTTGGAAAGAATAGCCAGAGCAGAGAATCCCAACCTCCCCCAACACACTAATAGCTCACACCTTATGCCAGGAAGGTACCTAGCAGAGTTGGTGAAAAGTCTGTAACTGGGAAATGCACCCCTATGCTTCAGATATCCCCTGAAGCCATCTGTCCTCTTGCTTCATGACCTTATTTAGCTAACTCTTTTTTAAAAGCTCCTCTTCAGAGATGACTGGTAGATACGGACTGTGTATGATTTCTGAAGGGTCACAATACCAAGTGTGATGAAGGTCATAACCCTGTAAGGCTGGATATACAAAATCTTATTTTGAATGTATTATTCTGAAGCTGCTAGCAGCTGAGACAAAATGATGAGTGAAGAAGAAATTCCTCAGCATGAATGCACAGACCTGCTCTAAGCTAAGGTATCTTGAGCCCAGCAAAATGTTATTGTCCTTTCTCTACATTATCCTAGGTTTCATTTATTTTTCCCCACTAAACAGGCACATGTGACCTAGTTCTCACATAGATTTCTATCTTTAAAAAAGGAAATCGTATCTCCATTTTCCTAATGCATTCAGGGGTGCTGTACCACTCTGCCTCTGCTTGTCCCTCATTATTAGCAGAGGGCTTTCTACCATTAGATAACATTTTCCCAGCTGGCTTTCATTTCCAATACCATGCTGACGATTATATTTTGTACAAGCAGCAATCCTTATGTTGTCACATACTGCAGTCACTGGCATCCTGAGATCAATGTAAAGCTAGAAAACTATTGAACCATGCATTTCAACAAAGCAGCAGGCACTTCAGACACATTCTATAACTGTGTGGAAACAAATCTCACTAAATTGTTTTCTCAATCCTTATATACAAGCAGTCTTTATGGGCAAAAAAATAAGAATATGAGATTCAGCTGGGAAAAATACAAGATAATGTGTGTGGGGAGAAAATAATTATTATAAAATGTGTGTGTGGCTCTTTGAGTTTACCCTGTACTTTACATAACAGAAATGAGTCACTTTCTGGACCCTGAACATCTTGCAGTCTTTAAGACCACATAAATTCAAGAAATCGGTAGGTGCTCTTTCCAGTGTAGAGTATACAGCAGTGGACAAGAAGAGGAGAGAGATCTCCTACAGGGACCCATTTGCAAGTCATATTTGCTACAGGAAAAAAGGTGTGTTGATGAATAAGAGCAGGAAGACTGTTTTGGGTGTACATGGGAACACAATGAAAAAACACATGGCAAACAAAAAGTGACGATAATAATAGAGTAGATAAGATGGGAGAAGACTGGGAAGACACAAGAAACTAGAGCACAATTCATAAAGGGAAGCTGCAGCAAGGATTCATGTAAATACAAAATTATATTCTATGTGACATAAAATAAGACAAGTACTCATTCAGAAGGAGGTAACTTAAAGAAAAGAAAAAAAAAATCAGTATTTTTGAAAGGCCTCACCATAATAGGAAGTTAAATCTATGCTTGTGATACTACACAATGGTATAAAATTCTATAGGCTGCAAATGCAGAAGCATAATGTTACAAACCAGAAAATGATAGTTTCTATTCATGGAGCTTTGGTTAGACCTCAGCCAGAGCACCCCACATTATCTGCATACCCTACAGGGTCCCTATTCTGCCGATACTACTTTGGATCCTTATAAATGCAATGATAAATGCAAAGAACCTTTGCCCTATCCCTTCCCATCCAGCCACATTTTCCATGCAAAAGAGTGTTTTGGTTATCTAAACTTTAATGCTTGGTTCCTACAGTATACTCTGGGGAAACTGAAGATTTTGAGGTTAATAATGCAAAACTTTCCCAAGGCAAAGTACAACTCATTCCAGCAACAAACATATACACAAGGTGCACATTTAACACACAGCCCATTTTTGCCCCCATGAGGGGCTCCATCATTCATAATGTAACATAAGGATTGGGATTCTTTCCATGTTTGATTTCCATTTCTACATATATGGAAGAAAACTGGCTTACGATGGGTAACCAAGTGAATCAGGTAAAATGTATTAGCATGTTTATATTACAGAGGATCCAAGATGAGACCTCTGTGGCCACAACCAGATGAGCGAGCATCTGCCTGTTGTGGCCTCTCAAAGCAGTTGAGACGCCACAAGAGGCATGCTGGGAATGAAAAAAATGTTCCCTGCGTTGCATATTTCCAATGTGGGCTCTAAATTTGATACCAGGAAATCCTGATATCAAAAAAAAAAAAAATGCTGAAAAAAGTGGTGCAGGGCATGCTCCTGAAGCCTGCCTTCAGGCAAGTGGAGGCTAGGTTCTCCAGAGAGACACTTTAGCTCCCAGCCAGAGTGTCTCTATGCTTGCCGCATGTCCCTGCTGGTCCCGCACACTGCCTCAGCATGCTGGTGCAAACAGGAGTGGGGCAAGGCTGCAGCACTGGATCAGACCCGAGTTCTGTCCCTGGTAAGTAGGGATGTGGTAAGGTCTATGAGGGAGGAATGGGCCCCCTGCCCACCCCCGCATGGCACACAGCTCCCCTGCAGCAGCAGTGGGCCTTCAGGGCGCTCATGGCCAGCTCCTGGCAGAGACCTCTGGCAGCTGCACATGGTGCACAGCACTGGCCTGGCCTGCTGGCGCGCACCCTCAAACAGCATCAGACCAGCTCTTGCTGTCACCCAGGCTCCTGGTACCACATGAAAGAGCTGTGCACCCTCAGGCCAGGCCAGCTCCTGCCTCTACGGAGCCGGCCTAGCCCAGCCCAAGGACATGCGGGGCACATGGAGACAGGACCCAGCCTGGCCCAAGGGCGCATGGCTCTTGTGTGTGGTGCCGGGAGCCTGGGTGACAGCAAGAGCTAGCCCAGTCCTGCCCAAGGGCACATGCCAGTGGGCTGCGCCAGCATCATGCGCCATGTGCAGCTACCAGAAGCTCTCTGGCCATGAGCGCCAGAACGGCCCACCGCCGCTGCTGGGAGGGCTTTGCTCTGTGTGTGGGGGCAAGCAGGGGACCCACCGCTCCCACATAGTCCTCCCACCCTTACACACTCCCCCCAAACCCACACCCAATAGCCACATAGTCCTCCCACAACCCCCCACAATCCACCCACAAACTCCAAACCCCACACCCACAAAACCCCCCACCCACCACAAATCTCATGCCCTGTGTGCCTAGCTGCCAGATGCGATGGGACCTACTGGCAGAAGCTGTGGCTGCACAGGCACCTGCCACACTACAGCCCTGCCCTCTGCCCAGACTGATGTTAGGACATGTGGCCCCAGCCTGGGTGGGGTGGGGTTCCTGGTCCCACGAACCACTTGGGAGGTGAGAGAGAGACAGAGAAACAGAGACAGGGATTGGGGGGTGCTCCACATAGGAGAGGCTACCAGAGCTGGGTTTAGAGCCCCTCTGGCTCCACGCCCCGCCCCAAGCAGCCTGAGGATGGCTAGAAATGGACAGAGCTTGCCCAGCTAAATACCTAACCCCCAGTCAAGGACTTCCCAGGACCGTCATGTTGGACTAGATGATCTGCTCAGGTCCCTTCCGACCCTAGAAACTATGAAACTAAGAAACTATGAAACTATCATGGAGATTGCTGGGGCCTGGGCACAGGGAGCAGAATGGTAAGTGCTGTCACTGCTCAAAGCCACAAAGCAGCTGGTGGGACAGCTGTAGCTGGACTTATGTCCTGGGTTAGGGACAGACATTACACATAAACCAGTTTAAGTGATCAAAAACTGGTTTAGCCTGTAATAGAACAGATGTTCAGTGCACATAAACCAGTTTGAGAATGGCTGAAACTCGTCTGAAATAAACCTGGTTGAATGCAGTATCAGATTTACCCGATTTGGCTCAAACCAGTTTATGCAATGTCTGTCCAAGACCCTTTGCTAGTTTAAGATAAACCAAATTCCCCCAGCATTCCAGTGTGCTTTCTGGGCTTGGCGGGGCTCTCTGCTCAACAGCAGGGCTGACCCCTCCCCTCTGCTCCCTGGCTGGTGCTCAGGCAGAGACTGCAGGTACATCAGCATCTGCCTGGCTTCCCCCTGCACTATTCCTGCCCCTCACTATTTAAGCAGGAATCCCTGCCTCCCTCCCAACTCCCACCCATGGACCTTGGCCCCATGGACCCTAAGCATGTGGTATGCTAGCTAATGCTGAGAGAGGGTGTGTGTGCATGCGTGCGTGCATCTCTCTCTCTCTCTCTCCAATTTCACAGGGTCAAGCAGACACAACAGTGACCGCTTAGGGCTTTTTGGAGCTAATCGAAAGGTCAGCTGGTAAGCAGTTTAAGAAGAATTTGAACTAATGGAAAGGGGCTATTTTTTTGCTGATGAGATGATAAACACTGTTATCAGCTCCCTTCTGGCTTGCTTGCCTGTCAGTTTGCTGTAGACAATATAAAGAACCAGGGAGGGAGATTGAAAAGCTCCGTATCATGAACAGATCCATGCAATGCATACCCACCCTTGCCTCAGAATGTCAGCAGGGGGCTAGGATCTGGCAACAGTCCCACCCCTTCAGCAGCCAGCAGGGAAAAGCCTGGGATGATGCAGGCAGACCTCCCTAAGCAGAGGTCCTGCCCAGGCCTGGCCACACCCCCCTCAGCTCAGTACTGTGCAAGGGAAGGAAGGGCTGCTCTAGCACTCCCTGACTTCTAGCTTGAGGCACTGCAGGCATATGCCTGAATTTCCTCAGTCCAGAGAGAATGTCTGCCCAGTTACAAACCAGTTCAGCCTAGCCAGGTTAGACTAACCTGCAAAGATTGAATCAATTCAGGATTCTGGACTGTCTGTCCCGACCCCTGGTGCTGGGATGGAGCTGCTGCTGGAAGGGAGCTAGTAGGGGCAGGCAGGGGCTGTGGGTCAAGAGTGAGGGGCACTTGCTGTGGGTTAGGAGTAAGGGACAAGGGCATGGGCAGGGCACTGGCATCCCAGTGCTGCTCAATGCCCCACATTCTGGTGAGTGGAGGGGGCAGGGGCAGCTCCGATTTTTCTGTGATAAAAAAACCAAAAGCAAGCATCAAAGCATACAGGTATTTAGAATTAATTTTATTATGATGATAGAGACACTGGTAGGCTTCCAAATTGCTTTAAAATTGTAACTATATCAATAAAATATTGCCCAACTGATCTCTCTATATAGTGGTGTTTCATTTTAAATCGCAGAAGAACAAAGAATTTGCGTATTTTACTGTGAGAATTTGGGGGGAGGGGTTATCAGAGATTTTGCAATTTTTAATCAGGGAACACCAAGATCCCCACTGGTGAGGCAAGTGGTGGGACCCAGGCAGAGGAGCCTGCCCAGGGCCAGAACCAGAGACCCAGCTGGAGGGAAATCAAGGTGGCTGACCTCCTGGCCATTTGGGGCAGAAGGACATACTTCAACAGTTCAAAGTGGGCCACCACAACAAGCACTTCTTCCAGGTGACAGATGCCCAGATGGCAGGGGGGAGAGCACCAGGAGACATGGCAGCAGTGCCACACAAACGCCAACTGTGCAGCCACAGCCCACTGGCAGCTGACCCAGAGGTGCAGAAGACTGCAGCCTAGGTGATCATGTAGTCCCTATCTGGGTTTGGCAGGTACACAGTCATGGGGCCACAGGTCCAAGGGGGCAGATGCTGTCACAGGTGGCAGCAGATGACAGTCAGGAAGCAGCTCCCACTGCCACACTGCTGCAACGGGAAGAGGTTGCAGGGTCCACTCTAGGTCAGGCTGTTTCAGCAGTGTAGTTGGCACAAGGTCTAGTGTCACCAGATACTACCTGGCTGAGCCTCAGAAGCTCCCTGAGCTGCTCACCACGGCAGCTTTTTATACTGCTGGGGCCAGCATAGGTGCATCTAGCTCCCCCTGCCTGAAGATCCAGGAAGAGCTGGGCAGGGTTACTTTGCCCCAGGTGGCACAATTTGCCCCAAACCAAAGTGCATGTTCAGGCATGTGTGCTGAGGCACAAATCTGTGCTGCTGCTATTTGAGCTACTGCAAGTACATGTGGCCACATGTGGCGATGCACCGAGGCCACATCCAGACGAGCACAGACATTTGGTTCCCCAAAGACAAGTAGCAGCAGAGCACCTTGCACCTCAGCTTCTTGTCCCCAGGGAACTCCTATGCCATGCACACAGCAAGTTACCCTGGATCCCCCAGCCGTACCTGGGGTTCTGGGGGCCTCCTGGGGCTGCAAGATCCTCCCTCAGCCTTCTCTTTTGGAGGCTGAACAGGTTCAGGTCCCTGAGCCTCTCCTCATAGGGCCTGCCCTGTTGTCTCCTAATCATACGAGTGGCCCTCCTCTGGACCCTCTCCATGCTGTCGACATCCCTCTTGAAGTGTGGCGCCCAGAACTGGACGCAATGCTTCAGCTGTGGCCTGACCAGTGCCGCATAGAGGGGGAGGATGGCCATGGCCACTTCTAGGAGTGGCTGCAGTAATTGGCTGGTGCTCGCAGGGGGAGGCACTGGCACTCCCCCCCACAACCCATCACTTAAGTGGCATGCACAGCTGGTCAGGGGGTAAGCTGGCACTCTCAAGAGGTGTCCATGCAACTCTGTGCACCCCGCTATGCATTGCCACTGAAAACAGATACCTCCTTTTCTAGCTCTGGGCTTCTGATTCCCTGTTCCTTGGTCCTGCCAGTTTGTTGTTGGTTTCCTGTACCCTGTTTCCCACCTGCCTGATCCTGGTTCCACACTCCAGGCTCTAGCCCAGACCACCTTGCCAGCTTCTTGACCCCTTGTGCTCCAAACCCATGTCCTCTGACAGCTAGCTCCTGACTTGATGCTTAACTAGGCAATTGCCCAGTCCCATACAGCCATAACTGACTGCCCCAGACACCCTAGCTATTGATGCTAGTTTGGATTCCCACCTCCTCTTCCTGACCTCCTCCCCATTCCCACCCCTGACCTGTGGTTGTACCCAAAGTGAATACCTATGTTCCAGTCCCATACAGACCTTTCTGACCTACATGCTCCTGGTCCCCTGACTACTGGTTCTAGTTTGGACCCTAGCTTCTCCAACCTTGCCTGTTCCAGATCTTCTGGGTTGTGAGTGCATAGAGTCAAGCCTCACCCATGAACAACCTGGTTGTACCCCTAAATTCCAGTTCACCATGCAAAAGAAGTAGTACTCTTTTATTGCATATAGAGTAGAGGCATTTACTTTGAAACTGCAATACAAACTCTCCAAAATGTTCAAACAGAGGGTTTTTTTTCCTCCATCTTCCATCATAATTTAATGATGCAATGATGCTACAGATGGTAAATGGTTAAGCTTTTAGTAGTAACTCTTAATACATTACCTGTAGTTTTAAACATTATTGTTGATGTTGCAGCAACAAAATGAGATGGCTTTGCTGTACTGGTGCTAGCCTAGACTGTGTACTGTTCATTTCTGTAATTAGGATCTCATTACCATATCTATAAGTGAGGTTATGTAAGTTATTCAGAATGAAAATCTATTTTCTCTCTTGCTCTATGTTGTAATAAGGCTGCTAGGAATATGCTAAGATTAAAGAAAGACTGAGATGCTGAATACATCTTGTACATAAACACTTGTTCTATACATGGAACTCAAATTGATGTCAATAAGGGCTATTTATGCTGAACATGCCTTCAAACACCTATTTATTTTACTGTAGATTAACATATATCAGATTCTAAATCTCCAGCATGTGGAATATTTGTAGTATATAAGCATACTAACAAAATATTATCAAGTTATATAGCAATGAACACAAAAAGACAGGGGTGTGCGAAGCTTTGGTCACCAATTTGATTCGGAGAAGATTCGGCAGCCAAATCATCAAATCTGAATCAAATCAGGAGACCCATTAAAAGCTCCGAATCCATTCAAAGCATCCAAATCGACTCAAAAAAGATTTGGTGATTTGGAAAAGGCGGTCTTTTGCAGAAACAGAAACTGAGATAACAGGGGTGGGGGGAAGAGAAGGGGAAAGACTGCTTTGATATTGACATCTGTAGCTGGCTAGTGACTGTGATCTTTCCCTGAGTCCCCTTCCAATCACAGTGCTCTGGGGGAGGGACGTAGAAACAGCATATAAGGTTCTATGTGAAGCCTTTCTCTCCCTTTTATGAGCTGTCTCTGTCTGGAAACAAAAGCACAGGAAATGTACTGGCTGCAGTGGCTGACTTCCTAGTCAGTCTCTTGCTAATCTCTCTTCTTGGAAAGGATTGGATACACCTGTCCAATATATTACAGACAGAAGGTATAGTAAACAACAGATAGAAGATACAGTAAAACACACAGACGATATAGTAAGCACATAGAAGCAGATATATTGCATACAGAAGATTTTCACACACACATTTTCCAGCACAGCAAACATTATGAAGCATGCTCGAAAGGCAGGTGCCAGGTCTTCTGGCAGGGGAGGGAAAGCTGCAAATTGTGGCCCTCCCCGCAACATAGACACACCTTCTTTCCTGGCAGCGATGAGTCTTCTGCTGCCAGTGGGTGCAGTATCTGTCCTTGTACCTGCACCACTTTCACTAACACAACATGCACCAGCATGACAGTCTCCTACACCCCAATTTCAGCTCCCAGCGTGAGCCTCCCAATGCCAGAGGAGGAGCTGGATCTGGAAGCAGGGGATCTGAGTGCCATAGCCAGGTAAATACTGGTGAAGGAGGGGGAATCCGAGTTTGTGCTCCACACCCCTCAAAGTTCCCCTACAGGCAAGTCTCTTCTAGAAGGCACTTCGGAGGAGGTTGTGGGGGCAGATGGCTCAGCTTCCCCTGATGTTGTGCCTGATGAGGAGGGGGATAAGGCAGGATCCACACCCTGAACCCAAAGCGGAGTGTAGTGTGGGATCATTTTGAGTTGGCAGATGATCCCAGGTATGCTACCGGTCAGCACTGCCAAAGGCAGATCAGCTGGGGCAAAGATGTGAAACACTTTGCCACCACGGCAATGCTGCTGCATCGCAGAAGGCAGCACCCCCTTCACAAAACTTCTTTTGTAGACAAGTCTACAAACTTCACTTCATAAATCTACTGGATATAAAAACTCATGGACTCAATATAGACACTGGATTTATGACACGCTATAACCTGCCTGACATCTGACTCCACAGGTACCTCTCCACTTTTATCTGGCTGCTATACCCCCTTCCCAAACTGTCTCTCACTCCATGACACCTCAATTTAGTTTTTCACTGACTGGCTTTCTTGCCTGCAGCCCAGCCTCTGGCTTCTTTACTATTCATTCCATCCAGGAAGAACACACACACCAACTGCAGATGATTCCTCAGCCTGACAAAGGGTTTTTAAACCTGAAAGCTTGCCAAGACATATTTCTCCAAATATTCAGTTGGTCTAATAAAATACATCACATCCACTCAAAGAACCTTGCCTGCCTGTTCCTTAGATCAACACGCCTACAACCAGAAACCCAGTTAACACACCCATGTGATACAAGTTTTGCTTTCAACAGTTTGATGTGCACTTTCACAGAGGCCCTGCACCTATCTCCTTGAAACGTGGCAAGCTTCATGCCCTCAGAAGGGGCTACCATCCCTGCTGCTTTCACCACACTCTGCCTTAATGCACACACATGGCATGAGTTCTGCTTTCAACCATTTGAGGTGCAGTTTCACAGAAACCCCTGCACCTATCTCCTTGAAACTTGGCAGGCTTCATGCCCTCAGAAAGGGCTACCATCTGTGGCAGTGCACCTTTGGGTGCCTGCCACTTTAAAGGCCAAGTCAGGCAGCCACTAGGCCCCTGATGGCAGAAGCCATTTTGAGAACTAGATATATAAAGGCTGAAGTTTGCTGCTGCCAGCCCAGGTGGAAACATTGCCTGGCTGAGCTGCAGCAGGAACACTTGGAGATAAGGGCAAGAGCTTATGGGGATGCCTACGAGGCTCTTGGTCCTGGGCATGACCTAAAACTGCACCCTCCTGGGGATGGGTGGCATGGTGGGGCTCCTAGTGGCATGGGAGCCCCCAGGAAATTCCAGGCCAGTTACCACCCTGGAGAAAGGTGGGGCAGGGAACCTTAATAACCCCTGGCCCCCATCTTTGGGTGGGTCACATCTAGCAAGTGCAGCCAGGCACAGGTGAAGCCACCTGAGCCCACAGGGGATTGAGACCCTGGAAACCCCAGGAGGGGATAGTGTCGCCCCAGAGATGGAGGCAGTAGCGTGGTCCCAAGGAGGTGACAGGTGTATATCCATAGGGAAAAGGGCAGAGTTGTGTAGCCCCACACAGAGTAGACTTGAATGGGAGTAGGCCTGAAGGGCTGTGCACGAGTGGGGCCGAGTAGGGCTGAACAGGAAGTAGGCCTAAAGGGCAGTCCCAGGGGTGCGTTGAGTAGGGCCGAACTGGGAGTAAGCCTGAAGGCCAGTGCAAGGGCCAGCTGCATGACTAGCTGATTGTGAGGATGATGAAAAAATCCCAGGGTGGTGTGTGGTGTAGAGGCCCTACAGCAGGCATAGTAGGAACCCCATGTGTGGGGAAGAGGCCGAGGTATCTTTGTGGATGCCTGAGACTATAGTTTGGGCCAGTGGCTGAGTGGGGGTGGGGGCTCAGCTAGAGACTTAGGGGCGAGTCCTGATGCCAGTAAGTCTTCCACCACAAGGAGGCCAAGTGTGGGTTGAAAGAAAGACCTAAAGGTTGAGCACAATGACCTGCTGCTCCAGGGAGTGAGTAAGAGTCCCTGTGAGACCCTGGTTGTGGTGTGGCTACTAATATCATGTGGATGCCATCTGCGAGGCATGGGCTGCAGTGTAGAGAAGGTTTCAGAGATGCAGATAATGCCCCCTGGCATCAGGGCAGGAAATGGGCAGCCTCCCACCTGGGTAATATCTTAATCATTTTCCATCAAGGTGTGGCAGGTGAGAGAGGTGGGCAGTGAGCCCAGAAACAGGTGGGCGGGCCAACTTCTAACCAGCCCTGGGAAGGCCCCCTGTTGCACCATCCCTGATGTTTTCATTCAATTCTGCAAAAAAATGACAAAGTTATACGTATTTTAGTGATTCCCCATTATAGTCTATAGCTGAATCACTGAATCAGTGCTGAATCTTTTGAATCTGATTCAGCCAAATTGATTCGGGACAGTGATCCAAGTAACCAAATTGAATCACTGGCCCCCTGGTTGGCTAAATCCAAATCGAATACTGGCCTACAAAAAGGGTTAAATCTGACCCGACTCCTGTGCTTAATCCAGGGGCACTCCCCAGAAGCAAAAAGAATACTGCTACAAGCTTTTAGACTATGTTGTCCTCTCTGTATTATAAGCTTCCAAACACTTGTAATGTTAGAAACAGAAGCTTAACAAAGCATTTTATTTGGGTAACAAAAGGATGAAGGAATACCCTAAGAAAGTACCAGAACAAGCAAACTTACAGTAAAGAAAATAATATGTACAATATTTCTATTTTGATGGGTGAAGCTACTCAAAATAATCTTGTGATTTTGTTGTTCTAGTTTTAGAAATACACTAGAAGGGGCCTCTTGGGTTTTAAAAGTGTTGGAATAAAGTCAGCATTTCGTATTAAACTGGCGGGGAGGGGGAAGCGGGGAAGAGATCTCACAAATGGCCTCATTAGTTCATCCTTTATCCACTATAGAACTATTCAAGTTTTCTCCTTCTAACAAGTTCATCAAATTTTGATGCTGACAGGAAAGTTTCTCTCTTAATTGCCCATTGGGGAATTCTTACCTGGCAGTTTAAGCCATGAAACTTATTTGTTACATTTTAATAAAAAATAGGCCAAATTAACCAAGCAACCCAAATGCATGCAATACCACTAACCACCGTGAAGCTGTACACACAAGCTACAAACAGATGTCACATTTGTCCTGGGATAAACCATTTTATCCTGAGACAAAGTGTAATCATGCAGATGTCCCTGCCCGTTCTCGCAGGATAAACCTTAAGGAGGTTTAAAGGATATGAAGTTTTAACAGTTTATCCTGGGACATCACAAAGTGCATCTAACCAGTATTTTGGGGATTACACCTTTGAATCAATGGCAGAAAAATGGCAGTACATTGAACTGCTCACTTGACCCTGATTAAAAGGACAATGCACGTACATGCCAATCCCAGGATAATTCTGTTCCTCAACACAGGCATGACTTGTCCAGGGAAAAATGCAAGGTCTTTTCCTAGCCATACTTATTATATCAGTTGTGAATGAACTCAAACTTCTGCAAGACTGTAGTAGTATTAGACACATCAAATGAAAAAAAAAAATCTTGCATTCACACTGCACCATAATTTCTGCCCAATTCTTACATATAAAAGTGAAAAATCAAAACTGGAAAGTTGTCTTCTAGATGTGCAAAAACCCATCTCCAACTTTAAATGTTACAGGAAACTCCCGTGATGGGATGTATAACAATTTTCCTGCTGAAAGAGAAGTGCTCTTTTTTCTCTCTGTTCTGTCAGAGACCCCCTCCTCCAATATTTTTCTAGGGGCACAAACAGATGCACAGCTCCCTGTTGCAACTCATGGCACTTCGCAGAAAAAGCCATGAGTTACAGCAATTTCCCCCCATCCCAATAGATGTTTGCTGTTTGGTTGGGGCGGGGGGGGGGAGGGGATTGGGAGGGATCTACCTCCGGTTTGGAGTGTCTGTGTGGTTGTAGTTGCTTTCCCCTAGCTCCACTCCTTCTAGCTCTGGTGCTATCTTCAGAATGGGATGGGGAAAAGAGAGGGGAAGAAGCTTAACCCAAGACAGAATTTCCTCCTTTCCCTTCTCCCCATCCCATTTTAAAGACAGCACCAGGAGCAGGCCTGGGCTGCTCCCTGAACACACACAAGTTAATGAAGGCTCTCCACTTTGAAGTGCCTCCATCTGAACCCTCATATAAGGAGTGTTGAGACTGTCATGCGATTGGGCACTTAAAGCGTTTTGCAGCTGTACACTTTTGTAAGGGCGTAGATGGAGAAAGCTTCAGGAGGCTGATCACATCACAAAATGTCACCCTAGCTCTTTTGAGCTTTCCAGGTAACATAGGTGCATCTAGCAGCCTTGTTACATACTTGCCAATTTCAGGTAGAATGGAATTCTAAACTCTGGCCACTAGAGACTGCACCAGCACCAGATGAGCAGGCAGCTAGACTCTTCTTCCTTTAGGACTCCTATGTTGGATCAGGACCAGGAACAATGAACCAGGAAGGATGAAGGGGAGAAGGAGGTATTGCAGCATTACTCTTACTCCTATCCTTCAATCTTACTTCCACTAAAGGATACACCCCACACAGCCACAGGTGCCACTTTCACCAAACAACAATTCCTGGAAATGCCAGTATGCTCAACTTCTCTGGGAAGACCTGCTCCACAGAACCCCAACACATCCTACCCCACTACCCATATCAAAAGCCTCAATCAAGCACCCGTCCAGATCTGCCAGGCCTTCTTCAACTCCATGCCCTACACCCACCCTTGACATTTAGTGCCAACCAGTAAGATTTAATTTATTATGTAAAATAATTTATAGTATGCAAATTATGCAGAGCTAATCATGAAGCAGAATTAAACTCAACAGCAGTGCTGTGGTGCATCCCTGAGCAACCTCTTCTCTCCCTTTCTGTGTGTGCAGTTACTGTTAATCTTTGCAAGTGACACATTAGCTTCCTCAAAATCTCCACAGGTTCTTAAGAATTTCTCCTAAATAAAAACAACTAGGCAAATTTAGAATTTATAGCCCAACTATTTGCAAAATAGTATCATAACAAAAATTCAAAGACCCAAACTGAAGCTGTTCAAATGTGATCTAAGGTAAAATTCCAAAATACCTCAACCTTTCAAACTCCTTTATCCAACTGCCCAGAAAAAAAATTCAAAGGCCAAGAAGCTGTTCATGTATTTCAAGAAACTGTTTTTTTTCTGAGGAAAAGAAAAGGAGTAATTGAAATCTAGGCTTATACCAGTGACTTCACTTCAACTTTAATTAATGGTGCTTTACATGGACCTCACACATTTTAAGAAAGTAAAACTTAAACAATTAAGAAGAAAAGGCGCCTTTACTCCAAATAGTCATAACTTGATTTTTTTTTTTTTGCAAATCTTACAAATAGGCTAGGGACAGACATTCAAAAAGCCTGAGCCTGAATTGATTCAATCTTTGCAGGTTAGTTTAACCTGTAAAGCTTGAACCAATTCAGAGGTGGACAGACATTCCCTTTTCATTCCAGAAATGCAGGCACAATGCAAACTGGGGGGTGCTAGAGCAGCCCCCCTCCCTTCCCTTCCACAGAACTGAGCTGAGGGGAGGTGGTGTGGCCAAACCCCAGCAGGACCCTCAGACTAGCCCAGTAGGGAACTGATAACAGTGTTTATCACCCCTAACTCACTGTTTATCACTCCATTAAGAAAACAACAGCTGGACATTACCAGCTACCTTTCAATTCTGCCTTTGTCACAGTATAGCCAGCATGTGGTCTGCTAGCTAATACACAGATACCTCTCAGCAAGGCAGAGGGGAGGGGGGAATTCCTGCCTATCAGGGAGTGGGAGGGAGGAAGCAGTCTGCAAGCTCCAGCCAGGGGCCAGCTCTGCTGTGGAACAGAGCACCCCGCCCACTCCAGAGAACATGCCTGGATGCTGGTTTAACTTAAACCAGCAAGGGGTCTGGGACAGACATTGCATAAACCAGTTTGACCCAAATCAGTTAAGTGTGATACTGCATTCAACCAGCGTTATGTTCTGTTACAGGTTTAAACCAGTTTCTGATCATTTACACCAGTTTATGTGTAATGTCTGTCCCTAGCCATAGTGAACGAGATGAAAGAATTCATTTTTAAAGATGCACTGCCATCTTTTTGATTAACACCTGAAAAAAAGAATTAAACTCAAGAGAAGTGCTATGATGAGCACATGACCTATATGTTTAATTAGATATTGTACATTGTATTTTATAGTTCAAGCAAACATTACTTTTGGGAGGTAACTGAGAGACTTGATCATATAACTTACTCATAGATTTTTTCAGGATTCATTATGGAAATATTAAAACTACAAACTGAGGAAGCTAAAACACTCGTGAAGTTCAGACTTATTTTATCCTTAACTCTTTCCTCTGCATTATGGAATTCCAGGGGGAACACTATAAAATCCTGTCACTCATTTTTTTATACAATTCCACAAGGCTTTCTTCAGAGAACACACTTACTTTCATCATGTTTTCAATTATTAATCCATTCTTTTCCTGAAGATAAAATAAATTAAAAAGACATGCTCCGGGAATGGGAGGGAGGCACTTTGATTAAAGTGGTTCTGAGGGCACCAATACACGTGCATCGAGGCTGCTCTGATATGCTGTAATTAATCAAGTCTGCCTAATCATGGTAACTCCAGCAAACTCCAGCATTATGTGCATCAGCATCTCCATGCTGAAAAATGGTGGTAGGGATGCTTTAACTAAAGCTCGTTTGACACGCCCCTGCTGCCATTACTCAGCACAGGGATACTGATACACATGATGCTTTGGGTGCTTTAATTAGATAAACTCTTGGACCTGCTGTAGTTAAAGTGTTCTGTGCTTAAAAATGGCAATGGGGGCACTTTAGCTAAAGCTTGTTCATCACCATTTTTAAGAACAGGGGCACTGACTGATACAAGATGCTGGAGTACAGTAATTACCATGATCCAGACTAAATTAATCGAGCCCACTCACACACACTGTAATTACAGTGCGTTGGGGCAGCCTCACTGCTCGTGTATAGGCATCCATTAATAATAGGTCCTGACCAAAAAGCTCATGCAGCAATCTGGGAAGAGTGCTGACCACTGGACAGTAGGGAGGAGCTCTCTCTGCACTTGGGTGGCAGCTGCTGCTACAGTAGCATGGGCACAGGCTACAGCTGAGAAGCAAGCTTGCTTCACTGGCGGCAGCAAGAACACCAGAATGCCCCTTCCCTAGGAGTCTTTTTCTAGGCTGGTACAACCCTGTGATACCCAGGAACAGAAGCTAGGCAGCTCTGCACACCACAGTGTGTGGGTGGGAGAAGCAGAATGGTGTCCCACTCTGGTATTTTACCCTGAGGATTCCTGCAGCTGATGACAGTGAGCCTATTGGTCAGCTGCAGCAGGCCCACAGTGAGCTACCCCTGGTGCCCTGTTCCTGGGGAAGATCTTAGAAAAGTTTATTAAGGAGGCCATCCTTGAGGGACTGGCCCAGGCTAACATTCTAAGGGATAGCCAGCACGGGTT
>NW_017728906.1:165057822-165072257 GCF_001723895.1 Crocodylus porosus
TTCAAGCACCTACATTGAACACCTTCAAGAGCAAATTGGATGCTTATCTTGCTGGGATCCTATGACCCCAGCTGACTTCCTACCCTTAGGCAGGGGGCTGGACTCGATGATCTCCCGAGGTCCCTTCCAGCCCTAATGTCTATGAAATCTATGAAATCTCCCAGTAGCATATCTAGGGATGGTAGGGAATAGAACTACCTCCCACAGCAAAAATCCCAGGGGGGTGGGGAGGGGGACAGAATGCTCCCCTTATGCACTATCAGATGCAGGGCTACCTGGCTTCTATGGGTGGCTGGGTGGTGCAGTACTCCACCTACATAATAACACTTGTAAGGCAGGGAGTGATTCTGGCACCCCCACTAAGTTGGTGCTCAAGTTGGGTGGCCCACTCATCCCACCCCTTGTTATGCTACTGTTGACCAATACCACCATTACACCAAAAAAATGAGGTAGCAATAGCTTTTGCTGCTACTGCCAACATAATGTCATGTATCCAATCTGGGAATTAATCAATGCATAAAAAAACCTTACATTTGCATAGGGGTTCTGGGCTCTTAACTTTAACATCTGGTCATATTCACTGCCTTATTTTAGTATGAAGGCACCTGAAACACTCAGGCTTCAGCCTCCAAAACCAACGTATTATTCTGGCTCTATGCACATATCTGTTCTACTGTTGAGGTAGTCCCTCCAGAGAACCCCTCTTCCTGTCAAAAAAGAAAAAAAGGAGGCAGCTGAATTAGTAAACTAGAAAAATATTCCTCCACGGGTGGCATGGCCAGAGCAGAGCCCATGTTGGGGGTTGGTGTAGTCTGCCTGCCACGGGCTCAGGCTCCCCACCCTGCTGCCCTCTCCCCACAGTCTCTACAGCTCAACACGTGAGATCTGGCAGGGCAGAGCAGAGCTGGGCGGGTAAGCTAGTTGCCACTGCAAGCCCTGCACCACCCTTGCGAGGCACCACCTACCTGCCCAGCAGCAGTAGGGGGCACTACTCTACACTGCCACCCTCACTGCTGCTGCTGGGCGGGCAGGGGACACTGTGCCAGGGCAGCATGGGGATTGCAGTGGCAATGAGCTTCCCTTCTTGGCCCTGCTCTGCCCTGCCACACCGGGTCCTGACTGCTGGGCCACAGAAGCCAAGGGGGGAGGGCAGCAGGGTGGGAAGCCCAAGACCGCAGTGGGCAGCCCACTCTACCTCCATCCCACACAAAGATCTGGGGGGCATGTGCCCCCATGCGCCACTAGTAGTGCACACAGCAACAGGGAGCCATCCTCTTCTCGGCACCCATACAAGCCACCCATGGCCCCATTCCACTCCCTGCCAGGGCCCTGCAGATGCACATTCCAGGCCTGGACCCTAAGCCCCATCAACTGCCCAGCTGGGCAACAGCCCCAGCCCTGCCCAACTCCCTCTCTCCCTCCCTCTCCGTATGGAGGCCTCAATCCCCGCCCCTCCCCCCCACACTTACCTGCAAGAGCTGCTCATATATGTTCACATGGTGCCTCTGCCTTTTTCCCACTCCCCCCAGCCCTTTGCAGGCTGGAACTCTGCCAGCCTGCAGAAAGTTCTTTGTAAGTAAATCTACATCTTATTGGCTAATGCATCTCTTTTACTGGCCAATCCAGCAAGACTATGCCTGAATGTTCTGATGCAGCCCAATTCATGACACTGTCATTTTAATAAAAATATCTTTCAACTAAAAATGTGTCATTTACATTCTAATGCTAATCCACTTCAGTCCTATTTAACAGCCATAAAAGCCAGTATCAGCTTGTCAGCATTTCAATGTCCCTACATAATGTTAATTGATTTTAGTAAGCATTCCTTCTTCTTACCAATGTATAACAAAATTCTCTCACAGCAATGCCGATCCACTTCGAGTATACTGGAGAAACCAACTAGAATAGGATGTGGATTCTTTGATTTGTTGAAAATTTCCTAGTCTTGAAGCAAACACTTTAATACTGTAGTATAGCTTTCATTGGACTATTTTGTTTCCTATATTTAAAAGATTGTTTACATTTTTTGAAAATATATTACTTGAAATATATTACACTAATCTGACTAGCACTTTCAAGCTAGTCAAAGTCAGATATTTTGCAGCAACTCGGCACAGCCACTTAACACAAGTTAGTCAGGGTTGCTGCTGGAGTAAGAGAGCTATGGAATGCACTAGGTTCAATTCTCTATTGCCTTGTACCTTGTGTGATCTTTGAACATCTATACAAGTGGGTGTCAAATGTCATCCTTTCAATCCAACCACACTAAACATACACATTGTGAGTGAAAAAGTAGACACATGGAGACCTGGGTCCCTGCAAATCTGCCTGATGTATTTATTGGGATTTAATAGGCAAAATTCTCCACTTCCAGTCTGTAGTGCTAAACCAAACCCTTTAAAAGTAGGTCAGTAACCTACAGCCTGCAGAACCTGGGGATCAGGCCCACTGTGCCATGGTTTCTGGCAACATATGGTGATGGCACACCAGTCTGGGACTCTGATGGAGAGGGTGTCCTGCCTGTACCCACCACAATTGGGTGGAACAGGCTCCTGCAGAGATTTAGGTGGCCAGGTGATGAGCAACTGAATTCAACCTGAGCTGGGTCATTCCAGCCCACCCCCCACCCAAAAACTTTGCCAACCCCTGCTTTAAAGAGTGCCAAGAGGTAAGAAATTGCAGGGCTTTGGGATGAAGGATTGCTCACTGTGGTTGTAAAAGATCCTGGGCATTTTTCAGAAGAGATGAAGGACTAAGAGATGAATAAATTACATCAGATAAGGGGGGATGGGAAGGAAGACAGCTGATTTGTAATAGATTTTCGGGTGTCTAGATCAGTCTAGATTCCTGTTGGGGATATACACCTCTTTTGAAAGTCCTACAAACATGAGATGTTTTGTATTGACACAAGGGAGCTTTTTCAAAAATAACACAGCACTTATTATTCAACTAGAATACAGTATTTTAAAGTAATTTCACTAGAATGGAAAAATAAGACTCATACACATCCACGGCTATCAGCATTACTGCCTGCTCTGCCCCATAACCTCCAGGATTTCATGTTTCTTTCTGCACTTTAACACAGGCTGCTCAGACCTTGAGACTTTGTTTCAAGATTTAGTCAAGGTGGTTCCATATATTCCACTTCTCTAATTTTTTTTAAAACTGAAAAGCCAATGTCCAGTCACTGCTCTTTGACTGCATCTTCAAAACAACTCCTTTCATATATTAATGGCTGTTAATAGTATATTTATACCAACCCAGACTTGCCTAGTACTTCTAAGATTCCTACCATGACTCCATCCTTATGTACTAGTAGTTCACAATACAGAGTGAACAGGTAAAGAGGCACACACATTTTTCATGAAATTAGAAACTCCCCATGTCCTCCACAAGTTAATAAATAGCTATATTGGGGGTTGGGTTTTGTTTATGTGTTCATTCTAGGTTATGATGTTTTGATTATACTCAGGTCTGTACTCAAAAAAAGTGTTTATATGATAATGCTTAGTGTAAGGATAGCATATGCTGTAGTCTGCTCTTTCTACATTTACTACTGCATACTATATTTGCTAAATCAGAACTGTAATCCCACTGGTCCTATGTTTCATAGCACAAGGCTGTGCAAATCGCTTTATCAGAAAAATGTGACAGGGCACTCATTTGGTTTTTGTGTTTTTTTACTCGTTGCAGTAAAACCTGAGCCATCATAATGCTTTCCAGTTTCCTTTTTATGCATGGAACAAGAGCATTATACACAGAAGCCAAAATCTGCATTAGGCTTCCCAATCCCCCAGCTTGATAGTGCTCAGAGGATTAGAGTCCCACTGATTTTACCTGGAAATGCCTGCCTTAAAAACGTACCAAAAGAAAGGTAAATCAAAGCTGTTTTATTTCAGTTTAGTCATGAAGGCAAAAAGGAAACACCCCCAGTATTAACATAGTACATTTAGGTTATTTTTAAAATAACTAACATTAAATGTGCACATGTGTATGTAGGTAAGTAATGCTATTGTGTAAACTTATGATGGAGGAAAACCAAGTCACTTGGGATGATATTTCCTTATTGATCAAAATGAAAAAACACCCTGCATATTCTCCAGTTCCTTCTGTATCTTTAGTTGACTTGAGAAGCAGAAGATGCAAGTTTTTCAACTCTATTCAGACCTCCAAAAATCTTTTTTTTTAAATTAAAGCTTTCAAAATTGGGTATATGGGTCATGGAAAGTAATTTCTTAAAACTAATTACACAGAGGACGCATGGTGGGAAGGGAAATAAAATAGACCTTGGAGGGCCATTACCTGATCCTGAGTCTACTGTAATCTCCTAATTTAGGACCCAATCCAAAAGTAAATCTATATCAATAGAAAGATGTAATTGTTTTTAAGGGCTCACCAAACCAGAGGCCAAAAAGCCCAAGTCACCTTGAATCCTGATACCCACAAAAATCAGTATTGAAAGAAAGGAAGAAAAAAATGTTTCTTTCATGACAGTTACAATCAAGACTAGCAACTAGAGATTTCTGCCTTTCAACATGGTTAAAAAAAACAGGAAAAATGCTTATACAAATTTCCCTTCCAATTTATGGTTGCTGACATAACTTGTGAAGAATACATCTCCAGCAGGGCTCTGGAACATGGCGTGGAAAATATTTCAATAATTAGAAATCTCAGACTGAGCCAATAACTCACTGACAGCTCCTCTCCCACCCAGGCTGAGCAGAAAGGTGACGAGTGATCAGGAATATAATGCAGGAAGGTCTCAGTCCCTCTGTCGCTATCCTTGGGAATATGAGAGTGGCAGCTTCAATGAAAGTGCTTTACAGATGAAACTCTTCCTCTCATTCTACCTAACCAGAGCATAAGGATGGCAAGCAAGATTCTAACATGACACGAATGGGCATATCACCAGCAAAATCATACACTGGAATCTGCTAATGTTAAAGCCAATCTAACTGTCTGCCTACTTCTCCACCGTCTCTCACAAAAAGACGGATGATCTCAGATGCAAATATAAATTTGCACCAGTCATACATATTAATTTAGTAAAATGTCTGGATGCTGTATAGAGTGAGCCAAGATAGATGTTGCGTTCTTATTTTAGCATCTTGACTTTTAAAGCAAATTGTGCCAAATATGTTTCGGGGGAGTCCTTAACAGTGCAAGAAATACCTTTCATTTGCAAGGTTCAGTGAAGAAGTCAACATTTAATCATTAGTGCACTGTGATTATTGCTTCTACTGTCAAACAAGGAAAACTATTTCCAAACTACATTACCAGCAGCCTGAATGAATCTGGTACTAATAGTGTTTTCTTAACTGTTAACTTTAGTTATTGTTAGTGAAAAAGATGGATTATAGCAAAAATAATTCCCTCTTCCATTAAGAAGAAACTGATACCTAATATCGCCATGTATTGCATAAGTAGTTATCAAAAAGGTGCAACATGTACTCTAATATGATACCATCAGTTATTAATATTAAAAGAAAAGGAGGTACATAGATAATACAAAAGGTCTGTGCCATATTTGTTAAAAAGAGTCTTAACAATCTTCTCTCTGAAGAATTGTCTCAGTTCTCAAAAAGAAAACGACAACAAGGACGTGGGTCTCTGTAGGTAAAGAATAACTGGAAGTGACTTATTAACAAGAAAGCTGCCAGAATCACCCCACACAGTTTGCCCGGCTCCATTGTCCTGGCCCACAGCACAGCATCCCTGCTGGGAAGAGGCTTGAGCTTGCAGGAAACCATGACAAGGGTCTGCTGCCCCATCAGGGTCACTCCTCCTTTGCTGCTCCAGCAGCAGGGACAGGGAGGCCAGAGGCCAGTCGGCATGACCCCCTTAGACAAGGGGGCAGGGAGCGGGTTGATTTCCCCCCTCCCTCCAGTGTCTAGCAAGGAAGGAGCTTATTCACCTGTTCACCCCATGCAGGGAGTGATCAGCAGAGGTGAAAGCTGGGGCTGGCAGACCCTGGCTACAGTCCCCCAGGGTTAGAGGGGGGACAAGGAGAGGAGAATTAAACCTCCTCCCTGGCCAGTTCACTTGTGGCTACTGCCGGCCCTGGCCATGCCCCTCAGCACAGCTTCTCTGTAACTGAGTGCATGCTCCAGTGCCCCCCAGCTTCTGGCCTGAGATGCTACAGGCATGTGCCTGCATTTCCTGAAAGTCTATTTACTTGCAAGGTGGTTCAATCTAGGCAGGTTAGACTAACCTGCAAGAATTGAATCAATTTAGACTCTGGCTTCTTGAATGTCTGTTCCAAGCCTTATAGATAGAAATAGTAAAATACTTTCTGTTTCTCACTCTTGGTGGTTTTGCTCTACTCCCTTCTCCTCCAAGAGCTGAGCTCTGAGCTTCCCTGGGGACCTTGGTCTCAGTGGGTGCATCTACACAAGATAGTTTCATAGTTGGTAGGGTCAGAAGGGACCTGATCAGATCATCAAGTCCGATCCCCTGCCACGGCAGGAAAGAGTACTGGGGTAAAACAACCCCAGCAAGGTGTTCATATAGGGTAGGAGCCAGCACCACTTCTCTTGGAAGTTGGTTCCAGATCCTAGCCACCCTGACAAGGAAGTAGCGCCTCCTGATATCTAGTCTGAATCTACCCTCTGCCAGCTTGTGACCGTTATTTCTTGTCACTCTCGGTAGTGCTTGGGGGAACAGGGACTCCCCCAATGCCTGCTGGTCCCCTCTGACTAGTTTGTAAATGGCCACCAGATCCCCCCTCAGCCTTCTCTTGTGGAGACTGAACAGGTTCAGGTCCTTTAGCCTCTCCTCGTAGGGCCTGCTCTGTTGACCCCTGATCATGCGAGTGGCCCTCCTCTGGACCTTCTCCATGTTGTCCACATCCCTCCTGAAATGCAGCACCCAGATATTTATTGCAGTTGCCTAATTAGCTCTGCAGTAAAATCTCAGCACCTACAAATGTGGCCCGATTAGGCTACAGTAAATAAATTAACTCCGTGACAGATTAGTACTTGTAAACACAAGTACTATTCTGCAGTGGCATTTAGTGTGCCACAAACCATGTGTAGATGCTGACCGGGCTGGCTGGAGCACAAGGGTGCTTCAGTGTGGGGGCTGCCTGCCAGCTTGCCCCACACTGGAACACCCTCATACCCCAGCCACCCTTCTGCAGCAGATTGAGCTGGCTTGGAGCAGCCCCAGGCTGGCACGCTGATCTCTGGTACTCAACCAGGGGTGCTCCAACCCAGCTCAACGTGCTGTGGTCCTGGGCACACATGCAAACAGTGTGCCTAAGAGCAATAAATTCCAGTGTGAACTGTGCCAGGCTTTAGTCAAATTAATTGCACATGTAGATGTGCCCAGTGGAACTTAAGTGAACTGACTGCAATCCAATCATGAAAAGGTTGCGCACATGCAAACGGCCTACCTATGTGGTTCTTTTTGCAGTATCAACTCATTAATGAATGGATTAATGATGGATGGTTCTGCTTTTTGCAATTACAAAACAGTGATCCCTATTACAAGATCCAAGTTCAAAATAATTACACACCACTAGTACTGGAGATACAACTGTCATTACTCTGTATTTGAATAGGTAATGATTGCAATATCTGAGGTATCACTATTTACTGTTAGCAAATATCAGCCAAAATGTAGAAACCAAAGCCAATGGTTACAGGACCCAATTCCTTCCTACCCTACCTGACAAGATGGCTTTCAGAATAATAAACGAAAAAAATAGCTGTGTTTTTTAAGGGACGTGTAATCACACAGGCTGCTGAAAGATGTGGGGAGAAAACAAAAAAACAAACAAAAAACACACTTTACCAAAAGCGGCAGGCACATTACTTCAACCTGGCTCCAAAGCATCCGTACAGATCACGCACTTCAGCCCGAGGGGGTTAGCACTTTTATCTAAAGCCAAGTCAATCAGCTATTAGATAAAAAGCACCCAAAAAGCCCCACCAAAGCACCTGATCTATACACATGTTGGGCAAGCCACATCCAAATAATGTGCTGCATCATCTGAGCAGATGCTGGGCTCGGTGTGAAAGTAAGTATGCCAAGTTTACAGTGCCATTGGGGGGGAGGGGTGTCACATATATAAACAGCCATAAGAAACCACACACCCAGAACAATTTTGATATTTAAATATTACAACTTGAGGGACAAAATTTGACGTGGGGGGGAAAAAAAAATCAGTATTCCAGGCTCCAAAGCATTATAGTAATTCAAATGCAAAGTATGTCTGCCTATTTCACTAGAATTTCTAAAAAAGAGTTACTATTTGCCAATTTTCACACAAAAACATCACCAATGGAAGGGTTTATATGCCAACAATATGCTTCCAAACGGTGCTTACTTTATATTCATAACAGAATTTCTATAGATAAGCACAAGTTGGGAAAATACAAGTTATACTGCAAGCAGTTTAATTTTCCCTGGGGAGAATGAGATGCCAAATTGTGATAGAACCCCAGGAGCCCCAGAGACTAAATTACAAGTCACTAGACATTATATGGTAAGTCCAGTAGTTTTTTCCCCCCTGCCAGGAGGACCATGGCTCAGTTACTCCATCTGAAAATCACAAAGACCTTGCTAATTTACAATTATTTTCCGTTTGGGTCCCATCTTTGTGGTAGCTGGCTTCCCACTCACTGAAAGCCATAAATTATTTGCAAACCCCCCACAAATGTCTATTATGAATATATTAGCTATTCTCTTACCTTCAGAACTCAATACCAACCAGAATCATTCTTATGATGCTCTTTTCCACACTCTATTTTCTGTACCTGCCATGCCATTCAAAGTAGTTATAGTTCATTTTCCCCCCATTTTAATGGGGGGGGAGAGGGGGACAATACAGATAAAATGCCTCCTTTCTTAATAAACAACTTGACCCAGTAAGATAAATGATCTAAGGGTTTTCTGTGACCCAGCCCAGATAGGGAGATTCACTACACCACTACAATTCAGTTCATTACCCATTCTCCTTGGTTGTGCTTTCATCAAACAATTGCAGGCAACTTCGGTGGACAGACAGCCACAGATTAAATTCAGCATTCAACTAGCAAATGAAAATATCAGTATAACTGGACCAGCTGAATCAGAACTATTTTTTTTGCTTAGGAAGCTAGGAAAATTGGACCCCTATTGGAATACGTGGTACCAGTGATAAAATGTATGTGCCCTTGACATCTGACGGAGAAAGTCTTAAACCTGAAATGTTCCAGCTCTTCTCTTACTGAACTATGGCACATTGTCTTTGTCCCTGAGAAAGGGCCATTGGCGGTATTTATGAGAGAAAATAAGGAAGATCCGTTAGCCTGGGATTTGGGAGACTAGGAATGAGTTCCCCACTCAACGTCTATTGCTTCTGTCATTGGAAAGTTCCCTTGGGTAACGATGAGCAGTACTGAGAAAGCAGATTGTGAGGATTTGTGATATGATATGATTTCAGCTAGCTAAGCAGCCTACAGTAATTGAAGAAAAAGAAATTAACAAAATGGATCATTATTTCACTATCCAATCAGCATATATAGATACAGGATTCTCACTCAATGTGCATATGATACATTTGCTAAAATTAGAAAGATGGTTTTAATTACTGTGTTCATAGAATCTCAAAATTCAGGAGCTTAACTGATAGTGTTGCTATGGAAATAAGTTTAATTACTGCAAGCTAACCAATAAACTTCTCAGTATTGCTGTCTTTACAGACAATCTCTGCTACTGAAAGTTCCCTTGAATGGAAATAAACATCTCTGATATTAATATTAATTTAATTTCAAAGGATCCAAAACAGACTATGCTAAGAAAATGGAACGAAGTAACAGAATCTAATGGATGGGAAAATAAATACATACATACATACAAACATACATCAATGAAACCATTCCAAAAAATTTAAAATAAATTTATATCAACATGGTTGTAACAGAGGGCTGTCCTGTGGCTGATCTCTACATCATCCTGCCATGCCTTGTTGTAATGAATATAATTAGATGGGTCTAGGCAAGAGGCTTCCCTCTTAATGCCCTAATACTCAGGGCATGCTACAAGACTCCAACCTCCCCATCACTGTGTCCCAAGCCTTGCAGGAGTTACTTTGCTGTTCTCAACCCAGGACTCCTCCCCTGGTACCAGACTCTGGCATCTGTCCCTCTCTGGTGACATTCTCTCTGACCGTGGTTTGCTGCGTCTCTCCCCCTGATGCCACTCTGTCCCTCTCTCCCTTGCCTGGCTCTCTACACCTCTTCCTCTAGCACCTAGCTCTCCACGCCTCTCTGTATCCCTCTCTCTCTGGCGCCTGGCTCTGCATTTCCATCACTGCCCAGATCATATGCCCCTTTCTCCGAGCACCATCACGGCCTCCAAAGCTCTCCTTATAGTCTCATCCCAGTCCTCTGGTCCAAACAAATACAAGCATAAACCCCTAGGCTGTAACACACACCAACAATAAATATAAACACTCTGTCCCTTTAAGAGGACAAACTTCCAACCTTCAGCTAGCATACCCCTGTCCTGGGGTACCTGAGAAGCTCCTGGAGTTGTACTGTACTTAGGTTGTCAAACAGGCAGCACCAGGTCTCAGGTAACTCCCCATACAGTAGCTCCTTGCCTTAGCCTTTGGCAGAGAGCCTCCTAGCTACCTCCAGGCTGAGCATACACAGGGCCCTGCTGCTTTCCCAGCACCTACCTGCCTGCAGGTGTGACCCAATTGCTCCATCAGGCTGTTCCCCGGGTTACCCCCAGCTAGGGAAGCTCTGCTTAGCCCATTGAGCTCCCGGGTCAGGCTGCTTCAGCCTTAAAGGAGCAGAAATATCTTAGTCTCCTGGTACAATGGTATTTGAAACACACTTAATAAGTCTGATTAACTCAGTAGATTCTGAAAACTGTAAGTACTTCTGTCTTCTTGCCACCATTCCTCCATATTGCAGGACTACACTGAAAGAAGAAAATCTAGGACAAAAACAGACAGGTCTGTCCAGAACTTTCCTTTCCCTGGAGCGAAATTTGCATTATTTGGTGAATAGCTGAACTTTATAAATATAGTTATATGTACATATAAATAAGGGTATGAACAGGCAAATAAATGTGTTCACTATTCACTGTCTTTCATTTAAATGACTTTAAAGGACTTTCATTAATTATATCATTCATGTCCCGGGAAGCTGCAGCAATGCAGTCAAAGGAGCAGGATGACCATAAGTACTCCATGAACCACAAACAACAAACAGATTGTGAATTCTTTGGAAATCACCACAAACTATTTTATACAAAGTATTTCCACAACTCGGAAGTGATTTGAAAATTATTCACCAGCAGCAAGAAGTCCAAGTTTATGAAGAGAGGCAAGGATTTTTGGGAGGACAATATCTTTTATTGGACCAACTGCATGGTTGGAACAAAGTTGGACAAGCTTTCTAATACCAGGTCTATCTGAAGAAGAATGGCTTCCAGTCATGAGCTTGTGTAACTATTTCAACCATGAAATCAGACTAATAAAAGATATTACCTCTAAAAAATCCTTGCCTCTCGCATAATTGCTAGATCAGTATGGCTACTATGAACAATGCATACCCCTGGCGGCTCAGGGGGCATGGCAGCACTGGCAGTGGTAGGAGAACGGCTGCAGCAGTGGCAGCAGCAGTGCAGTGGCAGTGAGCTCCCGCAGATACCACCAATGCTGTCGGCAGCAGGGGGAGGGGGTGGCAAGCACCGACCAGGGGTCGGTGAGTACCTGCAGATGTTGCCAGCAGTGGTGGCAGCGACCAGCGGCAGTTGCTGACCACCCGCAGATGCGGCAGACAGTATCAGCAGTGTGTGTGTGGTGGGGGGGAAGAAGCAAGCAGTGACCACCTGTAGGTGCTGCTGACACCTTTTCGTAGGGTATGTGCACCGCCACGCTCAGGGGGTGCACATACACTTGTGTTCACCCCCTACAGGTCGCTACATCACTCCAACACAACATTTATTAATTTATTCGCAATGAACAATTCAAACAGCTCTAATAAAAAAAAAAAAAAGGAGACCAAAAAAATCCAAAGTGAACATAAACCCTTCAGTCCTTAGAAGTAAAATGCCCTATTTGGTCAGCTAGAATCTGAACTTTCTTGCATCAAATTTTACAATAGCATTATTCCATTGATTTTAACTGAGTTACTCTCAATTTTCCGCAGCATGAAAAGAGAATCAACCCTTAAGTCCCAAAGGAAATAAATATATTGTTCACTTCAGAGACATTAATATTTTATGTTCTGGCTTCTACACTCCTGTTATGTTTTAAGGACTTCCAAAATAAATTTATAAAAATGAACATTTGCCATATCATTCTTTAAACAACTTTACTGATCTCACAGCAATTGTAAAATAGAAAAAGGACCTCTGCAGCATAAAATGAATCTGGTACATATTATAGAAACATGTCTAGTGGATTCAAACTTGAGCAACTGTAGCAACTTGTATGCTAATATGCTAGGAATTTTGGTCCTCATGAAGTTTCATACGGTACTTTCTTACATGTAATAAATCACTTCATAGATTCATAGTTCAGGGTCAGAAGGGATCAACAGATCATCTAGTTTGACATCCTATATATCAAAGGCTATTACATTTCAATCAGTTACCCCATGTACTGAGTTCAATAATTTGCATTTGACTAGAGCATCACTTGATCTAGCAAAAGCTGCATCTTCCAGAAGGGCACCCATTTTTAATTTTTAAGACCTCAAGAGATTCAGAACTCACCACCTTTCATTGTAGTTTGTTCTAATGGTTCAAAAAATAAAAAAATTAAATTAAATTAAAAAGGGGGGGGGAGCATGCAGGGTCTTTTCAAACTGAATTTTGTCTGACCTAAACTTCCAGACAGTTTCCCTTTCTCTGATAAATTAAAAGGCTCTTTAGTTCCTGTTTTTTTCCTTATGTAGGTAATTAAGTGCAATTAAGCCACCTCCTAATATTACTTTTGATAAGATCAATAAACTACTGGTACATCACTCACTGATGGTGTGGCTCCTTAATGCAGAGAGTGCAAGGTTTCAACTTCTTTTTTTGTGGACACCAGTACTGCACACAGTATTCCAGCATCTAATGCTATATACCAAACTGAAATAGCCCCCCTACACCTCTTCAATATTCCCTTGTTTATACACCCAAAGATTAAACTCGGAACATATGCTGAGGTTGAGCTACTTGACCACCATGATCCCAAAATAATATACAGAATCACTGTCTGACAGGGTAGTCCCTCATTCTTTTAGTACTGCATGCCTTGTTCCTCAATGTACACCTTTTCATTTGGCTGTATTAAAATGACTAGGGGTGTACCAATAAAGATTTTTGGGGCTGATACCGATAGCTGATATTTAAGGAGATATATTGGCTGATACCAATCCGATTTCCAATACAGCTACCTCCAGCTGGTAAGTCCGATGTAGTGGAAGGGGATGGGGGAGGGAAGGGGTGTGGGAGGGCACAGATCAACAGCCCCCACAGCGAGGGTTGGGGCAGGGGCAGGGGCAGGCACTGCCCAGGTGGGGCGGGGCAGGGGACGCAGAGCCATAGCTCATGGGGGAGGAGGGAAGAGCCGGAGCTGCGCTTCCTGCAAAGTAATGTAAAAGGAAGTCAAAATGCAAAATTTCAATTTAAACACAATTCTGAATAAAACTATAGAATCCAAAATATACCATAATTGATGAAGGAAGTCCACTCAATCCACAAAGTAGATGCACATGAATAAAACCAAACAACAGAGTTCCCTGATGTCGGCAGTGAAATTTCAGGTTGATGCAGCATCCTTCTAGCATCACCAGCACCTGCTCCAAGCCCAGCCCCCGCTGAGAAGAGCCCTGTGCAGCCTTGGCTGCAGCGCACCCTGCCCTGTGCAGATCTGGGGGGCACGTTCCCCCCACACTGTGCCCTCCCGGTATGCAAACAGCTGCAGGAGCCACTCCCCACCCCCCCAAGCTGTGGCTCTGCTCACCCAGCCCCACTTGATCAGTGCCTGCCCCTGCCCCCTCCCTCACTGCAGGGGGGGTGATCTGCTCCCCCACACCCCTTCCCTCCCCCTTCCCTTTCCACTGCACCAGACTTACCAGCTGGAGGCAGCTCTCCACACTGCTGAGCTGTGCTCCTTGCTGCCTGAGTACTATGCTGTGGCTGCACACAGCACAGGCATTATCAGCCAAATTATCAGACCCATCAGGCTGATATCTGATACAGCCAGCTTTCTTTATATTGGTACTGATTTGATATCTGACCAATGTACCAGGAGTTCGCCCGGGTTAACCAGGAGTTCACCTGAGAACTGGCTGAGGCCGCATGCTCCAGGACCGTGGTTGTCATGGGTGACTTCAATTACCCGGACATCTCATGGGAGGATCACTCAACAAAATCCAAGCGGTCGCAAAGCTTCCTCTCATGTGTGGATGACCTCTACCTGACTCAAGAAGTCTATGGGCCAA
>NW_017728906.1:165073302-165118773 GCF_001723895.1 Crocodylus porosus
ATGGAGCCAATTTCCCAGGCAGCGGATCGTGGTGGACCCAAGGCCACAATTGGCCAGTTTTGCCAAGAGGTGATCATGGGATACCAGATCAAAGTCTTTTTTGAAGTCAAGATATATGGCATCAAACTCTTCTCCCTTGTCCAGGTGATAGGTCACCTGGTCGTAGAAGGTAATGAGATTGGTCAAGCAAGACCTGCCTACAATAAACCTATGCTGGCTATCCCTTAGGATGTTGGCATGGGCCAGTCCATTAAGGATGGCCTCTTTAATAAACTTTTCTAAGACCTTCCCCAAGAAAGAATTGCTTAGGCTAGAGACAAATTACACAATTTAGTATAACTGATCAAAACTGGTACAAATCTGTAGCACTACAGAAGTTCAGCACATATAACCCACTTTTAAAATGGCCCAAATCGATTTAAGATAGACCAGGATGGATGCAGTATCCAACTTAACTTCATTAAGTTAAATCAGTTTATTACACTTCTGCCCTATATCGCCTCCATATTCAAGTTAACTCTCGGTCCCCCACAGCCCAAGATACTTTACACCTCCAGCACAACCCCCACTCCCCAGCCCCCACCTTACTCACAGAGTGGGCAGACTAGCCTTGGCCCAAGCTGTCTTCTCCAGTGGAGCAGGGAAGCATGCTGTAGCACCCCCAGCTTCTGGCCTGGGCCACTGCAAGCATGTGGCTGCTTTTCTGTAATCAAAAGTGAATGTCTGCTCACTTGCTGTTTGGTTCAATCTATGCAGCTTAGACTAACCTGCGAAGATTAAACCGATTCAGCCTCAGGTTTTTCAACTGACTTGTACTTAGGCTCAATGTGCAGATTACATTCTGCCATGGCTGAGCATTTGTAAAGATTGCAGCTCTTGATTAAGTGCTGTGCTGTTGGACTCCACATTCACATAGGGGGCTGTCCAAGATGTTCATCTTGTGAAATGTTCTTTTGAAGCATCCGTATCCAGAGCCCAATCTGTTCAGCTTAACCCATTCTTCTCTGTCGAGGTCATGCCCAACAGGAGATCTGTTTGGTGTTGGAATAAAATGCTGTAGGAATAGGTCTGATCTTTCCCAGAGGTCAGCCCACTCCATTGCTGCCCACAGGTTTGGTTCAGCATCCCATCTCTTCCAGGAGCTTATGGGCTTCATGTATAAATAATTTACAACTTTTAGGCCTCTTAATCCTCCTTAATTCAGGTCTTCAATTAAGAATTGATGGAGCAGGTGATTTTCATCATCTCTTGCCTCTAGTGCCAGTAATGATGTGAGGGTCTGTTTTCTTATAATCACTTGGTCTAATGCCTGAGAGTAGAGGGAATACATCTGTGTGTGTAAACTGTGCTTTCAGCTTATGGACTGACCTAAATGTACAGAACAGATGAAGCAGTTTTTTTTTAAGTAAACAAGATTCTTCCAACATAAGCACATAGCTGCATTACCAAGGAGGAAAAACATAGTTTACTGCACAGCCTGCTCACCCCACAAAACCAGTAAGCAAAACCTTTTAGGAACTAGGGAAGATTGTCTAAGAGTATCTCTCACCAAAGTCACTGATTTTTGCGTAGAAGTTCCAGCTCCATTAGCGAAATTAACTTGAAGGTGAATCCATTTAGTTTGCAACAGAGCTACAGAAATTGTCAAAGCATTGCAATGTTAAGGGTGGACTTAATGAGGCCCTCAGAGACAGATTTAAAAGTGCTGTTGAGACTGGAATAGCTACGGACTTTGCATCAAAGGATGCCACAGAATGACATGGAGAATTGCCTATGGAAATAGGAATAAGTGACTTATTAAATACGAGATGGAAGAGCCAGGGCAGGAAACAGCCTGATGTGTGAATTTTTCAAGGAGTCAACTGCTTACTGTGGGCGTGTTATCAATATGCAAGGCCTACATAAAGCTCAAGAAGAGATTAAAGCAGTTTTGGAAGCTGCACAGCCAAAAGATGTTTCACAACTTAGGCCTTTTCTAGGATTTATCAATTACTATAGTAGATTTGTACCAAGCTTAGTGTTGTATCTCTTGAATTATCTACTGCAAACAAACCACAAATAGGTTTGGTCACATGAGTTTAAGAAACCTTTCCTAGAAGCAAAAAGTCTGGTCACGTCCAATAGTGTGCTTGTTCACTTTACCCATCACTGGCTATCAAGCTACCATGTGGTGCATCCTCACATGGCACTGGAGCTGTTATATCACATATTATGGCCAATGATACTGGATGGTCCATAGCATTTCCACTGTGATCATGTACAGCAGCAGAATGGACCTGTGCACAAAGAAGCTTTTAGGTCGGCTGTGGGGAGTGAAAAAATGTAATCAAAACCTATATTGGTCACAGTTCAGCAACTCTTAGTCTCAAATCCCCATCCTAAGGAAGAAGGGTCCAAGTCAAGTGTGATACATGCACCGGCTGACTTTTTCTAGCTAGTTACTTTTATGACACTGATTACAAGAGAACATAGGCCCATGGAAATGCTGGTGGACTTTCAATTAGCTGTGAAAGTATAGTAGCAACAGAATCTACTGAAATTAACTTATTTTACCTGGCATATGCCATAGTGACCTATAGTATGATTGGACAAGAAACAAGAAAGTTCCCATATTAAGCCCAAAGCCACCCTGAAAGGCATGGGTGACTGGTGCCACCTTAGTCAGAGGGGGACATGTGCCCCCACCCAGCAACCAGTCAGCAACCCAGGGGTGTCCCCTTGTGGCCAATCCAACTCCGCACCTGGTGCTCACAGGGGGGACACCAGCACTCCTGCCTGTCCCCCCACCCATTGCCTAAGCAGAGAACGCAGCCAGTCAGGTGGTGAACCAGTGCTGAACGTGTGCACATGCACCCCCTATGCACTGCCACTGCTGAAAGGCTGCCTGTGAGAGAAGCAGCATGTGGCGCTGGGTGTTCTACGTGGCTCAGCTCCCATTCACTCTGTGCCCAGCTTCTCTCACAGGCAGGGTCCTGGTGGCAGGGAAGCCAAGCACATTCCTGGGACAGAGGTAGGTGCTGCAGGGAATCTGGCACTGGGAGCTGGGAGCAGACACAGCCTCAACTCTGCCCAGGCTGAGCCAAGCAGAGCAGCTCACACCACGGGGCACTGCAGACAGATGACACAGCCTCAGTCCTGCCTGTGCTTCCCCCTCCCCCTACAGGGAGTTGTGAAGGGGGTGGGGGGCTTTCCCTGCTGCTGGAACATTGCAGCACATACTGCAGCACTTGGAGACAGCACACCACCCTATGGGCTCAGCTCCAGCTTGCTGTCTTCGGATAGGAGGCAGGAAGATGCAGAGGATGTTAGAGCTGGGGCCAGGGCTGTCCAGGGTGCTGACAATAGCAAGCTGATGAGGCTGCTCAGTGAGGTATGTAGGCATTAACAGCTGCATTTGTAGATGCCAGCCTAAAACCCACTTACTGTGCAGTAAGTTACTGCATGTCAGCTTGCTCTGGTCAGCACCCTGGACAGCTCTGGCACCAGCTTTAACCTCCTCTCCATGTTTCTGCCTCCCGTCCAAAGAGAGCAGGCTGGAGCTGAGTCCATGGAGTGGTGTGCTATAAGTTACTGCACAGTAAATGCATATGTAGACATGCCATGTCAGTTTCAAAATGGCTGTGGGGGCATTTTATCTAGATCTTGTCAAATGAACTTTAGATAAAATGTCCTGTGGCCATTCTGAAATGTGTGGGGGCTTAATACACATGACAGTAAGCCATTTTAATTAGAGTAGCTATCCAGGAACCACTCTAATTAAAACACCAACCTCCACCCATGAGCATGTATATAGGCAGCCAAAGGTATTAACTAGCTTGGTTAGGGGTGGCCAGTTGTTGATCTACTGATCAACAAGTAGAACACCTTGTTAAGAAATGGATGGGATGCCAAGTTACAGCAGATGCCCAAACCAGCACCGTTACACAAGAGGAAGTTGCCATCCACTCCCTAACAATGGTTCCATATTAATTTTGCTGGGCCATTTTTAGGGAGGATACATCTAGTGGTGACAGATGCCTACTCCAAATGGCCAGAATGTTTCTGCATGTAAGCTACTACAGCAGCACAGACAATAGAAAAACTGCAAAGTCTGCTTGTGAGGACAGGATTTCCAGAAAAAGTTGTAACTGACAATGGCTTACAATTCAGTTCACAAAAATTTCAAGGATTCACGAGGTAAAGGGAATCCAGCACACTGCCTATGCACCATACTATCTGGCCACAAATAGAACAGTTTGCACCATCTTTCAAAAACACCTTACTCTCCATGGAAGAGGAGGCAGGATCACTACAGCAGAAGATGGCCTGCTTCTTGCTAGCAAGTTGGAATGCAGTCCATGCTACAATGAATGAGATGCCAGCAAGGTTTTTTTATGGGCCAAAATCCCAGGTCATGGTTAGGGCTTATTAAAACAGGGTTTGCAGCACCATTCTAGAAATGCCAAGAAGTCAGGCCGTGACAAGGGGATTAAGCCCCCCTCTGCAGCCACAGGTAAGCCAAAAGGTACCGGCTCATGATTTAAGAATTGGCAGTCTGTGGTTGTGACAGGTCAAACAGGCCCTCTGTCCTATGCAGGGCAGGTAATCCCTAATATTGTTTGGCTGCCACACTGAGAAATCATGAGATACAGAAGTAAGTGCCAAACAGACTACAGAAGCAAGTTGGAGCCCCACCTACTGAGCCATCAAGTTTGCAAGCTACAGCAACAACCACTAATGGTACACTATGAAGCAGCAATGCTGACCAGCCAATACCTAATAATGCAAGCAACCTACATCCAATGAAGAGACTTCTGAACCTAATACGTATAGAGGAAGGCCACCTCCTCTGGGCTGAGTAAGGGAGTGGTAGCCACTACCCAAGAAGGAAATTAAACAGAAACATGAACAAGATGTAGTTGGTGCAGCACACTGTCATGGAAATAGCCAAAAAGGTGATAAATGTTACAAAGAAAGGAAATACAAGGCACCTGAGAGACTTGCAGCCTGTGTGTTATGTCACTGTCCTATCAAAAGTTGGGGGGGAAGAGGGGAGTGGGAAGGGACAAGATGTGAAATATATGAATGCACTGAATCTGTATGTGCAAAACTGAAGTTATTTTCTGTTGAATCTTTTTAAAGGCAATGAACATGTATTTTTACTTTATGTTTATAAAATATATGCTTGTCAGTCTGACAGCATACTTGTGGCTGGAGTTATTTATCTGTACAGCAGTAACAGGTATGTACATTTTTTAAAGAGATTTTTGCTTTACATCAGGTATTTTGGAAGATGCTCTGATGTCGATGTCACAAAGCTGTTTGTACTCCCAAATGAAACATTTCAATTTAATTGGCTTCACTTGAAACAAACAGCATGTCTTGTTCTATTTAAAGCTTGACAGAGGAAGAACAACTCGTACTGATACAGAACAGAAATTATACTTGGTCCTGAAATCAAATATCCTATGTACATGTGATATTCTTGTGAAATAAAGGAGCAAAACTTTTCTTCAAAAAATCTTTGTCAAGTTCAGTTTGCTTTGCTGGTACCAATAGAAATCAAGTCAGTAATGGCCAAAACAGGTCTGTTAAAAAAAGGATTCTACAGAAACACTTGAAGGGGATCCCTTCACACAGATATCTCCCTCATCCACCATTGGAAAGGGAAGTGTGGAGGCAAGACACAGCAGATCTCCAGTGACAGCTGTCCATAGGTCTGTAGCTCCATGTAAAGAGTGGAAAAAGGACGTACATCATCTTATCCAAAGCCTTGCAGAAAACCAAAGGAAAAATACAGCAGATGGTATTCTACTGCAGCTTGCTCCCTGGCAGCTAGGCACCTCTCTTTAAGGAAGAGGCTGGAAACACCTGCCAGCTATGGCAAACCTTCAATCAACTGGCACACCATGAGGCTGAGGACACAGAGCCTCTCCTAAGGCAGCTTTGGCCTCCCATAGATCTCAAGGAAACTGGTGAGCTGGACAGCCAGCCCAGAGACTGTCCTGTTAGGAAGCTAGCTCCATCCAAAAGATAGAAGAAGAAAGAAAAACCAAGAAAAACCTTCATGTTCTCCTCTCAGCAAAAAGAAACAATCAGACCTTGTTGGCATATCTACTCAGTCAGACCATGCTAAAAAAGCACCACTGTAAAAAACACACTCCGCTTGCTTGCTCCTGCTCTATGTTCATCAAGTGCCAAATAAAACCGCTGTGTGGCAGCTTTCTGGCCTGCATGAAAAGCACACCCAGTACCACCCATCAGAGCACCTAAACCTGAGAGAGAGTGGCCACATGACATTTCTGGGCTCATGGAGTAGGAACAAGAAGGTGGTGTGTATTTTGTGCTCCCTAGTGCCAGCCAACAATCTAAACATGGCTTTTTTTCAGTAATGTTCACAAATACATTGTGTACTGGAACCATTTAACCCTTTGTGCAACTTCTTAGTAAAGCCCTTCTACTGCTAGGTTACCAAACCATGCATAAGCATTCATGTGGTAGCAAACACATGTACTACTGAAGTCTACTCAGAAGTCACTCCAGATGTGCAAAGGCTGCACCAGTAATGCAGTAACACACTGATCAGTCTTCAAGAGGTATCTCCTCCCACCCAGTTTCCCACCAGTTTCCCTCCTTAATGCATGGGCTCCTCATTAAGGCCAAACTTGCCCAAACACACAGCAAGAGCAGCCCCAGTTAATGCTAATTAGCCACTCATCCACAACTAAAAATTAGTACTGAGCAACGATTGTAAGTCAACATGTGCTGCCTTCCCTTGCAATAAATTATTTTAGTTTGTGCCCTACCACTATACAAGGGCTCCTTTGGTTTTCCTTCTGCTGCTTTTACTGCCTTGTTAGGACAAGGTATTTAGCCTTTTCTTTTGTTCACTTCTTTCAACTGGACCCCATGCTACTTTCCAACATCTGGCCTATGAAAAACAGCAGTGGTGCTTGGCCTTTTCTAGTTTCTGTCAACTTATTTCCCAACTTTGAAAGATATAGTGATCCATCTGCTCCCCCTTCAAAATCAACTAGCATGGCTTAGGCCACTAAGCTTTCCTCCACTAAGCTCTACTTCAGGAGTGGGCAAAATAAGGCCTACGGGCCATATCCAGCCTGCCAGTCGATCCTATCCAGCCCACTATCTGTTGCCAAGAGCCTGAGGAGGGAGGGCTGCACCCTGCGCTACTCCACTCTGCTGCAGCCAGGGCCAGGGCCAGCCAGGATGGGCTGTATAGCACACAGACTTCTCTGCCTCCAACCTCACCTGGCTATCTGTTGGTGTTGTGTCTGCACAGTCTTGGCACAGAAGCTGCCGGCAGCCAGGCCCAGGGTGCAATGCAGTGCACTGACTAACCAACCTGCCACAACGAGCCACTGCTGCCACAGCGCCTCTAGTCTGTGCTGGCCACAGAGGGAACTCAGCTCCTTCCCAGGCTCCCAGCAGTGGCCAGTGGGCCAAATAAGATCAACTGCCCTTCCCTTTGCCCTCCCCCACTCCCCACCCTCACTGACCCTCAACAGCTCACCCAAATTCCTTAAATGGCCCTCCTGCCCAAATAAATTGCCCATCCCTGCTCTACTTGCACTCTTACCACATGTGCCCAGAGAAAGCACCAGAAGCCCATTGCTTTGATTCAGCCCACTAACATGAACATTTCTACCTGAGCAACCTAGTTTAAGATCTGATCATATCCTCTATGAAGCAAAACAGTATAATGAAGTAGTTAAGAATGATTTGTAATACTTACAGAGGGAAGATTTAAAACTATGCATTCAACCTTACTTTTGGGGTCTTTTGTCAGCCTCACCATGCAACTGTAACACAAAATTAAATGGGACCCAACTCAGCCCCAGCCCTGCTGACATGGGAACTGCAAATGTATATATATTGCAGGAGCCTGGATTTCCAACAGCCCCTGGAGACAAAGGTAGCAGCCAAGACACTTCATGCAGAAAAACACTGTTTAGTGACACTCCGACATCTACCAATTTTTACAAATACATCTTGGGCTTTCACACCCACACTTGGACAACAAGGCTTCAACTTTCAAGAGTTCATCTGAAAATGTCACATCATAAATTTATGCAGCTCAGTATCTGTACACTGAGGTTTTTCCTACACTTTTTCCCCAAGGGCAGGAGTGTTAAACAAAGCCTGTGGGCCAGATCCAGGGCATGGAGCTACATAATCTAGCCTATAGGTCTTAGACCAACCCTGCACATGGCATGCAGAGATGGTCTCATGCATAAAGCCTTGTGTACTACACACAGCACAGGGTGGCACCTATGCCAGACTGACCCCGAGCACTAGCTCTGGGCCTAGTCCAGATCAAGGTGTGCTGGAGGCAGCTCACAGAGCTGCCCAGCAAGGCACTGTGTGCAGTGCACATCCCATGCCAGCCCCTGTGCTGTAAGCAGTGCCCACAGCACTGGTCCAGCCTGTGTGTCAGGTGCCTTCCACACTCCAGGGCTTGTGCCGCCTGCAACATGTGTGGGACCCAGCACCATAGGCACTGCCCGTTGCACAGGGGCCCAGCACAGGGCACATGCTATATACAGCACTCCACCAGACAACCCTGCATGTTGGCTCTGGCACACGGAGATGTCCTGGGCCCCAATCCTGACCACCTTGGCGCCAGTGTGCATGAAATATGCACTCTGTGTGCCCCCTGGACTACAGGCAGTGTTTATGGTGCCATGTCCAGCTCACATGCTGCCTGCAGCTCAAACACCACAGCAGGGCTGGTAAACGCTCCCTGTGGCATGGGGAGTTGGCATGGAAAACATACTGTGCATAGTGCCCCACCTGACCAGTCCTACCAACTGGCTCTGGGTGCAGCCATATCCAGCCTGCAGGCTGGCCCAGAGACCCTCATCTAGTCTGAAGGCCTGGATGAGACTGACAACACTTCCCCAGGCCAAGCAGGGTGAAGGGTTTGTTGCTGATGATAAGAGTAGAGGAAATTCTTTTTACCAGGACCTGTGCTCCATAAAACATTGGAAAGGTTTCTGGGCTGGCTTGAAACAAATTGAGCACAGATTAATTATAAAGATAGCTAGCTCTGCATACATGCCTTGCTCATCTATAGATTTATATCATAGCAAAAGGAGTTTTCTACTGTACACACATCTGTGACACTTATCAAACAGCCATTGCTTTAATGTTACAAAAATACTTTCTGAAACATAATGAACTCCATGCTGCATAAACAGGTGTTAAATGGCAAGTACAAAATTTCATGATTCCACCAAAATAAAATACATTATACAAGACTTCATTAAAACAGGAACGCTTGATTTTTTACTCAAATTTATATACACTGAAATGTTAATATATGTTAATGCGTGCAGCAGTCAGTCAGGCAAACAAATCCAACAACATAAAAATCCACAACACACTTTGGCTTCTGTCTTTTCCAGGGGAAACAGATTTCTGGCTGGCTGAGATTGATGGATTACATACACTCACACATACAACTGGGCAAAGCAAATGGTTTAAATAAAATGAATAGGATGATTCTCTATGGAAAATATAGTCATCACCTCAGGCTAATTTTTCTCTTTTTTTTTGTTGAAAGCAAAATGTATATATAGCACTAGAGACAATTACATTCTGAATGATTTATGTGAACACATTTAAATTTTACTAGAATCCACACTTTGCACTTCACCAGACAATGGGTAAAACAGTCATTTTTACTTTGGTTTGACTAATTCATTTGTTTGCAAGGTTTCATACTTAATAAATCTGTAGTGCCTTTGATACAAATTTGATATATATCATACCTAAATATTATATATTAAGTTCATATATAAATAAAAGACATAATACATGTGATACATTATATAATACATTAAGCAATACATAAACATACCTTATAATATAAGGTGTTATCAGTACATTATATATTATTATAGACTAGCATGATATAATAAATGTCATATTAATATACAAAAATATACATACTTTTAAATTTTTTTCTCTTTCTTCCCCAGTTACCACCCAATTCAGTTTTGTTGCAATACTTTTATATTGGCACAAACAGTACCACTATTTATAAACTCCATAGTCAGGCTATTAGAAAAAAACTCAAATATGTTATGCCAGAATTCATGCACAGTTAACAGATTATGACAAAGATTAATGACAGTATGATTTACATTTCACCTAAGAGCAAAGGATTTTTTTAATGTTTCTTTTTCTACAGTACAAAACTTAAGCAAACAATGTTGTGTTTAAACAAAGGATTCCAAAACAGAAGTCTTGTTAGATCAGAAGCATTTTCAAAAGCACATAAGTAGTCTAAGTCCTATTTATAACATGAGTGAGAAATCCTCTATACTGGGAAATACAGACTTCAACAACTATTCCACACTAGGTCCCCATGTGGAAACAATTACTAGTGCAGAATGAATATATGTATGAAGAGCGCTAAGGTAAAATAGCTATTGAACATTAAATTCACGTTAGCTTATTTCATAATATCTTCCTCATGAAGGGATGCCCTCGGTCACTTTGGCTAGGGACAGACATTACACATAAACCAGTTTAAGTGATCAGAAACTGGCTTAAACCTGTATCAGAACAGACATTCAGTGCACATAAACCAGCTTCAAAATGGTCAAACCAGTTTGAGATAAACCTGGCTGAACGTAGTATCAGACTTAACTGATTTGGCTCAAACCGGTTTATGCAATTTCTGTCCCAGACCCCTTGCTGGTTTAAGATAAACTAAACTCCCCCAGCATCCCAGCATGCTCTCTGGGCTGGCCCCTCCCCTTGGCTTTTAGGCTGGAGCAGGAGCAGGGTGTGGCCAGATGCTGGCGTGCCATTGGCCCCAATTCGTCCCTCCATTCCTCACCTCCCCCCCCAAACCCTGGGGATCACAGCTAGCCATACCTCCACACTTTGCCTGCAGCCAGGCAGGGATGGAGTTAATTCCTTCCTCTGTCCTCGCTCTCCCCAGAACCCCTGGGGGTTGGTTGCAGTCTCTGTGGCTTGCCTGCAGCCAGGCAGGGATGCACCTGTGAGCCCAGAGCTAAAACCTGCAGGATGAGTCTGAGAGGTTGGAAGTGTTGATAAAGACCCGACAATCATCACACATGCTGGAGATGTAGTTAAGGGAAGTTGCAGACAACTTCATCTAAGAATGCAGACAGCTATATTTACATTATAAAGCAGAACTTGTAAAAGCTGGGAATACTTAAACAAAGCCTTTCTGAATGCCTGGCTGTAAGAAGGTGTAGGTTATAGCCGTGTTGGTCTAAGGACATAAGCAGACAAGGTTCTTTGGGTGAATCTGATATCTTTTATTAGACCAACTTGAATAGCTGGAAAACATTCTTCTTCACAGGCTTTTGGGTTTAAAAAACTTTTCATCAGGCTGAGAAGGCCTTTGCAGTTTGTGTGCGCTCTTCCTGGATGAAATAAATAGTAAAGAAGCCAGGGGCTGGGCTGGTATGTGGCAGCTGCAGAGGCTTCCTCAGCCTGACCAAGGGTTTTGTAAACCCGAAAGCTTGCTAAGAACATTTTTTTTTCCAGCTATTTAAGTTGGTCTAATAAAAGATATCAGATTCACCCAAAGAACTTCATCTGGCTATAAGGAGACACTCTGCCCCCAGGATCAGTAAGACCAATTTTTGTCTTTCTGGTTTACATTTTAAGTTAGACGAAGTTGTGTATGCTGCGTTTTACTGTAGCTTAGCTTAGGTGAAGAGTTTTGGTAGTTCCCTGCTGTATGCTTTGCAAATTGCTGTGTTCAATACATGCTTGCTTCAGAGATAGGACTTTTTCCCCATCCCCACTCCTCAGTCTGGCAGCAGCTGCCCCTCCTCCCCTCAGGTGGGTATCCTGTGCGTTGTGCTAGCCCTGGCTGGTACCCGGCCACACCCCCTGCTCTCCAGCAGGGACAGGTGAGAGCCTTGGAGGGCAACTCTCTTCCCTCCCCTTCGGCAGTGGCTGCATCTTGTTTCACAGTAGAGATGAGAAAAGTGAGCATGACAGACCATGACAGTGAAACAGGGGAAGGGGTATGTGGGACATGAAATCAATCCACACCAATCACAGATTCTATCTAAGTTCAAAGAACTCAGAAGTGGTTTTGGTTTTGAGAAAAAGTTATTTAGCCAATTACTGCAATATTATTTTATATTATATATGGTAAAACAAGCACCAGAAAAATTTGATCACCAAAACAAACTAACAAAAATATTACAAACAGACACAATTTTCTAAACCATAAGCATCATTTTCCTAACTTGCTTTATTTGACTCCACTGCGCTCTTACACAGAACTATTGAAAACAATTATTGTAGCTAAGGTACAATTAATACCAGAAGTTTAAAATATGCAATACAAAACAAGATAGGTCACAAAGGCTAACAAAGCCACTTCTGATTCACAGTAATTAATGATAGCATCACATTGGAAATGACAAAGGAGAAGTAAATTAAAGAGATATTTGCCTTGAACTGCAAAAGAAACAAGATTTTTAAAAATGTTGGGTTTACCTAAAAACAAAAAGGATAAAATGGTAAGAAATATTATTACCAGTGTTTCAAGAAGTGTTTTACAAGCAGTGGTGATTAGAAGACTATAAAATGTAAATAAATAAATAAATTGCTTGAAGTTTACTACAAATAAGCTGCATTACTCATGGGACTTGAGTGGGCATAATTCTATACAAGTCATCAATTAAAACATTCCCCAGGCATAAACAGCAATGTAAAATGCAATGCAGTGGATGAACCTGTATGGTGCATCACTCATTTCTGTGCCTCAGTTTTCCCCTCTCCCTCTTTTTCTTGCCTGTTTTGACTGTAAGCTCTTCAGGATAGAGACTCTTCATGATGTATCTGTACAATGCCTAGCACAGTGATGCCCAACACTGATTTGGGACTGGTAGGAGTAGCTGTCATACACATTAATTCAATAATACAACAGCATCCTTATCATCCTCATTTGGACAAGTGACCTATCT
Organism: Crocodylus porosus; assembly: GCF_001723895.1. Classification (NCBI taxonomy): domain Eukaryota; kingdom Metazoa; phylum Chordata; order Crocodylia; family Crocodylidae; genus Crocodylus; species Crocodylus porosus. The sequence goes on from NW_017728906.1 coordinate 165,086,268, forward strand.
TTAAGTGACTATCTGTTAAATAAGGACAATAATGCCTAACCCCTTCATGCCACTTGGAGATCACAATGTGAAAAAAACAAACCAACCAAAAACTAAACCACCAGTAGGTGCTGTATCCGCAATAAGTAGCTGCTATTAATCTACTACTAGTGCACAAGTAGTAATAGTAGGCATTGGTCTGTCTTGCGAGACAATAGATTTATGCCGAGTGAGACATCAACTTGCTGAACATAATCCTTGCTTAAAAGATAAAGCGAAGCTGGAGTGACCTCTCCAGGAAGGAAACTTTATAACAAACCAACAGGACCCTACAACATGTCAATTTCAACAAATATGCAGGGCAATATAGAATGATCATGCAAAGAGGAAAGTATCAAAATCCAAACTGGAAGAAAATTTCTACAGTGTTTTATACCAATACCAAAGGAGTCCCCTATTGGGCATGACCTTGACAGAGAAGCATGGGTCAAGCTGAACAGACTGAGATCTGAATACAGATGCTCAAAACAATACTCCACAAGATGAACATTTTGGACAGCCCCCTGTGTGATTGTAGTATCCAACAAATAGCACAGCACTTAATCAAAAGCTGCAATCTTTACAAATGCCCAGATGAAGCAGATGGAATCTGTCTATGAGCAATAACACCACACAATGGCTGCTCATAGATTTGGAAGTTGCTATCTGATGCCATACAAAAGAGAAGTGTAAAAAGGAGAGAATGATCACAAAGTTTGATCTCTCTCTCAAACTTTCCTGATCCATGCACCATTGTTACCCAATTGAAACTGTGGAATACAAAAGATTTAGGTTTGCAGTGCTGTGCACATGACAAACTAATTTAAAGTTAAATTTTAAAACACATGCTCCTAAAAGTGTCCACAACAAGTTGTAAGCATAAAAACAATTTCTACACCTACACAGTGATGAGCCTAATGATGATTTTACTTATACATATAATTATTAATATCACAAGGCCTACCAGGGTACATTAATTGGAAAACAACCCTTCCCATGTATAAAACTGCCTGAATGAAAAAAAAAAAAAAACCTCCTCTATACTTATGCAAGTGTGATGGGTGAGATTTCCATGTTGTGTTCATGATGCTACAGTATACTGTGAATCAGTTTCTCTCTTTTGCCTGTGCACACAGAATGGTGGGTTAAGTGCCAGATCTGGCACAGTGCAGAATGAGACCAAATGAACTTTTAGCATTAATACCACCTTGAACAGCTTTGTTGAGAGGAGGATGTAAACATAACATAGGGGAGCAGGCTGGAAAAAAGCAGTGTGGCAATTCCTGGCCAAAAGAATCTGGGGACTGCGACAACTGGAGGAGCTTTGGGGGCCTTGATATATTGGAAAAGGAGTAGCTGAGTATCTCTAGGGATGCTCAGGGCTGTATGGTCTGGACTGGGGGCAGAGGAACTGTCTAAACCCTTTGGTGAGGGCAAAAAACCTCTGTGTGGGTGGCCTTTGCCGTTATAAATATTGTTGCTGAAGAAACTGTCTACTGTGCTACCTGGAACTAAAAAAATATTATGGCAGAACAAATGGAGAACAACTAAATGTCCCTACCCTTTCTCGCACTACATCAGTGGCTGTGACAATTGGTAGCATAACAGTGCCATTTTATTATGGCAAAAATCTATTTGATTTGTGATTGGAGAGCTTGGGCACCCTGGAGCTGTCTATCTTCTCCAGGCATACCAGGCAGGTGCTCCAGAAGCTTGAGGGGCCCAATCCTAAGGAATCCAGGAATTCTTATGCAGGATTTGGCCCTTCAAGACTCAGGAGCACCTGCCCATCTTACAGGAATATCCCTGGGGAATCTTAGGGTGTCTCTCTGTAAGCTGGAAAAGTCAGGAATCTGCACTTAGGGAGGCCCACCCCAGGATCTACAGGAGCACATCTCTGTAAGCACAGAAAGCCCACACACTTCAGAGCATGAAAATTCAGGACCCAGAGAATTCCCAGCGCCTTGTGCCTCCATGCCCAGACCCACACAGCCCCATGACTCCACACTGGGACCTGTGCTGGGTTCCATGTCAACCTGTGCTTCATGCAGAGGCACAGGTCAATGCAGGTTCCAGCAAAGAGGCACACAGTAGTGTGTAGCTTGAGGAATCCACACTGGTCCATGCCTCTATGCCAGGACCTGCACTGACCCATGCCTCTGTGTGTAGCACAGGTTGGCATCGGACCCAGCACAGGTCCCAGCGGGAAGGTAGGTGCACCAGGGATTCCCCAGGTCCCATGCTACCCTGTGCCAACATGTGCCTCTGCTTGAGACAGGTCAGCGCAGGTCCCAGCAAAGAGGCATGGGGCAGTGAGGGACACAGGTAATCCCTGGGCAAGGGCAATATGTCTTCAAATAAAGCAGATCAGCTGTGGTGGGATGTGTCCCACCACACCCAATCCACTTTGTTTGGATTTCTGTTTTTACCCTCAAAGACCAGACAAGACTGCAGGGGTTCTAAGCAAGCTGCCCCCTGGTGGGCACTCTGTGACAGCAAGTTTGAAAAGCATTAGTAATCATTTTCTCTCAGGGGATAGGGATCAGAGGTTTAGAAACAGAGGAAATAGGGGCATGGCCTTCTACATCCAAAATTGACTGAAATGTACAGCGGCCAAGTTCTTGTTGCAGGGATGAACTATAGCATTAAAGGATCAGGTCAAAGATGAATTCAGCAAGGAAATATGGCAACTGCACATTCAAGATGTGTTATATGAACTGCATGCAGTATCACTAGGTAACCCCCTCAGTTTAACCAAACAAATCTAGTTCTACTGTGTAGATATGTCAAATTGCAAAAGTATGTGGGTAGCCAGCATATACCTATGCATTTCCACTATGCATGATTTCACTGTTAGAGATATTCGTTTTGGAGTTTTAACACTGCTGCTCACCACCATAGTGTCTGAGAACCTTTCACATAAAATTAACAGCAATAGCACAGTCCTAAGGGGCAACTTGCTGTCTTTACCACTTCTCTCTCATAAGGTTTGAACCTTGAGTCAAATGGAGTATGAAAACAAAGCAGCAGCTGAACTTGCCTCATTAAAGCTTAAAAAGTATCTGCATTTATCAGTGGAGTTGTGACAATCAGAGCAGGGAAGGAGTCAGCAGCAACACCAAATGAGGACAAAATGCCAATATCTTTCTGGTTTGTTGGTTTGAGAAAATTGTAGAGAATTTGAGTCAATAAAAACATTTTATAACTTCAAAAACATTTTGTTTCAATTGGATACTTTTTAAAAGAAGGGGTAGTTTAAAATGTCTTGCGCTCTTACTAAATATCACTTATCGGATCAGCATCAGCTGATATGTTTGGTTAATCATCGGCTATCGGTATCGGCCAAGAAAATCTTTATCAGTGCACCCCTATTTGAAAGTAGACTAGTACCTGGGAACTAGCAGTAGGAAATTGCGGCTGCACTAGGGCTGCCAGGAAGTAGAGTCCAGCTGCCATGCTGCCCTAGACCCACTGTGTGTCCAGGGACAGCAGGACCAGTCACATGTGCCATGTCTGAAGCTGCCCCCTATGCCTGGGCTCATGCCATGTCTGAAGCTGACCCCATGCCTGGGCTGGGTAGGACTGAAGGACCCACAGCAGGTCAGATAAAATCCCTTGGCAGGCTGTATTTTGCCCACCCCTGCTTTACAGCACGTGTGTGAAGGTAACTTTATAATTTCACATTGTCTTTATAATTTCAGATAACATACTGGTAAACAGTAAATAAATTAAATATAATTGTAAATAGCAAATAAACATGGCCTTATGTTGTCTTCTAAATAGTATTCTTACTTAATCATGCACCCCAAAAGTGAAGGAATGCTAACCAATCTTCTCTTATAGGACAGAATTTCATCTACTCCGGTGACCCAAATCATTAAAATGGTCATCAATATTCTCCCGAGAGACAAAGTAATCCATTACAGAATTCTGCTCTGACATTCCTTTTCACAGCAAGCAGCTCAGGTCACATGAATCAATTAATCTATGTTTATTTATGTGTTTCCCATCCATAACAGCGCAGATTTTGTAAACTCCTTTGGAAATTAAATCTAGATGTTAAGCTCAGAACTTTCAACATGTGAGCTGAAAGAATTCAGCAGTGACATATGGGTACTTCATTCCCTGGGTACAGAAAGCAACAATGTATTCAGATCAGGTTTTCTGCTGTGTTTCCCTAACACATGGGCTCCTCAACTCTGCTCAACTATGTAGTATAAATCTTGGTAATCAAATAGACTTAAGTCATATAAGAAATATGACTGCAATTAACAAAAGTGAAAATGTCTTAAAATATGTTTATAAGAAAGTTTGAAATTAAGGTCATAGGTCCAACCAAAGCCTAATGGCCCATCAGGCTAATATGGTTACATACAGAACTAATATGTAATGCCACTATACACAGACGTGCCAGGCTTTGATTTTTACCAATAAATATTAATATCACGTGTCACTCAGACCAACAGAAAAAATATTTCCATTGGTAATCATCAAAATTTATAGAAAGGAGATGTTAAAAAAAAATCTGGGACAGGGGTAAGGAAATCTGGGGTAGGGGGGCACCCTTGTCCCAGAGCCACACTTATATGACCTAACTAGAGCTAGTATAAGAGTCAGAGGATGCAATCAATTTTTTTGGTGATGCTTGTAACAGTGTGCAGGGTCTGTCACTTGACAGAGGAATTCAGCACTTTCCTGCTGACCCAGCCGTTAGTGCTTCCACAAATAATGAACAAATTCATTATCTGAACCAGTGGGGGCACACCCTTTCAAAAGGGCAGCAGCTGGTATGTTCTAATTACTGTGTGCGAATGAATGGAGAACAATTCAAAAAAGTGACAAAACCACTCTAACACTCCTGCGTCTTGAGGTAGCCTATATTCCAGTTGCTTGACCATTCATTTCCAGGTCATTTAGCAAGTTAAATTTACTATGTATGTTCAAAAAACCATGAGACTGGCTTAATCAGAAGATTTTTTCTTAAAGATTTTTTGAGCTTTTTTAAACCTTCAGGATGTATCTGGGTCAAGTTTTCAAAAATCTACCCCCACCCCCCTGCCCAAACCACGAGGCCTACACAATTTGTTATGATAACTGAGATATACACAGATAAATATAACTACAGGTGATAAGTGTACTAAATATCACAGGATTCATGGACTAACTACAACAGTTGGCAAGAATGATGTACTGTTCATCTTTTTTTTTTTTTTTAAATCACTGCTCATGGGAAAAAAGCCACTGTTTGTAGGCATCAAGTTGGAACAAGTTAGGGCTCAGCCATTTTTTGTTTAAAGGAGAAAAGTTTAGGCCCAGGCTCATGGGTTCAATGCAGCCCTCTGTTTTCTCACAGGGAAAGAAATCACTTACGAATTTTCTTTCCTAGCTTTGACTAATCCATAAACAAAATCTCTAAGCAAGTATAAACTCTCCATGTTGAGCCTATTTTCCTATTTATAAAGGTGTATAGTTCCATTAAAATATGTAAACAGCACACTGAAAAGATCATTCAGTCATTGGCATCAATTTACAGCAAGGTAACTCAATCTCTGAAGAGAGGCCTAAGGGAAAAAATGTATATCGAGACATTTTTAGACTATAAAAATATAAGAAAACATGTTAATTGTTTCTGGTTTGCTATTCTAACACAATAAACTGAAATTCTGCAAGATGTTAGGAGGAGATACATTTTTAGATTAAGCAGGCTTTTTTTGCTTAGAAACATAGCTGCATGCTATGATTGTACACAGTAATTCTTTAAGCAGAAGTCAATAAATTAGAACTTTCGGCTTCCCTTATACAAAATGAATGGTACTAATTCTAAAAGTGTAAAGTGCTGGTGAGCCATGGGCAAGGAAACATTTGCTTCCTGGTGGCATTGGTGAACCATGGGCAAGGAAGTGCTTAAAAACTCAGGTTACAACAGTTAGTCTAAGTTGGTCTTAGTCTTGAACCTGTGGCTAACAACCCCATACATGTACTTTCTAAAACTTGTCTCAACTGTGACCTGCAACAGCCATCTTGAAATACAAAATTAATAAAATAAAAGAATGTGCAGAAAAGAGTATCTGCAGCTAACAGATAGGAAATTAATTTCTACAGAGAGATCCATATTTGCCTGTCTTGCTCATCTAGGAGCTCCTCTTGCTGATAAGGTAGTAAGGTGATATTTTGTCCATAACTCAGGGGCAAATCATACTTCTCAGATACACAGAAAAAGACACCTCCATGCAACTGGATCTCCCTATTCCCATCCAGAATCGCTTCCCCTTCTTCAACAGTCTTCACACACCACCTCTCCCAGACTCTCTGTAGATAGAGAATGCCCCAAGCTTCTAAAGATGTGTGTATGGAAAGCAGTAGGAGTGTTCCACCTATGAAGGTATGGACAGGCCAGAACAGACATCTCATATAAATACTGTTCTTAGCAGAAAATTCAAAGGAGGTAAAGTCCACTGTGTTCTGTGACAATCCCATAAAACAGAGAGACTAGGGAACTCTTGCAATATGCTTGCAATTGAGCTGCATGGAAAGCCATGAAGATACAGGTCCGTGGAGCTCTGAGCCCATTGGCGGACACCCGGTCTCTCCTGGTATGCCAAATTGATACCATAAATCTTTGGGATTTGAGAACAAGTTCCCAGTTTGACTGTGAAAAAGCATATCTGCCGTCACTTCTCTATGGAAGAACAATGGTTTTTAAAATGTATGTTAGAGGAACACACAACTGCCCAAATGAAGACTAGGGTCACTGTACTGGACAGCATATAAACTTGCAGCAAAAGACAGTTCCTGTCTCAAAGACCTTACAATACAAATAACATACATGATCAGTCAGTGTCAAATATGCATACCTGCCTACTATATATCTGCTTCCTCACAATGATACTAACCAACCCTCTCCTCCTTTGTCCGGGTGCCTCATCCATCTTGCACCATAGTCATCCCCATCCTGTTTACCCTATAGATACAGATGTACCTGCATGAGTCTTAAAAGCCATGACCTCCCCTGACCCATTTAGTTCAGGCACAACTCCAGCAGCAATTCCTTCACTAAAGAGCAAGGGCAGGTAGGCTTTTACCTCCCTGGGGGAGTCAAGTGGAGGGTGAATCACACAATTTTTGTCTCTGTTTCTAAGAATACAATCTGTATTCTTCAGCTATCGCTGAGTCTGCATACCGAGTGAATTAGGTAGTATGTATTACCAATACAATAGGATGTCATCTTTAAAGCTTACTATGAAAAAAAAAATTACATGAAGTTAGCACTTATGTAAGATGACAAACTGACAACCACCATTTATTATGGGCCCATCAGAAAAGCACAGCAGATCACCCTCCACATCTGAATCTGCCCCATCTCACACAAAGAGACAGTGACCTGACGTTGTTTCTGTGCAAATCCAGTGAGGGACAGGGAAAAGAGACAGGGACAGGGCTTGTGAATATAAGGCACTCCTCTCCACAAACATTGAGAAACTTGCAGAGAGCCCTTTGCCAGGTTGTACTTTATTGAAGCCCAATGGCCTTCAGGTACCCATACGCTTTTGTCCACTACCTCAATCAATACAGCCACAGGATGAAGCCAAAGGAGTCTGAGCTGGCACAGGAACTCTACAAGGATCCTGCAAGCTTGTAATTTCTTGAGGACAAGACTGCCACCAATTTTGGATGGAGGCAGCCACCCAAACATCCAGAATTATTCAAGAAAAGCTTGGTAAGGCATTTGAGAGCTGCTGCTGCTTCTAAGTGTGGGGGTGGGGGGAAACGTTGCCTGATGTCTCGCTTGTGTCACCATAAAAATGTTTGTGGCAGCACAAATGGCAAGTTAATAAACATCACTACCCTCTGTCACACCACATTAAAGGAAAATCAGTGGTGCGACAAAAAGCAGTAATAGACTCTGCTGCTTTATTACACTAGATGTCTATTAGCTCTGTGGCAGGACAGTAGAGCAGCCTGAGCTGCTGCTCCTCTCCAGCCAGCCCAGGCAGGTGCTCTAGGGGCTTGAGGGCTCTTCAACCCCCATAGCAGCAGCCTGCCTTCCCTGCTTACAGAGGCACCCTGGGAATCTGCAGTGCCTCTCCATAAGCAGGGAAGTCCGTGCTCCCTGTTCAGCCAGACCCAACCCCTGCAATTACAGGAGCAAGTCTGGCTAAGCAGAGAAAGCTCCACTTTCTTCATGCAGCCAGACCTGCTCCACAACAATTGTGGGGGATGACTCTGGCTAAGCAGGGAAAAGCCCTTCCTATCTCAGTTAGTTCCACTGTCCAGCAATCATGGGGATGAGTCTGGCTGAGTGGGGAGATCATATATACCCCCTGTCCTGTGCGATTAAGGGCAGAACAAAAGACTATCTGTGTTTTGCCCAATGAAGCAGATCAGCTATGCTGTAACACAGCAACACAACTGATCCACTTCATTTGGTGACATCTATTTCTAACCTGAGGGCCATACCAGTGTTTTTGTGTAAGATGGAGGAGGGGCTGGGGAAAATGGGAGTGAAGGTTAATGGTGCCCCAGAAAACTAGTGCAGTCCAGGCAGCACTCTATTGACCTCAGTTACCTATACTGCAAGCTTTAAACACCTGTCCTGCTAATGTGCTTCAGTCATTCACAGAAATAATTAAGGGAATGCACGTTAGTGAGGTTTAAGCCAAGCTTAACTTTGCCTTATGGGTTTCTGAAAAAACACTCCAAGTGCAAGTACATGGACAGGGGTTTTGCTGGGGGAGGAGGGTTGTTTTTGGGGGGGTATTTCATATAATGTATTTTGGACTAGTCTTTGCTACAAAAACAAAACACAATATGATCTGCTACATCCCTTTCCTAATTCCATAATTTGCATTCCTTCTTATTGCTATATCCTTTACGTGCAAGAGACCAATGAACAGGTGTAAACATTTGTCATCAAAACATGACACTGTTGAAATCCATTTTATGAAACAATACACAATATTAAGAAAGAAACAAAAATCTGAAGAAATTACACAAAGAATAAATGCATCCATTTGAAAAATTCCCTATAAGCAGTTCCTAAAGTGTATCACAATGCCTCCTTTTAAATGATCTACAGCAGCTACTATGCTGATCTATTACTCTGGTACAAGCTCACAAGAAAAAAAAAAGTCAGTAACCTAAACCTTGACATTTATTTCATTCAAATCCAAAAAAATAAATAAATAATGGACTGGATGGTATTCCAAAGCAAACCAAGTATTTTTAGTACAAAACAGGAAATTCAAGGTGAATTTTTTGCCAAGGTTTTGTACCAATTATAGTTCTATGAAGCCAAACATTATTAATGCCATAAGGACTAACATCCTAATCATATGAGATTAAATACAATAACAAAATGTAATCTGCTCTTTGTTCACAGTTTGGACATAAAATACTTCTCTCTGGATTTGATGCTTCCCAGCTTCTATCCAGAGTACTGTTTGCCAAATCCACACACAGAAAATAATCTCATTTTGCAGCAGCATGGGCCAGCACTGGTTAAATGTTATAGTGTTTTCATCAAGTAGTAAAAAAGGAAGGCAGTGCAGCTAACAGTGAACACCAATTTCACCAACCTCATTTGTTTAATGGAACTAAAACATTGAGAGCCCATGTGTCCCATGAAGCTAGAAAGCAGTTCCTCACTAATTAGCATCAGAGCCACATACCTGGGGAGGCACTAAACTGAACTGATCATGAAAAATGAAACAACACCAACTGAAACAGAAGTGCTCATTCTCGGTGTCAAGCTTGGCACCATAAAATTAGATAAGAGAACTGATATGGAATAGTAAATCCATGAAACAACGAAAGCCGCATAAACCAGTTTGCTAAGCAGAATTCCATTATGGTGTCGAGTAAAACATTTTCTTCTCAAATCTGTTTGTAAGAAGCATTTTAGTTCACTCAGTGAAGAAATCACAAGAGAGCAGCAATTACAAAAAAAACTGCGGCAGCTGAGCTTTTCAGAACACCACTCTTGTGCATCTCCTTCCCAGCAGAATATCCCTATAGGGAAAACTTGATACTTCTTTAACATTACCGTTCTTTCCATTGTGGCTCAATCAGTTGGATATTTCTCAGAGGAACAATAATGATACGACAGAGAAATATTCTATCTTTACGTGATGAGACGGTGCCTTATAAAAACCAACAGCTGCATTTGATTTATTGCATGTTATTCCACAGTGGCTATGTTTTCTCCCAGTCTTAATTTTGTAGTACAAAGTAGCTCTGTAATAAAACGATAATTTGCATAGCCAAGTACACACTCATCTTCACCACATTTACATTGGGATCAAAATGCTATACTGCAAAGAGTTGAGAATGGTATGTCAGATTTCAGTCTTACTATTAAATCTTAATATTTCCTGAGGGGGTTGTAGAGCTAATTCTGCCATGTTTCTGGCAAAGCATGAACCATAGCATATTAAGAAGAATCAGATTTTTTTTTAATGTGCAGATTAGTCTGAGCTGCATCTTTATCAGAGTTTTTAATCATTTTGTTTGGAAACATAAGAGAAAAAGATAAAACTCTGTATTAAGCTAAGGATAAATACACATCACAATGTTGCAAAAACTAAAACTCTTAACACTCCTCCGAAGGCAGGCTAAGCCGCTACCCCATCATTTCAGTTTGTTTCCTGCAGTTTCTTTAAAAATGTTCCGTTTTTCCTTTCGTCTTTTATTTTTAAACTTCACCACAGAAATACGTTCAAACTCCACTGCAAGCTTTATCAGATTTTAAGGAGAGTGTACTTTGTAAGAGAACACGCTGTCCCACATTTATCACAGCTACTAGCAGAAAGTGAATTACTAATTCTCCTGCCTGTTATTTTAATCCCTAGTTCCAGTACCAAGTAGTGTAGTTAAATATATCAAAACTAACACACAATGTGGTCGTTGCACATTTAAAAATGCCACACTTGCATGCTACAATTATGGATATTGTATATGTATAGCTCTGGCTATTCTTGGAGTCTATACTAAAGTCTACATATGTCACTGCACACAGAATTCCTATGGTCTTGAATACCAGTGTTTTTATTTTTGTATTACTAAGCGCTGGAATTAATGATCAGTTCAGAGAAAAAAATAAGTCTGAATACAGAATACATCAATTAATGCCATATACTGCAGGACAAGCTATAGATACAAATTCCCAAAAAGACAAAATGGGACTGGGGAAGGGTACAGAAAGGTTCAACAATTACTTTACTATCAAAGGATACCAGTATAAACTGTTACTATGCAACTGTTACAACTACATGACTCCATAGCAATAGAGCAAAACTGCTCCAGCTTTAACTCTGCTTCATTTAGGCCTCTGGCATGTGTTAAATTTAAGATGCATTTAACCAGTTACTCATGTCTTGTTACCTGCCCACATGTTAATGCAATGTAATGGCATGACAAAACAAGGAATAAACCACAAAGTTGTTAAACAAAACCTGTAATAATTTTGTGGCCGATTCTTATTAGACCATTAACTGAGCATGTGGCCAGGCTGGGACTCCCAGTCGCAGGGTATGACTCCATTGCCAGGAGCCCCACCAGCATATCTGGGCTCCCAGGCATGCCCCTGTGGCTGGAAGTCTGGGTCAGCTGATGAGGCTCCCTCTGCAGCTGTAGAGGGAGATGGAGCCTGCCAGCACAGAGCAAGTGTAAGGTGGAGGGAAGCAGGGAGCAGAGGCTGAGGGAGGAGGAAGAGGACAGGAGGGGGAGCAGGGGGGAGGAAGAGGAGTGGGAAGGGAGGTGGGGCAGGGACAAGCAGGGGGCAAGCTGCTTGACTTCCCTATACCACTTACCTCCCCACTGCCTGCCCCCTGAAGCACCAGCGAGGATGAATTAAAGGCAACCCTCCAATGATTAGATTCCACGCATGGAAAATTATAACACATTTATAAATTTTCCATGTATAAAATCAAATTATTGGGGGTTCATCTTAAATTAAGGGTCATCTTAGATGTGAGTAAACACACTAATAGACCAATTCTTTAGTTGCAAAGAACTCAGAAAGACCACAACATGTCAGAACAGTTTTAACACTATGAATTCCTATTTGAAACCTGGAGTTTCTCTTGTGAGTCATGTCTGCACACTTAACAGCACTAATGCTGTGACACTCAGCAACACTCCTGAAAGGATCTCACAGCATTCCAGGGTGCTGCAGCATCCTGGTTGAGAATCAGTCACTTAAAGGCTTCCTCACTTTGTCTATGATACTCATTTCTTCTACCCATGTCCAGGAAACTGCTTCCTCCTGTTCTGTACTTTTTCTACATTCCGGTTTTGAAGCCCTAACCAAGTGTACGTTGTTTGATTTTGCACCTGTTCAAAAGACAAAATACTAAAAAGGGTTTATTGTTCATACTATCTACACATATCAGAATCATTTGATGGGGTTTCTTCCCCATGCACACCCCCACTGTCTACAAGGTCGACCAGCCAAATGCACATGCATTGCTATCATTAGTCCATACAGCAGACATGTTTCATGACTAGGGAAAAAAGTAATGAATAAAGGACATGTATAAAGAGGAGCTGAAATGCCAAAGATGACCACATGAGTAGAAAGCCCAAGGGATCTCCCTGTCCAAACAGACCAGTAGGCTTCAGTACACAAAAAAAAGAGGAGGAAGGGACATGAAAGGAGTCTACAAAATCAGAAATACCTGAGCTATCTCGCAAGAAAATACAGAACAGCATTGCGGGTTTCTCATAGCAGTAGGCTGGCATTCTCATGGACTATCCTCAGAGCAAGTGGTGAATGCCCAAGCAAGACATCCCAGCCAACTGCAACTGCCAATCAACCAGAGTTCTGGCTGCTTGAACTAGCTGGTCACTGGTTGAACTCACCCAAACGTTTGCCTTTGCTCTCAAAGATGTTGTGCAGAATGCAGCAAGCAAGCAAAGTCCTGGGCAGGTGCTGCTCAGCTGCCTCCAAACTTACCAAGTGTATGCCACATGAATTAATCTGCCCAAAGGCACATTCAAGAGCAGCTGTTCAGGTAACAGTTACACAGTTCCTTCCTGTTATCAAGATACCCAGCAAAAGGCTTCAGATGAGCTGTAGCAGCAATAGAAAAGCAGGATCAAAGTAATAGCAGAGGGATGCCTACACTGTTCAGGCTCCAAGCAGTTCTGACAGACCCCTGCCACTCACATCAGCAAGACAGAGTAGCTGAAAATTCTCACATTTTGCATTTTTCCGGACCACCCTGCAGCAGTGTGCAGGACTCTCCCACATCATCCAGTACAATGTGGGGAAACCTTCCTGCTTCTGACCCTCAAGGCCCTGGCAGGGGGACAAGAACAGGAATACATGTTTCATCACTAATGCAGTTAAGGAATATCACATTCATGACTAAGCCAACAATTTCCTGGGAAGGTTGCCAAGTCTTAGGCAATGCGGGACCATCATCTCTTTTTTTATGGCAATATAGAGCAATGTACATGGCAACATCAACATGTGACTGGTAGCGCCAACAGTTTATTTGCCTAGGCCAAACTGGTTCACAACAAAAGGATAGTAGTTAGAGGTTGCTGGATGACTACTGCCACTCATTTCTCCACAGTCAAAGGAACTCTCATATTGGTCATCTGCTTTTGCAGCTCTTGGGCTAGCTCTGTGAAGATTTCCAGGAAATTGGCCTTGTTCATCCTGAAGGACTCCCTCCACTGCTGGTCATCCCATATTAGCCACACAGTCTTCTCTACCTGTCTGCATGTGTTTTCCCTACCAATGGTCCCAAAGCACACCATCCCCACTTACCTCACAAACAAGGTAGCTGTTGAGCTTCTGGGAGCTCAAGTGAGCAGACTGCATGGGATCTTATGCTACAGAAGAAAGCTGTCCGTCTCAACCCTTTGGGACTTGCCTTGCCATAGTGTGTGGTCTAAATGCATGCTGATGCACATGAGAATCTGCAGAGAAACACATTTTGCAGCAGAGAACCAGGTACTGGATTACAAAACTAGCAATAGTTGGCATGTAACAGGGTAAAAGGTAGGTGGTATATATGACACTGTCCTTGAGCTTTGGTACATCAGCCCCCAACTCCATAAAGAAAGCATGTTTTTTCTGCATCCCTTGCAGATTTTCTGCATCCCTTGCAGTGTCTAGCTAGACAACTGCTGATAACCCATCTTCCTTAGGCCAGCATTTTTAAGGTCCCACCATCCTTTGTTCCTCAGCTGAGGGCTGGAAAAAATAAAATTTGCTAACTTAGCTGGAGATGAGCTGGGGATATTGTACAATTAATAGCTGCACCACTGTTTCCCCGAGGACCTCTGGTATTCTCTGGACTCTATCATATCTTTGTTATTGTTTCATTTTCTACTGGTTTCCTGCTTATAGACTCCTGACTGAACTCCTTGCAGTCAGGTAAGAGGATACCAAGAAAGAAAAAGACAGAGTGAGACAGAAAGACTCGCAGGATATTTAACCAAATCCTCTCCTCTCCAAAGTGAAAATAAACAGTACACAGAACTCCCTCAACCTTTCAGATGGGTTCAAAAGAAAAACATTCTAAAGACAAAGCATTTGTTAGACACTGACCTTCTTGCCAAGGTATAAGCACACAACCCCTTTAATATTTAGCATTATACCTTCAAAGGTTTGTACAAGCATTAATCTTCATAGTAAGCGTGTGAAGTACAGTGGGAATATAGAACAGAGAGGTGGGTCAGACTATTCTCCTTGGTCCCACTTCAAATAACTGGACCAGCCCCAGCATAGCCCAAAATTTCCATGCAGTGACACCTTCAGGATAAATCTAGGTTTGTACCATCAGCCCTGAACAGCATGATGTCAGCCCTGAACATGACCAATATGATGGAATCTTTGGGAAATTTTTGGTGCTAAAATGTTTGCAGCCCCTACAATATATACACATATAAACCTTTGAGAAAATGAAGTAAGTTGGTCAAACTGAGTAGTTTTTTTGAGGGGGGACAGCAGAAAGGCACTTAGTCTTTGTGTCGGGGTAATCTATCTAAGTTTCAAGTATCTGCTCTAAAGTACAAGGGCACTAGAGTTGTTCAAAGATGAGATCAGAGTTTAACATGAGCACAATATGTATTTTCCTATAAAGCTGCATGCAATGGCAAAGCAGCTAATGTGTCTTGCTATGGCTCCAGAAATAGGAGTTCAATCCCTGTTCAGGACTGATGCTGAAGGCAGCCCTTAGCTGACCTAGCTGAAGTTACTTGGTTGATTGAGACTGAGGAGTCAATGGCAGTTGAATGTTCCATCATCTCCAAGAGAGATGGACTGAGGCAGACAATCTACATGAAATTTCACTCTAAACCAAAGCTGCCTAACTAGCAACCCCCAAAGGGTTGGCATGCAGCCCATGCCACTCTCCCCTGACATTGCTCCTGCAGTGGCTGCCATATTTTCCAGGCTTCCCCTTCTTCTCTTGCTTCTACTTCCTGCCCCCATTTCTGAAGGCAGGACAGGGTAGCAGGAGGGGGTTGCTGCGCCTGAACTGTGCACATGGTATGAGAGAGGGCCAGGATGCTAGCACTGCACATGACCAAGGAAGGAGCCAGGCTGCCTACACTGGAAGTGGGTGGTGCACATGACAGGGAGGGGAGGGCAGGAGAAGGAGGGTGCTGCATATGCAGTAGCAGGAAGCTGGAATGCCTGCTCTGCGGAGTGGGGAAGGTTGCCCACATGGCATATACAGCTGGGAGCGAGGAGAGCCAGACTTACTGGTGTAGGGTGGAAGGGTAGAGGGGAACCCTAGAACTGCAGCAAGCACGGCATGCAGCCCCTAGCTGCCTGAAAATTGGATAGCCCTGGTCTAAACTATTACAGTTTGGCAAAAGTAAAAGCAACTGAAATAAGGGCCTTATAATTAGGGGTCTACCTAACATGAGAAAATGACCAGTCAATTTTCACAGGGAGATGGCGGGGCTGGCCACCATATTCATGGGCTGATTGTTGTGGGTGCCCTTGCCTCTGATAGGCCAAAAGGCCTTGGTGGCCATGCCACTCACTGCTGATTGGTGGTAAGAGACAGGGCTCTCCCTGCCCCTTTTGCCTCAGTAGGCTGTGTAGCCAGGATACAGCACCGTGAGGACTGCTGGCTCTCTCTGGGGAGCCAGCGTTTTATTTTCAATAAGTTTTCTTCTTTTTTTCCCCCCCACAGGTTTCATGGACATTGCCCACTGTCACGGGCAAATGCCAGTTTTCCCAATTTCCGCAAAATCGCTATGTTGGTAGATGCCTACTTGTAATGCATCAGGCAACTTTACATATAGGTGCTGCTTTTACCACAACTTATTACATTTTAAAAGCTTGGCCAAGGCTGCCAATAGCAGATTATTTATTATTATTTAGTAACACCACCACCAAGAACAGGGACAATCCTGACAAAAGTAGGCCAGCTGGCAAGTAAATATTTGCTCAACCTATTATCTTTTACAGATCCATTTAGATATCAAGGCCTCCAAATAAACAGAATTTAATAAGAAATCAATGACCTTACAGAATTTGAATTCACATCTGTTTTCTAAACAAAAGGTAATAGTTCTTCATACAGGAATTTAGCTCTTTTACAATTGCATCGGGAAGTGTTCAGATTGTTCCTTCAAGGTAATGTAATACAAACAGACAAAAAATGCAATAAACCCTATGTTAAGGTTTCAGAGTTCAAACAAAGTTCAAACTATTGTTCACATCTGCAAAATGCCAACCAGGTGTCAACAGAGCTTCTTTGGCAAGATAAGGCGCAATGTTTAGTCTTCCAGTCAGACCTAAGGTCTACTAAGAAAACAAAATGCAAATGTAATCTTCAATAAAAACAAATATGAAGAGGAAATGGAAAGGATGACTCTGTAACTTCCAAACAGTTTGCTAAAATCTTCCCATTACTGCACATTTCTTAAAGGAAAAGAGCCTGGAAGACTAAAGTTTAAAGTTTAACGCTGTCACGGCAATAACTAAAGATTCCCCAATAGTTCTGTTTTATAGCTGAAGATACTGCAGGGGGAATATAACCCAAGCAGTTGCATAATTAAGCCATAAAGACTACATTTTAGTATTTATTAGTTTAATAATATATAGTAAAAATCTCTGTTATCCAGCATCTCCAGGGTAAGGGAATTGCCGGTTATGTAAAAATTCTGGTTAATGCAGAGTGGGGGGCAGCGGGAGCAGCCACATGCAGAGTGGGGGAAGGAGGGCATGGCAGCAGCCACACATGGAACAGGAGGGGGGATGGCAGTGGCCACATGCAGAGCAGCAGCATCACGGGGTGGTGGGTGGCAGCTGCCGCATACAAGCTTTTCCCCACACCTCCATGTCTGGACAGCTGGCTGGAAATTCCAGTTAGTTAAATGCCAGATCGCAAAGATCTTACTGTATTTAAATTGCTCCATGAGGTGAAAGACACATTACTATGTATATTAGAAAATCAAAATATCTAAAAGATTCAGCTGCAAATTACAAATTAGTTAGATGAATAAACTTCAATACAGGAAAAAGTGCATTCCCTTTGGCCTAAATTCCTGTGGTCTAGACTCAGTGGGCAAGTCTACATGTTCATTAATGTCCCATAATTAAGTTGTATTAAGTTTAGTACCTGTCATGACAAGTACTAACTTAATGCATCATAATTGGTGCTACTGTGCATTAGCACAAATGAACAGTTTTGTGCATTAGACTAAATCTACTGCCCATTAGAACGTTTTTTGCCAGCTGCGCTAAAACATGGTAGAATGTCTTCTGCACAGATTAAGCATTTCATATAGCTATGCCAGGTTACTCATGCTAAAGTAACCACCCACCTCAGGCTCTTGGGTATCCAGTAGCTTATTCACTAACCAAGGCTGTTTCCCTTCAATGTTCCTCTTTCTTCTAACTTTATTTAAAAAAAAGCTTTCCAGCTACCTGTGACAACATAACAGACTGCATGTTCACTTTAAGAAGATTTCTGAAACTGCAAAAACAGAAGCTGTAGAAGTATAAATTTCAAGTGTCTACAGCCACACTAGTGCTCTTCCCATGTGAAAAGCTAAGCACAAGGTCACATTCCACATCCACATTTTATACATATGCACAAAACCATCTTCTTAAACGACAAGGCACATGTCAAATTTGATTCTAAATTTTCAGTTCTACCTTATAGAAGATATTATTGATATATCAGTTGCTTATCCAAATTATAAAGCAAGCACAGAAAGTGTATACATAATAGTGTTAATCCCTGTTGGCATAGAGACATTGGATCAGGCAGTCACAGTGAAGCATACTGATCACTAAGATGAATTCTGAACCAGTACTGCTATATAATGCTGATTGGACCGATTTCCTGTTTCGTTCTAGGGCAGTTCCATGTAATCAGGTAAAAAAAAAAAAAAGTGTACATTTGTTTTCTCTCATGGTTAAATTATATTGCATTACAGGCTTATAATTTGTTTTGCCTCTTATCACTATATATCACTCTAGAATACTTTATTTTTACTTACAGAAAAAGCATATTTCCATTCTTTCCTTATCCGTTAAAGACCGCTGTTATCCCTCACTTTTCAATCATCCCCACTACATTAATAGTATAATGCTGCTTAGAAACCCTTTTTCCAAGTAAAATAAAATAAATATTATGTGGGCAAACAGAAATTTATTATAAAAGGATCCAAGAAAGCAAAGACCAACTATAATCATTTTTGGGACATCCAGTTCACATAAAATGAATATAGATGATGCAGTTAAGCTCAATTATGTTTCAGAGGTGATAACAGAGACAAACTCATGGAACTGTAAACACCAAATCACATGTTTATGTTAAAACTGGAACTCAGTTTCTTTTTCCTTGATAATCCATATCTAGCCCGACTTCATAGATTTTGACCTTTGTTTTCATTTACAGTGGCGCAGACAATTACTGCTCTTCCCATAATGCAGCAGCTTGGCAGATACAAGATGTAAACACCAAGCTTCAGAATACTTTTTCTTTTTTTGTTTTTTCTTTTTTTACTGGCATCCTAATACTAGTTAGCTTGCTTGGTTAATGCATGATCTGGCTCCACTGCTGGCTGTGATAGCAGATCAAAAACTCATGTGCAAGTCTTTTAAGATTAGCTAACTAATACTTAATGGCCACTAGTATAAGTAATAACAAAGATGGGACCTAAATAAACCAAGTTAACTCTGTAATAACATGTGTTGTAACTATACATGTCAGGACAAATTACATAGAAGGATTCAATATGCCGTGACTCAGAACATGTGTGCAGTTAAATATGCTGCCCACTATTTCATATTCACACAGCCAACACTAGAGATTGGGCCCAGTAACTTGGATAAGAATTCAACCAAGTGTCTGTACTTCCTTGCTGACCCAGAGCATCATACCACAAAAAACTCTGTTTGAAATAGTTGTACAAGGTACTACTTAACATAACATTTCAGAACTCTTAAATCTTTTTGTACTGGGATGATCAGTGATTACGCATATTCTTTCAGCATTAATTATTGTATTGTGATCCCTTTTTTCTTATATCTGTTACTGGATTATTCACTGTTGACAGTCTTTGCTATTACCTGGTTATGACATTGCAGACTCCACAGAATATAGTTTGACTTCATTTTACTTCTTTATACGGTACCTTGCATAATGGGGCTCTGATTTCTAGTCAGAGGGAAAAGAGAAATTCCTTCTGGCTCCTACTCCCCAAACTACTTATGCTTTTGCATTAGTTATTAGATAAAAAATACATATGCAGTCCTAGGACAAGGAATTTCCTTTCTTCTCACAATTGAATGCCCTAACCAACAGGCTAGAGCCACTTACTCTTCCTGGCCCATAAATATTCCACAACATCACATCTTCATCAGAAAGGGAGGAGATTTCCCTTCCCCACATCTCACTATGCCAAGTCTATGACTTCATGCTTAGGACGTGCTCCTGGTAGGTGAGAGCTCTTCATGTGAACAGCCTTCAGCTGATGAAGTCACAGAACCCTAGTCTATCACTGCCTGAATGCCCTCAGCACTAACCTATTACCAAAAAAAAGGTGAGATACAGCACTGCTTCTTTATGTTATGTTTTTTTTAAACAAAATGGCGTTTTCTGCTGTGCTTTGTGCTGAACTCAATGCTGTCAGTGAGTATTAGGTGTGGTCTGAGCATGCCTGTCAGATCTGGCTCCATGAAGGATTTAAGCATGACAAAGTTTAGCACCTTGTAAAATCCAGGGCTAAGTAGAGACAGTCAAAGAGCCCAAGGCTGAATCAATTCAATCTTTGCAGTTTAGTCTAAACTGTGTAGATTGAGCTGACCAAAAAAAAAAAAAAAAAACGTGACCAGACACTCACTTTTAATTCCAGAAATGCACCCACATGCCTGCAGTGGCTCAGGCCAGAAGCCAGGGTGCGCTGGAGCATGGCTTCCTGTTCAGTTGGAGCAGACAGCTAGGGTCAAGGCTAGCCTGCCCACCCTGTGAGTGGGGGATTTGCAGGGGACGTGAAAAGCATTCTGGGATGCTGGGGGACTGAGTTAACGTGAATCTTGAGAGGATCTGGAACAGAAGTTCAATAAACCAATTTAACCTAAATAAGTTAAGTCTGATACTACATATATCCAGATTTATCGTACACTGCTTTCAAAATGGGTGAAACCAGTTTATGTGCACTGAACTTCTGTGGTGTTACAGATATGAACTAGTTTCTGATCACCAGAGATCCTGCTTTTCTCTGAAAATTGGGGATTTTTTTTAATCAGATTAAAAAAAGTAACCCAAACTCCATTTTTCCATGATTAAAATGAAACACCACTCTACAGCTAGCTCTCTTTCTGTAAACTAATATATTAGTGGTGTTTCACTTTAATCATGGAAAAATGTGGGTTTTCAATTACTTTTTTAAATCTGAAAATTGGGAATTTTTTTTGGATTTTTTTTTTAAATCAGTGAAAACCAGGATCCCTGCTGACCACTTGTACTGACTTCTGTCCCTAGCCCAAACCAACTTGGGCATAACATAGGTACCAAGATGACAGTGTCTGTGGACTCGCACATTAGCTAAGCCTGAGATGCAAGCAACTTTACTACTGAAAAATTAAGCGCCTATGTGCCTGCTGAAGTCTAAAGTAAATGAAAGAGGTTTCTGTGGCTTACACACTCGTATATAAAATCCTGACTAAGCTGTGCTAAGATGCTTCAGTCACAGAGAATCTAGCCCTTAGCGTATAATTGCCAGCCAATACAATATTCTCCTTCTTAAAAAAAAAAAACACACACACAAAAAACATGTATTATAATGATTCCAAACATTTTTTTAAAAAAGGTATTTTTCTGGAGGAAGAAAGATCAAAATAGTAACTGTTTTCAAGCGCAGTCCCCTTTTTAAATGTTCTTACATCATGTCTGTACAGAAACTAGAATGAAAAGCAGCATCCTCCGGAAGGAAAGTTCACAGGCTTATGGTCTGTTACTTAAGATATCAATGAATCCTGCACTACCAACCTCTGGCTATACCAACCTCAAGCACCTCAAGATGCATCCACAAAAGAACCCAGCATCAACATTACACCTAGTTTTATGTGGATGGAATCTGCCCCTCTAAGTCATGCGACTAAATTCCCTATATACTGCATAAGAGTTCAGCACATCAGAAGAAAATCTGCAACAGGCAGCATGCTTGGGGGGAAGCAAGTCTAAACTTAGGGATTTTAAAAAAACAAACAAACAAAAAGACCCACTGAAGAAAAGATGCTTTATATGTGTCATTTCTCTCCTGACCTTGGGCAAGTTCTGCTTCTGGGCATTCCCAGAACTGCTGCCAAGTAGAATTCTGGGTGAAAAACTTTATTGATAAAAGTGTAGGTACCTCTAGCTTTTCAGGTGCTTCCAATTTATAGATACAAGTTTTGAGATAACACTCTTAGACACAGACATCACTTTGCCAACTAAGTCCTACTTTAGATACCTAAATACTCTGGGGGGATCTGAGCCTTCTGCCTTGTTTAACAGATGCCTATGTATAGCATTTTAAATAAATATAGGGAAACCAGTTTTCCTCTTCCTCCCCATCCTCTTCTCAAACATATATTTGATCTATGATCTTTACACAGGACTTGTACTAAATCAGACCCATCAGAGACCATTATGGTACCTCCTTTCCTGATAGTAGGGTACATAAAAAGGTACAGATAAACAAATACCTAACCTACTAAATGTAGTATCTAAGACATTAAGGGGCAGTGAAGCCCAGCAGATGAGAGGGCACTGTGCTGGCACCTAAAACTTGGGTTTCATTCTCAGCTCTGCCATTTGTCTACTATGTAACCCATGACTATGAGTTTCTACTTCATCATCTATAGAAAAGGCATTGTGGTACCCATCCTCTTTGTAAAGCACTTTAAGGTCTGATAAAGAACATGTAAAAAACTCACTATGATCCTTTACTTAGAGAGACTAGGAACAAGGTGAAACCAAATTCCCATAGCTCTAGATCAAAAAGGAAGAGTGATCCAAATACCAAAAGCTGTCTCACCCATGACAGGCAGAATTGATAACTTCAGTGATCCAGTATTAAATTGGAGCTATTTCTTGACACTGCCAGGTTTAACTTTACATTCTTCACATTCCAGTTGTAAATTCATCATAACTTCCCCCCACCCCAATTCTGTTCCTGGGCTGAATCACATCAACCATCTTTATAATCATGAAAAGTCATTCAACACCACTTTTTATTTGACAAAACTACCCACAATCCCTCACCCCAAGAGTTTTTCACAATGATCTCCTGTGGAGAAATTATCCCAATATCTACTGTACATGGTGGCAATTCTCATAGTACAGACTATATCTTTTTGAAGCTAAAACTTGACAAGATGTCACTCTTAGAATTGCCTGAATTTTGTTTTAAAAATAAACAAAAACACTGACAGGCAAGGAAGTTGTGCAAATTTTAAATATTGTGAAGTCAAGGGGATAGTTAGGTTCTTTTAAAATTTAAATCATGGGTGCTGACAGTTAGAAAAGAGTATTTAGAGGTTTGCTTTTGGGAACTGGCTAATAGGTAAATTAGATATGTATTAGAATAATGGTCCAGGGCATCAGCAAGGGTTAAATGATTTCTAAAAAGCTTGTCTGTAAGAAAGTTTCTCCAAGGCCTACTGTGTACTACAGGCAAACATCAAACAGACACACAGGCTGGGAAATTAAAGACATGTTCCACACTGTCCCATAACATGGAGATAAGGTGACACCAGGTCACAGTGCCCAACTGCAGGGCCCTTGGGCTTTCCAGTTTTGGAGAACAGACCTATTAGCAAAGGCCAGAGATGAAGAGTTACTACAGCAGGATAAAACAATACAAAAGGAGGGATTTCAGAGCAGCAAAGATTCCCTGAGAGGGGAACCCAAGGCCATCATAGACAGAAGGCATACTACCAGCCCATCTTATCAGCGCCACAGGGGGCAGAGGGGGAGACGGGTCACCAGGCTGCTGACATCTGACATTCAAGAAAGAATCTCAAAGTAAAGCTTGCGTACTGCCAGACGTATTTTCCCTCTGATGACAGCTCCAGGACTGGTAGATATAGAATCGTTTGCATGATTCTTGTCTGTTATCACTATGCTGTATCAATAAAATTTGTCTCTTATCGAATGGAAAGGTTGTGGTTGGTCTGAGAGTTTTGGGTCCACCCGGAACAAGGCATCTGTGTCATAAATACAGTGTCAACAGATGCAGTGGCTTACATGAAAGCCTTAAGATAGTTTATAAATATTAAATTAGATAGAATATTATTTTAAAATGATGCAGTTACTGTGCATATTTTAATAACTATTTCTCCTCAAATGTTTTGAGAAGCCAGGTACTCCATAAAAATCCACAGACAAAGGGTTTTATAAACACACTATCATGAATGACTAACAGAGCAGCAGATTATAAAGTGCCTTTTAAATTTCCAAATGCTAGTTTATTAGTGGTAGACATACAATTTTAAAATCAAAGAAAGAATCAAAAAATTTTACTGAAATATTGAAACTATTACATAATTCAAACACAGGTGTCCACAGGTGGATTTTTTTTTTAATACCAGCAAAAAAGAAATAAAAAATTCTACATTTAAAAACATTACTTAAAAAGATAGAAATCGTGGTTATGCAAGACCACCCAATGGATCTTTTAAATAAAATTGCATGTTATCTGCAGGGTAACCACGGGACTCCATTAATGTCCACTACTTCCGAAGTTTTGCCCATTTACTGTATTACGAGAGCTTGCAAACAATGTATTCTTAACATACCCACTGTATCTGTTGCAAAATCTCAAACAGACATTGAAGAGGGAGTAAAATGCCTTACCTCTGGTTTTCCAAGCGTAGTGGAACCTATTCAAATTATCTATGAATAACTAACAGCATGTAAGGCTTGTGCACATTTCTGAGACATTGAGATTTTATTATTGCAATCTTTAACTAGGATGAAAACACGAACTGTGGAATGGATTCATTTGATACAGAACACAGCAGCAGTCTATCTGCTTTGTAATACAGGCAAATTAAAACTAAATAGGCATACAGTAAAGAAAACAAAAAGTAGCTAGACGCACTCTGAAGTTCACCAGGGCTAGGGACAGACATTCAAAAAGCCTGAACTTGAATTGATTCAGTATCTTTGCAGGTTAATCTAACCTGACTAGGCCAAATCAGTTTGTAACCATACAGACATCCCCTCTGGACTGAAAAAATGCAGAAACATGCCTGCAGTGGCTCAGGTTAGAAGCCAGGGGGTGCTAGAGCAGCCCTGTCTTCCCTTCCACAGTGCTGAGTGGAGGGGGTGCTTTGATTAAAGAGGAGTTCCCCCCTCTTGATGATAGAACATTTATCAGCTCTGTTATCAGCAGGTAAAAAAAATTGCCAACTTCCAGATTTTTTAAAAAGTAACCAAAATACACATTTTTCTTTAATTAAAATGAAACTCCACTTACAAGAAAAACGTGGATTGTGGGTTACTTTTTTAAAATATGAAGCTTGGCAATTTATTTATTTATTTTTTAATCAGAGACCACCATGGTCCCTGGTTATCAGCATTTAGCACCCAATCAGAAAACAAAGCTTTGCTCATTAGTTCAAACTCTTCTTAAAACAGCTTTTACCAAAGGAAGGAATACAGGGACATTACCAGCTGACCTGCTGATTAGCTCCAAAAAGTCCCAAGCAGAAACTGTCCTATCTGCCTTACACAGACACCTTTCAGCATTAGCTAGCATACCACATGCTGGCTGGGGTCTGTGCTGTGGGAGAGAGGAAGAAGGGATTTCTTCTTAAGCAGAAACTCAGGGTGGGAAGGGGGATATGGGGAAGCCAGGCAGACCCTGATGTACCCGCAGTCTCTGCCAGAGCTCCAGCCAGGGAGCAGAGGGGAGGGGCCAGTTCTACTATGGACCAGAGAGCCCTGCCCAGCCCAGAGAGCATGCCAGGATGCTGGGGGAGCCTGGTTTATCTTAAACCAGCAAGAGGTCTAGGACAGACATTGTATAAACCAGTTTGACCCAAATCAGTCAAGTCTGATGCTATACTCAACCAGGTTTATCTCAAAGCTGTTTCAGCCATTTTCAGATGAGTTTATGTGCACTGAACTTATGTTCTGTTACAGGTTTAAATCAGTTTCTGAATACTTAAAACAGTTTGTGTATAATATCTATGCCTAGCCCAGGAATTTTTCTAGAGATTTTACATGGAAGGTGCTTGAACTACAATGAAGGACAGTGGAATAAAATCCTAAAATAGAAAGGTTGTTCAGGGTGAATTCATCACCCCAATCTACACTAGTTTATTTTCCTTTTGACGCAGCTCTGTACTTCCAGGCTCCTATACAGGCGGATGTATTGGGATAACATCTTTACTAACTATATATATGAAGTCTGTATGACGTGCGCTATGTATTTTGGTACTTCTTCTAGGAGGCTGTTCACAAAACTATACATGCGAGCTACCACTTAGAGTGATGCCGTGTTCTGGCACGAAGAGCTAGTGATTACTTTTCATCTGTTTTTTGCTAAGTACCAGACTGCAGTTAATCCCCACCTCACATTCCTTTGTCCATCTCATTTTGTTTTTAAAATTAGGAGAACGATCTTCCCCTCATTTTAAGTGAATCTGGACAACAGAAGAACTCGAAAATGCATCCTTAGCAGATGCTTGGCAGAATTCAGTGCTCAGTTTCTTATTTCATCCAACATCAGTTTTGAAGTTCTAGTGCCTGTGGCTGTCACCATCTTGCAGAAAATTCCAAGGACTTGAGTCTGGAGACACTCTTGAGAAATACTAGAACTCATATTAAGCTGGCCCTGCAAAGACCCACAAGAAGCTAAATCAAACTATCTGGCAATTTAGGGCTGCAAGGTAGTCCTGAGCAGGAAGTTTGAGCATGCCTAGTTAAGAACAGAAGAGGAACAACTTGACACTGTAGTCAGAAGAAAGATGGGGAGATCGTGGGAAGGAAAGGCTAGGGGACAAGAACAGTAGGGGAAGGAGATTAAGGTGAACTTTTTTGGGTCCACACAAATGAAGAAATTGAAGAAAAACAAAACCGTGTATTCGTTAAGAGCTGAATTATTTGCACTGAACTAGCAGAGGAGAAAGAACAACACAATTTAAAATAAAAAAAAGAACAGACAGGGAGGAGGGGGGAGGAAAAACAACCTATAACAAGAAGGTGGCCTTTGTAAAACAAATAAAACAGTAGCTTCAATTCAAGACTTTAAAAAAATACTGAAAAGGGCAGGGGGAATCACATATTTATATAGTTATTAAATGGGGTATAGATGTATACATACACACGCACATGCACTTCTAACCTTGTGCTCTAGTACTAGAACTGTCCCACTGTGGACTAACATGCTCTCATGTGGTGAACAGTTTTAAAAGGCTATGGCTTGTTTTGTGTTTTTACCCTAATTTGTATCCCAAGAGAGGGTTGTGCAGGGGGACAACAAGGTTCTGCGACAGCTGGGGGAGAACAGAAGGTCCCCTAGCAGTGAGAGAATGGCATTTTCCCAGCAGTGGTAACTCACAGCAGTTCTCTCAGAGTAGGGGAATGACAATCAGCAGCAAAGAGCCAAAGCAGCAGCGCTTAGAGTGGCAGTGGCAGGCAACAACTCCAGGGGTGCTCATAGGCTAAGGACAGACGTTACACATAAATTGGTTTAAGTGGTTAGAAACTGATTTAAACCTGTAACAGAACATAAGTTCAGAGCACATAAGCCAGTTTCAAAATGGCTGAAGCCGGTTTGAGAGAAACCTGGCTGAACGTTATCCGACTTAACAGATAGAGATCTAACTGGTTTATAGAACTTCTGTCCCATACCCCTTCCTGATTTACATTAAACCAGACTCCCCCAGCATCCATGCTCTGAAGCCCTGGGCAGGGCTGTGCTGTCTGCTCCAGAGAGTAGAGCTGGCTCTGTACCTCTGCTCCCTAGCTGGAGCAACAGTGGGCAGGGGCAGCGGTATGGCCAGATGTCAGCCCCACTAAGGCATCAGGGAAGGGGTTTATTCCCCTCCTCTTTCTCCTGTCCCACCAGCAAGGACCTGCCAGGCATTTCTCCGCTTGCTGCTCCAGTGGTGGGGACATGGCCAGCCCTGGCAGCATCCTCAAGTTAACTAGCCAGGGAGGAAGCTTAATTCCCCACTCCCTGTCCCACTAGCACAGACCAGAGCCAGGGTCTGCCTGATGCTCTCCCCCACCATGGCAGTGGCAGGGGCAAGAGCATGGCCAGACGCATGGCCTCCTGAGGCAGAGGAGACAGGGATGGGGTTTATACCTCCCTCTGCCCCCTCTGTCCCTGGGGGACCAAAGCTGGGGTCTGGCCATGCCCCTGCCCCTGCTGCTGTAGCGGCAAGGGGAGAGTGCCAGGTGGACCCTGGCTTGGATCCAGGCCGGTGGGAAAGGGAGGAGGAAATTAAACCCCCTCCCTGGCCAGTTCACATCAGGCTACTGCCAGGGCCTGGCCACATGCCACCCCAGCACAGCTTTCCTGCAGCCGGTGGCATGCTCTAGTGCCCCCCAGCTTCTGACCTGACTCACCGCAGGCATGTAATTGCATTTCCTGAGTTGAGGGAATGTCTGATCACTACAAATTGATTCAATCTAGGCAGGTTATACTAGCCTGCAAAAATTGAATCAATTCAGGCTCCAGCTTTTTGAATGTCTGTCCGTAGCCACAGAGAGAACCAGCAATCCTGAGCAGTGCTTCCTTAAGGAATGGCAGGCAGTGAAAACAAAATCCTCTCCAGAAGCCCACCAAGAAAAAGATCCTCTTACCCCCACCCCTACTCTGAACTGGGCAAAGTAGTAACTCCTATGGAGGGGAATTTGCAGTTAAAACAGTGACCAAGAACTCAGAAAGTCTAATATTCTAAGGAGTTTAATAGTTGAGGTATTCAATACTTTGAAGTGTTTAATAGTTGTGGTATTTTATAGCTGCTGTCTGCTAAAGTTTAGTTATTTTCTTTGTTCCATTTTATAACCTTTTATATTCAGATCATCATCCAAATTGCTTGCAAGTAGAGAAGTTGTTCTCTTAAGACAGTGAAAGGTCATATTTTTGCAGGTTTCTGAGTAGGTCTCAAGCCAAGACCCCCAAAATTTGGACCTGACCCTTGTAGTGCCAATAGGGCCTGGCAGAAGGGTTACAAAGGTAATAATTTGATTAAATCCCAGCACAGCTGATGAAGTTCCATGTTAAACTCATTTCCCATCTTTAAGAAAGGGAAGACTAGTTAGTCTGACCTCGATACCTGGAAAGATCATAAAGTAGGTCCTCAAGGAATCTACTGTGAAGTACCTAGAGGACAACAAGGTTATCAGGATCAACCAGCCAGGAACAGACCAGATTCACCCAGAGGAAGTCATGCCGGACCAACCTGTTGTCATTCCTCTATGAATGTGGGGGAGCAGTGGATGTCATGTACCTTGATTTCAGCAATGATTTTGACATCATCTTCCATAACATTCTCATTAAGCTAAGGAAATACAGACTAGGTGAAAGTACTGTAAGGTGATACATAACTGGTTCAATCATTGTGCTCAACAAGTAGTCAGCAATGGCTCAATATCTAGTTGGGAGGAGGTATCAAGTAAGGTTTGCCATTTCATCTCACCATAAATTCCCTAAAAATGTGTCATGTTACAATTTATTGTGTAATTAATATGTTAATCGCATGATAAATGTAACATCTGCTAGAAACTTAACTAACAAAAATGGGAAGGTTGCAGAACTGAACTGGCTTGACGAGGCACTGGACCTTGGACAAATCTGGATGGTCAGGATTTGAATATCAGTCGGACAGCTTAAGATATCTCTTGCCCTCGACTCAGCCACTACTGCTGCTATAAGTGAAGATACCTTTCAGGGTTATCTTTCACTTATGATACTGTGATTGGCCAAATTCTACTACTCATCATGCCTCTGCTCTTGGCAGACACCTGGTTGTAAAAAAAGAAAATAGCATGGGGCTTTTTAATATAGTCCAGTATCTTTTAAAAAAGAACTGTGCAACAACATTTAGCTCAAAAAAAATCTAAAAAATTGCCCTTGAGCTGACACCAAGCTTGTAAATTCACCCCAAAAGGATAAAAAAAAACAGAGTGACTGACAACATGGTTTATAATGAGAGAACTGTGAACTTGACAGCAGCAGCTGCTACAGAGCAATAGTTAAAGAATTTTTGCCTAGAAACAGTTTTCAAACTCACTTAACATTTTCCAGAACAAACTACCCAATTAAACTTACTTCTGAGAAACTCTTCTTTATTCAAATTATACTGTCTTGGTAGACAAGAGCCAACCTAGCAGGGCAGTATTAAAACAACTCAGTGCAGTTGTTAAAACTTACAATTTAAAATTCACTGAACATACAAAGTGCATAGACCAACACAATTAAATAGTCAGCACATTCCCTTCGGCTGTCACTAAACTCCTAAGCTTGATTCTGCCCTCGTTTACACCCATATATATTAGAAGTACTTCCTTTGAAGCCAATGGAAAAACAGTTGGAAAAAAAAAAGATTTATGTGAGATCAGAGTCAGGCAAAGATTTTCTGCTATTTGGTATTTTCTGTGGGTTTGCTGAAAAGAACTGGGCTGCAGAAATAGATGTGTGACCCCATACATGGTTTTTGAATGCATTTTGTATGGCTTTCACAACGAAAGTGAACAGACACTGCATTTTCTTGGTCAAAAGGACAAAAAGGGTTGACATGGGGTTTATTTACCCTAAGATAATGATTAACAAAACAGGTAAGGAGCTGGTTTCATTGAAATTAATCTAAAAAGTTACTGAAGAGCTACTTATGGCTGGAAAAAAAAAGGAAGAAATATGATTTGGTAGCAAAGTATGCCTCTTCACCTCTACAAGAACGCTATTGAAGTTGAACATTCTATTCTGCTGAAATTAATTAGGAATATAATTTATTTAAATGAAAAAAGTATAATGTTCAATATCATTTGCTCTTCTGAGTTTCGCAAAATCCTTCTGAGGATAAGCAAATGTTTTGTTTTTGATACTATTTAATAGCTCAGAAACCACTGTGAACACCAAGATCTTAAAAGATTTTCATTGATAAAAAATTGTTCTAAATATTGCTCAAGACTAGGCAGACTGGTTTTGATAACTCCAGCAGGGATTTCTCTACAGACTGCCAGATACATATTGCTGGTTTTCCAACACAGTTTTTATACAAAAGGAGGCAGGTGAAAGAATGTCCTATTATGAATCCCTGGACCTTTCAAAAGAGAGCACTGAATCAGCAAAGGAAAACACTTGCTTTTCCATTGGGAATATGCTGGCAACTCTATACTTCCAGCATCAACATTCTTCAAAAGTCAAGCCAGCAGCAACACAGCAGAAATATACAAATCCTTTTAACCAAGGCCACAAAGGAACATACCACAAGGAAGCATCTGAGTCTAAAATCGACAGAGGAATACAGATCCAACCAGTTAACTTGAGAACAGAAAGCAGCACCAGAAATAAAATCTGAAATACATAGGGCAAGAATAGTCAGCCACCAGGTATACAACATAACAGTGCATTCAAGCAGTTTTCTGCCTGAATGGAAGTATTGGAACATTTATATACCTACTAGCTACCCATTGCTAACACACTTGCAATAAGTTTAGACCAGCAATAGGCTCCATTTCCCCTTGATATAAGCATTAAAAATTCCCACTGTAGAATGAAAATTCTTCAGTCTTATCAAAGGGAAAAAGAAAGCCTAATTATCTGTACTGTGATATTTTACATTCAGTATTAGGACACTCATTTAAATGCTTTTAGTGAATTAGTTCTTGTGAAACTGACCATTCCCAAGATGTAATCTTCCCTGTTTACCAGAAAGGCCCCAAGTAAGTGGCAGTGAAAGTTTTGCACCAGACTGCTTCAGCTATTGCTACATCTCCAATTCAGTTGGTCCAAAGCTGCCCAACTGCTGGCCCATGGGCTGCATATGGCCTGTGAGGGGTTAATTTGCAGCCTTCAGGCTCCTATCCAGACACCACTCTCCCCATCACTCTGGCTGCAGCAGCAGCAGCTGGGAGTCCTGAGGTCCCCTTCCCTCCTCTGGCTTCCAGTTCCTGGTCCCTGCCCCAGGGGATAGGGCAGGACAGCATGGTTCAGCCTGCCATGATGGGAGAGCCTGGCAAATGAATGCAAGAGGCTGGGGTGCAGCAAGGAGGCAGGGTGCCTCTGTCTCAGCAGGGGTTAGGTGGACTGCGCATGTATGCAGTAAAATCCGTGACGTGCAGCCTGCGACTCTTGCTGCTCGACCTGGTCCTGGCTACAGGGGATGACCTAATCGGCGACCTGGTGACTGATGGGAAGCTGGGTGACAGCGACCGCGAGCTGATCACCTTCACCATCCGCTGTAAAGCTGGCAAGTCAGTCAGCAACACGGAAGTCCTTAACTTCAGAAAAGCTGACTTTGACAAGCTTAGGAGGCTTGTCAGTCAGGCCCTAAAGGGACCATGACCCTAGGGAGAGGAGAGTTCAAGAAGAGTGATTGCTCCTCAAGGGAGCGATCCTCAATACACAAGCTAAGTCTAGTCCATCTCGGAGGAAAGGCAGCAAGAGGGCACAGCAGCCCGCCTGGCTCTTCAGGGATCTAGCAGGCCTCCTAAGGCTAAAAAGAAAAGCCTACAAAGGTTGGAGGACGGGATTAATCTCCAAGGAGGATTATTCTGCACTGGTCCAGTCCTGCAGGGAGCAAACCAGGAAAGCCAAGCCTGCAACTGAACTCCCACTAGCTTCGAGCATCAGGGACAACAAAAAGTCCTTTTTCAGATATATGGGGAGCCGGAGAAAAAGCAAAGACAACATTGGACCCCTGCTGAACCAGATGGAGCAACTGACAACTGATGCCCAGGAAAAAGCCAACCTATTAAATGGGTACTTTGCGTCAGTCTTTCAGCAGTCCCACGGGACACCCATGCCTGCTACAGGACAGGGAGGTCTGGGTGGGGGAGAT
>NW_017728906.1:165118873-165141160 GCF_001723895.1 Crocodylus porosus
TTCAAGCACCTACATTGAACACCTTCAAGAGTAAATTGGATGCTTATCTTGCTGGGATCCTATGACCCCAGCTGACTTCCTGCTCTTTGGGCAGGGGGCTGGACTCGATGATCTTCCGAGGTCCCTTCCAGCCCTAATGTCTATGAAATCTATGACCTACAGGGCGTGCAGCCCCCAGTCACTTAGAAATAGGACAGGCCCAAGTTAGTCTATAAAGTGCACCTCTCCTCTGCCTTCTGCCTGCGTTTAGATTAACAACTCTCATGACTAGGTCTGAAGGAGTTGTTCTATGTCTGTTTTGTCTTTGGCCTTTCAGCTGAGATTGCCACCCAGGATCAACAGACTATCTGAAATTTATTCCATTTGGATTCTTACAATGTGCTCATTACCATGATATTTTACCACTTGAGCAATTTCCTATACAGAAAATAGGAGCTGTTATTCAGCTAGAAGCATAAGAATATGCTATACTGCATCTGCTCAAGGATAGTGTAGTTCAGTGCCCTGTCTCCAACAACCATCAGTACTAAATGGTTCAGAGGAATGTGTACCATCATGAAGAAGGCATAATCTGCCCCCATCTTGCTCAGGTCTCCACTGGTTAGAGATCAGCATACAACCTAAGTTGCAAGGTCCAGGGTTCTATTAGCATTTACTATCACTTTGGACACTCTGGAGATCCATATGAAAGTCCAACCTCTTTGAATTTTGCTAAGCTTATTACCACAGGTAGTCATTTAGGTCAAGAGTTTCACAGTCTAAATTACAAGCTATCTGAGAACAGTTTTTCTTTTTATTAGCTTTGAAACTGGCCCATTTTAATTTAAATCAATGTCCTCACTGTTCTGATGTTATGAGGAAAACAGAAACTTCTATTATGTATAAACCAATTCTCTGAAAGTAGGTTTAACTGATCAAGCACAATGGAATCTCGATTTTCTCTCCCTCTTGTATAATTTTGGACATACTAGCATGTGTCCTATACAACAAGATATTTACAGATTGTGGTAACTCTCCAGTAAGCATCTTCTTCCCAACATGTTTAATTGGATTTTAATACTAAGCAACATTTGACTTCATTCTGTTAGTTTCTGCATTGAACTTGCACAAGCTAAACTGATGGTCACAACAAGTAGTAGGGGAGATGGAAGCAAAGTGATAATAGCTGATCAAAAAGAACGGTAATCTGCCAATGTGATCCTAGGATATACAAGGAAAAAGTACTTTTAGTAGAGATAAAGAATTATTGGTGCCATTGGACAAGGCACTGGAATACGATTCACAGTTCTGGTGAGTCATTCAAGTGAGACTCACAAACTGGAACAGGAACAGAAAAGGACTTCAGAATGAAGAGCCTATCATATGAGAAGGGGAACAAGGGAAAAACAGCTGAGAGTTGTTGACCAACCTTTGGTACAACTGCCACATGTGGCACAGGCAGCCTGTGTGTGTGACACCCAGTAGATCAGGGAAGTGACAGGCAGTACAACACCCAATGAGGCAGGAAGCAGCAAGCAGAACAGGAGATTGGGCAGGGACTACAGGAGAGGGAGCAGAAAGTAGAGCAGACCCTGGTCAGAGGAGTTGGATCAGAGTGGCACTTGGGGAAAGTGAAGGGCTAATTTGTAGAACACCCACCAAAAAGGTTAGCCCTCACTGTTCTAATAGAACAAAAGCTGAGACACTATAGGAATGTCCTCTACAAATATATCAGGAAGACAAACACCAGAGAATAAGAGCTGTTTAAGCTAAAAGACAAATGTTGGCACACGGGCAAGTGGATTCAAACTGGCCATCGATAGATTTTGGCTGGAAGTTAAAAGATTCTTAACCATTAGAACTGTGACATTTAGAAAAGCCTATGGTTGGAAGAGTGATGACTGAAAACTTAGCTACTTTTAAGATGGAGTTTGATAAGCATTTAAGTGGTTTGTATTTTATTTAATCAAGTCTGCTGCAAGTCTGCTGGAGTGTGCTAATTAGCATGCTCCAGCAGCCTCCACATCATGTGTATTCGGCATCCCCGCATTTCAAACTGGAGGTAGGGGCACTTTAACTAAAAGAAAATAGTGTGTGTTTTTGCAACAGCCACAGGCCCATTGTAGGAGTGGGGTGCAGGCTTATAAGGGACACTGAAGGAGGATGGAGTGATCCTGCCTGACATAGGCAACTTGTAGGGGGGGCACATGGTTGGGATCAGCTGGTGGGTTTGTCTGTATGGGGGTTTATGCAGGGAAGCATTATTTGGGTGGGTGAGGTTCGGAAAGTTGCTTGAGGAATCTACTGTTGTTTCCCATCTGAGTGTTAGCTTTCTCTTTACTGTAAGTTGCTCTGAACCTTTTGGATGGGGATATAAAATCTAAAAATGAAACAAACGGTTATTCTGGACTGTGATCAGTCTCACTTGAGCTAAACTAACTCAAGAGATGTATTTCAAATCTAGACAGAATGGACATAGCCTTGTCTGGAGACCACCCCAACAGCAGTTCTTGAAGAAGCATGAACTGTTCCTACTCATTTCATTTGTGGTTTAAGCTTGAAACACAGTAATGACAATTCAGATATCAATGTTAACGTACGTGCTGAACACTTTAGCCAAACCTAGATAATGGGTCATCCCAATCATATCATCGTCAAGACGGTTTCCAAGAGCCTTCAACATCATTCCCAATTTCTACTACACTTCTGCAATGCAGTTGTGCATATGAATATAAGATACTGCATCACCTTGACAGTTAAAAATGTTGGGGCAGCAAAGAACAAATTGAATTGAGCAGCAAATTAAGTGAGGTGATACCATACTGATTGTATTATTCATTTTCATATATAATTTACTAAGAGTCTCCATTTAAAAATGCATCTGAAGCTGAAAATATCTTGCAGACACCTGCAGAATTCAGGTCAAACCTACTATGGATTATGTGGGGTTTAGGTAATAACTCACTTTTACTCTGTATCGATATTGAAGAGTGTCATCATCCAAGGATACTTGAAAGTTAACTCTAAACCAATGCAAGTGATCAATTTTAAAATTGGTCAGCTTGGCCTTGTAAGACAGATTTTGAATATTATTTCCACATACTTCTTTGCAGGGAAGGCAGAGGCATGAGTAATGAATCAGAGGGATCTTGGTTTTCTTGGTTAAATTCTCCAATAATAAAAAAACCAAAAAAACACAAATCTGCATTTTTCCAGAATTCAAACAAAAAGCCACTATATAGATATCAACTGATAGGTATCAGTTGAACACAATGTTTTATTGATGTATTTACAATTTTAAAGCCTACCAATTCTAAATACCTACATATTTGGGAGTTTATTTTATTTTAGGGAAAAACAGAACTCCCACTGATCCCTTCGCTCCCCAGGATGCGGGTCCAGCTGTGGCTGCCACCCCCATTCCCCTCTTTGTGCTGCTGAGCAGCCCTGATATGCCAGTGCCCTGTCCCTCCCCATGCCCCTCACTTCCGATCCACAGCCCCCTGGCCCTGCTGGTGCTCCTTGCTCCCAGCCCACAGGCCCCTGGCCCCAGCCCCCCAGTGTGTGAGGAAGGGGGTGGTGAGTATGGGCACATGTGACATGTAGAAGAGTATGGGAGGGCACAGCCAACACTGTGGGTGGGGGGCTTGTGGTCCCCCAGATTTCTTTGCCTACTCTGGGGTGTGGAGCTGTAGCTGGGATGGACCAGCTCCAGGAAGAAGCTGCCTCTACAACCCAGCCAGCAGAACCCAGCACAGGAGGAAGCACCACATCACCATGGCCGCCAAGGTGAGGCGCAGCAGCAAGGAGTTGTACCCCCACTGCTGCCAGGCGGCCAGGGGGTGCCTCACTTCAACAGCTATGGTGGCGCAGCACTCTCTCCCATGCTGGGTCCTGCCCACTAGGTCACAGAAGCAGCTCCTGCCTCGAGCTGGTCCAGCCTGGCTGCAATGTGCATGTGCACATATGCACATGCACATAGCACTCCCTGCTTCTCACTCCCCCAGCATGCTGGAACTCTGCCATTTCCCATCTTTTTCTCCTTTAAAGTAGAAAATCTATATTTTCCCACAGCAGACAAACAACCAGGATCCCTGGGATGTGTCCCATTAAGACCCTCATCCTGTCAACTGCAAAATTCAGTAACCTTATCCTATAAACTGCAAAACTAATGTAATGTCTCAGTCACAAAAACACTGTATTACACAATACCAAACAAGGACACTACTTATCTTCCTATTATAACATAAGATAACATATGGTAGATGCATTCAAAGACCTTTTTGGCATGTACTAGAGCAATATTCCCTAGCCTCTCAGGATGACAATAGTACTAAAGATGCTGTTCCAGTATAAACAGGTAACAGGTAAGTAAAGTAACTCGCTTCTGACAGATGTATGGGAAGCTGACTTTTCAGAAGAGTTAGAAGCCTTTTCTACATCTACAGTTTATTTTCATAATGGAAATCATCTCCTGTTCCAATCACACTCTGTCAGGTTGCCTAAGGTTTTCTGCCCTGCATTGAATGAAGGCAAAATCCTTATGCTGAAGTGCTCTTATAGATGAGAGACAAGACGTTCTTTAACTGTTAGTGATGCTTTAGTAATGGCTTCAGAGATACCTAATCTCAGTAAAAAGAAATGCTGCCCTTTGGGAGGTTCTATGGTGATTACAGTTTACTTCACAAGGTGTTCAAGGCCTGGGAACTTGAGAAAGGACAGAAACAACAGGAACCTCATTCACTACCATCTTAAAACTTGTGTCGGTACCCACAATATTGCAGAGGACTACCAACCCAGAATGGAAGCCATCTGTCCCCACAAACTTCAAGGCAGTACAACAAAAGAGGAAGCAGACACCATGGCTAGGGACTGACATTACAGAAACTGGTTTAAGTGATCAGAAACTAGTTTAAATACGTAACAGAACAGATGTTCAGTGCACATGAACTGGTTTGAAAATGGCTGAAACTGGTTTGAGATAAACCTGGTTGAACATAATATCAAACTTGACCGATTTGAGTCAAACCAGTATATGCAACGTCCGCCCCAGATCCCTTCCTGGGTGTAAGTTAAACTAGACTCCCCCAGCATCCTGGCATGCTCTGGGGGCTGGGCGGGGCTTTCTGCTCCATAGCAGGGGTGGCCCCTCCCCTCTGCTCCCTGGCTGCAGCTCCAAGAGACTTACAGGCACAGCGACGTCTGCCTGGTTCCCTCCTGCTTTCCCCCGATCTCCCCCCTCCCCTCACCTCTCCCTGCTAAGCAGGGACTCCATGTAGGCTCTGCTTTACACAGACACCTCAGCATTAGCTAGCAGACCACATACTGGCTATGGTCTATGCCGTGGTAGACAGCAGTATTGACTTGGGGCTTTCTGGAGCTAACAAAAGCTCAGCTGGTAATGTCCCTCCATTCCTTCATAGTTTAATAAGATTTCTGGACTAATGAAAGAGGCTGCTTGTTTTCTGATGGGGTGGTGCAGAGCCAGACATTGCATAAGTCAGTTTGAGCCAAATCAGTTGAGTCTGATACTACATTCAACCAGGTTTATCTCAGACCAGTTTCAGCCATTTTCAATCTGGTTTGTGTGCAGCAAACATCTGTTGTTACAGGTTTAAACTAGTTTCTGATTACTTAAGCTAGTTTGTGTAATGTCTCTTCCTAGAAGACTTACCTTCCAGTGACTTAGCTCTGCATTACTTGCAAGTATTAGAATTAACCCATGCATGGGCCAGAGGCTGAGCAGCGATGGCAATTTTAGCATAGACCTAACAATTTAATAAATCTGAATTCTAGGAGTGTCATAAAAGCCATATCTTTATGCATTTGTTAGAATAGCAGTATCCTTCTATTCACATAGAAGTCAGAGATACTAGTAACAGTGTTAGTCTAAATGCAGATTCCAAACTGTTTAGCAAGGATTACAAAATAATAATAATAATAATAATAATAATTTTTTTTAAAAAATCAAACAATTTTTTTTTAGAGCTGGCACATAAACATTTTATGAGCATTTTAGTGACCTTCTATAACAGAGGGCAGATCCTCTCCATTCTCAACCCTACAGTCAAGAATCTTAAAATGCATCCTCTGATGTCATAAATTGATACTTGATATATTTTCAACAGATGGTTCCTCTCTGGGGATCTATCAGGTCATAGAATAAGGGTCCAGTACCTTTAAAGCAACACCCATGAGAATAAAACAGAATTTCCGATTCCACTGAGGAGGCAGGGAACTAAACACAAAGATTCTTTCAGAGCATTTAGAGGTATGCCAGCCCCAAAGAACACACTCAGGACAGGGCAGCTAAAGCCTAGAGACACCTGTTGGCAAAAAGCTATATCCCCCTTCAGACATAACATTTCTGGAGAGAGCTATAGGAGTTCTCTGCAACAAATGATAACATTTCATACATTAAAAGGTATTTGTCCCAAGATAAAAATTGCACATCTGAGACAGAAATTTTGTTTAAACACCAGAGTCTTGAAGGGAACACCATTACCCTTGCTGCTGGCAGTAAGGGTGAGCAGGTTGCCTGCACCCTGGGAACTTTAAAGAACTATTAAGACTGGAACACCAGCAGCCCACTGAAGCACTAGGTTGGACTTTCAGGCTCCCTGGGAGCCTGGCTCACAAGACTATCAGTGAAGTCTGAGGGGGCTGGAAAGCAAGTGGATGAAGCTATGGAGCACTCTCTATCACCCCCCTGCTAGACAGCTTGCCTTTGCTGCACTTTAGCCAGGGGGCTCTGAACACATGGCAACCCACAGCACTAGTTATTTTTGTAGTGGTGCAACTTAATAGGGCTATAAAAACAGCATCTAGACTAGGGACAGACATTTAAAAAGCCTGAGCATGAACTGATTCAATCTCTGCAGGTTAATCTAACCTGCTTAGGCTAAACCAGTTTGTAATCACAAAGACATTCCTTCTGGACTGAAGAACTGCCAGCACATGACTGCAGTGGCTCAGTCTAGAAGCAGGGGAGGCACTAGAGCAGCCCTCCCTTCCCTTCCAGAGTGCTGAGCTGAGGGGGGGCATGGCCAGGCCCCAGCAGGACACTCTGATTAGGGAGGGTTCCCTCCCCCCTCCCCCACACAGCAGGGAGTTGAAAAGTGTTCATCACCCCTAACTCAGTGTTTATAAGCCCATTAAGAAAACAACAGCCTCTTTCCATTCAAGCTCTTCTTAAACGGTTCAAGCTCTTCTTAAACGGTTCAAGCTCTTCTTAAACAGTTTTTCCAAGGAAGAAATAGAGGGATATTACCAGCTACCTGCTGATTAGCTCCAGAAAACGCCTAAGCCAACAAAATCCTGTCTGCCTTTGTCCCGACTCCCATAGCACAGACTGTAACCAGCATGTGGTATGCTAGATAATGCTGAGAGATCTCTGTGTAAGGCAGAGGGGAGGGGAGATACCTGCTTGAGCAGGGAGTGGGGGAGACAGGGAGCAGGAGGAAGCCAAGCAGACCCTGCTGTACGTGCAGTCTGTCAGACCTGAAGCCAGGGAGCAGAGGGGAGAGACCAGCCCAGCTCTCTGGAGCAGAGAGCCCCAACCAGTCCAGAAAGCATGCCAGGATGCTGAGAGACTGATTTAAATTTAAAGCAGGAAGGGGTCTGGGACAGATATTGCATGAACCAATTTGACTCAGATCAGTTAAGTCTGATACTACATTCAATCAGGTTTCTCTCAAACTGGTTTCAGCCATTTTCAAACTGGTTTGTGTGCACTGAACTTCTGTACTGTTACAGGTTTAAACAAGTTTCTAATCACTTAAATTCATTTATGTGTAATATCTGTCCCTAGCCCTGGAGGCAGCCTACGATTCCAGTGCTCAACCAGAAGACTGAAAAGCTCAAGACCTTTTCAAACCAGTGCTGAATCTTGTTCCCAAATATGAGTATGATAATGCTTCTGTTTTCCTGTTCCCAGGTTTGCAATAGGCGTATTAATGAACACAAATCATCAGAACTTCTGTTTTATCACAGCCAAAAGATGGCACCTCCAATAGCACAGGGTCCCCTAACAGTATGTTAGGAACTGACTTCCCATTTGTCTGCTGAATCATCCTTCTTAATGGCACAAGTGGAGTGCTCTGCTAAAGAGCATTTACAGCAAAAAATAAATTATATATCTATATATCTCAACATGCCACAGACAAGCCCCATTTGCCCAAAATAAACAGAATATTATACATTATTATCTTACACTTTAGACCCTGCACTTTTCAAAGTAGCAGACAAAAGACTTCACTGACTGATGTGCCTTCAACTGACTCACATACAATCCATGTATAATTCCACTGAAGTTAACAGAGCTGCTTTAGAATAAAGAGAATGAGAGAAAAGAGATTCAGGCCCTTTTCTTGTGTTTCCTGACCACTTTTTTGAAGCTATATCCTTAATTGTAAAAACTTTCAACCCAGAAGTTAAATCAATAGGAGCTCACACAATAAATCTTTCCGCTTTTGTAAGAGAACAACTACTATCACAAGCCATTCAAATCACAAAGTTTTCCTAGATAAAAAAAGAGAAAAGATTCTTATTTTCTGTTAGTAATTTTCTGCAACATTAGAAGAATAAAGATTAAAACTTACTGGTCATTACCAACCATCCCAAAGCTGATAGCTGCAAGATTATTTTTCTTTGGACACTTTACATGGTATTGCTTTACTGTTTCATTAGTGTTCAAGGTGAGCAGTCAGGATCAGGGCCCCATTATACTGAGTTCAGTATAGATTCATATGAACAGTCTCAGCTCCCCAAATCTTGCAATTTAAAACAAGATATTGTAACAAGCAGGAGGTGAAAGGAGGTAAGAGGGCAAAGGTAAATATAGTGTTGTGTGTTTACATGGAGCTGCCCTTCTCATTTGATTGCCATTTACTTTTTTAAAAATGTTCTTTTAAATTCTTTGAAACGATCAGGAACCCCAGATCAGTATTTATCAGCTGATGATCTTCTGGCCCAGGAATAGACATTATGCTTTTACCAGAATAAGTGATCAGCAGGCAATCTATACCCATCACAGAACAGAAGTTCAGCACACAACCTGTCAATACCCATGACAGAAGAGTTTTGGCATACATAAACTGTTTAAAAATGGTGAAACCCAGTCTAAGATTTGCCACCCTCCTCCAAAAGGCAAATGTGTATTCTGTTTGCTATTGATTTAAACTATGCCACTTACGGGGCGGGGGTGGCGGTGGCGAGTCACACAACTTAAATCAATTCTGCCTCAGGTTTTTTGCATGTCTGTACCTAGCCCTGTAGGTAAAATAGGAGCAGGTGAAAAAGGTAACTGTTTAACAGCCTAGTCTAAACGGGGGATATTCTATGGAAAAAGAGCAATGCAGAAATTGTCATGAGGTTTGCAAGAGACAGACAAATGGGTAAAATAACTCTCATTTTGTTATCAGAGGAAAGAAGAGGGTAATTCAATGAAATAGTAGAGCAAATATTCCAAGAGTGGGTAAAATAATGGTAGACTTTAATGATAAAGGTAAGGACTTTAAACACTGTGCGACTCAAAAGAGGAGTCACTGGAGAGCTTCAAAGGTGATGTGTTAAGAAACACAGAGAAATAAGCTGATCTAAGCTAGTGAGTGAGTCTGAAAAGAACACCAAGTATAGGGAAGGAGAGGAGGGGAAGCTATGGTGGTATGAAAAAGCCAAGTCAGAAGTTGGACTGAATATTCTGGATAAAAATGTTACAGAATAAGAAACTGTAAGATTTAGATGTGGGAAGGAAGGGAGAGGGATGAATCAAAGACACTTGGGTTGAGGGATGGGGCAAACAGGAAGGATGCTGTCAGTGTCTAAGAAAGGTGAGAATAGGTAGGGAAGTTCCATTTCTACCCTGTCATTTTTAATCTTACAGGAAAATACTGAAGAGATTTCAGAGACAGACAAGTAAGGGAAAGGTCAGGAGTAGAAAGGTATCTTTGCAAATCACGGGCAATGAAGTGATCATGGAAGACCCATGAGCTAGTATAATATAAAGGAAAGCAGGACAGGAACAGGATCACAAAGGAGCAAATCAGAGTTAGAAGACAAAATAGGAAAGGGGTTTTTTTGAAAGAGAAAAAGGTCTGATTCATAACTGGACAGGCATTCTCCATTGAATACATTTTAGAAAAAAATTAGTTTTCACTACATGTATTTTTCTGTGGAGGAGTTAAGGTGAAGAGCAAGAGAGAGACCTTGCTGCTAACAAAAAAGAAAGAAGTGGAGGAGAGCTGTAACTTAGCAACACGGGATTGGGAGAAGTCCCCTGGCACCTGGGAGAGGAAGGTCAATAGAAGAGTTTACCTTTTTTATCCTGGCAATATTTTTTATTAGCAATTGCTTATAGGCAATGAAACAACAACAACAAAAAACATTTTGCTTAAAGATACTGGCATTTATGGAGGGAGTTTGAACTATGTTCTCTTTAACAAACTCCTAAATATTCCTACCTCTCCTTACACTACCAATTGCAATATTAGCAGAGAAATTATTTTCATGTTCTTTAAAGTCTCATCTTATTCACTAAACATTATCAATGATTCCCCAGAGTTCCAATTTATATCCTGTTGCAGTAGTATATGGGGATTATATTAACAGACGCCAAGGCAATTGCCCAAGAAATTTTACCAAAATAGTCTTTAAAATTTTGTCTAAGTGGAACATGTATTCAAGGGGGAAAAATGAATCATAACAGTTTCTTTTAGAAGCTGGGCAGGTTCACAGTTTCATATATCTTATTCTAATCTAAAAGCAACTTACATCCCTAAAATATAAAATATTGTTATTGTCCTTGTAAGTGGAAAAAATGGGAAAATATACATTTTAAAAGCAGGCTGTGCATCTGAATTCAAGTCTCTGCATTTATAAATCCCTAACTGGGGATCAAAATTACACCTCAACTTCTCACTATTCTCATGAGGGTATGGACCTTAAGAAAAAAGGGATCTCAGTTTACCTCTGATCTGATATTAAAAAAAAAAAAAAAGAAAAAGAAAAAAGAAAAAAAAAAGATCAATTTATTTTTAATATTACCATGTGAAGTACTCTTAGCTCCATGGAGAAACATTTCAAATGTACGTCATTTTAAGTTTAAGGCCCAGCTCAACAAACCCTTTGCTGAAATGATATAGTTGGGACTTGTCCTGCTTTGAGCAGGGGGTTGGATTAGGTGAACTCCTGGGCTAGGGACAGACATTCAAAAAGCCTGAGCCTAAATTGATTCAGTCTTTCCAGGTTTGTTGAACCCA
This sequence comes from Crocodylus porosus, assembly GCF_001723895.1. NCBI lineage: Eukaryota > Metazoa > Chordata > Crocodylia > Crocodylidae > Crocodylus > Crocodylus porosus. The sequence goes on from NW_017728906.1 coordinate 165,130,111, forward strand.
TTTGAAGATGGATAGATATTCGGCACATGCCTGCAGGGGCTCAAACCAGAAGCCCAGGAGAGAAGCCAAGCTGAGGAGGGAAGGGGCTTGGCCAGGCCTGCCCCAGCGGTTCCCTGACAGCCGGGACCAGTCCAGGCCTCAAAGGGGAACTCTTCTCCCTCCTCCCGCTCCCCCACCACCACAGGGCTAGGAGGCAGGCCCTGTTCAGCGCTGGCGGGGGAGGGGCGGGGCAGCTCTTCTCCTTCCTCCTCCCTTCCCCCTGTGGTGAGGTGGGGTAGCCAGCAGGGCTCTGTGAGCCTGCCTAGCCCCAGAGGGGGACTCTTCCCCCCCCAACACCCCAGGGCAGAGGGGAGGGGCTCCGCTTCATGCTGAAGGGATTCTTCCCTCTCCTCCTCCTTCCCCCAGAGGGGCAACAGGAGTGTGGAGCTCAGCTGGGCAGTGTGTGGATGTGAGGGGTGTAAGGATCCCCATACCACTCCCCACATGGCATGCAGCCCCTGTTGTCTGGCAGCAGCAGCAGGTGAAGAGGTCAGGGTGCTCATGCCCGACCCATGCGTGGCTCTAGCCAGCGCTGAACAGGAGGAGGGAGTGGAGCCTGCCATATCCTAGGGGCTCTGCTCCCTACACCTACGCCTGGAGCTCCAGCCCTCACAGCTGAGGAAGCCCCAAACTGGAGCCAGCTGCTTCCCACTCTCCACTATGCAGGTCTTGCACTCTGCTTCCCCACAGAGTCCAGAGCCAAGCTTCCCCATTGCAAGTGTGGAGCTGCAGGTGCTGTGTGGAGCCACGGGGATAGAAGCAGCCAGGCAGGCTGCATGGGGCTGCACTCCTTGCCCCCAGTGCAGTGTTGGCTGCCTCTATCACAGGGGCGCTGCACTACACCTGCATCTCTGCACTTGCAACAGTGAAGCTGGGCACTGGACTCTGTAGGGAAGCAGGGGTGGGGCTTCCTCCACTCCCAGCAGAGAGCAGGACCTGCATAGCAGGGAGTGGGGGAAGCAGCTGGCTCAATCGCAGGGCTTCCCCCACTGCAGGCTCAGGCACAAAGAGCACAGCCACAGGGATATGGCAGGCTCCACTCCCTCCCCCCGCCCAGTGCTGGTCAGAGCCACACCTGCACTAGTCACGACTACCCTGACCTCCCCACCTGCTGCTGCTGCCAAGCTGTCGGGGCTGCACAACATTGAGAGAATATGTGTGGGGGTCCCTACACTTCTCACCCTCTCTCAACTGACTTACTGCCCAGCTGAGCTCTGTACTCCCACTGCCCCTCTGGGGGGGAGGAGGAGCAGGGGGAAGAGTTCCCCCTAGCATGGAACAGAGCCTCCCCCTGCCCCCCACCCCTGCTCTGAGGCCAGGCAGCATAGCATGGAGCCCCCCCTCCCACTCCCACAGCAGCAGGGGGGAAAGGGAGGGGAGGGGAGGATGAGGGGGAGGGGGAAGAGTCCTCTTCAACACAGAAGAGAGCCCCCCCTCCCAGCCCTGCAGGACAACCCACTCAGCATGACCTGATAAGATGAAAGGGGCAGGGAGAAGGGTTAATTCCTCCTTCTGTCCCTTCCCTGCAGCTGGGGCCTGCCAGCTCCAGGAGCCACTGCTGCAGCCCCCTCCCCCCTGCTCCCCAGCAGACAGGCTGACCCCAACTGCGTGGGGGAAGAGGCGAAGAAGAAAAGAATTAACACCCTCCCTGCCCACTTTGCCTTAAGGGGCCATGCCAGCCAGTGTCTCTCTTAGGGACAGTCCCTGCTCTGGCTAGAGAGCAGAGGCGAGGGGCAAGCCCTGCTGTGGAGCAGAGTGCCCCACCCAGCCCAGAGAGCACACCGGGATGCTGGAGGTCTCTGGTTTATCTTAAGCCAGCAAGGGGTCTGGAACAGACACTGTATAAACTGGTTTGAGTCAAATCAGTTAGGTCTGATACTACATCATTGAACCAGGTATATCTCAAACTGATTTTGGCCATTTTGAAACTGGTTTATGCGTGCTGAATGTCTGTTTTGTTATAGGCTTAAACCAATTTCTGGTCACTTAAACCAGTTTGTGTGTAATGTCTGTCCCTAGCCCTGAGGTCTCTTCCAAGCTTAATCTTCTATGATTCTACAGTTCTATGATCTGACTTCAGTTTTTCTTATTTCTCTAGTATCCCTTAAGAGCTCCATAGATTTGTATGAAAAGGTTCCTCACAGTAGGAAAAGCCAAAAGGTGCGAATGCAACTGTAATCCAGAAGGTTAGAATTACATAACTGCATTTGTTTTTTTAAGTAGTATGTTACACCAAAGAACTGTTTATTCCACATAGTTACAATCACTTCATCAAGAATCCATCTGCATTTTTTCTTCACAGGCTTCTGTAATACCCAGTGAATGAAGGAATTATAAATGTCCCAGCTATGATAAGGAGTAAAGTGTAGTTCACTTAAACATATAGCCTCATGACTAAAAACAAGCCATGTATTGACCTAAATATAAATGTAAATAATGCTTATTAACTACAGGCGCAGCCTGAGCTAAGCTTTTTGCAGCTCATTAAAAGGCTTCTTTACTTTGGTCCTCAGAGCAACTTACGCCTCAAAAAGTAGCCTTTGTTAAACTGAAAACTCTTAGTCCATTTCACCAATTATGCAGTTCAGCAGCATCCAATTACATTACAAATCAGAGCGTATGGAGCATATTGGTTATGCACTTTAACTGTTACACAGATAGCCAATGTTTGTTTTGACATAAACAATAGGCAAGAAATGGAGGCTGGGAAAGTGCTAAGCAGTTAATCAGGTACTTCTGATACTTATATAAATGCAACATGCTGCAACAGTTGGGCAGACAAAAACTCTCATAATCAAAGTGGCAGTTTCATGGCCCAAGTTACAAACTTTGAATATATAAAACTTAACACAAAGCATCATGACTCATCAAATCTCATTCCAATATTCACAGGTCCAGTGTGAATGGGGAAGTCATGCAGGAGAAAATAAAACTGGTGAGCTGTTTCTATAAAAGCAGGAAGAGAGTGGTATTTCCCTCCCCACTCCCCTTAGGAGCTTCACAATTATAGATTTTTCTTCTGGGTGCCAATATAAGATGAATGAACAAACAGACATAAAAGCAGCATGACTATTACACGAGAGGTTTGAATACACAGCAGGAAAATAAAGCAGGTCACATTATGCTCCCATTTACCTCATCAAAAAAGAAGAGCAGTACCTATCTGTATATACTTGTGTAAGTTATCAGAACCAAAGGAACTAAAACAAAGATAAACTCAGGCGCATCTATATGTGAAATTAATGCAATGCAATAAAAAACTCTGGGGCAGTTCACACCAGAGTAAACTGCTCCTGGGAGCAGCATCTACATGTGCACCAGGAACAGCAGCAGTTCAAGCTGGGACAAAGCAAGTCTAGATTGACAGAGGACGTGGGGGGGTGAGCGGGAGGCCAGCCCTGGGCTCTGGGTGACCAGCAATGGGCAGCAGAGGGGCTGGCTAAGGCATGAGGGTGCTGATCCTTCCAAGTCATATGGCTAAGCAGTAGGCAGGAGTCTGGCCCCCTCCCGGTCTATACAGCATGTCCTCCCACTCCCAGTCTGCACATCTACACAGCATCTACCTGCGTGTTTCAGCGCAGTATAGGATTCTGCCATAAGACAGCACTGTCCCCAACAGTACCACCTAACAGCAAAGTTAATTAGTTTACTGTGTCCTAATAGCAGCGTATGTGTAGACAGTGCCACTTTACTGTGAAGCTAATTAGTCAACTCTGCAGTAAAGCACACATGTAGATGTACCTAGTATTGATAAACCTAAAAACTGAGTTAACCACCCCAAATGGTTAGTTTGGGGTTGTTAGTTTTTTATTTTAAACATACACTTTATACATACAGGACCAGGGGTTTAAAGGAAACATCACTAAATAATCTAAGTGTCATGATAAAACAGAAGAAGTAGGCACAACTGTCAAATGCAAGAGACTCCTTACACCCTATAGCTCATACCCTTATGTGAGCTTCATGTTGGATTCTCTCCAGCAGGAAGAAACCTAAGTAGTCACAGGTAGTAAGAGGCAAGTCCAGGTTCCTCATAGGACCATCCTGCTCCTGAAACTCACCTGAATGCATGCAAATTAAAATCAGGGAGAAAGAGTTTGCCCAGCCCCTTTGCAATTGGACTGTCAAATTTCATACAGCTCAAGCACTACAAGGTATCCAATAGTGAGTTTGAGAGTCATATTTTGCTATTAAACCCTTCTTTGAATCCTATTCTGGTGTGTAGATACCACACAGAACTATCCAAAAATATCTCCTAACTGATGGACAATATGCACTGCTCTACATTTATTCACCCTTTTGAGCTGTCCCAAGATCAAAGAATTATATAAACATATGAAAAAAAACAGGATCAATAGTCTTGCCTTTAATATTTCAGAACTGTCCAGCTCCATGGTTACTCCTTCAGCATATACAAGATTAGTGGGAGAGAAAGGGATCCATTTCAATTTGATGCCTTAAAACAAGAGAAAAAGATATCAAATATGAAGGTCTCTTACAATCCAGGGCTTTTAACTCTGAGATACAAACTTCCCATATTTTATCATCTGGCCATAATCCAAATTTACTCAGTGATATAAAGCCATCAGTCCTTGTCAGGTTCTCCTACAGCAGTTTTAGATGCGTGATTTATTTTTAGCATTATATCATTTACTCTAATTCACCAAAGACCCCACTAAAGGAGTATAATGGTTTCTTTCTGCTCAGTGGAAACACAAAGTAGGATGGGGCATATCAGTCACTAGAAGGTTGGGGACTCTACTAAACTGGAAGCCCTGAAGTAATGTTACACCGCCAAAGTGAAAAAGCTGCCAGGGGGCAGAGCTACCAGATGTAGATTTTACATTCCAACCTGCTTCCCTGTTCCTCTGCTGTCAGAGATCCCACAAAGAATAATTTCACCTCCAAAATAGCTCTTGGCTGTATGCATGAGATGCTTTAGGATTTGGACAAAAGTTGTTCCCAGCTGGCAAATCTGGCATGCTTTGTCAGCATGCTTCTATCACATGGCATAGCCATGAGCAGAACAACATATAGGGCTGTTATCACCAAGATTTTAGGCTGGAAACAGACATCATTTTGTACCACCATAACATTTTTTATGACAGCACAAAGGCCATGAAAACAGACATCCATGGCTCTTTTCATATTACAAAGGCCCACAATTTGTGCTGCTTTTTTCAGTGGTCTTTTGTTTGCTTTATGGACCTGATCCTGCTCATCCCAGAAATTTCCATTCAGATGGAGAGCAGGATCAGGTCCCTGAAGCCCTGGGAGCACCTGCCTGGTTCCCTGCTTGCAGACACATGCCCCAAGGGCATCTATCATGATGCTGTGCACTGAATTGGGGTGCACCTTTACAAACAAGGAAACTCTGGGTTTCCCAGTTTGCAGAGGCACATCTTGAATGTTGTCCTGCAGAATTGGGTCCTTGCTACATGGGGGAGTGGCAATGATCCAGCCCTGTGGGACAGTAGGCAATAGCTGTTTTGCCCAGTGAGGCACATCAACTGTTCAGAGACATCCCAGCATAGCTGATCTGCTCAGTTGGTGACCTCCATCTACAGACTTAGGGTTCTATCTTGTAAAGTGTTTTCTCCCTTTTTACATCGTAAATATAGCGATGTACAAGTACAACTACCAGTCTTTCAGAGGCACTCAAACCAATTGGCCAGAAATGACTGAGTGCCCTTTTACCCCCAGTAGTTTGAATGGGGAAGAGACAAAGTCAGGGAAACATAACATCAATTCCCTACCTAATACCAAGGCCATAAGAGGTAGGAATGACACTGTAAATGGGCCTCATTTGCTTTCTGTTGGTCTGTTTTGTGCATAGCGTTTATTTTTTGCTTCCTGGACTGTTAAACTCCCCAGATCCTCTCTATGCATCTTATATGCAACATAATACAATTCTGTAAACAAATCTGGAAAAAGAGGATTGTAAAACTCTTTCTGCCCTAGTTTGGGGTCCATAAGTGAGAACTTACATGTTTTCCCTTGTCACGTTACCAGGTGACAATACCATACAAATTCCACAACTTACTTAGCAGCGTATTGTATTGCTCTACAGTTTGAAGGTTTAAACTAAACCTGCTTTGCTGCAGTATAGGCCAGTAGTACTCAATCTTTTAGCCCAAGATGAGTAGTATAGAGCTGGTCTGCAGGCTGGATTGGGCCCTGCAACCTTGCCCACCCCTGACTGGGGCCTGATGCCCCACACTGACAGCACATGATAGGATTGGGCCTCACACCACCCCCATGCACTGAGATCAGGCTATGATACCCTGCATTGCTTCTATCCACCAAAATCAGGTTCTCTGCCACCCCCTGTGCACTGGGACCAGCACCTTGGCACACTGCGCTGCTCCCATGCACCAGGATCAAGCCTTGAACCACCCTGCATACCTGATCTAGTGCACAGGGCTATGCTACCTGGCTCGTGGAACTCCCCAGGAATCTGGAAATTTGGCAGCTAGGAAGTGTAAATTAGTGTTGGCACCACTTCCCAGCTGCCAACTTTTTGGACCTTCCAGATCTGTGGGGCAGGTCTGGCCCACAGGCTAGAGGGTTGAGGACCACTGCTTTAGACCCACTGCTTTGTGTGCTGACAGTGGCAAAGAGCAAGAGTTCTCCCTTGTCTTTATGGCTCCCTGTCAAGTATTGGAAAACTGCTATCATGTGCCTCCTTCATTGCTTTTTCTCTAAACTAAACATACCCATTTGTCTCAACCTATCCTAATATGGCTTCCATTCCAACTCTTTTTTTCACCTTTAACATTGCCTCTGGGTAGATCCTTTCCAGTCCCTCTACATCCTTCTTAGGATGTGGACAGCCATAAAACTTGACCCGTTCTAGGAATGTCACTGACTGGGAACTGGTTCACAACCGTCCCTGGAAAGAAGTGTCCACACATACACTGCTACAGGTTCCAAGTAGAACCCTCAGCTTTTAAGGGATTGCATTGCTAGCAAAATGTCACCAGGGAACGGTAGAGTATCCAGACCTGGCACTGACCCCTTGAAGGCATGCCAGAGTTTCTTCAGGATTCCCCTAGAGAGGAAGAAAGGCTCGGACTGGAGCAGGGGTTTAGAGCACAGGGGCTGGCAGATACTGAGGAACACCGTGTGGTTCCTGAGGTTCTGGGTGCTCTACCCTCCCACCCCCAAGAACTCCCCAGCTTTTCCAACCCCTGCCTTGGAAAGTCACCTTGCCATTGTCACCTCCCTGGTATGGATCCTGGGCAGAAGAGTTCCAGACTCAACAGAAGGCAGGGGGACGGTTTGGAGGTGTCCTCAGATGTTTCTTTACCCCTGTTTCTGGCTGGCACTGCTGCTCTTCATCTTCTTTCCCTGCATGCCACACCTGCACGCTGCTGAACTGCGTGGTGGTACTCAGGCAAGGGGTGACCAGGTATGTATGTGGGAGGGGACAGGGGCCCCTGCTTCTTTAGTTGCAGGGGCTGGTTACTTTGGGACTTCCCACAGTCTCTGCCTCATGCTGCCGCAAAAGACTCCCTGGAAAGTCACTCAAGTACCTTGCAATGCTAGCAGTTGTCTAGAGATGTATGCATATGGTGGAAACTGGAGGGCAAGACTAGCTGCAGGAGTGCAGCACAGAGGCCAAGGAAGGATTAACAGTTAAGGGATGAATTCACTTCACACAGAAGGGTTGTTGATTTTTTGCTCAGAGTGTCTGCTGTGCAATGGCCATTTCCTACCACCACCACACTATTGACAGGTGCTTACTATTGCCAGCACAAACACAACCAACCGCTCATCACAAGCAGGGGGCCACAGAACCCCACTCCCAAAACCTACCACACACCCCAAACAAGCTTGGGATCCCTCACACAGGGTCCCCAGCAGGACAGTGAAACTGAGACGGAGGCTTTCTGCTTCTCCACCCCTGCCAACCATGCTGTCCGTAGGCAATAGATTTTTGGGCAGTAGAGTCATAGTTGCATCCCAGAGCACCATTGGGTACATGAGTTTGGGTGGAGTAAAGACAGTGCAGTTTAGGATGTCTAGCATTCCTCCAGGAACTCAGCATAGGATGTTCTATGTTCACACAACAAACTGGTTCAGGGAGAACTGGCTCAAAATGGTACTTGATTTTCCCAGTGTGCTTTTGAAATGTTCCAGGAAGACAAAAGCAGTTTGGAGTGTACATCTAGATTCTAGACTCTTGGGCTAGGGACACAAGTTACACATAAACTGATTTAAGTGATCAGAAACTGGTTTAAACCTGTAACAGAAGAGAACTTCAGTGCACATAAACCAACTGCTGAATGGCTGAAACTGGTTTAAGATAAGCCTGGATGAATGTAGTACTATATCAGACTTTGCTGATTTGGGTCAAACCAGTTTATGAAGCTTCTGTCCCAGATCCCTTTCTGGTTTAAGTTAAACCAGAGTTCCCCAGTATCCCAGCATGCTTTCCAGCCCTGGACTGGGCTGTGCTGTCTGCTCCAGCAGAGAAGAGTTGGAGCAGGGGTGTGGCAGGGATTGTGCCCTTCCCCACCAAGCAAACCCAGGTGAAACTCCCCTTCCCCTGAGTTCAGAGCTGCCCTGCTCTGATGAACTTACTGAAAGTTACTGCTGGCTATGACTGTGGACTACAAATCCCAGAAGCAAAAAGAAGTAATGAGCAACCCTGCAGAGTCCTGCTTCTGTTATTCTGGACTGCAAATCCCAGAGACCGCAGGGGCAGTAGAAAGAGTGAATACACAGCCCATGCTCGCTACATGCTAGAGTGCTGTGCTCTAGTACCCCCCCAGTTTCTGGGCTGAGCCACTGCAGGCATGTGGCTGCATTCCCTGAATCAAAAGTGAATGCATGTCCAGTTGTTGCTCAATTTAATCCCTGCATCTTAGACTAACCTGCAAAGACTGAATCGATTCAGCCTCAGGCTTTTTGACTGTCTGTACTTAACCTTGGGGTTCAAGTGTATTTAGAGCACTGTCTGTCCACACCCTTAAAAAAGTGCAGAGCCCAGAACCTGAGACAATGCTCCAACTGAAGCTCAACCAAAACCAAGTAAAGTAGTACCATCGCTTCCCATGTCTCATATATTATACTTCTAACAAAACAGCCCTGAAATACATTATTTTGTCCTTGGATTGGTCTATTATTAGCCTACAATTCAAATACTAAATTGTCTGCACTCTAAAAACTCTTAGCATCAACACAGTGTACAGAGGGTAAAAACAGAAGCAAAAACACTAATATTATTGGCCAAAAGAAGAAAAAAGGGGGAGAGAGGAGGGGGGAAGTGTGTCATTTTGGCTTATGTCTCCCAGTGAAGAATCTAGATCAGTCAGGGAGACAAATATAAGTAACTGAATACTGTCTTGTATAAAATACTTCATACTATATTCAAATCAGAATAATATTTATCAAATCCAGAAAGCAGTCCTCTCTTTCCAACCCAGAGATTAAAGGTTTTATTTTAAACAGAAAAAAGAAAAATAAAATAAAACTCTAATGTATCATTATGCCTGGCAAGAGAACTACTATGAAATTTAAAGTACCATAGACAGACAGCATATTATGTCTATATGTGCAACAGAATGGATATGGCCAGTATCCTAGGAAATGTGTTATTTTAGAAGAGGAGAAAATTGAAGTTATATAAAAGTAGCTGATGCAGACAACTGAAGAAAACAAGGATTACCAGGATTATGTGTATTGTAAATTGAACAGATTGATGCATGATTAAGCATCTTTCCAATTCTTTTCACCATTCAGTTTGTTGTGGTAATGAAAACACTGCTCTTTTACATTATTCTTCACGGTAAAACTGCAATTAATCCCTTTACCTGTCTCAGAAAGAACCTATGCTTGATTTCCAATGTTTTCCCTTGCACGTCTTCAATGTGAAACTTCACATATCAGAGTTCATTCCCCCAAATCTTTTACTGATAGAACCTAGTGTTGCTTTTACCCAGCCAAACTACATTATCATGACTCTCCTGGTCAAAGGAAAGGGCTACGAGTCATATGCATCACAGACTGCCACACACTACTTTACACTAGAGCAGAAAGCCTCATGTTTAAGATTAATAGCATGTCCATTTATCAAATATGCACTATTACAACAGCTGAGGACAGATTAAATAGACAAGCCAAGAAAACTGAATGAGCTCTTTATTTTTTTATCCCTCTTAGCAGGAAAACTTGGGAAATCTCATTAGAAGAGGCATTCATGATAATACACCCATGCAGAGCTGTCAGTGATTGCCTCATTATACAAATCTTTGCTGAAGTGCTTGTTCTTCCTAACATGACGTAGCTGTTATCATGAACTATAGGATTTGCATCCCAACTTCCTCAAAGTTTTGGGTGTTTGGACTAGAATTCTGGTTTGAATCCATCTCTAAATTTCTCCTCCATCCATGCACACTGTTGGTCTTAGTGACAGCAAGTACCATCAATAATGTAAATTCAATGACACCCTTTGTTACCAAAGGGAAACAGAGTTACCCTTTCATTGGCAAACAATCGCTGTCCAGGATGATCTGTGGACTGATATTGACAGAACCTGCAGAAAAGGCCACCAGTACATCCTTAACATTCAGAGGAAAAGTTGTTGTAGCATTTCTTTATATGAGTAGAGACAACCTTTGAACTAGCCTTTTGTTTTTTGCTTCAATGTACCACTGTAAATTACGGGTATTTGCTCAGGAAGCCAAATTTATAATCTGGAAGAGAAAAATAGAACTCAAAGGGGTATGAGGTGCTTCAGTGGAGTTAAAAGCCAGCCTAGGTATAACTTTTGCCTTAAAATGATTAGCAGAAGATACAGAAAGCACTTGCCTATTTTCTATACATTTAAAAGCAGACTACAAGTGAAACCTGTTACAATAATGAAACAATATTAATATATCATAACTGGAATTTAATTCTCATGTTCATTTCATTTTACAATGCAGGTAGGGTTTTTTGTTTGTCTGTGTGTTTTTAGGTGAGACAAACTGCACTAACACCCTGAAGCAGAATTTTTCATAGATTT
>NW_017728906.1:165141845-165158802 GCF_001723895.1 Crocodylus porosus
TGGAGAACCTTGCATTTTTCGGTGTTAAACACCATCAGGTTCTCATCTGCCCATTTGCTGAGCTTGTCCAGGTCAGCCTGGATCACAAACAAATGCTGCCCAATGTCACATTTGTCTATTTTGCCATAAAACTGGCTTGTGTGTGATTACTTATGAAAAAAGCCCAGCATGCTTTCAAGCATCTTTGCTTCCTAACCAAGGTCAAATTCTGTGTTACAACCCAGAGAAGCACTAAAAATGAATTAACATGCTAAGAAAAATCTTTTGCAAACAGCTTTATTTCATTGGGCTCACCCAGGAGTTTGTGAAGATGTTCCATTACTCTAAGAATAGTGCAATAATACTGTTTCTTTATTCCCAGTCTGTCCTCTTAATATTGTAATAACTTATTTGTTTTATAATCATGCTCTGGATCAGGCTATTATGCTAGACATTAATAATCATCATTGTCAATAATAATATCATTGCTATTATATTCAATTCTTGCCACAAAGAGGTTATAGTTTCCTTACTGCCCCTCTGGCTAGAGGCAGACATTACACATAAACTGCTTTAAACCTGTAACAGAACATAAGTCCAGTGCACATAAGCCAGTTTGAAAATGGCTGAAACTGGTTTAGAGATAAACCTGGTTGAATGCAATATCAGACTTAACAGATTTGTGTCAAACCAGTCTATGCACTGTCTGTCCCAGACCCCTTCCTGGTTAAAAGTTAAACCAGAGTTGCCCAGCATCCCAGAAGCTTTGCAGTCCTGGGCTGGGCTAGTCTGGGCTGTCTGCTCCAGAGAGCAGGGCTGGCTCCCTAGCCAGACCTCCAGTTGAGACTGCAGGCACAGCAGGGTCTGCCTGGCTTCCTCCTCCCCTCACCAACCCCCAGCAGAGATACCCCTCTCCTTCCCTCCCATGTCCCACAGCACAGACCCCAGCCCCATGGACTCTAGCCAGCATGTGGCATCCTTGCTGGGGCAGGGCGGGGCGGGGCGTGTGTGTGCGTGATTTCACTGGGACAGGCAGACAGAAGTGTCCACTTAGGGCTTTTCTCTGTTCCTTCCTTGGAAAAAGCGATTTAAAGAGGAGCTTGAATGAATGAGGGGCTTTTGTTTCTTGATGGGCTGCTAAACACTGCTTTCAGCTTCCTGCTGGCTCCCTCACCTGTTAGGTTTACTGCAGACAGTATGAAAAAAGCAGGTAGAGGGAGACTGAAAAGTTCAGTATCATCAACAGATGCATGCACTACATAACCACCCCCACCACCCCACTTTGCCTCAGAGTGCTAGCTGGGGCCTGGCAACACTCCCACCCCTGGAGCAGCAAGCTGGTAAAAGCTTGGGACTGTGCAGGTAGGGTGGGGGTTTACACCCGTCCCTAATCAGAGCGTCCTGCCAGGCCCTGGTCATGCCCCCCATTCCCCTCAGCTCAGCACTAAAAAGAGGGAGCGATGGCTGCTCCAGTGCCCCCCATGTTCTAGCCTGAGCCAATTCAGGCATGTGCCTGCATTTCCTCAGTGCAAAGAGAATGTCTGTACTATTGCAAACCAGTTTGACCTAGGCAGGTTAGACTAACCTACAAAGATTGAATTAATTCACGCTCAGGCTTTTTAAAATCTCTCTCTAGCCCTTGCCAAATTCTATGCAAGTTAGCCACACACTCAAAACAGCTCAATAAATCACCCTCAGCCTCCATCTTGCTCTCATCCAAGAACCACAGAAAGCCACTTAGCAAGTTATCTGAACTAGGAACCAAGGCACTCACACACCATTATAACGAGCATGGCATAAAAACTTAAGACAGATGGGTTCTGGCTTAGTTATTTACTTAGAAATTTAATTTCTCATATACTTTATACAAATTAATTTGCATCTTAAGTGACTTGTCAAAAAACTGTGCTACTGCTTCTGTCTTGTCTGCATCCTCAATGCAAAAAGGGGATGTAGCAGCTTCATGAGTCTCATCATGGTAAAAGAATGCAAGATGTGTCGAAATAAAATGGTTTGGTCTCAAGAGTGAAGACAACATCTTATCTTGCATCCAAGTCCAAAGGATGAATGATGAAAGTCTCATGCTACCACTAAAACCTCTTCAGAGTTCCTTAACATAGGCAATGGTTCTCCAAACACAAAAAGGGACTGGAAACAATCCTGGGTAATTCTGTATTGGTTCACATTTTGGTAAATAAAGAAGCGATCAGCAATCACTGAATGAGAAAAAATGGATGGTTGTCTGTGTAAACAATTCCTTTTTTTTTTTTTTTGTTTTGTGTAAAAGAAACTGGGATTGTATTATTATTATTTAATTCATACTTTGAAAGGGCCAGTTTCTAAAGTTGAAGTCATTCATGAACAGGGATCCTAGCTTTCTCCATTTAAATATTGCAAATTCTCAGAATAACAAATGTGCAGATTCTCAGATAAAAAAACTCAAACTCCATGTTATTCCACAATTAAAATGAAACCACTATACATATATAATATATATATAGTGGTTTCATTTGAACTATATATATCACTTGAACACAATTTTGTATTGATGTATTTACAATTTTAAAGCAATCTGGAGGCCTATCAGTGCCTCAATCACTATAATAAAATAAATTCTAAATACCTATATATTTTGGCATTTGATTTGGGGTTTATCATGGTTTCCCCGGCCCCCTCCACTCACAAGGATGCAGGTCCAGCTATGGGTGTCCCCCTAACACTGCTTTGTGGTGTGGCTGAGCCTTGCCCATGCCAGTGTTCCTCACTCCCAACCTACAGCCCCCCAGGCCAAGCAAGTGCCCCCCAGTTCCCTGGCCCTGCCAATGCCCATTACTCCCAGCCCACAACCCCTTGGCCCTGCTGGTGTCCTTCACCCCCCACCTGCAGGCACTGCCCCCCTGCCCCAGCCCTGCCAGTGGGGGGCCCCACCTGCCAGGACTACGGGGCCAAGGAACAAGGTCCACAGTCCTCAGCTCGTGGGAAGCAGCAGCTGCTGCAGCCAGGGCAGAATGCGGAGCCCAGCTCCCCCTCCCCTACATGTGGCATGAAGGGGGGGTGGATGCGGGCTGGCAGCTGCAGGCTCAGGGCTCCTTACCCTGCTCCCGTCCCCTCAGGGCCTCCATGGCCTAGTAGGCCAGACCTGTGCAGCAGAGCAGAGCAGGGCAGGGCAGCAAGCCTCAATGGCACCTCCAGGAGTCCCACACTGCCATGGTGAGGTTCCCCCTGCCCACCTGATGATGTTTAACATCAAAAAATGCAAGGTTCTCCACCTTGGGAGGAAAAACCCGCAGCATCCTTATAGGCTCAGCAGGACTACACTGGCTAGCACTACAGAAGAAAAAGACTTGGAGGTCATCATTGACCACAAAATGAACATGAGCCTGCAAGGCGACGCTGCAGCTAGTAAAGCAACCAAAATGCTGGCTTGCATCCATAGATGCTTCTCAAGCAAATCCCAGGACGTCATTCTCCCCTTGTACACTGCCTTGGTGAGGCTGCAGCTGGAGTACTGCGTCCAGTTTTGGACCCCACATTCAGAAAGGATGTGAAGAAGCTTGACAGAGTTCAGAGAAGAGCCACGCGCATGATCAGAAGTCAGAAAAACAGACCTTACGACAACAGGTGAGAGCCATGGGGCTGTTTAGCCAGGAAAAGCGCAGGCTCAGGGGTGAACTCGATGATCTTCCACGGCCCCTTCCAGCCCTAATGTCTATGAAAAGTTTATTAAAAACTGTTATAATATATTTACATTTCAGTAAAGCATTTGACTTAGTCCCACATGACATTTAATTAAAAATTGCACTACACAACATTATAGCTCAGATTAATGGATTAAAAATGGTAGATTACAAAAGGGTAAGAGTAAATGGTGACTTGACATTCATTTATTTCTAATAGCACAGTTCTTTAATCTAGCAGGAAAAAACACAGTACACAAAGGTTAGAAGTTGATAATAGATTCAGTTCCCTCTCAACTCTACCTCTTCCTTCAAAAAGGAGGAGAGGCAGGCAAATACTGGAACAGTACACCTAGGATGTGAAGGATTCTGTAGTATGTTTTAACCCAAGGCCTTTCTAGAAAATAAATATGCTAAATTCAAATAGATTATAGTTTTAATACCAACATTACCAGGTGAGCTTTTCTAGTGTATGCTGAGCATATCAGATTCCTCAACATCCCTTTCAGACTTAAAAAAAAAAAAAATCTATGAATCTAGGAAATAATGAGCCATACATCATTAATCCTTTTGATATTTAATGAAATAAATGTAATCATTACTAATCCAACCGATAAAACATGAGTGTCAGAGTCCTTCTATAGGATTTCCATTGTAATCCAGTATTAATTAACTGGATGACTGTTTAAGTGTTATCAAATTGCTTGCCAAGACTACAAGAGCAGCAAGAAGTCATTCATCTTTGAGTCATTTTACTACCTAATTATACAGAAGTACAGGAACAGTATTAAACATTTGACCCAAATACTTCTATGGAGAAACCAAGGATGACCTATTCCTTAAAAAAAATAAATAAATCACACTGTTACATTCCAATCATATTTCTTTGGCAATGTATCAGGACATACAAGTTTTTAATCAGTCATGTAATGCAATACAGTTCAAAAGCAGATGCTCAGGAAGCGTGTGTGCAATTGTAACCATTATAATACTGCTGTCCAAATATGAAACAGCCACAGAAAGCGATCATGTCACATAACTCTTCAAGATCCATTCTACTAAGTTGGAAGAAAACACTCAAATTCTGAAAAATTTCTTAGTACCTATTGGCCTGAGAAGTGTCCATAATTTTCAGCTTAGAATTATTTTATTCAAAGGGTTTTCAGATGCCAAATATTGCCAAAAATGTATTACAGGTAGCATATTTATTCCAAAGATTTCCAAATCTTTTAGTTGCTGTACTATGGTTTACAAATATGCTAACCAAAAGGAATCAAAAGCAGCAGATTCTGCTTTCCAAATGCCATGCTTTGAATGCCGTCCACAAACTAAATTAGCAAAAGGACCAGAATGCATCAGAATGCATTATCTTAAATGAAACAATTATTTAAATATCTGTTAACAGTGGAAAGTTAAGGTCCTACTTTTTAAAAAAATGTTGTCCCACTTACCATAGATGTAAAAAACTGGGGAAATCAATCCATATTGTATCTTACTTCATTTAAACAAGATTATGAAAAAAAAATGGCAGAAATGTTCTGGAATAGTGATAAGGTCTTCATCATTAGCATCCAATCAACAAAGGAGTACAGTGTAAACTAGAAAAACCAAGGTGTAGTAGTCTGCCAGCTCAAGGGGCCTGGAGGCAGGCTGCAGATTCCCATCTGGGGCAGTAGCCCTGCTGCTTAGGCAACAGGGCCAGCTGAGACCGATAATTAGCTGGCAGGAAGATAAAAGGTTCACAGGAAGAGGAGCTAGGGGGCTCCTGGGAGGGGTTGAGCCTGTAAAAGGACACAGACACTGTGTGAGTAAGCTAGTTACCCCAAACCCGCTACACAAGGATTTTACATGAAGTATACTTGATAGTATTCTTATGTTTTCCACTTCCTTCTGAAGTCATTTGCCTGCATGCATTTTCCATTTGATTTTGTAGAAAAACCAGTTAGGGACCATATTCCAGGTCCAATTCATAGAATATTCCCATTCACATAAGTAGGAGAGTTTTGTGCAGGATCTGACCTTCTGTCTTTATGTGCAAATCTGATGAAAAACTTTGCCTATCCCCAAAAGTTGTACTGTTTTAACTACACTGGAATAATCAAAAAACTGAAGAGCTACACTAGCATGGATACAACTATACAAGTATAACTGTACTTAAAATCAGCACGGTTAATTCTATTTTCCATATGGGAATAAACGTTGTTAGTATGGGTACATCCACACTAGGAGTCATACCAAAAAGTCATTTTGGGCAGGGACAAGGGAAAGAAGTGACACACATAACAAGCAATTACATGTACATATAAGGTATACACCAGAGTGAAGAGACCAGGAAATGCCAGTGTGCATTTGAAAGGGCAGATCAAGGGGTGGTGGACTGACATGGTCTTTAGGGCTGTGCAAACTTTCAGGTGCTAATTCGATTCGGAGGCCCAATCTCCAAATCCAAATAAAAAAACAAAATCAGGAAACTAATAAAAAGATCTGAATTGATTTGGAAGGATTCAGAGAGCTTCCGAGATTCATGCAGTCCCTGCTCACCACTGCAGGGAGCTGGACGTGGACTCTGTGCCAGCAGGCGGGGCGCTGAAGAAGGGGGAAGGGTATCATGGGGGGACCCCTGCCCGGCCCCATACCCTAGCTGCTCCCCCAGCCCTCCTGAGTGCCCCCTATCCCCTGCCCGCTCTCCCAGCTCCATCAATGGCTGTCCCACCCAGGCACAGCTCCCAGTTCTTTAAAAAAAGTCCCACACTCACTGGCTGCTGCAGTGGCCTCGGGGCTTCTAGGGGCTCGTGCCAGAGCCCCTCCACACAGTGCAGAGCAGTAAAGATCAGCATCCACTGGCAGGAGCCAGTGCTCCCAGCACTGCCACACCTGCATCCCACACCCCCTCACCCTCCTCTGAGTCTCACACCCCCCGCCCCAGCTGAGCAGCTTGTCCCAGCCCCCATTCCTCCCTCCCCCAACCCTAACAGATTCCAGCTGGAAGCAACTGTATCAGCTGTCTGTTTAGTCTGTGGCCGAATCACGGAATCTTTTCTGAATCGAGTCAGATGCTTCTAATCGATTCAGAGCTTTTAACTGGTTTCCCAATTTGATTCAGAGATTCAGTCCACAAATCAGGCCAAATCAAAAATCGGCTACCAAAGCTTTGTGCAGCCCTAATGAAGTGCTTTACTATCATTACAAAAACAGGTCATGAAAATGTTCTGTTTGTTGGAGAGCTCTTCCCTAAGTGTCACTGTATGTTTTCAAGGTATTTCTCTTTATTTTGTATTGTTATAAAAATAGTTGAAAGTCTTTCCCCTCGCCTCTACTCCCCATGGCATAACCTAGATTTGGTACAAAATGAAACAATGCACAAAAAGATTTCTTCTGCGTTAACTAATGGAAGTATAAAAGTAAGTGCAATGACAAAATGAATCAATAATACGGAAACTGAGAAAACTCACCCAGGACAGCAGAAGACATTTTACTTCTATTGGCTGCAATTTGCCCTAGAGGAAATTTTTTTTAAAGGACAAAAAGGCTTAGAATTAAATGACTCAATTGGCAAGAGCACACATGATGTGCTCATGTGTTCTGTAAACATCTTACTTAAGATTAAACTTGTCAAAACAAACCATTTCCAATTGTGTTTATTTCTTGATTTCCTGTAATTAACTCTCAGAAAAATTGGTCCATGTTTAAATGAATGCAAAGCTGTGAGGCACAAACTTTCCTAGCACTCCAGATTTTTTCACATTGTTCCTGATCAACCCTGTTCAAAATCTTCTTTCAATAATCTTCACTCAATCAAGTGATATAACCAAATAAATAGATGGTTAAAAAGCAAAGGACAACTTAAACAAAAAAAACCCCAACAACCAATAAGCTTAGGTGATAATTACATTGAAGGGGATAGAACTGTTTGGATTTAGGAGAGATTTTTCACCAGTTCAAGTTTCAAATGTTATGCCTTGCCCTTGTGCCACATTTCTTCAGGGACAGGGAAAGGCCTCATAGGCAGTTATGCATTTGCTCCCAGCAGAGGGCCACTGTGGCTGGAAATAAAGGAAAGCAGCCCCCACTCCTTATTGACTTGCCCTGTATGGTTTCCAAGTTATAGGTAACATTTTTCCCAGCATCTTTGTGTGATGGGGACACGGGCATACATGCATCCCCCAAGTCTGGTATGGGCATACAGGTACATCTGTAGGTCAGAGATTTTGAAATGGGTTGCTGCTTCTCTCCCATCTTTCTAAAGAGTAGCTTCAGCCCCCATCATGGGTTTTTTCCTCTCATTCCTTACTTCAACCAGTCCTGCAGAACTAGATAATCTATTGAATGTTTGGAGGGGGACTGGGTTAGAGCACTGATTTCTGCAACCAGGGTGCTGCCGTACTGAGTTCAGTTCCGGGCGCCACACTTCAAGACGGATGTGGAGAAGCTTGAGCGGGTCCAGAAAAGAGCCACTCATGTGATTAGAGGCCTGAAGAGCAAGCCATACAAGGAAAGGCCAACAGTTATGAAACTCTTCAGCTTAGAAAAGAGAGGACTTCAGGGGAATTTGGTGGCAGCTTACAAATATAGCAGGGGAGAGCATAGGGGCTAGAACAACTATATACCAAAGCACCCGAGTGGAAAACAAGGAGCATTAGTCAAACTCCTGGAAGAAGGTTTCAGACTAGATATGAGGAAAAACGTCACAGTGTGACCAGACTGGAATGGACTCCCAATGGGGATGGTGCAGTCACCTACCCTGGAGATCTTCAAAAGGAGACTGGATGCACACCTTGCTGGGATTATTTGACTGAAGTACTCATTCCTGCCCAGAACAGGGTGGCTGGACCCAATGATCACACAAAGGGGTCCCTTCCAGCCCCTAAACTTCTGTGAATCTGTAAGAGCCTTTTAAGGGTGCCCTGGTGTGCCAGACAATGTTTGCACTATTAGGTATGCGAACATGATACACATGATAAACCCAGAGATTTCAAATAGGAATCTAATGAAGTGTTAAAAATATTCTGACCCATAGTGGTCAGAGTTTTGTGCAACAGAAGAATTGCTCTATTACTTTCCCATAGTCAAAAAAAACATGTGAAAACTAACAGCTGGCATTTTCCAAGGGTTGAGAACCACTGGGTTAGAGTGACATTTTTACAGCCTTTTCAAATTATTTGTCTAATTACACACTAGGATAATGATGAAAAGAGATGAAATGCCCCATTCTCCAAAAGATGCCCCCCCCCCATACACACACATCTTTTGTCCCTTTCCTGCCCTTTTTTTTAAAAATTTTATTTCAATAGTAGCCCAATAAAGAGAAAAAGAAAAACACGTGCAGGCTCAGCATTTACCATTTCTCTTACTCGTTAATTCCTAGTCTTCTCATTAGGTTATAAAACATATTTATTTTCCATGTGTTCTTTGCCACATGATGGTCACTTGCAACAAAGCTAGCTCCACATAGCAAATGATTTACCTATGAGAGCAAGTAGCTTGGATTAGCTCTAGAGAACCTGAGATAACCACAACCATGGACTGGTAGACTTAGAGTGGTCATGAGCTATTCCTCTATTCAAGGATGATCTCTACCACGGCTCACTGACAGGTCTTGAGATGACTGGAGTCCAATCCTTGAGTCACAAATCTGCCTGCAAACATAGCAGATCTCTTTCACAGAGGAAAGTAGGCTGCAGTTTAGGATTCCTCTCTTCTTTCTCTACTTCAAGAGCAAGAAACTTTACATGGAAATAGGTTTTGGCTTGGTTAAAGCTGAAGCACCATTGGAGTCAGTCAGCAGCCAGGTCCTCCCAGCTCTTGATGTCAGCATTCATTTTCTTGAGATAAGCCTTCAACACATCTTTATAAATATTTCTTCTGATCACCATAAGATCTCAAGCTGATACTAAGCTGAAAGTAGAGCACTTGCTTTGGGAGTCAAGAGTAAGGCATCCACACACGTCTGGTCCAGCAAAGTTTATGCTTGAGGATCACCAAATCAAAACTGGTAATATTGGCTTCAGCAAGGTACCTGGCATTTGTGTGGCCATCTTCCCATTTGACATAGAAGATTTTCAGGAGGCATAATTGGTGATACATCTCCAGGCTCTTGAAATGACAATGGTAGGTCACCCACATTTCATATCCATAGAGGAAGGTGGGGATGACGACTGCATTGTACATCTGGATCCTACTGTCTTTCTGGAGATCACACTGAATAAAGACACACTAAAGCAATTTCCCAAAGGAGGCACTTGCACACCAGATCCTATGCTTGATGTCCTCAACGTTCACTCATTAGAGAGGTGGCCACAGAGGTAGCCACCATCTTTCCCTCAATGGTAATTTGGGGAGGTGGATCACATCCATGGCCCAGGGCAAGCTAATAAAGCATGCAAGTCTTGTTTTCCATGTTGAGAAGGAAGCCCAAAGTGCAGTAGGCTTCTCCCAAAAGATCCAGCATGGTCTGGAGGTTTTCCAAGGTCTGCACAACAACGGTGGAGTCACTGGCATATTGCAGGTAAAGGATGGCTGGTTTGAGTACTTCGGTCTTTAAGCAAAACTAACTCAGACTGAAGAGCCTTCCACCCATTCAGTATTCAATGTCAATTTCAGAAGGAAGGCAGTCTTTAATGAAAGCCAGAATGACTTGTACTACTGTAGCACCTCAAAACCCCTCTTGGATCAGGACCCTCTCTGCTAGGTACTGTACAAATACATAAGGAAAACAAGATTTCTGCTCCAAAGAATTCATAATCTAAGTAAAGGACCGGAGATGATGGATGAACGCAGACAGAGGGAGGATTGAACACAGTTAGAGGCAGGAGTGAAGCTTTCAACAACAGTATGATAAGTAAAACAGAATTCAGGCTGTGAAGGGACCCAAATGGAAGAATGCACAAATCTGCATTCGCAGCTTCATTCTGGATGCATACAAACAGCATAAGATTCTAGGCATCAAAGCAAGAATAAAGGATGCAGCAGTAACTGAAATGTGAAATGAGAGTTTTAGTTGCAACTGGATAAGAAAAGCAGTCTTTGAGATGTTATGCAGAAAGACTGTGCAAGACCTACGTAATTTCAATGCGAGTATCTAGAGAGAAGAACGCATCAACAATAATGTTGAGGATACAAGCTTGAGTGACAGGCAGGATGTCCTAGTTGTCAACAGTCATAAAGATAGTATGAGGAGGGCTTGATGTGAAAGATTTAGAGCCTCGATTTTACCTGGCGGTGAGACCAGAATACAGGTGTCAAAGGGGGACTGAGATTTTAGTCTGGACAGAAGCAGACTAGAGTGGCAGATCTGTGATGCATCCACACAGAAACAGTAGTTTAATTGGTGTTTCTAGATGAGGTGACCTGGTGATAAAATGGTCAAGGAAGAAGAGAAGAGAACCAAGGACAGAGCTCAGAGGGACCTCTAAAGGACACAGAGAAGCAGCAGAAGTGTCAGGAAAGGACAGAATCTGAAAAGCCAAAAGAGAACAAGACTTCAAGACAAAGATGGTCAACTGAATTAAAAAAGAATGAGGATAGAACACAAGTTATGAGACATGCATAAGACAGGATTATTAGAGACTCTGGCAAAAGCAGTTCCAGGAGACTGAAAAAAAAATAGAAGCCAGATTGACAAGGAACTCCTGACAATGCCTGGAAACAGTCACTGATCTTAGAGATGAAAGGGAGAAAGAAGGAGTGCTAATTGGAAAGGCAGGTAGTCAGGATTTCTTTTAAGCTTGGGGGAACTAATGAACCTTAATACTGAGGCATAGGAAAGTAAGGAAGAGAAAAGAAAAGGAAACAGAAGCAAATTAGTATGAGGGAGTTCAAAAGCTGGGGTGGTGTCACTGGGACAAGTGGAACTGTCAGAAAAGGACAAAGGAGAAGCAGCTTGCATTTCTGTAATGGGAGGAGAGGAAAGTTATAGGACATAAGAATACAAGTAGCACCATACTGGGTCAGATCAACAGCCCCATCCATCCCCATGGCCTGTCTCTAACAGCAGCAGGAATAGATGTTTTAGAGGGACAGCACTGAACTTCTGGTGAGCTTTTGCACACAAAAATTTTTTTCGGAAGATACCATTTTAACAAGTTGTAGATTAGAAAACAAATTATACACTAAAATCAAACATGTTCTACATTTTAATTTTATTTCAAAAATATTTTTTCCTGATTTATACTTTTTTTTTTAAGTAGTGTATACAGGGACAATTGCATAATAGCTCAAAACAAAGCCTTATTCTTATATTGTTGTGGGGGGCTCGAAGACTACCTCCATGCTAGGTCCTGGATGCAGGAGCCAGCCAGGAGCGGGAGGAGGGAGCATGTGTGGTGCAGGTACTGTCTGCCATCCCCCACCCTCCAAACCAACCAGCCTGCAATTGCTCCTGTGGCACTCAACATGGGGCTAAGCCCCACCCACTCCTACCCAGGGCAACCAGCCCCATGCTCCTGCCCACACCCACCCCATGCCTGAGGATGGCCCCAGCCCCCAGCAGCACTCATTGTACCAGGCAGGCTGAGTGGGTGGAAGTCAGACAGAAGCTGGACCCTGTGCACTGGGGCAGCAGCTGCCTGGCTGCAGCTTCCTCCCCTCCCCGCCTACTGCTACTTCTCTGTGGTACCTGCTGCCCAGAGCAGCATAGCTTGGGCAAAAGGAAGAGGAGCCACCGCTGAAGGTTGGGGGAACAGAGCAGTATCTGCTAATGCTGCTATAGTAGCATGAGCTCAACCTGCTACAGTCATGGGACAGAGAGCAGCATGGGCTCCCCAGGGGCTACCGCATTCACACCCTCCCATGAAAAAGCCTGTGGGGGGAAGGGGAAGAAACACCATTCCACCCCATTCTCACCCAGATCCACTGCTGGGCCTCAGGCTGCACCTGCCAAGGCAAAGACTGGGTGGAAGGGCGCTATACTGACTACCCCTGTAAGTTGGCACCAAGGGTTAGTGACCCACTCGCTCCACCCTAGTTGTACTACTGATGTTGACCCTCCCAACTTCAAGGCACTATTTGCCTGAATAAAGGCTACAGGTTTATGCCCTATACTATGCTGTGTCACCTAATTTACAGCCTACGAGCCCACACTGTTCTGACTGATCCGAAAGATATAAGCTACAACCTTTAAGAATTTTAGTTATATTACTTTGTTGACTAAAATGTACAATAATTCTATTTAGATAAAACCCACTTTAAACTAACATACTGTCAGTCTGAACAGTTTTCCATGCTTATTTGCTCTCTAGTTTACAAAACTAAAAAAAAAATCCCTCTCCTATCGATGTAAATGCACTTGGGGAACAGAGGTGTCAATCCCAGATCCCTGTTCTCCTCTTAGCTTTTTAAAATGTAAAGGGGGAAAAAAGAGCATTTGTGCAGGCCTTTTTTTGGCACTTTATTCACCCTCCTTTGTCCCAGTATTTCAACCTGTATGACTGAAGAAAGAGAGCTCTTGGGGTCCTCCAAAAATACATTTCTTTCTTCTCATGCTTTCTCAAATGCTCAAACCTAAACAATATGTTCAGATTGTGATCCTGAGGAATAACGTTTATTCTAAGCATCAATTCATCATTATTTCTGTAGCTTTCCTGGCCTTGTGCTTGTACCAGTTAGAATTTTCCCAAAGGCTCGGAGGCCCAGTTTTTGCAAGGTTTTTTTTTAGGCTCGATCTTTATCACAAGGGTATAAAGACTGATAATTATAGCACACTTCTTACTCTTTTATGAAAAGCCTGAAAATGTTGTGGCCTTCAAACATCATGCAAACTCTGGCAAACATTCTCTAGATTTCTTGCCTAAAGCTCGGTTTGGCTCCCTCCCCGCCCCCTTCACCTTTTGTTTTCCTAATTTCTACCTATTTACATTCTTACTGACATCCTGTCACACTTTTAGCTGCTCTCATTCCTTGGAGTCTCAAAACAACAAAGACTCCTTATGCCAGAAGAAGGGTGACTGAACCCAAAAGTTTGTTCCTCAGTTGGAAAATAATAAAAGCTATCACACCTACTCAAAGAACCTTGCCTGCTTATTGCCTAAAGCTCAACACTTTCCTTATACACAAGCCATCATTTTCTCTAACATTTTGACATCATAAAATCTCAGCCAGGCTGGAACTATCAAACAGGAAACACCAGATCTTTATTTTTCCCCTTTAACTTTCATCATCTAATTATGACATAACAGCACTCTTATGCACCTAAATATTCTGCAGTGTATGCACGGAAATCCTCAGACCTGTTCCAGACCCTCTGCTCTACAGCCGACTTAAAACTTCCCACTGAGGCTTTCCCTGGACTGGAGGAATCTCAAGTTGTATATAATGCTCTGCATTGTGTTCCCCTTAGGGGACATGTCCAGATCTCCACTTCCTTTAAGTTGCCTCTGGCTGCCAGAAAGGCTCTTTGGTAAGCTCTGTGTCCAAGGCAGCCCTGAGGACTTTACAAACATAGCAGCAAAATAATTTGGGGTGAAATATGAAATAAAACTTTACCTTTTTAATTGAATATAAAAAGGAGAAACAGAACTTGAATAATACAGTTGACCAATATTATACTTGAGACAAAGAAGAACTCTTTCTTACCCCTTGCTGGTTATTAGCTCCTACTCTGAAAAAAGGAAGATTTGTCATCCCATTAACTCTGAATCTTGGGAAAAATAAAAAACAACAACTAAAACCCCTACTAATGTTGTACCCATTGAAACAGTATTTCGTTCTTTAAAAATAAAAATCTTAAGTTAATTATTAAGGAAACAGTCCAAACAAAGGGAAAGAACCCTTTATCCCATTTCAAAATGGTTGCTTTATTAAGACTTGTTTGCAAGGTTTGTTTCTGTAAAGTTGGTCACCAGTAGTGGTTTATTATCTGGTAAGCAGCTTCATGTTACTAATTCCTGTAGGAAATTTTTCTACCAAGTCTGTCAGCAAAGTCACAATATATAACATTTTCTTAAGACAAGCACATTGCCCAACTAGCCTTCCCTGTGTAGTTCATTATTTTAAGATTCAATGACTAGATAGAGCATGTGAAAAAACAAAAACAAAAAAACAACACTTATTAAACATGGTTTTAGGTCAAGGACTTGCTCAGGATATAGCAAAGAATCCAGAAAGAAAAAAGAAAAAAAGATATCCAGGAAAAAAAAAAAAGATATCCAGATAAGTTTTAAAACTAATATTAAAATATTTTATGTATGAGACTTAAGCCACCTTGATAAACTGATGAGCTATTTCTTCACTATTTTATACCTTGTGTAATTCCTCCATATACATGCAATACAAGTATAAAATCACTGGTCTTACTATATTCGCTATATTGGGCCTTATTCTTCAAACCTGCATGCAAGCAGTTATTCCTTATGAAACCAGCCCCAGTGAACAGTTATTTTGTGGTTTCAGCATTAGCCTAGTAAAGATGGGAAAAGAAAAAGACAGACTTCGGTGCATCATAATTCTTCCCCTTAAGTTCAAGACGGCTCAGGCACCTAACTTGTCACTGGTTAAGTTAGACAGACATATAAAAAAAGGTCCTATCCTGAGCATCCCTAGAGCCACTGCTACTTGGCTTCTGGTATGAGAATGGCCATTTCCAGTTCAAAACTGGATACCACTATGACTAAGTTCCCAGAAGGCCTGATCTAGAAGGCATACTCAGACCACACCTATCTCATTCTGGAACTCACCGATTACAGATAATAGAGTAGTTATTGCCATTTCCATTAAAAAAGCATTAACAGTGGTAAGAATGCCCAATCATAGGATTCATCCAGGAAGCAGGAGTCCAGGATTCTAGGCCCTCCTCAACCTGAGGTGATTTAAACCTACATTTTCTACTTCTCTGAAGAATGTCCTAACCATCAGATTAGGGACTACTAGGCTGGGGGAGGGGAGGGCATTCACCACAACTTTCCTGTTGAAGGAGGTTCACCATGTAGAAATGACTGTAGGATGCACTTTTTCCTCCTAGCTCTGTGAAAGAGGAATCCTGATGCTATACCTCAGTGATGAGCAAGAATCCTGATTTTCTCTGTTTAAAAAAAAAGTCCCAATTTTTGGATTAAAGTAACCCAAAATCTACATTTTTCCATCATTTAAAATGAAACGCCACTATAATATGGTGTTGCATTTTAAAATCGTGGAAAAAATGTGGATTTTGGGTTACTTTTTTAATCCAAAAATTGGGACTTTTTTTTAAAAACAGAGAAAACCAGGATCCCTGGTGATGGGGGCATGCCAGTGGGAAAGAAGGGCCATCTAGCTTCTGGTTTCTGCCTCAGGGACAATTAATGTATTTGGCATTAATGGATACAATACAGCTGGCATTAGGAATTAGGACTAGAACCTAGAACTTCTCTCCTTTTTGGGGGACTAGCTTCATCACAAATCCCATCTTACTTGCTCTCTTTCAAGCTCCAAGAAGCATGCATTCCTTTCTGCAGAGAATGGACAGCTCTGCCAAGAAGAGAGGAGGGTGCCCCCCAACCTACCTAGCCTCTGGCCTGATGGTTTAGGCACACTCCTGGGAGGTAGTGGATGAAGGTCTGAACCCACTGGGCTGAGGAGGGCCTAGATCCCCTGTTACCCAATTCCCAGTGTCATAAGCTACTACAGGGATGTCAGACATGGGGCCCATGAACCAAATCTGGCCCACAAAAACCACATGAAGCAATCTGTGGTGCCAGGTCCAAACCATGTGCCACAGGCACTGAACACAGCATAAGGGTCAGTCCTGACCCAGCTCACAGACCAGCCCAGTGACCCTAATCCAGCCTGTGGGTGCAGATGAGTTTGACACCCTTGTACTTCTGTATTAAAAAAGTGAGCACTATAGGCTTTACCACCACTGTGAAAAAAATGGAGAAGCAAGGGGTTTTCCTGATATCTTTTATTGGACCAACTGTATAGCTAGGAGACATGTTAGAAGAGCTTTCAGGTGCCATTCTGGGCCCAAAAGATTGTCTAACATCTCTCCAAACTTTACAATTATTCTAATAAAAGATATCACACACACAAAAAAAAAAAACCAGCCTCGCTTCTTGCAAGTTTCCTGGACCACCACAGCTAAACAATGCTCCAGCACTACTACACAAACGGTGAATCAGATGTCTGCACCTAAAGGAATGACAGGCACCTAAAACCCAGGAAGCAATTTCAAACTGTGAGTCTTAGTCTCATATGGGTACCTACCTGCTGCCCTGAGTACAGGCATACCTCGGAGATATTGCGGGTTCGGTTCCAGACCACTGCAATAAAGCGAATATCGCAATAAAGCGAGTCACACAAATTTTTTGGTTTCCCAGTGCATATAAAAGTTA
>NW_017728906.1:165159567-165163107 GCF_001723895.1 Crocodylus porosus
TATGGGCGCGGTTCGTGGCGCCCCAAAACAATTACAATAGTAACATCAAAGATCACAGATCACCATAACAAATATAATAATAATGAAAAAGTTTGAAATATTGTGAGAATTACCAAAATGTGACAGAGACACGAAGTGAGCAAATGCTGTTGGAAAAATGGCACTGATGGAAAAATGGCGCCAATAGACTTGCTCAACGCAGGATTGCCACAAACCTTCAATTTGTAAAAAATGCAATATCTGCGAAGCGCAATAAAGCGAAGCGCAATAAAACGAGGTACGCCTGTATTGTATCTACAAGATCAGGTCTCCTACATGCTAGCTTAGGCTGATTTGGCATTTCCTACAGGCTAGCTTCAGCATTCCCCAGCTCAGTAGCACAATTATTGTGAGGGGTGCACCAATAAAGATTTTTTGTGGTGATACCGATGGCCAATTATTAACAAGCCATATCAGCAGATACCAATTCAACTGCCCAGCAGCTTGGAGAACAGCATCTAGCTGGTAAGTCTGTTGGAGGGTGGGGGAGAGCAAATCAAGGCCCCACAGTGAAGGAGGAGTGGGGCTGGGGCTGGGGCTGGGGCTGGCGTTGCCCAGCTGGGGCAGGGCATGGGACAGAGCGGCTCACCTGAGGGGTGCAGGGAGGGAACGGCTCATCTGGGGGGTACCCCCTCCCTCCATACAGCCCCTGGACGAGCCACTTGCAGCTCCATCCACTACCCTGTCCCGGCTGGGCAGCACCTGCCCCAGCCCCACCCCACCCTCACAATGGGGGCCTCAATCCCCGCTCCCCCACACACACCCCCCTTCCCTCCCCTCCCCTCCTTCACCCCAACAGACTTACCAGCTGGACGCTGCTCTCCAAGCTGTTGGGCTGGCTGCATGATTGCTGTGGCTGTGTGCATGCACACAGCATTTATAGACACCATTATTGGCTACATCAGCCAAAAAAAGTCAAATGCCAATAATGTCAATTTTCCTTTTACTGGTGCCGATATGATATAGCCTGTGATGTATGTATCTGTGCACCTCTAATTATCATGAATCCTCTCCTTAAGGATCTATTTCTCTCCACAATAAACTCTGAACTTAATGAAGGTTTGTGAATTCCACTCCAGGAGCTGGACAGCTACATCCCTCAGTTTATTTAGGTCTCAGTTCTTTGCAACAGATTCGTATAGAAATACAGCCATGAGAATAAGACACCAGTAATGATTAAGACACCTTAAAACCCAACTGAACTACCTGCTTTAAAAAAAACCCCATTACTTACACAAGTATAAGTTTGCAGAACTGAAGCCAGGCACAGAATTCTGTCCCATCAACCAGTTAACTTTCTACTGTTTTTCACAGTGTTTTTTTTCTTTTTCAGATACAAACATCCTGTTTAATAACCTTAACTGCAGTATGGAGGATGATAGTAACATTACAAATATAATAATTTAACAAATGTTTCAGTAACACATGAAAAACCAAGCATTTTTCAGCATTCTCCTTGGCAAACCTATTCATTTTTTCCTCCTTTGGTTGCTGCCTCCCCCTTAGCTGACACTCTCACTGAGATGTCACCTAGATCTTTTCTTCCTAAGAGGTTATAGCAGGCCAAAAGCCATCAGTGGGTATGAGTACCTTAAATTAGTTCTTTCAGACTATTACTTTGTGTTTGTCTGCACAGACTTTCTGCTCTGATCACGTGACAGTCACCAAGTTTCATTAGAAACGATTCTGGTCCTAAAGCTAATCCCTGGGGCATCCTCTATTAACCCCAAACCAAAAAATAAAAATAAAATCAGCAGCAGCCCTCAACTCCCATTCTCCACTTTTTATCTCTTAACTGATCTTTATTTCTTGAGAAGATTAC
Source organism: Crocodylus porosus (assembly GCF_001723895.1). NCBI lineage: Eukaryota > Metazoa > Chordata > Crocodylia > Crocodylidae > Crocodylus > Crocodylus porosus. The sequence continues at coordinate 165,161,429 of NW_017728906.1, forward strand.
CTCTCAGTGAGTGGTTACCAAGGTCTCTGAATAGCCTCCTGTAATGTACTGTGTTAAGAGCTTTTACGAAGTCTAGAAAACTGCACCTTTCTTCCTAAATATCATGGCAAATGCTATTTAACAAACTTCTACTATCAACCATATTAAGTTACATATTAGCTGCCCTTTCTTTATCTAATTAAAAAGACCAGGTATTGCTGGCACCATGAGAAATATTTGACAAAAAAAAAAACTTCTGGAGCATATCTAATAGCATTTCACCTGTGAAGTTGTCATGTTTATTATTAAAGTCTCCACAACTGCCATTAGCAAAACAACAAATGCAAGACATGCAAGAAATCTCACATCAAAAAAATCCCACCATAAACCAAACAGACAAGTTAGAAATTATGATCAAAATCTGACTGCCTTTTGTTGACCTATTTAAAAAAAAACATTTTAGTCCATAACCAGAATGTGCTCCCATTCCTCAACAGATCCAAAAGAGACAAGCTGTATCTATCAAAAATCAAATCTACAAATATATTTCAACAAGCAGTGAACTAAATAATAGCTGAAAAATGATGATACATCTAGCCATTTGAAAAACCCTTCCCCTTTTTGCACTAGATCCAGTCAGGATTTCTCTCTCTACCAAACTCTTTATACAGATGTTTTTTAAAAGATATTGATCATCAACAACAACAACAAAAATAGGCTTGACAAGGAGAAATTTCACACACACACAAAACGTAAGAGCTAAATATTAAATACTACATAGAAACTACATGAAAAATCCAAATGGCACAAAAACTAACCCTATATAAAACCTCACATACATAGCACACTTAAAATAAAAACAAAGACAAAAAAGGCATTTCTACATCCTTTTACAACTCAGCTCGGAGCTGCTCAAACGTGCCTGTACACCTACCCATTGCAAAATCTTACCTGCATACAAGTATTTCACACTTTATTTTGCTACCCTTACACTAGTATCAATACCTATTGCTCATACTCAACTTGTTGAAATACAGGCATTAACAAACACTCAAAGCCTTCACGTAATAAACTGCAAGAGCTGTGCTGGCATATCCCTATCGTTATGCTGACCAGAAGGACAAACACCTCTCGAACCGATTATGCAGCGCGAGTGTTTTGTCCGAGTCCACACTTCAAAATTTTGCCAGCAGAGACATGTCAGCTGGGAGATGCGAGCATATCCCACCCCTGGCTGACACAGCAAGTTCAGCAAAATTGTTAGCCGTCTGCTTGCTCAGTGCCGACAGAAAGTCTTCTCCCCGTTGTGCTTACCGTCAGGAAGGCAGCTTTTGATACAAAACCCGCTGTGGACACATGCTGTGCCCGCAGTAGGTAGCAAGCCGGCCTACCTTCCTCGCTGAGACCCCGGCGTAGGCACCTGAGGAAAGGCTGCAGGCTCTAGCTTGGATGCCCACCACAGCTCCCCCTGAATCAGAGGAGCCGCTTTGTTATCTTGGGCGACTCCTCGAGAGAGGCACTAGGCGCCACGCGGGACCCCCCGCGGGGGGAGCACACACCCAGCCGGTGCACAGCCCGCCGCCCAGGACCCCCAGCAGCGGGGCACCCACAGCAGCACCCACCTGGGCTGGCGGCAGGGACCCCCGGCCCTCGGACCCGGTTCGACGCCAGCGCCCCGCGGACAACTTCGCCCTGCCCCT
>NW_017728906.1:165163269-165167186 GCF_001723895.1 Crocodylus porosus
CCCGCCGCGGCCCGGTGCCCCCGCCGGCGCCACGGGAAGGGCTAGTCACAAAAAAAATAAAATTCCCAGGTGACAAAGTTGGGGAGGGGGAAAGGGAGGCTGCGGGGTGGAGCGGAGCCTTGTCATCGCTGCCACCCTCTTCCCTGGGCTGGGCCTTGACACATCCCCGTGGGGAGAGCAGCCCCCGGCCCGCCGGGGGGGTCCAACTTGTCCCAAGCATCCTGGACGAGTGCAGAGTGTATCCATCATGGGGTCAGTGACGTTTTGGGGCCGAAAGCACCCACAACCTGGGACTTATACGAGATGGTGGGGGAGCCACAACAGCCCGATCTTTGTCATGGCAGTCTAGCCCCAGGCCCTTCTCCACTGTCTGCCCCGAGACGCGCTTGCCAAGCAGTGGGTCTTCAAGCGCCACACTCTGGGAGGGTGCCTGCCCCTTCCTGAAGTGGCCCTCAACCCTGGCACTACACAAGGCACAGCACCCCAACCTGCCACAGAGAAAGCGGGGGAGCCAACATCCTGCTTGTTAATGCACGCTGGCGAGATCCCTTAACATCCATATCCCCCCACCACAGAGGAAGACAAACCTCACCCCCAGTTGGTGCCAACCTGACCAAAGAGGAAAATTCCAGCCGCGGATACCAGGATCAGTGTGACCTTGAGCTGAGGGGCAAGACCTTCTAGCCAGGAACCTCCCGCTTAGTGGCAGCAAAAGCCGTCACAATCCCCAGCCTTGGCTGCAGCCAATGCCTAATGCTTTTTCTTTACTTATGGGGATTTTTCCCCCATCTTTAATTTTCCCTGAGCCTGAGGAAAGGCGTGCATGCCCGAGAGCTTGCAGAACAAGATCATTTCTTTTGTAATGTCTTAGTTGGTCTAATGGGAGGCATCATCTCTGAGCCAAGAGTTCTAGAGTGCATTTCTGTTCTTGACCTGGAAGCTGAGATATATGTGACCATCTGAGTTCAGGGTTTTAAGGCAGTGGTTCTCAACCTCTCTCAACTCAAAGAACCCTTCAGAACACACCAGCTCTTTGTTTTCACTCATCATTTGACTAAGGGAAAAGAATCTTTTTTCCCCCCTTTCAAAGAACACAGAGAGATAATAAAAGGTCAGAATGTTTTAACACATTGGATTCCTATTTGAAATCTCTGGGTTTATCTTGAGAATCATGTCTGTACAACTAACGTTACACGGGACCTTGCAGCACACTTAAAGAATTGCAACCTCCCCTCTCCCCCCACCAAAAATGCCGCATCACCCCAATTGAGAATCACCACTTCAAGGAAAAGAACAAGCACACTGCATCGCTTCAGACGGAGATCTCAAAAATTGGCCAACCACTTTCCGGAATCCCTGAAATAGCCATTCTGCCCTGACATGTCAAGAAGGGTGACAAATCCCACCGTCTTTGAAACAAGCACCTCCCTCTGGTCTGAAGTAGTCTGGGTTTATTAAACTTTGGGACAGCAGTGCTGTTGGCCCCACGGGCCAGATGAGTGGCATGAGGCCCATCTGTGGGCCAGATCAGGCCCTGTGCACCTGGATCCAGTCCCGCACTACCCAGATCAACCCCTATTTGGCCTCATGCTGCCAGGATCAGCCTCACATGCCCAGTCTAACAGGCCAGATTTGGTCCCAGAGCTGGAGGTTGAGCACCCCTGCTTTAGGGTAATCTCTTGATTAAAGACATAGAAAACTTATGGTTAGAGCTTACTGCACAAGCCCTTTTCAAAATTCCAAGTTCCTAATTTCACAGAAAAACTAGGGATATTTAGTCAAGTATTTCATAAACCATCACCATTTAAACATGGCTATATGCATATGTTTATATTATTTTTCCCATGTAATGAGTCTAGTTATATGTTCAAGTTGGCATTTGTACATACAAATGACTGAGCTGTAGTGCATTATTTTATATGGACCCAAGGTACCAACTTTCTGAATGCTAAAGTAAAATGTGTGTCCATCCTCTTTATCTTGCAGAAGCTTTACTACACAAGTCAAGAAAATTTGAATGGGGTTTCAAACACAACATTTTTGGAAATGTTACTAATGAGTGCTTTCTGCTGCTTGACTGGCTACTCTCCAGTTCTTGCCTCCCTTCAGGCTTTTTCTTAAATACGCAAAACACCACCAAAAAGCCCCGTCAACCTAAGCCCCTCTTAAAAATTCAAATAATCTCCACACCTTCCCTTATTTTTGCTCCATGTAAACTCTTGCCCAGTGTCTTGTTTTATCTGGCTAGGACTGTAAGCTCTGTGGGGCAGGGTGTCTTAGTTACATAGTTCAAGTTCAGTTTACAATACAATGTCAAAGTTATTAATGCATTTATTCTTTTACTAGTACAGAGCCAGCACCCATTGTTCCAATAGACTCATATAACAGGCTGTATTAAAGAGACAAGATGAGAGGCATGACACCATTTAACAGAGCACCCACCAGACACCATACTAGACACCATTTAACAAAGTATGCACATTGAGCCTGACTAGACTCATTGGAGTTCACCAGGTATTGGATTAAGCCCCTTCCACTGGTTTTTTAATCACTGAGCTTTTCCTTGTCTGGGGCACACGCATTAGTTACCCTGAGGTAAAAATAAATAAATAAACAGTTCCCTTACCAGTGAAATCACACCCTCATTTAAAATTATGTTCCAATTGTGAACAAAGGCTGGGCCTGAAATCAAGAAAGCTATTGTGAATGTCATAGCCTTTTTGGACACAAACCTAGCACCTCCTATAGCACAACACTGAAGAATGTGGAAGGAAAGCTTGGGCAGAAAACACATCCCCAAATAAACACCTTGTCTCTGGCCGAACAATGCAACAACCTTCCATGGAGCATGTGGACAACCCTTAATAGGATGCATACTGGACATGGCCGGTGTGGCCATTTGATCTACAAATGGCACTTAAAAACCTTGCCTGGCTGCTATTGTGGAAACCCTGACCAAACTGTAGAGCACATAATAACCTCCTGACCCAGATACAAGTTTGAGGGTGACATCCTGGAGTTACACTTGCTTTCCAGCAGGGCCTTGGTCTGGTTGGAGAATTTGGAATTAAAATTGTGACGATAACTCTTGTTCCTAAATTCATATGAAAGAAAGAACATAGCTTTCATAGAATTATCTTGAATTTAAAGGACAAGAAAAATCTAATCAATGATATTTTCCCTAAAATTCACAATATGTTGAAAAGGCATGCTAGCTTAAGTCCACAGATTCTTAGTAGTAGCATTCATTGCAGACATGTTTCATTTGGCTGTAGGTTGTACACAATAATATTGCCTAGGTAATGGAAGCATCTATTTGAGCTATCCAACACTTCAGTCATTAATCTCAAGGGCTGCCTATAGATGTGTTCTTTCGGAGCAGACTCAATTAAGCAGGTCTGCTCTGTGTTCCAATTAGAACACTCCAGCATCACTTCACCGTCATGTGTATTAAGCCCCTGCACATTTAAAAATGGCTGTGGGGGTGCTTTATATAAACCTCGTCAAATGAGCTTTAGATAAAGCATCCTGCAGCAATTTGAAAATATCCAGGGTTTTAATATACATGCAGTTAGCTGTTTTAATTAGAGCAGCTTTCCAGGAACTACTCTAACTAAAGCACCCCCTTCCCCACCGCTGAGCATGTGTATAAGCAGCCTAGGTGGCAGACCAACTAGTCATCCCTAAAGGCATCACTGTGAAGTCTTGATGACACTTTCAGACAAAGGAAGTGGCATCCTTTCATAGGTTTTTTTTTTTTTTTATATTCGTACTTCCCAGAATCCACTAGCAATATGCAAAGTATAGAAGTAACAATGCCTACAACATAGAGAATAAAGGATGACGAGACCACTGCTGAGAAACTAAATGCATTCATAGATTTCATAGACATTAGGGCTGGAAGGGACCTCGGGAGA
>NW_017728906.1:165167730-165170671 GCF_001723895.1 Crocodylus porosus
TATAACATAAATCCTAGGCCAACCTGGCTATCCTTCATCCATATCCCTGTCAGGGTTCTCTCCACCCCGTATCATCATGCCAACACTGCTCAAGCCATCTGGCTGCCTTACTATGCCCACCCTGCTTGCTCCAGCAGGGCTCCTACTTCTTAAGCTGCCAGAGGGGAACTGCCTCTAGCCTCAGCCTCGCTGTTTATAAAGGCCAGGCCCTGCCCCACTTCTGGTCAGCTGACCCAACCAGTTGTCTTAGCAACCCCCACCTGTGCCACCCTGGTGAGTGGCAGCTGAGCCCATATTCCTGTTGCCAGTAGCAGGCACCCTAGTGCCCTGCTACAGATGCACATGGGCAAAAATAACCCAAACTGTACCTACACTATTATGTGCTCTGCATTAGCTGTTACTACACAGGTAAGAGATTTGGGAGTTGCTATGGTCCCTAAAATATCTGTTCAGTGTCAGCAGCTGTAAAGAGGACCAACAAAATGTTAGGGGTTATTGAGAAGGAAATTGTAAACACAACTGAAAGTATCATTATGCCCTTTTATAAATCCATGGTGCATCCATACCTTGAATACTGTGCCTAGTTTTGGTCCCCATACCTCAAAAAGGATATTGAAGAACTAGAGAAGGTACAGAGAAGGGAAATAAAGATGATTAGTGTATGGAGGGCCTTTCCTAGGAGGAGATATTAAAGAGGCTAGGCCTATGCAGTTTAGAAAAGAGATGCCTAAGGAATGGACATGCTAAGGGTTTACAATATACTAAATGGCAAAGAGAAAGTAAATAGGGATTTATTATTTACCATCTCTCACAATACAAGATCTTGGGGACAAGAAACAAAACTACTAGGTAGCAAGTTTTTGTTTTTGTTTTGTTTTGTTTTTTGTTTTTTTACTCAGTGTGTAACTGAAGTATGGATATCATTGCCACCAGATGTTGTGGAAGCAGACAGTTTAATCAGATTTAAAAAAAAGGGATAGGACAAATTATTGTAGGAAAGGGACATCAATAGCTATTATGCATGGGAATCAGAACTTCCTAGACAATGCAAGTGAGAAAGGAAGAGTGGGGAAAAAACACCCTTGGTCATATCCAATTCACTCTGTTTCAGCATCTGTTCTTTGCCACCATGTGATATGGGATACTGAGTAAGGTGGACCTATGTTCTGACCCAGTAAATGGCAGTTCTTATGGAAAATGGTCCAAAGTGTTCATAAGGACTCATAATTTCCGACTTTCAGAAATACAGATATGAACTTTGCCTGGAAAGAGTCTTTTCCCAGAACACAATACTTTAATAGTGAATTTTCAATTAGATCCTTAACACTTTTGACAACCAAGTTGTTGGCATTCCAGAGGGCAACTGCAGCTATTATCACACTTCCTAAAATGCTATTTCAATCTAGAATGTAGGCTCTTTTCTTGGCTTTTTTTTTTTTTTTTTGGTCTACTGTGGTGACAGTCTCTGCAATAGATGACTCATACCAGCTTAGTTTTTTGGAACATATTGAAGACAGGGTGCGAAGACTGTATAAACTGCATGTAAATTTAGGGTGAGGAATATATCTGGAAGTGCTTCACAATAGGCAAAAAAATATGGACACATAACAGAGATTAAAGCCATGAAAAACTAAAGCAATGACTCCTTGGACAGATGAACAGTAAAATGAAGGGCAAAGCAGTTTCATATGAAATGTCAGAGTTAAAAACACTTCTGTTTACTGTCACAGCTAGTGGAAGCTGGCTCATTAGAGTCAAAGCCAGACATGGAAGTTAGGGATACACCCTCTGAATTAGAACTCTAGATCTTACGTGCTGCATGTGAGAGAGGAACAGTGGGGAAAAAAACCCTTGGTCATACCAGGAGACGCAGGTTTTAGCCATATTGGCCAACAGGCAAAAGGAATCAGAACTCATGGCAGAGGTGGTCTCTTTTCTTAGACCAACTAGATATTTACAAATTTACAAATATCTAGTTGGTCTAAGAAAAGATATCACCTCTGCCATGAGTTCTGGTCATAACCAGTTTACTTTCCCTTTCAGCATCCACTCTGTACCGCTGTGTGACACAAGCTACTGGACAAGATAGACCCATGGTCTCACCAGTAAGTGGCAGTTCTTACATTCTTATGGAAATATCATGACTCTCCAGCTGAGGAAGTTATGGGCAAGACTGCAGCCAGTCATGATTGGCACAATAAGCATCTCCTTTTTCTATGCACCTCCACAATACATGCCTAACTAGTCCTTATGTTTATATGACTACAGAGATGGACTGTGTGGCTAATACCATTAGTTGTGCCAGGCACCTCAAGAGGGATAAGTACATAGCAGGTAAGCCTCTGGCTCCATACCCACCCCCTTGCTAAACTAGCCAGCCCAAGAAGAAAACATAAGCAACATCCTCTTGCTCTCAGGCCTGGGTTACACCTAGCAGTATAACTATTTTGGTGCCAGTTGTTTATATTTTATTAGAATAGTTATACTAGCAAAAGCTCTAGTTCTGACAATGTTATACTGGTGTTCTATACTAGGGTTAAGCATTTCTATAATGCTGTAACTGTACTCACATTACAAGTATTAACTGTATTTACATTAGAATCATTAAAAAAAATCTGGCTGGAAGGAACCTCAAGAGGTCATTAATTCCAGCCCCTTGCTCAAGGCAGAATCATCCCTGTCTAACTACCCCAGCCAAGTGGTTATCTAGCCAGTCACTTAAAAACTAACAAGCGTTAGAGATTCCACCATCTGTCTACAGCAGCGGTGTCAAAACCATCTGGCCCTATGGGCCAGGTCAGTGGTGTGACAGTTGATTTGCAAGCCAAATCTGTTATGGTGTTGACACGGAGTTCTGCCAGGGCCCCTGCCCGGGGGACGCAGCCTTCCCGGGGCTTGTCCGAGGCCTCCACCCAGACGGAGCCCTCGGGGGGGCTGCCGT
>NW_017728906.1:165170682-165172846 GCF_001723895.1 Crocodylus porosus
CCCCGGTGCTCTTTCCTGCCAAGGCAGGGGGTCGGACTAGATGATCTTCCTAGGTCCCTTCCAACTCTAGCTACTATGAAACTATGAAACTATGTGGACTGACCCTGCACACCAGATCATACCCGTGGGCCAGTTCCTAGACCCCTGGTAATTAATAATGTAACTGCTCCCACACTGCCAAATTTCTGGACCCATGGGGAGCTCCACAGGCCAGATTACATGGCTCTCTGGGCTGGATCCAGCCTGAGGGTCATAGGTAAAGTACAACTTTAATTATATCTATGTACTGAAAGTGGAAACCCTAAAAAACTACTGGACATGCTGTTTTGAGATTCCCACTGGGAAAGAATCTGGCTCTATGCCAACCCCAAAAAATGAGCCTGCGCTTCAAATGTGCAATTGAGTCCCATGCTAACTGCTCTCAAATCAGCCAATACCTTCAGCTGTAGATCATAGCTGACAAATTTAATGAAAAGTAAAATATTTCAGCCAGAGCAAATTTAGAAAGCGTAAGAGACAAGGTCTTGCCAGAAAAACACTGACTTTATCAAGCCAATTGTTCCTTGATTTAGACTATAAGGAATGCCTCATGCTTAAATTATTGATGACTGACAACTCTATTAAACTATATTTCTTAAATACAGCAATACACGAACAACATGAAATACATGAACAACCTGCCTATTTTGGATATAACCAAGTGCATGGATGGTTTCAACTAATTTTTCTTGCGAGTGTCTCTGATTATTTTAAGCCATAAATCCTAAATAATTAGAGATCACAATAATTGCCTCTTCTGAGAGCTGTGTTCCTGTTTGATAATGGCAATGACACACTGCAAACAGCTGATAGCACAATTCAGTGTGAATTTCTCTTGAATGACACTGGCACCACTGAAAAATTCATCCCATTGGGACCAAGGAATCCTTATCATAATAAAGGAAAGTTATGGTCATATAAAAATGGCAGATTGTTCAACAGATCTACTTCCTGACTGAGCAAATATAATTGAATACTTTGCCAGAACTAATGGGACTATGCGTTAGAGTAATTTCTAACCGTCATAAGTAACAATGACCAGATGTATCACAAGCAGGTCCAAGGAGGTGATCCTCCCCCTCTACATGACACTGGTCAGGCCGCAGTTGGAGTGCTGCACTCAATTCTGGGCACCGCACTTCAGGAGGGATGTGGACAACATCGAGAGTGTCCAGAGGAGGGCCACTTGCATGATCAGGGCGCAGCAAGGCAGTCCCTACAAGGAGAGGGTATGGGACCTGAGCTTGTTCAGCCTCCACAAGAGAAGGCTGAGAGGGGATCTGGTGGCCATCTATAAACTGGCCAAGGGAGACCAGCAGGCAATGGGAGAGTCCCTGTTCTCCCAAGCACTACTGGGGTAACAAGGAATAACAGCTATAGTTGATGGAGAGTAGATTCAGGCTAGATATGAGGAGGTGCTACTTCACAGTCAGGGCTGCTAGGATCTGGAACCAACTTCCAAGGGAAGTGGTGCTTGTCCTACCCTGGGGGTCTTCAAAAGGAGGCTAGATAGACACCTGGCCGGGGTCATTTGACCCCAGCACTCTTTCCTGCCCATGGCAGGGGGTCGGACTTGATGAGCTGCTCAGGTTCCTTCCGACCCTACAAACTATGAAACTATGAAACAATGGCAGAATTTAGGCCCATAGCTAGCAAAGATGTATGTTTTCTAGTTTTAGGCTTGGCCTATACTACAAGGTTTTTGCCTGCATCCCTATTTCAACTAGGGATGTGAAAAGACAATGTCCCTAGCCAAATACATCTCTGCCAGTGAAACCTCCTATCCCAAGGGCCTCAGAGTACTTCTTTTCTGGCATAACTATGGCAGCGTCACACTTTGTGCCTGCCAGAGCTACATTGCCATGGCACATGGCTATGGTGACATAGAGTCTTGTTTGGATGTACCTGCCCTTCCTTTTATTGATACTAGAAAACTGATTCAGTTTTGGAAGACTGAAGAGATGGAATGATCTGGGGAATCTCACTGTATGCATCTTATGAATTTGTTGTGTCAGTAAATGCTTCAGTGCATGTGGAGTCACCCATCTGCTACCAGGTTCTCTTGGCCCAGAAATAATAGATCATTAAATCTTGATGGCTCCTAGTCAAACAGGATTACTTTTGG
>NW_017728906.1:165172946-165177778 GCF_001723895.1 Crocodylus porosus
GGAGTTGCCATATCTGCAGGGGGCAAGGGTTTGCAGATTGAAAAATCCTGAATATGAGAACAAAGTTCAAATGTGACCACTGGCTAGAATCCACATGCCTAAGAAAGGAACTCAGAGGGATCCACAAAAATAAAGGCAGTTCAGTTAGAACAGAGGGGTAAAACTGTCTCCTGCACCAGGCTACCCCACACTATCTGTGGTATAAAAGGAGATTGGGGGCTGGGGAGCAGTACTGAAGCTGAAAGGGAAGGAGTACAAAAGTAAAGCAGAACTCCACTATGCTTGATCCTTAGCTGGTACCCATGACAGAATTTAAAGGTGGTCCCTGGTGATTTAATTTCCGTCAAGGGCTAGTACCTGAGGATCCAGGAGTCAGAGATGGTTCCCTAGGCCAGCCTTATGCCTAGACATAATGGAAAACTAGGAGCATAGTGTTAAGGGAAAATGATGTTAGTCTTCATAACATCTATTAAGGAACTCCACAACTAAGGATGCATTGTAACTATGGACTAAAGAGAGAACACAGACTAATATCTAATACGTCTTCAAATAAATGTTTCTGGAGCCACTAGGCACTGGTCAACATTAAGACTTTGCCTAAAGTCACCTACTCTTGTACCACCAGAAATGCAGCTTTGCCAGATGGGGAACATGGAAGCTACAGGTGTAGAGCAAATGAGGTGACTGCAGGCCACACTGGTTTAAAAAAAAAAAAATTAATCAGCACCAGCAAGATTTGCTCCAGGCATGTTTGGATAACAGCGATCAAGAAGCTAGCAGCTGGTTTATAATTAGGCTTGGCAGGATTTGATTTTTGTCAATAGACATTGATAAACATTGATTCCATCTGACACTCTCAGATTTCCATCAGTATTACTGATTTTACATAAAGGAGATTTACAAAAAGAAAAATTCCGGGATAGGATAAGGAAAACCGGGGCATGTGCCCACATATGCCTGTGTGCGTATACTTACACACACACACACACACACTGTAGCCACTACAGGAGCTGAGGGCTATGTCAGTAAGGCTCTGTCAGAGGTGGGGGGTTGAAAGGGCAGGGCTGGTAGCAGTGAGGAGCCTGGTACTGCCAGCCCCTTACTCTGTCCAGGTCCCAGCCAGGCAGGGGCCAAACTCCTACAGATCCCATCCCAGACCATCTGATTAGGGCAGGAACCAAACTCCTGCCAAGGCCAGGCGGGGCTCTGTGGGAGTTTGGCCTCTGTCCCAGCTGGGACCTGGGCAGATCAAGGAGCTGGCAGCACCAGGCTCCCAGGCTCTACCAGTCCTGCCCCTCCAACCCCTGCTCCTAACACAGCCTTAAAGGCACAGCCTGCTCCCAAAGCAGCCAACACACATGCATGTGTGTGTGTGTGCGCACTAAAATTGATAAACATTTTTAAAAAACCTAATTTTGCACTATCCTTAAAATTCCAGTAGATAAAATTGAAATATATGCTTAAGAATAAACATCAATTTTAGCTGTCAATATTTAAAAAAAAAAAAAAAAAATCAAATTCTGCCAAGCCTAGTATAGCAGGGTGTCATTCCCAGGGGCAATTAAGAACCCCTGGAGGCACCCTAGGGTCCCTTTTATGTGGATTTGCTTCTGGAAACAGTTGTCCCTTCACTTATCTGCCATGTCTTGATGTTTCTTTGTGTTTTCAAAAGGGAGGCTGCTCTAGGGCTTCCCAGAGCTAATCTTCACTCCCAAGTACACCTGGAGGTGGGGAGCAATTAACCTTGATGGGCTAATTGCATGGCTCCATACCATCTCAGCACCGTGCCCCATGCCTTGCAGATGTTACACTGTTGTTGTTCCCTCTGTCAGGGTCTCAGCCTACTTGGCTTCAGCCCCTTTAATTTGGCTAGGCCTTCTAGCCTAGGCCCACTGTGCTGGACCTGGCTCCAAGGCCCTACCTCAATGGCCACCGGATCCTCTGGCCCTATGTGGCTGTGCCCCTTGGGTGCTGCACTCTCAGGGCCTTGTCTAGTTGCACCCGTCTGAGCACTAACGAGCCCTCCACCTCCCTTATAGCCTCATCCTATACCACCAGTTTAAAACTACAAGATAAATGCTAAGCCTCTGGGCTAATGAAAAGGAAAAACAAAATAGAGGCAGCATGCCTTCTTACCCCATGTCTCTTCCTCTCTGGGTCACTTCGTATGGTGCTCCAGCCTCCAGGGCTAGTTTCCAGTTTTCTGGGGTGTTCAGGAGCCCATACTCCACTGCAGTCTGGGCTGGCTATCCTCTGCCTAGCCCAGCCCAAGGCTTATATAGCTCTGGCACAAGTTATATATGTTTTTTGTTATGAAAGTAGTTCCACAAAGAAGTGCTAGTTAAAAATGCGGTTAAAAATACTTACAGTGGCTTTCTTCACATCTTAGCAACAACAACTGAATTCTTACATAATGTATCTTACAGCACTGTATATGCAGTAGTTAAAAGAACAATATTTTTGCTTATTCTTGTCTGTGATACTCTGAACTTCTTACCTGTGATATGTTTATTATTTCCTTCCCTGCAGAATTGCTGCTTATCCAGTCAGTCCCAAGTTTGTACCAGTGCATGGGATTCTTCTGTCCTAAGTGAAGAACTTCACACTTGTCCTCGTTGAATTTCAAGAGATTTCTTTTGGCCCAATCGTCCAATCTGTCAAAGTCTCTCTGAATCCTAGCCCTACCCTCCAGCATATCTACTACTCCCCCCAGCTTGGTGTCATCTGCAAAATTGCTGAGGGTGCACATCATCCCATCTTCCAGATCACTGATGAAGAATATTGAACAAAACCAACCTGAGGGCTGACCCCTGGAACACTCAGCCTGATGCCAGCTAAACACTGAGCCATTGATTACTACCCTTGAGCCTGACAATCCAGTCAGTTTTCTATTCACCTAACAGTCCATTCATGCAACCCATATTTCCTTAGCTTGCTTGTGAGAATGTTGTGGAACACTGTATCAAAAGCCTTACTAAAGTCAAGATATATCATGTCCACTGGTCTCCCCACATCTACAGTACTAGTCACCCTATAATAGAAGGCAATGAGGTTGGTTGGGTATGACTTGCCCTTAGTGAATCCATGCTGACTTCCTAATCATCTTCTCCTCCAAGTGCTTCAAAATGGATTCCTTGAGGACCTGCTCCATGATTTTTCCAGGGACTTAGGTGAGTCTGACTGGTCTGTAGTTTCCTGGAACCTCCTTCTTCCCTTTCTTAAAGATGGACCCTTGGGTGCACTGTATCCAGCCCCATGAGTGCCTATATTGTAAATAGGCCCTAACCTGTACTTTTGCCACAGTTGACGGCTCACCTTCTCTCCAAACTGTGCTGTCAAGTGCAGTAGTCTGGGAGTTGACCTTGCCTTTGAAAACTGAGGTAAAAAAAGGCATTGCATACTTCATCCCCTTCTACATCATCTGTGACTCGGTTGCCTCTCCCATTCAGTAAGGGACCTACACTTTCCCTGATCTTCTCACTGCTCACATACTTGTAGAAACCCTTCTTGTTGCCCTTCATGTCCCTTGCTAGCTGCAATTCCAGTTACGCTTTGTTCTTCCTGATGTCACCCCTGCAAGCTTGAGCAATACTCTTATACTCCTCCCTACTTGTTTGTCCAAGTTTCCACTTCTTGTAAACTTACTTTTTTTAGCTCATTGAAGAGTTCCCTGCTAAGCCAGCTGGTCTTCTGCCAGATTTGCTAGTTTTTCTGCGTGTCAGGATGCTTCATGCCTGTGCCCTTGCTGGCGTTTCTTTAACCAGTTCTCCTGGACTCCTTTCCCCCTCAGACTGGCCTCCCAGGGGATCTGGACCATCAGTTTCCTGAGAAAGTAAGTCAGCTTTTCGGATGTCTGCTCTCATTCCTTCCTTTCCTTAGGATTCCAGATTCACTCATCTCATGGTCGCTGCTGCCCAAGTTGCCATCCACTTTTACATTCCCCACCAATTCTTCCCCGTTTGTGAGCAGCTGGTGAAGAGCACAGCTTCTAATTTGCCTCTTCAATACTTGCACCAGTGCTTCAGTCTATTATATTTACAATACCTTAAACAACAGTAAGGTGAAAATTACTGCAATTTTGGAAAGCTACTTGATTTTCACATATGTTATGAGTCATTTGAGCAAGTAGAAGAGCAATTTAGGACTGTGTTAAAATATTTTATGGCAACATGACCTTGCCTCGTTTGGGTTTGTCTTCTGTACTTTATAATAGTACAATAAGTAACTTCATCTATTGCCTGTACTTCCATACAAAACACTTAATTTAGTTTACTCAAATGTATTGCCACATGAAGCACATAATAAGAAGCAAAGAAATCATAAATTGAGGCATCAGTCAACATTATAACATCTCCAAATATTATTCCAGTATGATTATGATATACACCTATACCAACACACTAACGTCATCTTTGACACACTTGCTTTCAAGTCAGTAGTGATATCACTGCTTAGTGCTTACTTCAAAGGACTGAAAAAGTATATTGCATATAGAAGACAGGAAAAGAATGTGAGGATGATTATAAATACTACATTTTTACCTTACTTACTTTTTCTATATATTTGGTCTGTAACTGTCTTATAGTTTTTAGCAAAGACTTTATATTATTTTCTCTTTTTTTTTGTGTAACTGCCGCGCGGCACTCTCACATTTATGTAACCTTAAAGTAGACTGTTAATCAAAATGAACGCTTTGTACTTCTCTCCACTGGCATTAAGCTACACATGCGCATTCTGTAAATTTCATTTCTTATCTAAAAGTGTCATTTTTGCAGAAATGAAACTTATGTAGAAAATCTGCCTAGCAATAATTATGTAAAAGAAAATTATCC
>NW_017728906.1:165178393-165209701 GCF_001723895.1 Crocodylus porosus
CTACTTGTGCCAACTCGGCGAACCTCGAGGGCGGCTAAGAGCTACCTCAATCCCGCCCCACAAGCCGCGCGCTCGCACAACTCCGCAAAGCCCGCGGCTCCCCTAAGCAGTGCCGGAGCCGCTAGCCCGGCATTTCGCCACATGGTCCAATAATCCAACCTTCACAAAAGCACAGAAAAATGTAGTCTGTGGGACAAATATCTGATGTAAATCAGAATATTATTAGTTTAGGGGCTAGATATTTTACAAGCATAAAAGAAAGAAATATTTGTCCGGAAAAACATGCAAACTACTTTAAATAGCACAGGCCTCAATACCAGCTGTTAGGCACCAACTTATTGATCTCTCCGCTCCATTCACTACAGCTGTAGCCATGAGTAAAAAGCAGATGGATGCAGAGTTGAATATTCCTAATTTTAGGACCTGATCCAGCTTCAACTGGAATCCACAGGAATCTTTACATTTACTTTAAGCAGAAATTGGATCTGGCCCTTAGGTTCCATTTGCCAGAGCATCTCACTTTAAAGGCTGTACCTCTACACAGTCCAAGAAGGTTGTAGACAGTTAAAGACTTCAGAGACAAGCATCCAGGTGCACTTTTTAATTATCTTTACAAAGAACAAAAGCATTATCCTGTAAAATATAAGAGCAAATATTTTCCTGACAAAGTAATTGCCTGGCAATTGCCAATGCAGCCTTGAGGCATTCGAAAGTTAATGAATAGTTTTCATGCCATTTCTGATACCCAGCAGAGGGCAGGGATTCACACACTCACAACTTAGTCCAACATAATGCACTGTCTTGGTTTCAAGAGGTAAAAAAAAATAGATTCTAGCTCTTTAAATTCTTTGTATCACAAAATGGCATTAAGGCCATTGAATTGCTTCACCATAGAAACAATCAAGTATTGCAGTTTGTCCCACAGCAACAACTGTGAATTTATAAACCTGGAAACTGTATTACAGCTATCTAGAAAAAAATACCACAAGGCCAGTATTATTGAGTAACTTGTCTCTCTCATTGCTTAAATACAACTCTCAAATGTTACATTGTAACTGTCAGGTTTTGCGATTTTTATAAATTAGCCAAAGGCTATTCTGCCCCCTCCCCCCAAAAAGGGGAAAAATCAGAGGCAGCTTATTCAGCATAAAACAAGTTTGTAATATATAAACTTGTATACATGCTGTAGACCACTGTCAGCTTAGTCTGCTACATGAAGAAAAGTGAAATGCTCTCTTATTCTGGTCTTCTACTGATGAAAAGAAAGAATTGTAAAATCTACAGCATGCAATATCTTGTATATGTATATATGTGTGGAATATATATATATATATATATATATATAGAGGAAAGGAATAGATTAAATATAAGCAGCATTATATACAGTAGCATAAGATCTTATAGTTTTAGAACAGTTCCTTCATTCCACCTCCAGTAGGCTAGAATCAGAGAGAATTTGATTCCTTTTCTCACATAGAACAATAGACATACACAGAACTTTACAGAGCATGGCTTTCTGCTCCACAGAATTTAGAAATAAATTCAGATGGTCGCAATACAAAGGGCAGCAGTCCAGCCTGCTTTTCCCTATACAAATCTCCTTTTTAAAAACATCTTATTAAAAATCTTTTAAAAATCTTATTCTTACCTCTTTTCCCACCAACTTCTGTTAAGTTGCGCCGGTAGCTAAGGAGGAGGTGGTATGGAAGCTGTGAGAAGGCATTGTTCTGTTCAAAGACCACAGTCCATGCCCACTTTGTACAGTCAAAACTCAGTCCCTTTTTGGAGACTAATTCTACTAACAAAAAAAGCATAAGACAAAAAACAATACACACCTTTGCTAGGATGGATGCTCCTGTCTGAGGACACCATAGCTTATCCAGCTCTGAAGCCTGCTTTCTCCCTCTTTAATTCCACACAGTTGGTAAGTCCTTCATCAATATTATGACCAGAGATGCTAGTTTTCTCTGGTAAAAAAAATCCCAAATTGTTGGATTTTTAAAACATAAGCCCAAATCCACATTTTTTCCATGATTAAAATGAAATTATGTTTCATTTTAACCACGAAAAAGTGTGAATTTTGGGCTACTTCTTTTAATCTAAAAATTGGTTTTTTTTTTTAATCAGAGATAAACAGGATCCATGATTATGACATATGTTGTAAGATGGGACTGATTTCACCCCTACTTTTCTAAATAAACCTTTAATCCCTTCCTGTCCAGGAAATCTGGTGCTCTATATACCTGCTTAACAAAGTTGTAACTGTATTTACCTCAAAGTTTTATTCCACTTTCCATCGGTCTAGTGCCTACACAGAAGGCAAAGCAGTAACAAATGGAGCTCACTGATGCTCAGGGCTCCTTAATGAAAAGCTAGGTTTTAGGGAGGGATATATTGGAGGAAAGCAGCCCCAGCCACACTGGAAACAGGGCATTCTTTTTTAATAAAGGAGGTGATATGAAATAAGATGTACGAGAAAACCAAATGTTGTAGCTCAGGATCTAGTATCCCCTGTCCTATTCTGTTAAGTTACTGTGGGCTGTTAAGTTGCACTGGTTACTTATCTTAAATTAACAGTACCTACCTTTGTGAATGAGTCTATAAATAGAGAAAGTATGAAGGAGCAGTGTGTGCATGTGTGTGTGTGTGTGTGCATGCGCGTGTCAGTTGTGGATTGTGAGGTGTTGATCGTGATCGTGTGACATGGATTGATGTGCTCTGTGAAGAGCCTGTGTTTGACCTGGCCAGTCGGGCTGCTGGCCTTCTGCAGTGTGGTGTGTCAAGAGCTGAGCATGTGCCCTGAGCCAGCCAGCTGAGTGAGCATCCCTTGAGACCCTGAGCTACCAGTAAGATGCTGTGATCAGTCAGCTCCCAGAAATCTTCCCTTCTGGTTTGAGTGGCTGCCAGCCCTTTTGAGTACATATCACTGTGAGAGAGAGAAGGAGCCAGTAGGCTCCAAGGCTCCCATGCTAAGCGGAGGGCCAGCGGCCCCAGGCCCACAGCCCCAAGGAGCCCGGCAGAAAGTTCCCTTACCCAGGTGTTTTGGGAAGGGAGGGGCCGGTACTTCCCCCGCCAGTATAAAGGAGAGACTGGGACCAGAAAGTGGCAGCGATACAGAACCAGAAAGAGCATGAGGAGGAGGTGGAGCAGGCCGGCGCACACTGCAAGGGACGCTGAGTGCTGGTAGGAGCCTCTGGCAGAGAGCATAAGCCCCAGCGGGGGTTTTGAACCCAGTGTGCTGGCCCCTGCAAGGCCTTGGACTGTTTGTTTACCTGCCGGGAGCGCGAGAGAAGGGTACTGTAAAAGCCCTAGTGGAAGGGCACTCTTGACTGTGGGCACTGTAGGCCCTGTAATAGGGGTGCACTTCACTGGTGGACTAAAACTGTTGAAAGGAGATCTTGTCAAGCCCCACAAAGGGGGCCCTCCTAGAACCAATAAGGGGGCCTGGCCTCTCAGAGGGCAAGTTTGGATTGGAAGGCGTCTGCGGACAGCTGGAGCAGCTGCACAGATCAAGGGAACCTTCTTGGTTGTAGTGCTTGTTTTGGATTTTCATTTTTTGTTCGTGGATTATCTGAGAGGACGTGAGGATACGTGGCTGGACCAGCCAGTTGGCCAGCACCCGGTGGAACGGGCGAGGGTGTAGGAGTGGCAGAGCCCTCAAACTCGGGACCCACGGGACACTGGTGAGACTCATAATTGGACTGCGTGCGTTGGACATCTGAACCAACTCCGTTAATATCAAAGTCGTGGCAGGTGAAGCAGACATGTGTGACACCCCAATTAGAGGTGAGGATACACTAGGCGAACGGCAGGCGGCGCCTGTACGGTCCCCGGGCATTGGTGATTACCCGACAATCGCCCAATTGCGGGGTGTGGGATTGTGGGTGCATGTGATTCAAACCAACCCTCAATTTGTAAATAATGTGTGTGTATATAGTATTTTAGCTTGTGATTGTAGTTTTTTTAGTAGTTGGATAGTTTCCTGAATAAACTGTTCATTCACTCCAGTTTAATGTAAGCCTCCATCGCTAATTTATGCAAATTTCCTCAGTCATCTCAGGGCAGTGCTATGACAGATCAGTGAATACCCTAAGGGATATGATTGCATCCATCCCCTTAATTGGAAGCTTTGGGGTTAATCTGATTAATCATCAAAGTTGTTCTGCAACAGTGTCAGCGTCTGGGGAAAAAGGAGGTGTATAGGAGCATAGGAAATGAAAGGATATGTACAATGAGACAAGATGAATATGCAAGTATAATAGTAGCTGAGCATTTATAGGGCATAATTTTGCTTTCATTATTCAGTTAGACCACAGTGCATACATCAGTGGAAACCTATATGCCATTATTCCCAAATTCCCTCAAGAGTGATCACAATACTACTAATCTTACCACCTACAAGGAAAGTATTCACACTTTCAATTAAATTCTCTAAGTATAGAAGAGTCTCTTTCTCCTCAATGCAGGAAATATGTAGTGAGAGAAACCACATTTCCAGAAGGGTGAGTTTACCTCAGTCTTCACATGAGCTCTGGGTTCATATACAGGCAAAGAAGCCACAAATCAAATAAAATCAGCCGAACGCTGATAGTACATCAGTTCTCAGTCCAAGAATAAAACTAGTCTACAAGCTAATCCAGCTATCCTGCATGTTCTTAAAAACCAGCAATATGTAGTTTCGAATTACAGTGACACTTGCCATGTACTTAAGTGATCAGTGAAAATTTCTCTCCCCAAAATGTTTTATTGTATGGACATAACCAGAAGTCATCACTCCAATATGCACAGTCAGTTGTCATAACTACATTTCAAACAAGTAGGAATTCCACAGTGAGTGTGTTTACTCAAGATTAGAGAAAATTACTGTGCAAATACCCCCCTGCAGCTGGGAGCTCTCAGTCCCTGCTCCACCATCGTAATCACCAGAAGGCAGCTGTCTTCTGGCCTTGTGCTCCCTGCCAGCCCTTGGGCTAACACCCAGGGAGAGCCTAGAGCTCCCCTAGCTGCTGCAGAAGGCTGGTGCAGGGCCAGTGTGGGCAGGAACAAACTGCTGCGATGAGCAACAGATCTGCTCCTGCTTCCCTGCACATGTAGACACCTGCCTGGGGTGGGTTTACTCTAGAGTAATCTATATTCTCTTCTGCTGTAGTTAGATTATTCTAGAGTAAACCCACCCCAAAGCATTTGCACATGTAGATGTACCCAGTGAGTGCTAATATTCAACATGAAAATAAGAACCTGAGCATTAGGTTTAACTGAGTTGTCCAAATTTAAACAGAAAATTGAAATCACTTCATAATCCTGAAAGCAAGATTCCATATCCCGTCATCTAGTGCAGATCCAGACAGTTCTTCTCAATTTCTTCTTTCTTTTCCAAATACTGGTAGAATTGAATACAATTTGGTGTTTATAGTCAATAGATATTGTGATTTTTGACAACAAGACCTTAAATGTGTGCTTGATACCATGGCTTAAATTACTAGCATGAAGACACTAAAAAAGTGTCCCAGTCCAAGATTTTAAGGAAATTTTAATGGTGAGTTAATTAAAAAAACCCAGACGTCCAAAATCATAAGTCGCTTGGCCTTATCTGTAGAATGACCTAAAAAATATCAAATAAAGCACACATTTCTGTTTCTTCTGCTTTACTAGAATAGCCAACATCTACTTTAAAACCTTTCCCAGCAAACCTCCGTCTACCTATCCACCTTCACAAATGCAGATGTTTGTAAAGTTGCTAAAGGCAGTTAATAATTTTTGTGTTGGACTGTCAAAATACAACATGCTACTAGAGCTGGCCAAGAATTTTTAGAGCATATGCAGCAGAAACTCTTGATTCATCAAGAGTGAAATGTTGCATTTTGACATTTTCAAAATGAAAAAAAATCTGCTTTTTCAGTTCAAAAGGACTTCCCATTTGAAAATTTAAGCAAACTCTAGTAAGATTGTAAACCCACCCCCCAAGCTTCCCCCACAAAATTCAAAATGAAAAAGTAAGTCCTAAGGCAGCAACCCTGCAACCCTATGGCAGATGGTAGATAAAGATTTCTCCCAGAATGGGTAAATCCCAAAGTGATGTAGAACTGCCTATGCTAGCTACACTAGTCTTCCTGTAATTTGCATGGGGGTTGTCAAGTCACAGCAGGTGGAAGAGTCATAGCAGGCTGTGTTGTAGGTCCCTGACTGCCATAGGGATTGGGGCTTCTACCAGCCCGTGTAATTTAGAGAAGACTTCAGGCTCTGACACCAGGGGATCACTCAGCCTTCAGTAGACCTGGGTCACTTGTCCACATAATTGGCTTCTTCCCACTAAAGATTTCCTGTTTTGTTTTGTTTTGTTTTTTGTTTTTCTGTCGTAATGTACCACGACTAATGTGGACATAATTTAGCACGTTATAGCTTAGTATGCTATAACTATTAGAAGACGCTAGGGGGCACATTGTAACAATTTTACCCTCCTGCCCTCACAGTTCTAATTTACACCAGGGGGCATGTTAAGATAGCATTTGATTGTTTATTTTCTTGGGCCAGGTTGCTTTTTAAGGAGGGTTTGTCTGTTTGTTTTGAGTTCAATAAGCAGTGCTGCCTGCCTCCCCTCTAAAGCCTGCATGAAGCATTTGGGATAGGGGCAGGAAATCTTTCCATGCAAAGGACCTGCAAGAGGCTGTCTGCCTCCCCCTCACAATTCTGCCTTGGCATTGGGGGTTGGTACTGCGGCCACCCAAAGGGGTAGACCCCTTCCCTGCTGAAGCCTGGTGCTTCTTCTTAGTGCTTGTTGCATGGGGCATTGGCAGTTTGGTTTGGCAGGGGTGTGAAAGCTGTGCTGTGCTCCAGGGGTATGGGGTCAGCCACCCTTTCCTTGGGGTAGTGGGGGCAGCAGCAAAGCGGGGCATGTGAGGAGTGGCAGAAAAGTTGGGGTACAGGAATGGCAGAGGCTTGCCAGCTTTTGTCCATGGAAGTACTTCTGGTCCACTTCTGGGTTCACTGCCGCACACACGGGGTGTCCTCCTGTGCTCCTGTGGCATGCTCCATCTGCCCCACCATTGCAGCATTCACGAGCCATGCCTGGTACCTCAAGGTATGTAGAAAAAACATTTAAAGCTGTGTCTATGGCCAAATTGCTGATTCTCTGAATCAGCATCAAAACTTCAGATACAGCTCAGTCTGAATCAGCTGATCAAATCACTGTTCCCAATTTGGGCCGAATCAAATAGGGCCCATTTCGCACACCCCAGCTGGGCTGAATCGAATAGGGCCCATTTTGCACACCCCTAAGAGTAGCTATCACACAATAAAAAGCTATAAAGCTAGACCTCGAAAATGTGTCCTAACTTTATAGCTGCTTGTTATTGAGTTTTTTTTCATTTGCACCTCTAGCAGGGTTTTCCTTCCGTTGGCAGCCCCATCAGGTGAGGGCTCCCAGCTGCAGGGACCCAGAGTCCTACAGCTGCAGATGCTGGGTCCCTTCAGCATGCCTGTTGGCAATCCCCCTGTGGGCAAGTACCTTCCTGATGCCTGCTGCTGTAACTGCTGTCTCCCTCACTCTCCTGCCATGCCTTGTTGGGAGAGAGAAAATGTAGAAAGGGATTGACAATGACTAGTGTGGTGGCGGACAGTTGGTGCTCCAGCCTCCGGTACAGGGCTTTGCCTTCCCTACACCCTGTCTGGACCTGACCTATGTCCAAATGGTATTGCTCCTTGTGACAGGGGAGCCATCTCATGACCAGGCCATCTCATAATCACTGGCCCAGCCACCTGTCTAGGGCAGCCTGCTCACCTAACTCGCCTGCCATGCTTTGATGTAACTGAAATACATGTCTACAAGGTGGGAGGTTTCCCATTTAATGTCTCATGCCAAGGGGTAATATATGGCTCTGTACCATTCCTACACCATGTCCCATGCCTTGCAGATGGCATCACTGTATGGCTCTGGCCTCACACTGGGTCCCATTACATTCCAGGATGATGTGTTGGACCCTGACCTGGATTCCTCCTAGTCAGATGGCCTAACCTATGCCATCATGCAGGGCTGTAAACACCCTAGACCCCTTTCCCTGTCAGCAGTGGCCCCTGTGGAACCTTTAGCCAAACAGGCCATAGCCTCACCTCTAGGCCAGTCAGAACTCCAGGACCCTGGCTCTGGCCGTCCCTCATGGTGGGCACTCTGACCCTTTGAACATTCTGGTCCTGGCCCCACCACTGACCAGTTGAGGTTTTCCTGGCTAGGTTCCTGAGCAGCTAGCTTACTCCCTTTCATGTGGATCCACCTTCTCAGGCCCCTCCAGATACAGCTCACTTGATCTCTAAGGCCAGCCTACGTACAGTCCTTCAGGCCCACCCATGCAAACCCTACTCTGTGCAGCCCACATGCAATCCTTCAGGCCTGCCCATGTGATCCCTATTCTATGTAGCTTTCTCACTTGATAGCTCTACTGCTCTCTCGCATGCCCATACTCCACCCCCTTATTGGGGCTTTTGGCCTTATGCCCCTTGGGTCTCAAACCTGATGATATGCCTGGAACCCTTACCAGTTCCCTCTATGGGGTAACCCACCAGGTCATGGGGGCTAAGGCTATATGGTTCCACATCCTTGCATTTCACTAGAGTCACTGGTGCCACGTTTCCTGGGAACCACCCTGACACAGGCAGCCCCAACACATCATCCAATCCTAGCAGGGTATAGTTCTAGGCCATGTCCCAGGTCCAGGAACCTCCTCCATCCCCATAGTTCCTACCCTTAACCTCCAGGTATTCTGGGAGCAGAGGAACTCTAACTGGGTGATGTTACTCTGGCAGCAACTGCTAGTTCAGCTCTGAGGGCCTGGATTTGTACTGAGGATGCCCAGCCCCATCCTCCAATCTAGGAGCCCTCTTGCAGTCATGTGATTGCTTTGTTAAGCCACATTGCACCTGCCAGCTGCTCCATAGCCTGTTCAAGCCTGTTTACCAAAGTTGCCCTGCCACACTGCTGATCATCAATTTGTTCCTCTTCGGGTGTGAGGACAACTGCCCTGCTTCTTTCCTCAGTGGGCTGGCCCTCCTTTTGGACTTTCTCTCACTAACTGACAATCCATAATTCTTTTAGGTGTGTGTTTTTTGGGGGGGGTTTTCTCCCTCCCCACCTTCTTAGTCAAAAGAAAACACCCTCATAAGGGCCTCCCATTTTTGTGTGCTTGTCCCAAACTTAGAGCCTTCCCCCTCTTTCTAATAGTTCCACTTTGGAAAGAGCAGGTCCTCCTCAGTCTATCATGAAAGGGAAGGTGGATGAACCTCTAATTTCTTCCCTTTGGTGCATTAAACATGCCAGTCTTTATTTACATAGGGGTCTTCTGCTTAAACTCCATCTTGCAGCTAATTAACCTCCCCATAACTCCCTCCAGGGTTCTCCATCCCTGGAAGATTCACTGTGGCTATGAGCTTGTTGGGATGTGTCCTGGCCTCTCTCACCCAGCTGGCATCTCTCTTTTTAGCTCAAAGTACTCCATGTCTCTGCATGGATTCACAGCAGCTCACTCCAGCTGCTCCTGTGTCCCCCTTCCAGGGACAAGCACTCAGTGGTGGCTGTCTTTTCAACAGGTTCTTCTGGGTCAGGCACCAATCAGTGATGGCTCTGGCAGTGGACCCCTGTGCTGTTGGAATCTCCTTTGGTGTTTGACATCATCCAGGAGTAGCGAGACGGGTTCACCACACTTGAGTGTTCCTCCATTCCCTTTTTACCCTCAGAACAGGGGCTGGAAATGGTCCCCTGTTATATCCCACCCCATCCCTGGGATGTGTGAAACCCCTGGAGTGGGAGGATTGCTGCTCTGGAGATCTTCCCACCCCAGATGTTTGTGACACCCAGGGTGGGAGAACTACCTGCCCATCTTACCAGCCATGCCTCAATGCCCTTGAATGTCTGATGTTAATCAAATGGGAGGCTGCCCTTTACCCACCCTAATGACAAGGTCCTATGTACATGACTCTGACCTTCCCTTATCAGATCCCATGCTTCACAGATGTTTCATGGCCTAACACCTGGCCTGCAGCTTGTCTAGCCTGATGCCCAGCTTATAGCTTAGTGCTGCTCCCCTGCTTCAGTGGGGCCTTACCTGGACTTCTTGCTTCCATGGGCCACCCAGCCTCCAGCTCAGCATGTCCTGACACCCTGTCTTCAGTCTAGCAGCACAAACCTGGCCCTCACATACTCCTGAGCCCAAACTCTGGGCCTACAAAACCCATCTCCAGACTCCAAGCCCCTTCCCTGGACTCCAAGACCTGTCTCCAGGCTTCAAGTCTTTCTGGGCCCCAGGCCCCCTCACATTGGACTCCAAACCCCTCACTATAGGACTAGCACTCCAAGCCCCATCTCCCCTGGAGCCTACCTCCTGGATCCCTAACGCAGCCTCAGACTCCACTGTGAGTATGGGCACTGCCACAGGTCCCTCCTCCTGACCTAGGCCCTGCCTCAGTACTTTCAATGAGCCTGGGCTTCCCCTGAAATGATCAACTACCCACCAGGGATGTGGGGCTGGGCTTAGAAGGTGCCCCATACTCAACTTTCACTGGGGGAGATAACTGGCTTGGCACTTCTGGGACACTACCCCACCACAAGGAGCGTACCCTTCCCTAGAAAAACCAATTCATAGATCTTAGGGTCGGAAGGGACCTCAATAGATCATTAAGTACAGGCCTCTGCATAGGCAGGAAAGAGTGCTGGGTTCAGATGACCCCAGCCAGATGCCTATCTAACCTCTTGAAGACCCCCAGGGTAGAGGAGAGTACCACCTCCCTTGGCAGCCCATTCCAGACCTTGGCCACTCTAACTGTGAAGAAGTTCCTTCTAATGTCCAGTCTAAATCTGCTCTCTGCTAGCTTATGGCCATTATTTCTTGAAACCCTCAGGGGTGCCTTGGTGAGTAGAGCCTCACCAATTCCCTTCTGCACCCCCATGATGAATTTATAGGCAGCCACAAGGTTGCCTCTCAACCTTCTCTTGCGGAGGCTGAAGAGGTCCAGGTGCCCTAGTCTCTCCTCATAGGGCTTGGTCTGCAAACCCTTAACTGTACAAGTGGCCCTTCTCTGGACCCTCTCCAGGTTATCCACATCCCTCTTAAAGTGTGGCACCCAAAACTGGATGCAGTACTCCAACTGCAGTCTGACCAGTGCCTGATAGAGGGGAAGTATCACCTCCTTGGTTCTGTTTCTCATGCATCTGCTGATGCACGATAAAGTGTCGTTAGCTTTGCTGACGACTTCGTCACACAGATGACTCATGTTCATCTTGGAGTCCACTAGGACTCCGAGATCCCTTTCTGCTTCTGTGCTGCTGAGCAGGTCATTTCCTAGGCAGTAGGTATGCTGGACATTTTTCCTCCCTAGGTGCAGCACTTTGCATTTCTCCTTGTTAAATCGTATTCTATTGTTTTTTGCTCATTTTGTCCAACCTGTCCAGGTCTGCCTGTAGTTGTTCCCTGCCCTCCGGTGTGTCCATTTCTTCCCACAGTTTTGTATCATCTGCAAACTTGGACAGAGTACACTTCACTCCCTCATCCAAGTCACAGATGAAGACATTGAAGAGTAACGGTCCAAAGACCAAGCCCTGCGGGACCTCACTGCCCACGTCCTTCCAAGTTGATACCGACCCGTCCACCACCACTCTCTGGGTATGACTCTCTAGCCAATTTGCCACCCACCGGACTGTGTAATCATCCCAGTCACAGCTTCTTAACTTGTTTACCAGTATGGGGTGGGATACTGTATCGAAGGCCTTCCTGAAGTCTAAGTAAATATCAACCCCTACTCCTGTGTTGAGGTGTTTTGTAACCTGGTCATAAAAAGAGAGTAGATTAGTCAGGCATGATCTACCTGCTATGAACCCATGCTGGTTTCCCTTCAGCATAATTTTTCCAACTGGGCTCCCACATATGAGCCTTAATAATCTTTTCAAAGACTTTACCAAGGATGGAGGTGAGACTGACTGGCCTGTAATTGCCTGGATCCTCCTTCCTCCCCTTCTTGAAAATAGGGACCATATTGGCCCTTTTCCAGTCCTCTGGAACCTGGCCCATGTGCCACAAGTGCTCAAATATTCTTGCCAGTGGCTGTGCAATGACATCAGCCAGTGCCTTCAGTATCCTCAGATGGAACTCATCATGGCCTACCAACTTAAACACATCCAGTCCTTCCAAATGACTCTGCACCATCTCAGGGTCAACACTTGGTAGTCTGGCACCCTGCTGTTGTCTCTCTACCATCCCATTGTGAGACTTGTCATGCCCCTCGTTTAGGAACACTGAGGCAAAGAACTCATTGAGGAGTTCAGCCTTGTCCCCCTGTCTGTCACCAATTGCTTTTGCCCATTCAGTAGTGGTCCTTTACCGCCCTGGGCCTTCCTTTTACTCCCTATAATATCTGAAAAACAATTTTTTGTTATCCTTAACCTGGGATACTATCCTCAGCTCCATGGTAACTTTGACCTTTCTAACTGCCTCCCTACAACTGCGAGCTGAGGAGGCATACTCCTCTTTAGTAATTTCTCCCTCTTTCCACCGCTTATATATCCTCCTTTTTGCCCTTAGGTTGCTCTGGATTTCTCTGGTCAGCCAAGGAAGTCTCTTGGCCCCTTTCCCCCTTATCGGGATCATCTCTCTCTGTGCCCGAAAGATCGCTTCCTTAAGGCACAGCCACCCTTCCTGGGCTACCATCTCACCAAATCTCTTACCTTTCAGTGCGTCATTGACTAAACGCCTGAGGTCGCTGAAGTCAGCCTTCCTAAAATCTAGCACTTCCACCCTACTAGTTACCTTACCCACTCTACGCCTTATGGTAAATTTTATTATTTGGTGGTCACTGTCCCCCAGGTGACCACTGATCTGTAGGTCCCCTACCATGTCATCCCCCGTTGCCAATACCAGGTCCAGTAAGGCATAGCAGGGTGAAGTTTTCTGTTGTACCAGGACAAGGAGCCAGGGGCTTTTTCCCCAGTAGCTCCTCGCTTACCTCTGAGTTGTATTGAGCAGCAGCTCAGCCGGTGGTATCTCTCCAGCTCCTGGTAGCAGACTGCTGGCCTGTTGTTCAGGGCCCATCCCTTAACAGCTGGGCCATGTTCCCCAATCAGACATCATTACCTAATTGAGATAACAGTCAGCTATGGGCTGCCTGGTTGATGCGTACACTGCAGAAATGATCTCCCTACCCTAGGAGTGCATTAAATCCCCAGGGATGGAGAATGCTGCTGCAGTGATTCTCCAATCCTGGGGGTCTCATGCACCCCTGGGGTAGGGAGATCACCACAGCATAATCCTTTTGCCCTGAGGCTTTCGTGAACCCCCAGGGTGGAGAGATCACCATAGTATCAGTCTTCCAGCTGCAGTGAATTGCAAGTGGTGCCCCAGTGGCTGGGAGCCCTTTCAGCTGACAAAGCTCCCAGCCATGAGAGCTTGCTTCTTGCTCCCCCTGCAGTGGCAATAAGGCACGATAGCACAATAGCATGGCAATAAAGTGCAGTGGGATCTAATCATCCCTCCTACCATGAATGTGTGGCATGGCAGAAAGTGCGATTGTGTGAATTACAAATTACATCCTATTGTGCTTTTACCTGCACATATAGAGGGGGGCCAAGTCTTAAAGTGTGATTTCACATACCGTACTGCATGTGATACACACTTTGTTAGTAGGGAGATATAGTTTTAACTTTGGTTTTCCTTGTTATAGTGAAATCAGGTTATATGATTTTACAGTGTATGTAAAAATTGAGCAATTATGTTATTAAAAAGCTATGCAATTTTACCTGTACTTACCTAGGTTTTTCAAAAGATGGCCATATTAGCAAGAAACTATCACATAGATAAGTGACAGCACAGAAACAGTTGTGAGGAGTCAAGAAAATCAGAGCTCAATTTTGCACCAGCATATTATATTGAAGAAGTGAATAGGTTTAATTTAGCTTATAATTATTTCAGGATAGACCTGCCTTATTCAATGTGCGATTGAGCTTTCTTGAATATTGGCTGTCTGGTTGAATGAATCACCTTTGTGCAGCTCAGTTTATCTATACCAAAATTCTGAGTGAAAAGGATAAAAATCCAAACATAAATAGCAAGTAAAACTCAGGGCATCAATGCCTGATCCAATGTGCTATTAGCATTGACCACTAGTATCAATCAACCTCTGTTTTCAGAGTCCCAACTTCGCAAATATAATGACTAATACTCATGCTATTTCGCATCTTCATGGTGCTCTTCTAAATGTGCATGTAAAGCAGATTACAAATTATTAGCAGATTTTGCAATTGCCTAAATAGAAATATATGAACCAGTTAGAATGATAGGCACCATATTTTAATGAGTAAAATACAAATTTGTCACCTCAAGGTTCCCTCTGCTGTTTTTATATCTAACTGTCACAGCGTGACCAGGGTGGTGAGGCCCCAAGAGCCACTCCCACTGGTGACCAGGGACTGAGTGTGGACATGACTAAGCCACCCAGGGCCTGGTACTTACCTGCAGAGCCAGCTTCAGCACAGACAGAAGAGCCCTGGGTGCTGCATTCACTGCGCTTCATAAGTTCAGGCCAGCTGCGAATTGGCTGGCACACTGGGGCAGACATCATAGAAGCGCACTCCACACCGGCAGAGGAAAAGAGCTGAGCTCCAGGGCCTCAGCAGAGGGTACATGGTGCCTGGCTGCAGGAATGCCTTGACATGGGTGAGGTGAGCAGAGCAGGAGCCTGCTCACCAGACTAGAGGCTGAGAGGAGCCTTCAGACCTAGGGGCCTGAACCTCCTCAGGAGAGAGCAAACAGCTTAATGTGGGAAACCCCAGAGAGGCATTGCCTTACCCAACAAAGCAAGAAAAGTGGTGACCATGAGTTCTTTCCAAGGAGGGGGATCTGAGAACACCAGTCCCCACAGTGATTGGTGAGAGGGTGGGAAAGCATGTTACTTTGAAGTTCAGGATTTTTCCTTGAGGTAAGGGCATGCCGGACTGGCCCACTAATCATGAATGCTGAAAGCTAAAAAGACTGTGTTGGGGGCTGAAGCATTAAGCCCAGACTAGAATGGGCCAGGAACCCTTCATAGGACTGATGTAAAGGGGACGTGACTTACTGAATGGCCCCAGGGACAGTGATGCTGGCAGGCTGTACAAGGAAGGAAGAACCCTGGCCCCCGTACATAGCTCTGGTACAGTCTGCCTAGTTAGTGGGCCCCATAGATAAGGCAGAAAAGGGATAATGGCAGAACCACAACCAACAAGAAGTGTCACACAAGGTTGACACAAAACTGTGCACTTCTCACTAGTGACATAAGCCAAATCTGGCAGAGACTCTTTAACCTAATAAGACTGCAAGTCATGAACAAACATGGCTAACTAAGTGGACGCCTGGGTGCGTTATCCTTCCATCAGATGACCAGCGGCATGGCTATTCTGTAAGACCTGGTTGGTGCGTGGATGGGATGTAAGGGGAAGAGAAGCCCTGAGGACCAGTGACTCGAGATGCTCGTGAGAACAAGCATAAATAATAAAGGATCCTTCCTTTCTCTTAAAAGATCAAGATGTGGGTGAGTTGGAGGGTGCACCCTATGAGTGAGAGTGAATGGAAATCAAGCTCTCTGGCCCTAAGAACTGGCACTCAACAGGCAGGAGTGCCTGGTCCCAGTGACAGAACCAAGTTGGGCACCACTGTCCACACTAACACAAACCTCTTCTATACCCTTTTCCAAATCTTGTTCCCCCATTACCGTACCCAAATAGATCTTGTGCATATTCTGTTCACTATGTGCAATAGAAGGATCTTCATTTTTGCCTAAGCTGCACCAAGCCAATAGAGGGCAATATACTAATACATAAAAGTGCCTGACAAGCTGTCACTGGAATTCATAAACAAAATTTCCATTTGAAATTATGGTGATGAGGGTTAAGATTCAATCTACCACAAAAATAATTCAAAGATTTATCTGATTACACTCTGTTTTCTTCAAATATACCTGGTACACAAACATACAAATGGAAGAATATAAGGCTAGAGTAAAAATGATGATCAGGCTTTTCATAGAGCACTGGAGATTTACTTCATGAGAACTCAGTAGCAATTAAATCTCAATTTTTATTAAAGTTGATTACCATAATTTTAATAAACACTAGTTTAACTTTTAAATAGGGCTGATTATAATTCATTAATGAATTCAGTATGTTATTGTCTACAAAAGGTAACTGTAACAAGAATAATTTCCTCTATTGGGGGCAGTATATACTGTTCTAGTACATACGTTGGACTGTGTCCTCAGAGAGAGTAATTCAGTGCTGCCCCCATTGAATTAGCTGGTTCTCTATTATGGCAGTCTCCAACTGTACTGTGGTCTCAAAGGACAGCCTACAGCTTCTGTATGTCACAGACACACTGCGAACCGCACTAAGGTAACAAATACATTGTAGATTGCCAGCTCTAAAACTCAATTTCCCTTATCTGTGCTCATCATATTGCAGTATAATATATTAGGCCTGATTTTCCTTTAACATAAATTAGGAGCTGAGCCACAGCTGAAATACTATGAAATAAAAATCTGTCCCTATAGCTTTCTTTTATTCTCTGATCCAGACAGGAAGAGCCTGATGGGTTATCATCTTTTTCTAAACTCTGTGACATTGGATCCAGCTTCTGTTACAAGGGGGTCTGTTTTCCTTTATCTCACTCCCTGTAGACAGAAAGGAAAGGCACAATCTCAGTATTCCAGGCCAGAGATGTGCTGAGATCAGCTTTTTGTTTTCTTGTCGTGAATTTTGCTTTTCCAGCATATTAGCCATGCTTCAGTTGCTACAGAATTTAGCTTGTTTGTTGCTGCTACATGATCTCTGGCTTTCTGGATTAGCAGCATGCTGCTCAGAGGAAAAGGACTGTCAGAAGCTGCTGCTTCCCTGTTCAGGTCTTTATCACACCATTTTCACTTGTCATCTGGAGTCAAACCAAACAGTGTCATCCAAATCTCCCCCCTTACCCTTCCTTTTTTAACTGGGTCATCATAATCTATTGTAAACTGAGGATGTTTTAATTGATTTTCCTTGTTTTTAGAACATGAAAAGACATGCATAGAGTTTCAACAGTCTAGGCTTTTATAACTTGGATCCTTGTAATAGATATACATGAGTTGTCCTAACTTGGCAAAGTTATGTCATCTGCTGCAGAAGTAAAGTGGGCAGGGTGTTCACTGTGGGGATGGTTGGGTGGATGTTTGGCTTGTTTTATTTTTTTAGATAAGGACTGTGACTAGGACATGCTGCATGTCAGAAAATACATACTAACCACCCCCCTAAAGCCATTCCTGTGCCTGGCAAGTACGATAGCTGGGTTTCCCCTAGCACTCATCAGTTTTGCAAAGGAACCCAGCTGTGATCTGATAGAGATGTACTATGGGACCAGAGGAAGGACTTCCTTCTCTTCCCTACAGATGCATCCAACACAGGACAAGTTTTGGTCCTATAATGAGACAGCAAACTAACTTTTTTCAAATTCCGGGACATAACCTACCTCATACAAAAAGAATGCACAGACTCAATCCAAACAGCTCCAAGTTCTCTAACAGATGTAAACTATTTCTAGCATACTGCCTGGGGTGCAGGAAAATGCAGTAATTCTAGGGAAGCTATATGAAGAAGCTGGAAAAAATAATGGAAGTCACATATATATTTTGTTTGAGTGTTTGTTTATTGAGTAATTTCTCTGAAATGACACTGGATTATTTTCAAGAATAATTCATGGGTGTTATATTGTTGAATGCCAGGAAAAACAGAGCTTCCCACTAGATCAAAGAAACAGACAGCATTTTCAAAGAAAGACTAGGCACCAGGGATTAAATCTTGCATATCACTAGAAGATGCATATGAAACCAGAGGAAAATTTGGGACATCTCATGGGATATAGTCAGACTTTATAGTACCCCAATATCTCAGTCTCAAACTCTTAAGCACTCTAATCCAAACTGTAAAATATGTTGGTAGAGCAGAAAGTAGCTGAAGATGCAGTACCATATCAGGATTTGTATTTTAAGAATAAAAATAAAACCAATAACAAAGAAAAGGATAAAATGTAGTAAAAACTTGCTTGTTAAAAATGATATTTTATCTGCATATAAAAAAAACAAGTTAAACCAGTTTGAATAAATAACAAGCAGATGCGTTAGCATAAGTTAGGTAAGTCCTGTTCTCTAGTTATTGCTGCAGCCCACACAGGTAGATCATCTAAGAGCTGAACCATTGTGAGGGAATAGCAAACCTGTTTCTGAAAGGAGCAGTATCACTAAATACATAAGGCAGAAGGGCCCTAAATTAACATTTTGATCAGACTCTTCTAATCTGAACTTTTTGTGGGCTTCATCTATCTGGATAATTTAATGTAGGGTTTATCTACATTTTTGGGTTCCTTCTCACAAGTCGGAGCCTAGTTCTGATGAAGTTCCAGAACACAACCTATCAAAGAGCTGTATGAGCCTAAAAATCACAGCTGAAAGGGGAATTTAGCCAAAACTTGAGTCAGCAGTTCAGCGGCTTTGCCTATCTGGGATAGGCTGGGGAAGAAAACCTGTTCTGGAGACGAGGTGCTATGAGTAATTACACAACATCAGCAGTAGACTATTCTGACAGCTTGTAATGGGAAACCCCACATCAGGAAAAATAAGATTCCAAAATGAGCCACTACATTTGCTACACAGCACAAACAGCTGCTAAAAAGATCTGCTAGTATAAGAGACAATGTGCAGGATCTCTCCACTGTGCTGCATGTCCTTGGACAGAACAAGACTTTTAGTTTGGGTGCCTGCTCTCAGTGGCAGCTCCCTCAGTCCTAGGACAGGCTCTAGGTTTAAATGAATTTTACTGATCATGTCAGCATTACTTAGACTTCTGCCCCATGTTTTAGCAAGAATGTCAGCACTGAACAGACCAGCCCACAAAACCATGGCTCCCATAGGAATCAGGACATGTGCTGTTGACTAAGGTGGTGGTGGGAAGCAGTGGGGAACATCTCTGTGCACATGACCTCCAAGGTTTGTGCCTGCCAAGAGTCGTTCATTCTTCATAAAGAGTAAATCACACACCCTTAGAAACCACCATGATAAACACTATATAAATGCCTAAAAGACAGGTGTGACAGTCAGTGAGAAACTCCACAGTTGGAAACTTGGCCATTAGTATATCTAAACACTGTAAAAAGTACTTGGTTTTTTTATTCCCAGGCATCACTACTCTGACAGAAGTTAGAGAAATTCAATAGTATGTATAAGGATTTTCTATTTTCTCCTGTCCACAGGAATGATATGATTAATGTAAAACTGGACTACATTGACTTTATTGTTTGTTTTTAAGCCAAATCACATGTGTCAGTGAAAGCAGAAGTTGGTGGTCTTGTTTTATCACAAAAGTCACCTGACACACATGCTTAGTTTTAACCTGTGTGTAAGTATTGATGGCAGTGTAGTTCAAGGTCTCTAACTGTAAATACAATTACTACAATTATTCTGATGTAGCGCATTCTCTGTTCCATAGGCAACTGGTGCCACCTTAGTTAGGGGGGCATGCCCCCCCCAGCAATGAGTCAACAACCGGGGGGGTCCCCCCTGCAGCCAATCTCACTGACTGGGGGGAGGGGATCTCCTGCGGCCTACCGCGCTGACCAGGAAGTGGCCACAAGACTCCTGGAAGTGGCCATAGGGATTCATCTGGCGTTTTCTGGATGGCACTCGCAGGAGGGGGTCACCAGTGCTCCCACCTGATAACCCCCTGCCTGTCACCTAAGCAGAGAGTGTGGCCTGTCAGGGGGTGCACCAGTGATCTCAGGAGGTGCATGTGCGCCCCTGTGCACCCACTACTTATCGCCACTGCTCGGTTCCCATACTGCACCCACCTTACTTGACAATGTATCACTCCAAATGGTGAATTATTTACATGAGTCTGAATTTTAGGGAGTCTACAAACTGGACTTCCTGATGTTTGGCTGTCACTAGTAATTTTTCATTTGTGGTAAAAATATGAAATATTGCTTCAGGAGCATCAAAAATATATAGGTCCCTAGGACACATTTGCTACCTAGACACATTGGGCACATCTACATAAGATGCATTAATGTGCATTAGTCTAATTTAATGCACATTACAGATGTATTTCTACATTTTTAGTGCACATTAAAAATGGTGGTATCCCATTTAGGCACAATTAGTTAAAATGTATTAACTCACATGTAGATGCAATTCGGCACTAACTTTAGTCCTGGGTCTGCCCAGCCACTAGGGGCACATGGCACAGCTGCAGTGACTTGGCACTAACTTTAGAGCCAAGCCCTGGCACATGTAGACCCATGCCAAAACTTGCTTAATCCACATTCACTTAATGCACATTAAATATAGTCATGCTTAAATGCACATGTAGACATGCCCCTTGTTATTTTGCAGTTACCCAACTTTTGTATGTCTTCTTCCATTCAGGAGTGGTACCCTTGATGCATCAGTGAGAAAAGTAGCATAGCTACAAGCATGCACATATCCAATGCATCTTCTGTCTTGGGATTTGCAGAAATGTGATAATCCAGCCCTTATCTTTACTGCTGCCCTATGAATATAACAAAGCTTTTTTCCCAGTTTGGTTAATGTGCAGTCAGTCTAATTATTGTCCTGTATAAATAGTACCATTTTAAACTTTTTTTTTTTTTTTTGGCTTTTTGATGTCACACCATAAAAGCATGGTGTGCAATAATTCATTCATTTTTTATTCAGGTGAAAAAAAAACAAACCAAAACACATCACCCCAAGTTCAGGGCTATTTATATCACTGCTTGCTGAGACTTATTCATGTCTGCAGGCTTGCGAGTTGTGATTTCTGATCTCTGTGGTTAAACATGATTTAGTGCTTGTGACTGCATTATTATTCCTAAGTAATTATAGAAAGAAAATGTGTTTGTTTCAGTTTCCCCCATGTTTTTCTTTCCTGTCATGACTTGATGGGAGTCTATTTTGGAAAAGAACACAAGGGCCACTCTGGTCCATGGTTGCAGTTGGAATTAATCTCTCTATTTACTCTCTTAGTACATCTTTGTGACCCAAAATCTGCTCACTTCATAACGGGTACATGGTTCAAGGCACTAGTGTACACATCTTATTTTTAACTTCATTACCATGCTTTAGACCCACACGGTAACACAAACAAACAAACAAACAAACAAAAAGGAATAACTAAAGAGACAGCTTCTTTGCCCCACCATACTCTTTCCCCCATTTCAGGTAGAGTAATGTCAAAAAAAAGAAATCTTTACAGTCCCATTATACACTTATTAACTTCTA
The DNA here is from genome assembly GCF_001723895.1 of Crocodylus porosus. Classification (NCBI taxonomy): domain Eukaryota; kingdom Metazoa; phylum Chordata; order Crocodylia; family Crocodylidae; genus Crocodylus; species Crocodylus porosus. The sequence goes on from NW_017728906.1 coordinate 165,199,697, forward strand.
AAAAAAATCTCTAAGTACTCCTTGTTACCTAGTCTGGAGTTCACCAAACTCTCCCTGGCTTGCAGGCTACTTCTATATCTTTGATACTTGCTTCTTGAGGGGTGTTCCCCTCTGTCACTATATTGCCTCCACACGAAAATCCACACCATCACTAAAATACCACAATTCTAGGTTCCCCTTCCAGGGATGTACTGTTATTTTGTCATTCCTATTATCAATGTAATTCCGGTTCTCAATTAACAGTGTTTTCTGTCTTTCAGGTGCGGCAAATGCTCCCGACACTGCATCAGCATTTTCTGCCACATCTCGACCGGCACGGTGAGTTTCTTTTTTCACTTGTTTTAGTAACGGGACCAATGACTCCCTGTTACACTGCTTGTGGTAATGCAGATGATGATGGTCACTGACTTCTGCAATGTTAAACTCCCCCCAGTAGCCCAGTACCAATTCCACTAACCCAGACTCTCAAGGAGATGGCTTAATTGGTACAGCTCCAAAATACCATCTGCCTGTTCTCAAACACCCTGGCTCACCAGCCAGCTCTAAGATATCAGACATTGTGGCTGTGATGTTCGATTTTACCACCTTTCCAAGTCAACTTTCTGCTGCCAAGGCCCCAGAGCCAGGGTTCTGCTGTGAGAATGAGTATTCAACCAGTAAATTTGACCCATTAGCCAAAGTTAGCTATTGAGTGCTTAATACAATGTTGCAGCAGCTGCCAGTACTCGGGGCAATCTAGGACTCCAGGTTAGGTAGAGAAATGAGAGATGCATGTGCCCTAGTCTCATTTACTTGGAAATATGCATTTTATAATGGGATCAGCTTTACATTCAGATCCTCAGCCAGACTATTTCTCTGCTTCTTTCAAAAACTGTTCCAACTCCCGTCCTCCTAAAGTCAATCCCTTCTCCTGTCACATGGTGTTGGTTGCTGTGTAACACAAAAGGAAGCCCTTCTGAATGCAGTAATCATTAACATTGCCTCTTATTAGTATAAATGTTCAAGTGTCTGCTTTAAACAACCTATTATCCTCTTTCATTAATTTAACTGGTCATTGAACTTGGTGGGATAGTTATCATTTCTTCTGAGATATAAAATTAGTATTTGTACAGGCCTCAAGAGAGATCAGAACCCCACTGTGCTGGCTGGTTTAAAAAAAAAACCTTAGTGAAAGAGGAGGCCCGTGCCTTGTGAAACAGAAAACGTGGACAAATGGTTAGAGGGGTTTTAGTGTCATAACCTGCCTACATCTCAAATTCAATCAGTATCAGTTTATGATGTCCCTGCATATACCATTTTTGGAACAACGTTTGTGTTAAGTATATTAGTGAGTTTCTGAAGGAACCATGTTTTCAGCTGGGATTTTCAGAAATGTTTTTGTTAGATACATAAGTTTCTTAAGCTCCCTTGAAAATCCCAGCCTGAATGTTTCCACTTCCACTTTTCAAAATTCCCTTTTATCTTCATATATAGATTTTACAAATACACTTAAATAATTTAGAAGCCTAAGTACCAGTGACTTTGAATTGGGTTAGGTACCTAAATCTCTTAGGCTTTTCCTAGAAAAATTCCCCTTCACCTCTATCACCCCAGGGTCCTTGCAGTTTTCTCATCCTTTAATCCCCTGTATAGCTACACTGGTGTTCTGTCATTTCCACCAGTCACTCACTTCCCACTTATTTCTAGGTGTGGCTCCCCAGGGGGGCATTGCCTATCCCTTCATTCACCTCAGGATGGCCTCTCTGTAGAGTGCTTCTAAGATGCCTATCAAACTATCTATCAAGGCTCTTCTATGATGTACTTGACCATATGATCTGAGCACCACACAAATAGGAAATGATAAGGATATACAGTCATTACTAGGGAAGCTGTGGGATCTCCTTAAGCAGAGGTTTTAAAAAAGAGGCTATACAGACATCTGTCTGAGATATTTAGGAATAGCACATCCTGTATCTCCACAGAGGCCAGGGCTAAATGACTCTTGAGGTCCCTTACAACCCTATGAGGCTATCAATGTTAATGACTCTATATCCTGAATCTCACACAAAACAGACTGCACAGAAGTTACACCCAGATAATGTGGCAGGGTTTTAAAAATGGCCAAGTACCCCGTGTTCTGTATGTTCTCTGCAGTTCTAAGAACAAACAACACCTCATCATTTGCATTGTTAGTAGAGTGCCCCATTTCTCCTGTTTCTCTTTCCCCAAGGGAGAAAACAAGTAGTACGGTACAAATCCTTGTTCAAGTTTTATTGAAAGGGAATTTATTTAAATCAAACTTTGATTTAAAGGGAAGTCCACAGGATAACACTGATTGTCAGCCGAGTGTACTGTAGTGTTTATTGTTCTGAACACTATACACTTATGTACTGAAAGGATGATCCTTCTCCCAAAAAGTCTACATTAAGATTTAACTGCTTTAAAAAAAATAATGAATTAGAATGGAGTAGCAGCTGCAGCATGCCACGTGCTGTGCAAACACAGATGATTTCTGCCACTGCCCTAAAGGATACAATCTAAAAATAATGTATTTATTATGTCACTTCTGACAATTCTTGTATAAGATCACTAATAAGGCACAGCTTGAAGAAGGTGAGTAATTCATGTGCATTACCCCTCCTCCTCCTAAACATTTATTACTCAGCCTCAGGCCTCCACATGCACATTGCATGGACTCTTTTGTGACACATTTGTATTATGCACCATAAAATTGTTAACAGCCATAATAGTAAAATCTGTTCTCTGGAGTGTCTGCATGATACTGGTCTCATATCCTTTTAATATCTATTCAAAGGTGGTGGTGAGACTAGTGCCAGATGGCAATGGAAATAGAAATCATGTGACATACATATGTGATGAGATCCTCATTTTTCTTAAATAAAGAATTCTTGTGAAAGGAGGAATTACAAGTAGTATTTATAACAGCCTTTCATAAACATCCCCAAATTCCAAGCAAAAGACAAAAGGCATGAATCATATCACAGCAGGCGATATAGCTGGGGAAGTGGCCCTCATGTAGATTGCTTCCGTAATTTGGGCTCCAAAATGAAAGAGAATTGCTCTTAGAAAATCTGTAGGAAGCTGATAATGGCTTATTTAACTGTAGTATCACTACTAAAAATCTGGGGTTTGATCAAGAACATTTCCTTAGCTAAAAATGTTGTGATTCTTCATTAAATAGTTCAGTCCTGTTAGTTATGTCTGTTAATGCTGTTCAGCTGAAGAACCAGGTTGGTACATTACGCTTCTAAATGTTTATGATCAAGGAGCAGAAAGGACACTGAATTAGTAGCCAGAAGTAGAACAATTGCTCATAAATGAAATCTTACAAAGGAGGCAAAATAGTCTCTTGAGATTAAAAAGAAGGTGAGACAATATTATATTCTCTGGTATTATTTAAAGGCCTCAAACATTCTACAGAAGTTAAGAGCAAATTTCTGCTTGAATCATTTTTTGTGGAATTTAGTGGAATTTAGTGGCATAATGATCTTAGAGAAGAATTTGGCTCAAATTGATTTAAACCCTCACAGTATCCTTCTGGGCTAAATAACATTGACAGGGAAGTACTGATACATGAAGTGTTTGATCAAGGCCTGAACTCAGCCACTGAAATGTTGTTTATGGAATCAGAAAATATTATAGATTCTGAAAGGCTGATTAACACCAACTGTTACCTAAGGTAATGGGAACTAAGAATGTTAGTCACCTCTGAAAAATAAGGCCACCTGTACATAACATTAGACATCCATGTTTGAAAAAAACTAGCCTAAAAGAAAAACCTGAAATCAGATCCCTAGTCAGCAACTAAATGAGAACAGTTCTCAGAAGTCCAATGATTTCAGCTCGGATTTGTACCCCAGCTTTTCATTTCTGAAAACATACTTTCAATTCTTGCTAAGCCAAAAAAGGGACAGGAAATTGCTGACCACAGAACATGGTTCACTGGGAAGCACTGGTGATGGGTATTTGATATGCTGTCTCTACTAGCACACCTCCAAAAAAAGAGGCCCACACATTTCCCCAGTGCACTTAGTCTGCTCAGTTGGCTTCTGTGAAATAGAAGAGAGCACAGTTGTGGCCCAAGCTCTTCCCCATTCCTTTGTAGGAGAAACACCAAGAGCATGGGGGTGCAGAGACCAAAACCATGCCCAGATGATGAGTACAGAAACATTTGAGGAGAGTGAGTGAGAATGAAGATGTCTTACTCCTCTTGTTTTTCCACCTATAAGTGTCCAGTCCTGACCCAACTCATCATCTTTAACAGATGCTGGTCCACACTCCTCAGCTACCTCATAATGAGCACAAACTGTTTTGTTCAGAGGAGCCCAAGCCTTTAGAGCAGCAGAGGTACTGGAGGCCAGGATTCAGGTGCACAAGACGACTTGTTCAGACAGCTTCTGTAACATCTACATGTATCTACATGTATCATCATTGTGTCTGCACATCAGGAAAAAAAGAGCAGGTAAATAGAATGAGAAGGGAATGAAAGCGTATCACTGAGAGGACAGGCCTTCAGATTGCTAGGACTGTAGTCGGAGCAACGAAAAGAAGAGTCTTGACTCTGGAGAATCACTTTGCATCATGCCATCAAACCTGAGTATTGCAAACGATAGCTGACAACTGAATGAAGAAAAGAGAACGGATAAAAGCGGAGCTATCATAAGCAACACTTCAAAGCAAGAACAGACAAAGACTTCCAAGAACTGTACTTCCCTCAAATGTTAGGCTGACTTAAGGTAATCCAGAAGATTAATAATAACCTCAACAAGAGAGGGAAGTTGGGGGATTATGGTAACATTAAAACTGATGCGCAAATCAGGAATAGATGACATGATAACTACCACTAATAATTTCACCCATGGCATTCAGGGAAGTTGATCAGTGTATGAAAAACAGTTTATTACACAGAAGCTGTGTGTTAATCGTGGTTTAAATTTTTGTATGTTTGTTACTTCCATTATCTGTGGGAGCAAAATTGATTATATTCCACAATCTATTCTGTTTCACTATCGGGGGAAAAAAGCATAAATTTGTTGAGAATCAAAAAATGTAAGGTAAAATAAGAAAGCTGGCCTCACTTTCTGTCAGGTTCCCCCATGGTGTGACTCTTTACTATACAGAGCACAATGGCTTTTATTTCTTCTTAATTGTTACTTTAGTTTTACTGTTGTGGTCTCTCCTGTGAACCTTATGTGTGGGACACAGTAGCTGAGACAGGTGTGCAGTAATAATGCTGATTTGTCTCAAGAGTATGAAGACAGTATTTATTTTTTCTTGACTGTTTAATATATGAGGGGATTTCTAGCTGACACCATCTGTTAAAAGTCGTGACAAGTAAACTGAAACCATTACTGAGACAATATTGTAGCTGCATACATTAGTTAATTGGCACTTGATGTGCTCCTGAGGGACTTCAACGCATCCATTAATTTTCACCCTATTTCCTCCATCTGCACCCCCATCATTCTGCTGGAAGCTAAAAGCATTTGATGTTACACCAGCATGTCTGCTACTGAAAGTAAACTAACAATCACTTATTTTGTCTCCCATGAATTCTTTTATCACTACACAGCACCCTGTAATTCATTATACCAGATAGATCCCTTTCTCTAACTTGCTTCCTTTGCATTGTGTGTGTCATACCCAATGGTCTACGTACATGGATTCAGCACAGGAATTACTGGAAGGCTTTGTGACTTTTTGTAAAATAAGCTATTTTTGAATTGAAAGGAAAAAAGAAACTCCTCAAAAAATACTTTTCTGCAGATTTTTTTCATTGTCAATTTCCCTTTGAAGACAATTTTCATCCTATATGGTGAAATGTCACCTCTTCCTGCTCAGAAATGGGTTAGTTTTCATTGATATTTTCATACTAGTAGGGCAAGGTTTCATTCTCAGTGGACCGAGAACTTCTCATGTCTAGATTGTCCCTTTGGTCACAGGAATGTAATGAGGAATAGCCTGTGCTCCCCTCTTTGCCTCTGTGTAGCACCTTGATCTAGACATAAAAAGCATATGAGGGCTGTGTATATGCTATGGCTTTGCCCCTGGGCAAATGAGTGGGCAAAGTACTCTTTGTAAAGGTGCCAGCAGCAGATCTGAGCCAATGCTGGGAGGCCCGGGGTACAGTTTATCGCTAGAACAAAGCAGCAGTTGAGAGGAAAGTGTGCTTCTCAGGAACTCCTTTCCCTGGGCTGCTCCAGACATGCCCCTTACACAAGACTTGCAGTGGAGTGCTTCTCATTGCTTATGAAAACTGTACACAGATTTGTACTTCTACTAGAAAACCTTGGCATTTATTCTAGAAGTTTCTAACATTAACCTTCAGTGATCAGGTTGGGAACATGATGGTTTTCAGAGAAGTCTACTGAAGGTAACTTTACACTAAGTAGCACTCTTTTGAGGCCACTAGGTGGTGAAGACAGACAACTGTTAGTATGGTAGAACTGTAAAACCTTGCCGCGGGATCTACTGAGGCTGCTGCAGATTGGAGATGGAGGTTCTCAGGAGGGTTCTGGCACTCGTGCTCTGTCTACTTACTACTGATAGAGACCAGGGGGAACAGGGAAAGATCTTTACTATCTTCAAGTAAGGTGGTTAGAAGTGTCACTACTACAGCTTTATCTACAAGTTGCCTCTGAGCTTCTCATACATCTGCTACCCCCACCTCCCCCCAGCTCTGTACTGATTCTTGTGTTTGAATTTAGCATGCTCCCATCACAGTATAATTTAACACAGGAGCATGCTAAGGCCCTACCCCCTGTTTTCTGTGACTCTTGCTGTCACCTCTTCTCTAATTGGTGTTCACAGCTAAAAATACCTTTGAGTGGGCAGTCTGTTGGTCCTCTGCCAGCTAGAACTCAGAGCCACAGATTAATGGGATCTGTGCAGAATGTGCCACTGAGTAAAGGAAGTTTGGGGGTCCGATGGCATTGTCTTTGTTGTCCTGATTGTATTTTTTTGTACCAGCCTACCCCCCTGCACCTGAGGGGAAGGCATTTGCTGAAGGCATGCTGCTGTCTTTGGTCTATTTTTTTTTAACTAAAGAAAGTCAGCTTTCTATTGCAGTCAGAGCCTTTCAGCTAAACAGATGCACTGAATCAGCAAGACTCCACCAGCCTTGCCATATCCTCTCTATTGCCAGCCAGCATCACCAACAGTAAATTTAAGTTTATAAGCTGGAAAACAATGACTGCTGAGGAAACTACATGACTTCTCTTTTAACACTTCTCTGGCTTTTCCCAAGTCTCTAACTCTCCAAAATTGCTCCTTGACACCCATTATCGTCTATGTCACTTGCAAATAACATGACAATTGTAATACATTTCTAACTAAAAAGGATCAGTTTGGAAATCTGGCTTTAATTCTCAATAGCAGATTGTTCATAATAGAGATAGTTGAGTGCTTTGTACTTTTCTTTGAAATACTGTCTCTTGTCTATTATAAGTTTCGTAAAAGAAATAAAAATAGGATGTTTTCTTCAAGTCCATTAAAATGGTACCCAATTTTCTAGTAAGGTAAAAAAAAAAGCCATTAAAAACAAAATTCTTGTAGTACTGAAAATAATATTCTTTCCTTGTTTGTACAATGCTTGGTGGACCCTTTAAATGCCCCCAGTGTCTTCAGTTGCTCTCATTAGAAGTGTAGGTGGTGTATGTTTGTAAGGTGGCATCCTAGAAAAGTACTGAATCTTTTACGCTGAACTCCCAAATGAACTGTGAATTTCTATGGGTTTTTTACTACAGAATTTCATTAGAATGGAAAATTAAACAAGTCTTTCAGTGATAATTTAAAGTTATTGACTTACTACAAAACAACCCAGTTTTATTCCCATCTTAATTCAAATAGGTTTGAGGATATGTACATAAATGCATTGTTTTTAGAAGGCCTTCAAAGATGGATAAATAATACAAAGCTAATTAAGAATGAAGAATCAAATTTAAAGCAAATTAGTTGTTATACCAACCCCAAATCTCCTTAGGAAAATGCAGAATAGTAATGCACTGATTACAGCTGCAATTAATAGTTCTTGCCTAATAGACATACTCATAAAAGACTGGATAATGCCTGCTGGACTCAAATCTCTTATGTTGAATTCACCTCACTGCATTAGAGGCTCTACTATCATGTACTTGGCTGTCTGTCCTGGACTTATCACATCTGGCTTTTCCACCACTCGCAGACAACTGCCTAATGATCCAAATACTGAAATATTTTTAGTTACTCTCAGGATCAATTTCAAAGACCTCAAGTTTTACATTTAGTAGTATTTGCATTTCTGCTATAAGTTTTCAGAAACAGGCTGGTCTCTCCCAAAAATATTTCAACATGTATGCCACCTAAAAGAGCTTACCACCTACATTCAAGGATGGACTTGCCACTGCCGTAACTGACTAAGGAACTAGACCACAAGTCTACTCAATTAAGGGCCAGTGCCTAGCTGAGTTGTTTCCAGATATAATCAGGAATCAGAATGTCACTAGGAAGAAAGTCTTCCTTTTGCTGGTGCTTGCCCTGGGGCAGAGAAGGAGGGAAGCAGAGCCAAGGTTTTACCCACTCCTTGGCCACCTTTGCCAGGGAAGACGAGAAGAAGGACACAGCATAACAGCCAGGCAATGGCAAGTATTCCCTTGTTCTGCCCTCTAACCCATCTGGACTGGCACATAGCAGGACTCAGAACTGAGCCCTAGCAACAGGAAGACTGAGGAAGGAAGCACAACAGTTACAAGGAATAGAAGTTACTCAGTCCTTAGTTATTTAGTTGTAGCAGTGCCCACAGTTTGTAACAAAGGGCAAGGATTTTTGAGGATGGTATCTTTTGTGAACCAACTGTTTAGCTGGAATGGACATAGACAAGCTTTCAGGTACAACTGTACCCTTCCTGAAGTCTCTGAGGACCACCTGGGCCATCCTGGTTATATTTCTTCAACACTAAAAATCGGCAGTTCTTGCCTTAAGATCTTCTTTTGACAACTCTGTGATATCAGCTTTGCTTTGATTTTTTGTTGTGTTTCTTGTTGGCAACAATGCATAAGTGCATTATTAGTAAGGATCTAAATAAGAACAAAGAGGCCATAGATGAACAGGGTTTGTCTGGAGAGGGGTGAGAGAGTATTCCACAATTAGGGAGTAGTGTTGAAGAAGAGGTCCACTACCATTAGAAAAGGAAGCCAGGCTAAATCTACCCAGCTGATTTTACTAGGGAATACTAAATCAGTTTTGTAAAAGTTTATGAAACACCCTATCAATATCAGATGAGAAGCTTGCACTTTAACTGAATATTTGGGGCCCTATGCACACTCAAACTTCTTTTAATGTCAAGAACGGTACTAGATACCCAAGAAAAGCAGGCACAGACACAAGAACAGTAAGTATTCAGGAATGATTATACAATATTTTAAGACTAAACAAAAAAACATGCTCAGGAAATACATAATAGAAAAGACAAAAATTCAAGCTGTGATTTTTTTTTTGAATGAATGTGTTTCCAAATATCTCTTTAGATAAGAGATCACACTGATTATTTTTAAATCAACTAGCAGCTTCTAGTGATGCTATTTTACAATCCTCAGAACATCTTAAACCAATACAGTGCACTGAGAAAATAGAAAGAAATACAGTACTTAAACAGTTTTTCTGTAAAAGCCTGGTATTTAAACAAGATTAAAATGAGCTTTGGTTCAAATATGCCAGATAACATATATGTTTCATGTTTTTCTAGTATACAGACATATATAAAAATCATGTAAATGAATAGTGGCCAAGGCAAAAACACTTATAGTTTCTAGGGTCGGAAGGGACCTAAGTAGATCATCTAGTCTGACCCCCCTCCATGGCAGGAAATCATATTGGGGTCATAGATTTCATAGACATTAGGGCTGGAAGGGACCTCGGGAGATCATCGAGTCCAGCCCCCAAACGACCCCAGCAAGGTGTTCATCTAACCTCCTCTTAAAACCCCCATGGTAGGAGCCAGCACCACTTCTCTTGGAAGTTGGTTCCAGA
>NW_017728906.1:165209712-165217596 GCF_001723895.1 Crocodylus porosus
CCCAGTCATGCGTAGAGTCCCACCACGTTTCTGTGATCCCCACTATGTCCGGGCTGGTGTCAGCCATCAGGAGGGTGAGTTCCTCCTGCTTGTTTCCTATGCTATGAGTGTTTGTGTAGAGGCATTTGAGGCCTCCCGTGGATGTGTGTACTGCCCCCCTAGTTCCAGCATTGCCCTGGCCCCCATTGCTTACCTGTTTGCTTGTTTTGCTCGTTCGTCTGGGCAGGGCTGTAGTTGTGGGTGCTGTTTCGTCTGGCACCCTGATGTTTCCTCCGCCCTCATCTTCCCCTTCCCACGATGAGCTTAGTTTAAAGCCTGCCAGAGGAGGTCTGCCAACCTAGAAGAGAACACATGCTTACCTTTAGGGGAAAGGTGGAGCCCATCTCATCCAAGCATGTCTCTCATCATGACGTGCCGGTCATGGTTGAGGAAGCCAAAGCCCGCCTTGAAGCACCATTCCGGTAGCTGCCAGTTGGTCTCTGCAATGCACATTTCTTGCCGTCTGCCTCGTCCACTCACTGGCAGGATAGAAGAGAAAACCACCTGTGCGCCCATCTCCTTCAGCACGCACCCCAGAGCATGGTAGTCCTCCATCAGGTGATCGGGGTGCTCCTGGCCGCATCATTAGTGCCCACGTGGACTAGGACCATGAGGTAATAATTTGTGGGCCGGATTACGGTCTGGAGCATCCGTTTCATGTCCTGAATCCTCGTTCCGGGTAGGCAGTAGACCTCGTGTGCCGAGGGGTCCCGGGGCCCTCCGTACCTCTCAGGATGGAGTCGCCAATGACGATCACACGACGCTTCCTCCTCCTGGCCCTCTTGCCTCCTTCAGCTCGCTCAGGATGCGGTGAGCGTGGAGTTGCCTCCATCCCGGTTTTGTCCTCTCCTTCCTTCTCCTCCAGGGCTGCCAGGGCCTTGTACCTGTTCTCCAGCCAGACTGGAGAAACTGGTGCTGCACCAGTGAGGGTGCAGCTGTTGGGGCGGGGCGCAGACCCCAGCACCAGTGAGGGTGCAGCTGTTGGGGGGGGGCGCAGACCCCGGTACCAGTGAGGGTGCGACTGTTGGGGGGGGCGCAGACCCTGGCACCAGTGAGGGTGCAGCTGTTGGGGGGGGGGGGCGCAGACCCCGGTACCAGTGAGGGTGTGTTGGGGGGGGGGGGTGCAGACCCCGGTGCCAGTGAGGGTGCAGCCTTTTGGGATTAGACTAACCCCAACACTGGAAGGATGAGCTTAAAAAGGCCAGGGACTCCTGGTGTGGGGGTGTGCAAGAATATATATCGGTGGGGTTGTGTTGTTGTTGGGTTGCCCCTTTGCTGTGGGGCCAGTGTCTGCGCCCCTGGGCCATGGGGGGCCTTGCTCCAGAAAGGAACAGAAAAGGGGGCCATGAGCCTCCAGGCACTTGAAGGAAAAGCTAGAGCCTCAGGGTCAAACCCTGTGTGGTGAGTTTGGATGAGGACGCCTAACTAGAATAAAAGGAGTCAGGCCATTCTAAGAGAGACCCCAACATACCCAATAGAATAGGCAGTCTCCCACTCTCCTAATAAATTCCAACAAGATGTGGCAGGTGAGACTAGCGTGGGACAGAAGGATTCCAAGGGTGTCCCACATAAGGTGTGGATGACTAGGAAGATGGCACTGGGGAGGGAGACCCATTTCAGTAGGCTTAGTAGGATGGTGGTAATTGGAGACTCCAATTAGTAGGATAGTGGTAGTTGGAGACTCCCTTCTGCAGGGAACAAAGGCATCCATTCATCGGCCTGAGCTGTTGTTTCAGGAGGTCTGCTGCTTGCCTGGAGTCCAGATCTCAGATATTATGGACGGATTACCAAGACACATCTGGTTGTCTGACTATTACCCCGTGCTGCTCATCCATGTGGGCACCAGTGATATTGCCAGGGAGACCCTTAGCTGATCAAAAGTGATTACAGGGCTCTGGGTGCAAGGTGAGGAGGACAGGGGCTCAGGTGGTGTTCTCCTCTATCCTTCTGTCCGTCATCGGAAAGGGCCTGGGCAGGAGCAGGCACATCCTGCAGATCAATACCTGGCTGCGCAAGTGGTGTAACAGGGGTTTGGCTTCTTTCACCGCAGGAAGTTGTTACAAGAAGGATTGCTGGGAATAGATGGGATCCACCTGATAAAGAGAAAGAACAGCATCTTCGCAGACAGGCTCATTAACCTAGTGTGGCAGTGAGGTGCCACCACAGGCTCCTGAAGGGGAGAGGGTACTCCCTGTGGGTCCCAAATCCTGGAAACAGACCCCCGGTGAGGGTGACTTACCCTCTGCCAGGCAGCAAGTGCAGGAGCTGGGACCGCAACCACAGCCACAGCTGCGCAAGCCGGCATTACGCCGGCTGTTTAATCAGCTGTTTTGCATGCGAGGAACAGCTGGACCAATTGCGGCAGCCATACCAACCACCGCAGGAAAGTTTTAAAAGGCCCACTGGAACCAGGGTGGGGGAGGCGCTGGAGAGAGAGAGCGCTGGTGGGCACCACGCTAGAGCTGCTGAGGCTCCAGCATGGAAAAGGAGCGGCACAGCCTGTGCAGCTCCCACATGCCACATGGGAAACTTCTGAGCCCCCGGCAGGAAGCAGAGTAGGGGAAGCCCTCCAGCTCCCTGCAGAAAGCAAGTTAAGAGAAGCATCTGAGCTCCCTATAGGGACCAGGGCAGAGGAGGCATTTAAGCCCCCTGGAGGAGGCAGCTCCACAGCTCTCCTCCCCAAGGGAGTATTTCTTAAAAAAAAACAGGGTGGGGGGGGTGGGATCAAAGAGCCCAGAGAAGGCAGGCCGTGCTTTGAGGCTAGAGGGAGGAGAGCCATCTGTGTCCACACTGATGGGGGACCCCACCTGAAGCAAGCTGCGGGCAACCCTGCAGGGCCAAAATCCCCACTCTATGAACACGCATCCAGTTGTTGAGTGGACAGGGTGTAGGGCAGGTGGAGCCCTGTGGAACATTGCACCAAACAATTGTGAGTACTGCTGTTTGTTGGATGGCCCTCCCAGGAAGATCTCCACTGAACCCCCTCTCTTGATAGTTTAACACGAAAGTCATGGCAGGTGAATTGAGGGGCAGGGCTACTCACCCAACAGACGGTACAACATGTGAGGCCCCAGACATCACACCTAGTGAGGAGGGCTTTAAATCAGGTTCACCAGGGGATGGAGACCAAAGCCCTGAGGTAAGCGGGGAATCAGGAGACTTGGAGGAAGAGCAAGCAGAAGTAGGCAACAGGGGAGGTGTTTTCATTCTTCCTGAAAAATCAGGGCAATTAGCTAGTTACCTTAGGTGCCTATATATGAATTTATGGAGCCTGGGAAACAAGTGGGAAGAATTGGAAGTCCTTGCACAATCATGGAACTATGATGTGATTGGAATAGCAGAGACTTGGTGGGAACCTGCATGACTGGAGCACTGTCACGGATGGGTAGACACCATTTGGGTAGGACAGGTGGGAGAAGAGGAGGAGGAATTGCACTTTATGTAAAAGAGCTGTGTGATTGCTCAAAGTTACCATATGAAACTGGAGATAGGCCTGTTGAAAGTCTCTGGGTTGGGGTCAGAGGGGAAAGCAACAAGGGTGATGTCATGGGGGGAGGTGGAGGTCTGCTAGAGACCACCAGACCAGGAGGAAGTGGATGTTTTCCAATCACAAGCCCTGGTTCTCAATGGGGACTTTAATCACCCTGACATCTTCTGGGATGACAATAAAGCAGTGCACAGGCAATCCAAGAAGTTTTTTGAGAGTGTTGGGGAGAAGTTCTTGGTGCAAGTGCTGGAGCAGCCAACTAGGGGCCATGCTTTTGCTTACAAACAGTGAAAAATTAGTGAGGAATGTAGTGGATGGCAACTTGGGCAGCAGTGACCACAAGATGATTGAGTTCTGGATCCTGAGGAAAGGAAGGATGGAGAACAGCAGAATAAGGACCTTGGACTTCAGAAAAGCAAACTTAGACTCACTCAAGGAATTCCTGGGTAGGATCCCCAAGGAGACTAGTCTAAGGGGAAGATGAATCCAGGAGAGCTGGCTGTACTTTAAAGATACCTTATAGAAAGTGCAGGAACAAACCATCCTGATGTGCAGGAAGACTAGTAATTATGGCAGAAAATCAGCTTGGCTTAGGAGGGAAATCTTTAGTAAGCCAAATCACAGAAAGGAAGCTTATAAAAAATGGAAACTTGGACAAACAGCTAGGGAAGAGTATCAAAGTATTGCTCAGGCATACTGGGATGAACTCAGGAGGCGTGTCAACACATGCAGACACATGCACTTGCAGCAGCTCAAATAGAAACAGTGCAAATTTGAGCCGGGGCTTTTTGCCTTAGCGCACATGCCTGGACATGCACTTTGGTGTGGGAAAAATTGTGCCACTTGGGGCAAAATAACTCTGCCTGGCTCCTCCTAGATCTGCAGCCAGAGGGGCTAGAGCTGGTCCTAGCAGTGTAAAAAGCTACCCTGTCCTGGCCCTATCAGTACAAAAAGCTGTCCTAGGAAGTAGCTCAGGGCTACTCACTCTTGAGGCCTTCTGGGGCCCAGCTAACTGGTACCTGGGAACACTACCCCTTGTGCCAGCTGGACTTCTGAAACAGCCCTGAGAGTTCCCTGCACACTTTACCCACTGAAGCAATCTGGCAGTGGAGGCTGCTGCCTGGCTGTGACCTGCTGTGCACCTGCCAGACCCAGATGAGGACTGCATAGCCAGCAAAGGCATCTGCCCCTCTGGACCAGCTGCCAGTGGTCTGTAGCTGCAGGGCTAGCCTTAGTGTGGCACTACTGCCATGTGTACCCCTGCCCAGCCATCTGGGCAGCTATTGCCCAGAAGATGTTCCCAGTGTGGTGGCCTGCTTTGAACTGTCAAAGTATATCCTCCTGGCCCCAGCTGGCCAGGAGGTCAGCCACCTCCAGCTGGGTCCAAGGTGTCAGCTCTGAGCAGGCTCCTCTGACTGGGTCCTGCCACTTGCCTCCCTAGCAGGAATTCTGGTGTTCCCTATTTGAAAACTGAAAAATCCCTGATTTAAAAAAAAAATCCCAAAGTCATTCCATAAAATTCCCCAAAATCCATGTTCCTCACTGTCAGGCAGCTGGGGCTGCTGTAACCGTCACCCAGGGCCTGCCACCACTCAGCCTGAGCAGCCCCAGCTGCCTGACAGCATGCGGAAATGAGGCCAGGTAGGGCAGCAATTGGTGGGCTTGGGGAGCAGGTGGCGGGGGGATGGGGCTGATGGGGCTCCCCCCATGGTCCCCTCCTCCAGCCCCCCCACCTCCTACTTACTGGCACAGAGCCCAGGTCCAGCTCCCTCCAGCTGGCATGCTGCCTGCCTTGCATGTGCAGGCAGCATGCTTCAGCACCAGGGCGAGGACCAGCCATAGAGATGCTCTGTCTGGCTACCAGAGTGTCTCTGTGGAGGACCCAAGCCTCTGGTTGCTTCAGGGCATGGTCTGGGACCATGCCCTGCCCCACTTTTTTTCCCAGCATATTTTTTGATCCCTGGATATCCAGGGGTCTAGTTTTGCTCCCACACTGCAGATTTGCCGGGCATGGAACATTTTTTGTTCCCATACGTGCCTCTTGCACCATCTCAAACTATGTCAGTAACAAGATGAGGATCAAGAAAAGGATCCTGAATAGGAGAGGCAGTCTAGTGACAGGATGCAGAAAAGGCTATAGTACTCAATGCTTTTTTCACATCAGTCTTCACAGGAAAAGTCAGCTCCCAGGCTACTGCACCAGGCACAACAGTTTGGAGAGGAGGTGAGCAGCCAATTGTAGCAAAAGAAATGGTTAGGAACTATTTAGAAAAGTTGCACGTGTACAGGTCCATGGGGCTGGATAGGATGCACCCACAGGTGCTGAGGGAGTTGGCCAATGTGATTGCAGAGCCACTGGCCATCATCTTTGAAAACTCATGGTGATCAGGAGAGGTCCCAGATGATTGGAAGAGGGCAAATATAGTGCCCATCTTTAAGAAAGAGGAAAAGGAGGAACTATGGACCAGTCAGCCTCATCTCAGTCCCTGGAAAAGTCATGAAGCATGTCCTCAAGGATTCCATTTCTAACCACTTAAAGAAGGTGATGAGGAACAGTCAATACGTATTTGCCATGGGTAAATCATACCTGACCGATATGATTGCCTTCTGTGATGAGATAACTGGCTCTGTGAATGTGTGGTGAGCCAATGTGATATCTCTGGAGGTTTAAAACCCACCTAGACAAAGCCTTGGTTGGGATGATCTAGGTGGGGATTCATAGATTGTTAGGGGCTGGAAGGGACCTTACAGATCATCAGGTCCAGCCCCCACACTCTAGGCAGGAAGACAACTGGGTTTAGGTGACCCCAGCAAGGTAATTATTTAGTCTCTTCTTGAAAACCTTCAGGGTAGGTGACTGCACCACTTCTAGACTGTGGAATAAACTCTCACCAGACACCCTGACTATGAAGGAGCTTTTCCTGATACTAAGCCTGAAGCAGCCTTACAAAAGCTTGTATCCATTCTTCCCCAGGGGTGGCCTAGTGGACAGTTGTTCACTGAGCTTTTGATGCACTCCTCTGATATAGCACTAAACTGCTATCAAGTCCCCTCTCAACCTTTACTTCTTTAGGCTAAAGAGGCCCAGATCCCTCAGTCTTTCCTTGTATGGCTTACCTTGCAAGTCCCTGATCATATAGGGACCCTCTCAAGTTTTTCCACACCCTTACTGAAGTGCAGCACCCAGAACTGGATACAGTACTCCAACTGTGGTCTCACCAGTGCTGAGTATAGTGGGAGTATCACTTCCTTAGTTTTACACAAGATGCACTGGTTGATGCATGCCAGCGTGTTGTTTGCCCTGCTGACTTCTGCTTTGCACTGACGGCTCATATTTAAGCGATGGTCATTACCCCTAGGTCCCTTTCGGCTGTGGTGCAAGTCAAGCTGTCACAACTGAGCCTGTATGTATGTTGATAGTTGTGGTTTGAGTAGGGGTTGGACTAGATGACCTGAGCTCCCTCCCAACCCTAATTTTCTATGATTATAATTAAAAATAAAGTGCAATGGAAACCTCCATTTCACAGTCCAAACATTGCAGAATTATACTGAGGGCAAAAGACAACCAGAAAGCAGAACAGAAAAGAACAGAATTAAAAGTGAAACTAATTGGTCATTCTCAGAATGGTCATCAGAATGACTCAACAAAAGCAACCAGTCATGGCATTGATATTGTCTTAATTTTCATATGATTTTCATCTAACCACACTTTTCATTGCTTGGCACTTTAACAAGCAGCTGAAAACAAGGCAAAGTGGTTTAGCTGTTTTTGCTAGGATCCAGTGCTGCACAACAGAAAAGAGAAAATAGAAGCTATTTGCAGGCACTGATATAATTGAGACTAAAGCTGTCAGACAACAAAATATGATTTCAGGAGTGAAGAAAGGATCTAGGGAGCTGGTGTAGCCCCAGAAATGCAACAGGTAGTGAATACTGGGGAGGTGAAGAAGGCCACCACAGGTAAATGAAGATGTGCAGAGAAGCAGGAGAGAATTTTTTGGGAGACAGAAAGATGCAATAAAGGACAAAGGAGATGGGTTGAGGCCTTCTCTGCTTGTTTTTGAAGGACACACCCTGGTTGCAGACAAACAAATACCTTTCTAGTAGCATTTAGGGCTGTGCAAAGCTTCAAGTGATGATTTGATTTGGAGGATTTTTGGCCCAATTTGGCAGCCAAATCTCTGAATCCAGACTGAATCAGGAGACCAGTTAAAAGGTCCAAATCAATTCGAAGCTCTCCAAATCAATTCGGGAAAGATTTGGAGAGCTTTGGGAATTTGGGCAGTCCCAGCTCGCTGCTCCAAGGAGGTGGACCTGGACTCCATGCTGATAAGTAGGGGGTGGGGGAAGGGGGGTTG
>NW_017728906.1:165218031-165220047 GCF_001723895.1 Crocodylus porosus
CCGTTGGGGGGGGGCTTATGATAAACCCCCCCATGTGGCACAGGGCAGCAGGGATTGCCCCCTGACCTGGCAGCAGCCACTGAGTGTGGGCTTTTTTTTCCCCCAAAAGAGCTGGGGCTGGGCAGGGCAGCCATAGACGGGGCTGGGAGAGCGGGTGGGGGATGGGGCTGATTTACAGATCCCACCAGTTCGGTGGCAGCCAAATCTCTGAATCAGATTCTGCCGAATAGATTTGGGACAGTGGTTCAAATTACCAAATCAAATCACTGTCCCCCGAATCGGCTGAATCCGGATCTCAAGTGAATACTAGCCACTTCGCACAGGCCTAGTAGCATTTTTTCACTTGAGTAGTTTTTGCCATCACAAATGGAGAAAGTGGCCTGTTTATCTGTGAACAGGAGGGGAAGCCTCTATGAGATACTCTCTCTATTACTATATGGTCCATGCTATGAAAATATGGTCCATGCTATGAAAAAGCTTGAACTGTATTTCAATATTCCCTTTCCAAGCCCCACTTATTTCCCTTTGTCAAGCCTCTGAGTGTCCAGGGATAATTTTAATAATAGTGACTTTTAAATATCTAAACTCAAAAAGCCCTTTCTTGAACTATGTGGAAAATGAAGATGTAGTCACATTAGTCTAAAGACGGGGAGAAGCAGAGTAGAGTTGGACCTTATTATCTCTGCATTATTAGTCACTATAATTGTTGTTGATTTTTATAATTATTATTATCTTTGAATTTGTTAGTCTGTATGAGAAATGTCCTGGGTTTTCCAGCCACACTCCATTACCTACCAATAGAATTGAAAGCTATCCTGATATTTTCTACCGTCTTTCAGCACCTTCAATCTCAGTTAAAAAGCTGATTGATTCCCCCCTTCCTTGAAACCTCAAGAAAACTATAACAGACAGACAGACAGACTTTTGACTTCTTAATTACTTTATTCAGCGGTTCAGGTATACAAAAATGGTGGCCGCTTGCAAAGCGAAAACACAAACAAGTTACTACCAAACCAAACCACATCCAACTCATCACACCGTGACCGACACCTTCGCTACATTTCACGTCGTGTCTTACATGCTAATTATGTGGTCGGAGTGCCAGCCACACGGTCATAAATATATAGATAAACAATTTATACCCTGCTCCATCCCATCATACACATAACAAAACCTTCAACTTCCCACACAAAAAGAAAGCAAAAAAACAGCCTGGTGAGGGCCCAGGACGCGGCATGAGCTGGAAGTCGTAGTGTGACACTGAGCCAGCCTGGTTGCCCAGACCGGTCATGACTGGTCATCAGAGCGCGTATTTGAGACGGCTGTCCTCCATGTGGCACAGCGCTCCCTCAAGGGCCCAGCGTGTCTCAAAGGCAGGCACCGCCCGCCAGAGCACAGCATGCTCAAACTCCAGCAAGAGGCGGGTGGAGAAAAGAAAGAAAGAAGGAAAAGGTATATAAAAGTGTTTCCTATCCCTTTCCTACCCCAACTTAAAAGCAAGATCTTGTAATAAAAATCAGTGGTTCTCAACCTTCTTTAGACTAATGGCACTGGAAAATGTCAGCTCTTGGCTTTCACCCATTTCTTCACTATAGAACAATTAGAGGAATTCCTCTGTTGAAAAGAACTCAGCAAGCCTGTAACAGGTAAGAATATTTTTGACACTATGGACTCCTAACTGAAATCTCTGGGTTTATTTTGTAAATTAGCCAATTGCCCATAAAGCGGGGGGAAGGGAATGGGATGCAGCTCTGCCCCCCGTTCCCTCCTGCTGCTTGGGGTCCAGGCCCATTTCCCACCTCCCCACCACAGCGGTGGGGGGAGGGGAGGAGAGGAATGGGCCCAGGCCCAATGTAGGGGAGGACTGGGCCCAAGGGTGGGGTGGGGAGCAGTGGGCTTGAGGCCAAGGAGCGGGAGGAGTGGGCCCAGGCCCAAGGGGGGAAGGAGGCCTGCTTTTCCCCTCCCCCAGCTGCTACTGTGTCAAGATGCATCGGGCTGGGCCTGCTGCTTCTCCCC
>NW_017728906.1:165220147-165231743 GCF_001723895.1 Crocodylus porosus
CATCAGGCCTGGGCCCACTCCTCCCCTTCCTCCACTGCTACCAATGCCACCATGGCACACCCACTCCTTCACCCACTGCCACCAGGTCAGCTCTGCAAGCAGTGACAATGGAAGGGGGAGGGTGGGCCAAGGCCAACGCTGGTGGCCTCATCTCCCCCTCCACTCCATCGTCACCACCTGCAGGGAGCAGGGCAGAGGGGGAGAGGCCTGTTCCATCCACTCGATTGCCACTGCCTCCAGGGAGCAGGGCAGGGGGTTAGGGTCCATCCCCTGTGTCCCTGCCATCATAGCAGTGCGTTGCCACCTGTCTGAACCCTTCTTCGCACTCTGATTGTCAGTAACGCTTTATTCACACTGATTGGCTGACAAACAGACAGACAGATTTAAGGCTTTTCTAATATTAGAATGGTGTTTGTGTTTGCACATTTAAGTGCTCATACTGCAGAGCACCCCATGTTATTTGTTAAAGGATCTCATGGCATCCAAATTGAAAATCACTGTAATAAATTGAGAGGCTCTGGGATCCCTCAAGTCACAATGAAGTCAGAAGAGAAAGGGTTTTTGGCTGTTCCTAGGAGACATTTAGCACCTCAGAGTATTGGCTCCTAGACATATAATAAATATGTTTTCCTTTTGCCTCTTGTAGAACAGAGATAAAGCAACCATCATCATAACTGCGTCAAACAAAACTGTTACTGCAGCACGACATAAGAAGACAGAGTGTGAAAATTTCACTCAAAAAATAATAACGTTAATATTGTAAGAAGTCATAACAGGGAATCTGCATTCAAACACTCAAGTACCATGTGAAGATTTATTCAGTTGCTGTTCTTATTTCAAAAAATGCAATTTAATGTGACTAAAATTACTTGACTTCCACACACCTTCATGTATCCAGAGAACTTTCTGTACCTACGAACTTCTTTGTAAACAAAAGTGCAGTAAATGATTTAAATATATGAACAATGTTCAAAGTGTTCTCAAAGATAAATAATATCAAAAGCTATAGAGATTTCAATGATGGTCTATAAAACAGACACGACAGACTAAGAGAGTCAGGTGGAAAGCAAGAAAACGTTATGTTTGAATATTTTCTGGGTAAATAAAAAGGAGCATCAGTAACTGGGTTCTTTTTTACCTTTCCTTCCAAGAATAGTCCCCATTGTTTCTCTATAGAGAATGCTGTTAACACCTGCACCACAGAAAATAAAGATGAAATGCTAACCCTACTGAAATCTATGGGAGTTTTTTCATTAATGAGGCCAAGATTTACAATTAAATCAATTCCTGCCAATGGTATATTATATTTTCCCATTCATTCTACTTTTAAATATCACAAGTGATGAAATATCTGTGATTCCATAGCTAGCCAGGGCCTCAGCCTAAACCCATGAAAAAAATGAATAGAAAAACTTCTACCAAGTTCAGCAGGTTTTAGAATAGCTCCCTAGACATCACTACTAGGAAGTTTTCCTGATTATATTTAGCCTAGTTTTTCCTCTACTTAATTATATCCTATTACCCATAACACCCTAAATAAAAGGTTTCTCTCTAGTCATTAATAATGTTAGTCTGAAGCAAAATACAGTGATTTGTAATTGCTGATGATGACAGGTGATGGATATTTATTTTTAGAGAAATAGTTTTGTTAGATTTGTGCAAAAAAAGGATGTACATGCAGCAAAAGTAGGAGGCAAGTTTATCTCCTTTCTGCCTTCAGTACAAGGATTGAAAAGAGCCATTGTTAATAAAGTCTAATGTTACCAGTTCTCTCAAAAGAGAAAAGTAGTTTTGACTTGTAAGCAAAAATACACATGGTATACAAGCAATAAACTACTCTGAGAATGGTGTGCTTTTCTGTGGTAAGGAATGCCAATTCAAGTCCAAACAAGCTATTTTAGCAAATTCAGAAAAGTCTTAAAAGGATCCTTCCTACTACTGGGAAGATGGTGCTTCAAAACACAGATTTTCTCTACCTTTAGAGAAATGTCAACTGCTTATCTTCATTTCCTCATTTTTCAAAGCAGAAGTGGTTTATGCTGACAAGTACTTCATCTCAGTTATTCACATACAAGTACCAATTAGGCAGCAGGGCTTTTTTTTTTTTTTTACACAGACTTCTGCAATTGGATGAGCTAAACGCAAAGGTTAGAGAGGAAATGGTTTGCTGAATCACTTTTCAGTGTGAATAAAGTCCATGTGATGATCAGAGCTCAAAGACAAGCCTGTTAAACAAAGGAGGAAGCATTAGAGGAAAACGCATGAAAACATGTTAGATTAAATGGTCAAATGTGGAGAAAAATATTTCTTCATAAAGCTTTTCTATTTGTGATGCATTGCAAAGAACCAAGTGTTACCTGCTTAAGCTTTGTAGAAGTGCAAGTAAGTGAAAATGATGAAATAAAGCACTTTCTGAAGGAGAAGGTGCATGTAAGAGAAATATACTTAAGCTCTCAGTGGAGGAAGGAACAGGAAGTAGAGAAGTATGTTATAGAAATGGAAGGGGAGAGTAAAAAATTATCCATCCCCCCAAACTTCTGTTGCGGAAGGACAGCTAAAGGCATCATCACCACCACCTTCACCTGCTGCAAGCACAGCCCAAGATATTTTTTTCCAGCTTCCCCCTAGATATTTCTTTACTTTCACCTGCATGCTGTGCTCCATAGTGAATTACATTCCCTTGTATGGCAAATGTTAAAGACCAAATAAGCACTGTCAAACTGTTGGGGACTCTTTGACACACTGACTGAAATGCTGAGTGGAAAGACTGATGCATATTAGGGCCCTGTAGCAAGATGGCCTTCCCCTTTCAGGCCTTGGGCAACACAATTGTGTATAACTATCTGCCGTGGCAGGGAAGTGGCCAGGTGTTCACTAATAAGGGCTGCAGAGAGTTTCCAGGAAAGAAGCAAATTTCTGTACTAGACAATGAAGCAGCAACATTGGAAGGTATACAGAAAGCTAGAACTCTTGGTTCCAAAATGATATCTTTTATTAGACCAACTGGAAAATGGCAAGAAAATTGTCCTTTTCTGCAAGCTTTCAGGATCAAAGTCCCTTTGTCAGGCTCTGGGAAAAGTGTAGATGGTACAAGATGGTAAAAAGTTCCCATAGGTGGGAAATAAACTGGAAGGTAGGCACCTATGAGAACTACAGTACAGAGTAAACAGCGGCATAAGAAATAACCCTGTGTCCTGGAAAAAGACCTTAGTGTGGTTATGAGCTTTTACCAGTTTTACTAACAGGTTAGTTGCCTCATCTTTAGGTGAAGCAATTTGTTAAAGGCTACATCATGTGCATAAAAATGTAACTCTAGTGGAAGTCAGGTGTGTGAGCCCTTCTGTGGCAGGCAGCCTGCTGCATGAAAGGCACTTCATAAATGTGAATGTTTACTTCCCTTACTCATTCCTTGAAACTGTCAGTTTAAGCTTCCAGAAACAAGAGAATGATGGCCTTTCAAAATGCATGGTGTTACTTAAATATCCATTACATTGTAGAGAAGCAGCCACTAAAATTATGTTTCTATTATTAACCTGCTCTTCTACAGGAAAAAAAAAGGAAAAAAATTCAGGGACAATAACATTTGGACA
Source organism: Crocodylus porosus (assembly GCF_001723895.1). NCBI lineage: Eukaryota > Metazoa > Chordata > Crocodylia > Crocodylidae > Crocodylus > Crocodylus porosus. The sequence continues at coordinate 165,223,738 of NW_017728906.1, forward strand.
CCGGTCCTGAACCATTTTCCACAACTATACATCAAGTCATTCCATTAACTTCAAAGAGACAACTTACATAGAATGGGTCCCAGTTTTCCTGCAGAATAGTATAAATATTTTATCTGGATTTTGTTTGTTGATTCTCTGTAGCATCTCACCTACAGAGAAGCGATCCATATGCCATTACCTCTCCATTTTTTCATCTCATCTTTCTCCAGAAATTGGTTCCTAAAGTAGCATTGTACCAATCACACTTTGAAACCATGTAGAAATAGTTGAGGCCATCCCACAAAAAGGACTTAAGAAAAACTGAAGAGGAGTTGATGAGTCTTGCTGTGAGAAGATCTCTCTAGTGCTAGAAGGATTACAGAGGTGATGGAGGTGCTTCCTTTGCCAGCCACCCCACTCTTTACAGAAGGCGTGTCAAAGATCTGGCCCACAGAGCCCCTGTATCCAGCCTCCAGTCTGATACAGAGTCTGATAGTTTGATCCAAGTGGTGTGCACTGGTCCAGCCCTGTGTGCAGGGCCTGGGATGCACACTGCACATGGTCTGTTCAGGCCAGTCTGAGATCTGCACTATACACAGCATCTACCTCCAGCAGTCCAGGACAGTGCCACAAGCAGCCAGTCCAGGACCCAAGCTGCACACAGCACCCATCTCAGAAGTACTGGAACAGACACTCTGTTTGGCAGGCATCCCAAACTGGCTGAAATGGGCACCACCTGCAGCATGGGTTCCAGAGTAAGCATTGGATCTGGCATGGGGAGGTGGGTCTGTAGGCCCAAACCAGCCCACAGACTGGCCCCATTCAGGCCAGATTAGTTTGACACCTCTGGGCTAGAGTATGACGAGAAGTGCAGGAGAGGGCATCTCTCCATACCAGAGGAAGAGTGGTTGTAGTGTCCCCAGAAGTGCAATATATCCAGACAGTTTGAACATGAGCTGGGCCTAGGATAGGGATTCTGGAGCCACAACTAGCTCCATGAGGGTCCCTTCCTACTATACACATACAGGGTGCAAGCACAGCACTGATGCAGTGAAGAGTCTGCTGCCCAGTTATTTAAATAAAACGTTCCCCAGAGCAGAGGGCTTTGAATGCACAGATTTAAATCTAAAATTAAACCCTTACACCAGAGGCAAACAATGAACACTTTTAAATATTGAAGTGGGCAAAGGCATGGAGGGACCCACAAAGACGTCTGTAAGAATGGCAGGGCTATAATCTGTGTAACAGGGTGGAGTCCTTGGGGTAACCATGATCTCCCCCAAGGTCCCCTTACTGTGCCAAGCTGGCCTAAAAGGCACCCTCAATTCTCACCCACCATGTCTTTGATGAAATATATAGTGGGGAGGCTTCCTTTCTGTCCTCTTTAACACGGTTTCCTGCTGTCCACTGGCCCCGGGGCTCCTGAATCCCTTGTGGGCACTGGTCTGTATTGGGTGTTTCAAGACACCCTAGCCTTACAGGCTGTGCATGGCTCCAACCACCCCTTTACCATGCTCCAAGCCTCACAGATGGAACTGACGTTCTTCGGTCTTGACCCGCGCCCTCACTGGTCCTCAGGCTCTCTGCTGCCTTGTCTGGCACTGCACCCTTCCACAGCCCCGTCTCACTCAGCGCCTCCCATGGCACTCAATCGCTGCCCCCCCTCTGGGGCTTCTCGTCACCCCTCTCTGAGGCTGGGGTCCCCTACAAGGCCTTCTCCACCCCTAATAGCCTCACCCAAACCACTGGTCTTTATATAACAATAAACAAAACAGAAGCCCCTGAGCTGTGACATAAATTCAAGCCACACAGCTATAACCTCAGATAAACCCTACCGGGGAATGCTCCATCCCTTAATAGTATCAGAAGCTGCTCCTGCAGACGGGCCTCTCCCCTTTGCTTGCTCTGGGAGAGCTCCTTCCCCTTTGGCTACTGGCAGGGAACTCTCCCCCTGGCCTCAGCCCTGGGGTTTAAATGTGAGCCAGGCCCTGCCTCCTCCGGCCAGCTGACCAGGTGCAGGTGCAGTCAATTCCCTCATTAACCGGCTGTCCTAGCAACCTGCACCTGGGTATTCATCTCTGCTCTGCAAGTAGCAAGCACCTTAATACCCTGCTACAATCTGTCACAGAACAAACATCTTTATGCCTTAAAGTTTTAGTTGTCTCCATAGTCTGAATTCTTAAAGATTTCTGAACAATTAGTGACTGTACCTTTCAGAAATAGAACTAAGTACCACATAAAATGAAAATCACCCAGGTGATATATTGCAGGAAATGAAATAAAAGTGACTATGAAGCAAAAGGACAAACAACCAGAACAATAAGCAGACCTAAAATAGACCCTTAAGGACCACCATCCAGTACATGAAAAGAAGAAAAAACAGAGGTACAAACAAAGATTGCCAGGTCCTGGATGCTGAAAACTGGTGGTGAGTAGGAAAAGAGCAAGGGAGTAAATTCCAGTCAAAATAACAATAAAACAAACAGTTATATATGAAAAACAACCATAACTCCCGATAATGACTCAGACCAATCTTTTCTCCCACTTCTCTTTTTGTGAAGATCTCCCTATCACCTGCCATTTGACTTGCTCATGGGCAGGCCCCAGAGTATTTCCTCTTTCTGCAGACACTGATTTTGGAACAGTACCCACCATGAGGTGTAAAGTTGTGCTGCAATTCTCAATTCAAAATACTTGCATTCCCTGTTATTAGGAAGAGAACCTTAAAAACATGAACTGAATGTAAACTGATGCAATTTTCTCAACCTGAGTCCTCAGGCAGAAAAATGACCTTGAGAGGTTTGAAGTACCACAGTATCTCATTGGATCATCAATCCTAAAAACCTAATGATCACATTTTACATGTCAACGCCATTTACTAAGTCACTTTGGATGGTTTTAGCAGAAATATTCAGTGAATACACATATCCATATCTCTAAATACCTTCTACATCATCTTTGGCTGGAGAATTTAATAGAAAAATAAAACAATCCCACCTATGCTGCTGTCCTAACTGTAGCAATTATTGTTCTAAATACTTTAAAATCTCATATTTTTTAATTTAAATTATCAGTAAGTTTACTCAGTATTTCTTGGCCACCAAGCCAGCCACAGACTGCAAGGACCCAGCCACATAATTTAAGTCCCATTTCCTTTGTAGTACAAGATCCAGTGGCCAAAGATCCCTGTATCTGAAAACAACAATATACTGTCTTTGCCCTTTGATCAGACTGAGTAGATCATTTTCAAAACTCAAGAGAACAGCACAAAATCTTTTGGCAGTTTTTCTAAGCCCTGAGGCACACAGTTTAAATACCACCTGCAAAACCAATTAAAAAAAAAAACATTTACAGTAAAAAGATCATTGATTGCTTCTAAAAACCTTCGCCCTTACACATAGCATATGCACTTCTCCAAATATTTGTACACAGAGGGAATCCAAGCAGAAACTATTAGCCAATAAGCTAGCAGTATAAAGTGCAAAACAAGGATAATGTGATTTTCATCAACTTTATTTACTGCTGTGTCAGCCAGACTAGAGCTGACAAAAACCACAGATGTTTGTATCAGAGAGAGCTGGTACTCATATACACTGATCTGTGTTGAGTGTTTCGGGACACCCTAGCCTTATGGGCTGTGCATGGCTCCAACCACCCCTTTACTACGCCTCTTTATGTGATGCCTGAAAATGCTATAGCCTTACAAGTCATAGAATTCATAGAGAAATATGGCTGGAAGGGTGCTCCAGAGGTCATGTACTCCACCCCCTTGCCTGAGGAAGGATCATCCTTATCCAAACCATCCCATACAACCATGATTTAAACTCTACAAAAGACTACCCTCAACCCTGACACAACACCATTGGCTGCATCCCCTACTTCACCATTGTGATGCACTACCTTACCATATGACGCACTACGGTGGCATAGCAATCATGTGATTGGTAGCTACTTCACATGATTGGTAGCTACATGTGATTGGTAGTTACTTCACCATAGTGGCATACTTCCCCATCTTAGCATGCTGCTTCATCGAAATAATGACAAAAACTAACTGTATGCTGTGTGCACAGGGTAGTACAGGTACTTACTGTACCATGCTTTAGTACTCCCAAAGGAAGTACTAAAGCATGGCGCAGTAACAACATCGCCATAGGGCAACATGTAGATGCACCCTGAGTATGTTTTCCCATGTCTTGGTAGAACAATAGAAAGATGATTGGCTAACTTGATCAAGCATCCAGTATACATCAGGCAATATTTTTCCTTTGACAAATAAATACAACGATGGGACAGAATTAACCAGACCTTTGGAGTCTAGGATGTTCAAGGAACTGTGGTATCAATGCAGTTAATTTCATACCAGATCCATACTTTGAGAGCACTTGTTTTGATTTTCAATGCGCAGGGACAAATCAGTTAGCTATATGGAGTAGATGATCCAGACATTTTGCTTTTAGTTTGCCATGATTCTGTATTAGTAGGCATGTCGCAAGGCAGTGTTGTCCTTAAACCTGAGTTGAGCAAATGTAGATCACATGCTACTGAAACAAGTAATGCTTTCTTGCTGCTCATATGACCCATATTACAGCTAATCCAATATCAAACTAGTTTGTGAAGGTTGTGAAACTTCATGAAGGTATTAAAAGGACCATTTCTGCTTTAAAGGAAAGGTCAACAGATAAAGGGACTTTCAGCATTTGAATCATTTGTGCTCAAAGCAAGAGTTCTTGTTTTGCATTTTTATAAAGAATATTTTAGAACTGAAATATGGGTTTCTGAGGAAACCTAGATGCTCTGCTTCATTAACTGCAGTCTCTTTCCTTGTTTTTTGATACCCATACTAGACTGTTACTATCCCCTCAGAACTGCATAAGCAGGGTGAGAGAATGAGAAAGGAGGCGCCATTTATCCACCTATGTAAGGCCTATGCAGGTCTCAGTACTTAAACATCTGGTTTCAAAACAATGAAAGTTCAGCTATGGCGCTAGAAACTAGGAAGCCACACAGGAGAAATGGTTTATGGCTCTGTCCCCTTTCTGTACTGGTGGAACAGGGTTGGTTAAAGACATGTCTTGTAGGCCTTGTGAGGGTCTCACAGATCCTTCTCACATGTATGCTCTCAGTACTGTATCAGCACAAACTATTGGTCTGGAGACTGTGTGATGTCAGAAACTGAGCTCAACATAGCAAATGTGCTTCATAATTTATAGGCTGAAAGTATGAGGGAAAGGGGGGTGAAGAACTGAGACCACCAATTCAGTTCACATCAATCCCCCGCAAAATAGGAAATCTTCTAACCTTTAACATTCACCCCACTTGGACACCTTTCAGAGCAAGATTACCATACAAGTTTACCAAACTGCATTATGGATAGGCAAGAGAAAACCCACAGAAGCAAGTCAATAAGGCAGTGGTGTCAAACTCATTTTATACCCTGTGCCAGATCTGGATTGTGGGGCTTTTTGTGGGCTAGATCCAGCTCAGGGCACATGACGGTAGTGATGCCAGCATGGCAGCAGTTCTGGCTCCAGTATGAGGCACACAGCACAGCTCCAGTTCCTATTGTGTGTGCCATACTGCAGTGGCAGCTCTAGCTCAGGCACGAGGCACGTGGTGCTAGTGACAGTGGCAGTGGCTCTGGCATGTGGCAGCAGTGGGGCCAGTGGTCAAGGAGGTAGGGTCACAGCCATTGTAACAGGAGAAGAGGCCAGAGGGTGACCAGGACTGTTAGCTCTTGGTCATGCTCCTATTGCCAATCACCATATTACCTAGGGCTGAATGAGTAGCTCCATAGCCTGGATCCGGCTTGCAGGCCTTATGCCAGACACCCCTTCAAGAAATAAAGGCTGAAAATCATAGAATAAGAGAGAACCAGGGCTGGAAGGAACCTCCATAGGCTATCTGAGACAGGATCATCCCTATCCTAACTGTCCCAAACGATCCATAATCAAAATTCTATGTAAAACTACCATCAACTCTAACACAACACAAATGAATGTATGATTACCAAAATAGAGGAACATTTAAAGAGAGGGGAAAGACTTTGGAGATTAGGAGTATAACTCAAAAGGATATTGATTGGAGAGCTGGGCTAGTGACAACAGAGTGAAATTGGACACAGACAAATGTGAAGTGCTAAACCTGGGGAAAAATAACCATAACCAAGTACACAAAAAGGAAATAATTGGCTGGGTGGTAGAAAGGATTTCTGAGAAACATCTGGGGGTTTTGGTGGATCACAAACTCAATATGAGTCAGCTATGTGATGTAGTCACAAAAAAAGAAAATGTTTTGGGCTGCATTGATGGAAGTATTAGGCATAAAACACGGGTGGGCGCATCTACACGAGACGCTTAATCTAAGCTTTAAGGCACATTTGATTACCATTAGTCACCATTTACACATATGCAAGCCCTGATGCGGGTGGGGAGGGTGGGAACAAATGCTGGGTGCAGGGGCAGCTGTCTACCTGCCATGTGGCTGGTAGAGCTGTCCTGGCAACCAGGACTGCTATGTCCTAGCCACATGGAGATCAGGTCAGGACCCGATCCTCACTTCGTCAGGAGAGCTTGGTCGTCAGGTATGCTGCTTGCCAGCCACATGAAGGTCCCACACCCCACATGGGTGGCAGGCAGCACTGATTCCCTCCCCCCCGCACCTGCCCTAAGTGGCAACCATTTTCCCGGCCATGTGGGGATTGGGACCCTGCCAATTACCATGTGGCTGGCAGGCAGTGGTCCCCACTGAGCAGGAACAGCTCTCCTAGCAAGTGGGAATCAGGACCAGCTCTTGTGCCACCTCCTGTGCCCCTGCAACCCTGGCGCTGGCACCCAGGGGAGGCTGTAGCTCCCCCTGGCTCTGCTGCAGGATGGCAGAGCAGGGCAGGAGCAGCCTTGGACTGGGTTACTCCTGTCAGGTGCAATTTGCTCCCAATGGGACTGCTTATGTAGACATGCGCCCCAGAGCACTTTAATGAGCTGAACTTTATGCAAAGAAAATTCAGGTGTATTAATTGCATGTGTAGATGTGCAGGAAGCAATAGCATAACTCTATTTGGTGCTAGTTAAACCTCATCTAGGCAGTGATTCTTAACCAGGATGCCATGGCACCTTGGGGTACTGTGAGATCCTTTTAAGGGTGCTGCGGGGTGCCAGGCAAAATTAGCCCTTTTAGGGCAAACATCTACCTACACATGAATTACAACATAAACTGAGACCTTTCAAATAGCAATACATAGCGTCAAAAACATTCTGCCCTCCTGTGGTCTTTTTGAGTTCTTTGCATGAAAAGAATTGCTATATTGTATTTCTGTAGTCAAAAATGAATGAAGGCTAAGAGCTGGCATTTTCTGTGGGGTGCCTTGAGTCTAACAAGGTGGAGAACCACAGGTTTAGGGCAGCAGCTGGCAACCTTTTCAAGCAGCAGGCCAGAACAACCCTGCTCTGGTCTGTTGTGGGCTGGGTGGCTTCAGCTGTGAATTACTGCTGGGGCCAGGACACTGGAAGCTGCTTCTGTGATGCTGTCTTTTCCCCCAGCCCCTCCCCACTCCTCAGCTGGGGTGTGAGTGTAGCTGCCAGCTGCTGGGGAGTTGCTCTGAGCTTGGTTTGCTGGAATCTGTGCCTATGCCACAGCCTTGAGGAGGTTGGTGTGCGGGCGGGGGCGGGGGCCTGGGCAAAGCAATAGCATCATGGGTGCAGCTCCTTGCTGCTCAGCTTTGGCACCAGCACATGCACGGGGCCAAGCAAAGCCCTCCTGCTTCATGGGCCATTCCAACTTCTGAACAGCCAGGGGCCATTTGCACCCTGAGTTACATGCCATGGGGCAGGCATCCCCCAAGAAACTGGTGCCCCTTGCTGTAAATCCCCTGCAGCCATGCTGTACAGGCTTCCCAGGTGTGCAGTGGGCATCCTCTTCCGATGCTGTCCTGCAAGGGTGTCCTGACCCCCTTGTGGATCGTAGGCTCCATGGGGCATGCTGCTGATGTAAAAATCGCGGTTCGTTTCTCGGGAGGCGAAAAAAACCTT
>NW_017728906.1:165232662-165243248 GCF_001723895.1 Crocodylus porosus
CACACACACACACACACACACACCCTTCCTGCGGTCGTGCCTGGCTGTCCCGGGCTCCGCTTTCGCAACCCTCGGGAGCCGGTCCCCGGCGGCTGTCCCGCACACGCGGCTCGGCCTGGCGGGAGCGTCCCGAGGGACGCCCGCGCCCGCGGCAGGCACCCGGCGGACACCCCCTCCGCTCCCCCCGTCCACCCGGGGGCGCACGCGACACCCGCCCTGGGCCGTGGGCATGCTCGGGCGCGCTCAGAAACAGCCGGTGTCACGCAGAGCCAGGGACACGGGTGTCTCCGTGCCCCTTGAGTGGGGAGGGGAGGGTATGGGCGGCGTGTCTGTCCCAGGCCATGGGTGTGCGTGTCCCTCGGGGAGCTCCTGCCAGGCCGAGCCACGTCCACGCTGGTGTTTACGTGTGTCCCTGCACTGTGCTTGTCCCCGCGTGTTTCTGTGTTTTGCGTGAGGCGTGGTGTCTCCTGAGCGTCCTCTCAGGCGTCCCCCTTGCCTGTAGCTCTGGCCGAGTTGCGCACCTGCACCTTCCCAGTCTGAGCTGCAAGGTGGAAACCCTGCCTTCTCCCCCTCCCCCGCCCCTCCCCGATAAAGGATTGGAGTGTCCCAGGCAGGGGACATTTCTTATCTGAGGGAAGGAAGACACTTGTCTTTGATTTCTCTCGAGCTGTATGTTACAAACTTAACAATCGTCTGTTCCTGGTCAGACACTTTGAGAATCTTGGTCATGTGTTTGAGAGACCCCTGAAAATGGCAAAAGATAAACTAAGATGCAAATACAGTGAGAGAAGAAGAAGCTGCTAACCCTAAGATATTCAAGCATGTAATTATTTAAAAGGAACCTGATTGAATGTGCTGAATTCCTTTTAATAAGATTTTTAGGAGTCTGTTACATAGCAGCTGTCTGGAAACAAGCCTGGTTTAAAAAAAGACTAAGCTCCTCCCCAAAAGGCAGAGAGAAAATAACTGACACTTCCTGCTTGTCTACAAAAATATCCCCAAATGTTTGAGTTCACTGAATTGCAGTCAATAGGTCAGTGCATACTTTTCCTTTCTGATAGCTAATATTTGCTTTTTCTTCTTGAAACAGAGAATTAAACTGGAATCCAGACATGAGGAAGGTTTTCTTGGTGGAACCTGTCATTGTCATATACTGTTTTGCTTTTTTCTTGTCCCTCCCACTAGTACAACAGTATATTTATCGAAGGCTGTGGGAAGAAGAAAACAATACCACTTTCATTGATTATGGCAACACTACTTACTGTGAGCAAAATCAAAGTAACCCAGCCTATATCAAACAAAAGGTAAGAGGGGAGAAAAGTAAAAAAAAAAAAAATTATAAATGAAAACTTACAGTGAAGGGCTATCTAAATATTCTGTAAATAAATATATATATATATATATAACAGTAAGTTGATTTAACTACTGCAAAATTACTATTTCAGTATTATTTACATGGTACCATTCATGTATATAGTGTTTCATAGACAAAGAACCTACTTTGGCAAGATTCTGAGGAAATTCAATTCTTTCTGAAGTCTCTGGGAGCTGAAAATGAATATTCCCTCACAGGATTGGTCCCCAAAGAGAAAATACTATCTTTGCAGTAAGAAGCTTACGAAGTAGGGCACCAATCTACAAAGATTTGTGCACATATTTAACTTTGTGTACTATAAGTAGTCTCTCTCTTTCTTTCAGACTACTCAAGTGCCTACAGTTAAGCTTATCAACAAAACTTGCAGAACCAGCCTAGGTTAAATGCATATAACCCGGGGAGAGATGTTGATAGAGACAGGAAACTGGGAGGGAAGAAATAAACCAGAATTTTAAAACTGATCTGATTCTTCAATAACATTAGAAAACTTAGATTTCCCTGTCCTGCCAATTGTGAAATGTGCATTGTCAGGGTGGCAGTATCTCAACTGTTTGTTAACTATTTCTTTTCGTTATATTTAAAACATATTTTAACAATGTTTATATGTATCCTGTTTGGTAATTAGATACTGAGTAGAATCTTTAGCATTGTACAGCCACTTCTTATGGACTTAGGTGAAAATGGTAAAACACATTGAGTGTTTTGGTAAATGGTAAAAAGTGCCAGTCAATGCCCCTTGTAACCCAGTCAGAGAGAGTGCAGCAGTGTGATAGGTAGCACTTGGAGTGAAGAATTCTTTTCAGGTCCTAGTTTTTAATCTTGGTGGGGCTACCCCAGGGGTGGGCAAAATGCAGCCCGTGGGCTGGATGCGGCCCGCCAGGCCATTCTGTCTGGCCTGTGGGCCCCCTAAAAAATTTAGAAAATTAATATTTATCTGCCCCTGGCTGCCTGTCATGCGGCCCTCGATGGCTTGCCAAAACTCAGTAAGCTGCCCTCCACCTGAAATAATTGCCCACTCCTGGGCTACCCATTCCCATGACGGCCATCTATGACATTTACACACGTTGGCATGGCACATGGGGACTATGATGCATATGCTTAAAGAAGCTGTCCAGAGTTCCTGACATGAAAATTGGTTTGACAACTAGGGAAAAACTTAAGGTTAAAAATTAAATTGATTTTTGCTGTAGTACTGTTTCTTGACAGACAAATCATCTAACAAAAGCCACTCTTTAGTCTTCTTAGTATTGATTGGAAGGTAGCTGTCAAATATATTTCTATGAGAATCAGAGGCATAAACAGATCTTCCTGGCTAACCCCCAAGAATGGGTCTTTCACTAATTAAATAGCTGCAAGCAGCTATGCACAACTTCAGGATGCTGTTAGGAAGAGGTGGGGCTAGGGTCTTTCTGGTGATCTGAAGTGGAAGTCCCCTTTCAACAGTCTGTCAGATATAGCCATGCAGCTAAGCACTGCTCTAATGTCTCTGCAAGGTCTAAATCAAAACAAACAGCTTAAAGAACATGAGGCTGAGTTTCTGCAACCATACTCATTTCTCTCCTATGGCAGAAAAGGTACTGCAGAATTGTAATAATTCTTTGAGCACAGGCATGAACACATAAATTTCCCCTACAGGCTGCAAAGCTCTTAAGCCCTTAAGGGGAAGAAAAATTTCCATAGCAAGTGAGTTTTACATCTGAGTAGCTCAGTCTACTGCAGAAAAAGAATCCTAAGATTTTTTTATGAAGAAGGCTGTGGGTGAATTTGGCTAGATCAAGGCTTTTTCATTATATTAGCATTTGTGTATCACCCACAAATGATATTTTTATCCCATATTCGTTCTTACTGCAGGTTACATTTTAGGTAGAATAATATTGACATATTATGTCATATTATCATAAAGACAACTACTACACAGCCTGCCTATGTTGCAGATACTCCTAACTGCAGTGGCTCATCTAGAAACTTAATTCAACTTCATGAAAACAGTTTCACTTTTTCCTACAGTTGATGTTTACCAGAACCCCCTGAAATATAAGCTGTTCTTCAAAATTCGATAGTGTATGCTTAGAAAAGCAAGATTTGATATTCCACTCTGCAAAGCACTGAAGCAAAATACATGTTAACCATGAGTCAGCTGAATTTCAGATGATTTTATACACAAGTTTCTGTGGGAATGTACTTATTTACACAGCTGACATAACACATGCATAAAAACAACTAACTTTGCAGTTATTACAAGTCGATGACTCCTCCAAGGACAGTGAACAGGAAGCTGACCTGTAAACCATTTTTGTTACTTGTGCCCTGCCAATTTTCAATTTTAGTCATTTAATAAAGACATTAAATAGCTAAAACCTCTTAAATAATTATGGTCTTTTTTCTCTATTCTGTGTTTTTATACTACATCCATCAACACAGTACTTGGATGTGAAATTCTTGTCCCACTGAAGTCAATTGCAAAACTCCCATCAATTTCAATTGCACCCCACTGAATAATCCTGTGTGAAAGTGGGTGAAAACAGTAGACTGAAAAATGTAAACCCCAAGTCATTTGCTGGGAATATGTATGCTTGGAGTATTCTTGGTTTCTAAAGCAGTCTAAATATTGGTAGGCTTCTTATGCATAGGTGCCCAGATGCCTTGAATTTTTTTCTGCCATAAGTATTCCATCCCTACTGTTTGCACCAGTCTTCGAGGAAGACGCATACTCCATATTTTACTTCATTTTGTCTACTCTTGGTTGTAAGTGCTGCAGGTGGGCTTCTTAAATCCCACCAGTGTCCGAGGAAAATGAGAGAATGAATAGAGGACAGAGAGAGAATTTGGGTCTGCAGAGTAATATAGGATACAGTCAAAGATGGACAAAGCCTTCACAGTATATGGTATCATTATTTCTTATGATGTGGGAGAATGTATTTATTTTATAATTAATTAAAAAGAGGTTTAGAAGTCACTGGAATGAAAGCTGGAGCTTTCTGATTATAGGGGTGAAGAAAACCTCTTCTAACTGAACTCAGATGATTGATACTGAGATGTCATTTATCACACCCTGCATGCATTATCCTTTACTGGTCTGTAACAATCTTTAATTATGGGGCACTATCAGCTTATCCTACTTGGTCCATTGCTTTGCCTAAGGCACAATCCTCTTCTAATATAATCCTTATTTAAGTCAGGACTGCCTTCATTTGCATCCTTTTCATTTTGTATTCTAGGACTTTTTTTGTTTTTGCTTAGTCATGTTTTAGGGTATTGTGAATTTCAAAGGCATGGCAGAGCAACTCTGTACCCAGGGCTGTGGCGATACATGGAGTAGTGTAATGTTGCTTTTGTGTTGATTGTGGTGATAGCTATTTTTGTTCCCCCTTCCTCACAAAGGCAGTATGTATTGCTGCTGCTCCTGTCACACTACTGGTGTATTTGCAGATTAAGAAAATAGGGCCACCACCTTTGCTGGTGTAAATCAGTGGCTTTGAATCAATGGTGCTATGAAGTTGTAAAACAGCTGAAGGTTTGGCTCATACTTTCTGGTGTTCATTTGCTTTATAAATATTTGAACTAGTCATTGATCATTTTCATACACTGTAAGTACCTGGCTCTGGTGGGGTAGGCACTGGGGCAAATGGTTGGAAGCCCAGAGGCTAAGAGTTCTAGACTATAGCAGAAGTGCTTATGGTGTGGCCGTGTCAGATTCTAACAGATCTGTCAATTCTGCTAAATACCCTGTCACAAGGCAAAGGAAGGATGTACTATAAATGTAGTGTCCCTCTTCCCCTCTAAGCTAGGTTACTAGTATAAATCAGGGCACTTTCATTGAAGTTAGTGGAGCCATGCTGAATTACAGCTGAGCACCTGAACTTGTCTTTCCTGTGTGCTAAACATCCTCCTCCTCCAAGAAAAAAAATGAACCCCCCGCTACAAAAAGAGCTAGCAAAACAGAAGTCCCATCACTCATATACAATATTGTTCTTCTTGCTCAATGTTGTTAAAGGAGTGCCTCTTTATAGCTAAAATATTTCTAGTAGTTTTTCTTTTCTTTTTCAAAATTGTTATGCAAAACCCTTGAGCACTCCTGTCTGTGCAGGGATGATATGTAGAAGTACTGTTTATTGCTAGTGTATTGGCATTTCTATCATACACATCGCTGTAATATCTGAGTGCCTGTTTGTAGTAAAGAAAACAAGGCATCCAACAGGAAGTACAGAAGAGCCCTGTTTGCTTCTTAACTGTGCCAAAAGTGTAGCCATTCAACAATTTTTTTCACTCTTCATTAATGCAGTAAATCATTGTCCCCTGAGAGGCCCCTGCTTTGTTCATTGTAGCCATTTGTCTGAGGGCCTTCCCTTCCCACTGCTACTGTCTCTTCAGGGCAAGTAGTTTCCCTTCCCATGTGTATGTGTCTCTCTAAAGTCTTCTTAGGTTAAATCACTTCCTGTCCTACTGCTGTTGTCTTCAGGCTGCTTGGCTTCCCTTTGCACCAGTGCACTCTATAGACAGGGCCTCTTCCCTTCCACTTAATCCTCCCCCTCCTTTTTGTGTCGATCTCATTGCTTCCTTTCCCACTGTCTAGGCCATAGCTTCCCCCCGTCTCAAACAGGTGCAGCATCAAAGGATGAAACCCAGTACTCTGTCCGAGAATCTGTCACTAGCGAAGATGCCAGAAACTAAACTATCATTCTCCATTTAAACTTCTCACGCCATGATATCCAATCCCCTCACAGTGGCAGTGGTGCAGGCGGTGGAAGGCAGTGACAACACAACCTCTGAAGTAACCATACTGCCATATGGCAGAGTGACAGGGAGTTCAGGGAGCAGTGTGTGTGAACACTTCAGCCTTCCATGGATACCTCTTGTGTTACTGACTTATTTCAGGATCTTAGAACATCCTGGGTGGACTTGGGCAGCTATGCCTCCTACTGTCTGTGGGTTGACAAATTTTAGCCCAGAAAACTTGTGATACCTCAGAAAAACTCCAAGTAAACTTCTGAAGTGGCCTTGGTCTTCCCACAATATTAACTGTATTCTGTGGAATGACCATGATATATATTATGCAGATCAAGCCACTTTCCTTCCTATCACAGCTATCTTAACTGAGCAAGCTGCTTCCTTTCCAGCTGTTGTTGTGACTCCCCTTCTGTAAATAAATTAATAAAATAAATTAAAATCAAGATCTCAATCTGAGAGCTGGATATCACTTTGATTATCAACTAGCATCATGTGCAAAATAACTTTGCATGTGATGTGGTCACCTTTTTTTCTTCTTCAAACCTGATTTAATTATTAACCCAACTACTCTTAATGATAAATGTGTTATACATTATGTCTGTGAAGTATGTTTTTTTTAACTCTTGCTAAACCAAATTTAGTAAGAGTTAAACTAAAAGTTTCCATTTAGGGTTATTGTTAGCTTATCGCCATAATGCAGCTAATGTACCTTATGTAAATACCTGTGGCAACATTTCTTGCTAGTGACTTTGAGATTTTCCAAACCCAAGAGTTTATTTTTTATCTTTAAAAAAGTAGCCAAGTGCCTGCAAAGAGATTTACATATTGGATGAATTTTGTAGCTATTTCACTTCATTAGGAAGACCTCACAATCCTGAACAGCAGGAACATGCCCCATGGGGGGGGGAGGTGCATGATGTATGAGAAATAGAGTATTTTACTTTTCAGTAAAGTTCCACACATGCATATAGTGCTGTGTCCATAAAAAATAATACATGCTGAGGAGACATTGAATAAAAAAAACATACTAACCCTCACAATCCTGAACAGTACTATATGCATGTGTGGAACTTTACTGAAAAGTAAAATACTTCATGTCTCATACATCATGCACCTCCCCCCCCCATGGGGCATGTTGTATATGAAAAAATACATTATTTTGGGCTGTGTAAGATTCCCTTTGGGTACACATCCTGATCTCCTTATTTGCACTGGTTTGCACGTTGATCAATAAGTAGTCAATACTGTCACTCTGTGAAGAAAGGCATTACTCCCTACAGGAATCAGAATCTGGCTGTAAGAAGTGCTTGGTTTGCCCCTGACTTCAGTAAAAGTAGGGAGGACCCGTTGTTCCTGTGTTGCAGGGTTATGGTGCTTTATCTTGCAAATGCTTACTCATAGGAATAGTCTTTTTGACTCCCTTGGGTTTACTCAGGAAGCAAGGACTTCTTGTGAATAAGGGTTTTAGCATCTTGCTTTTATAACAGCAATTAATACTGAGGGAAGGCAGACAGAGTGAAATGTTACAGCAGGAGATTTTGGACATATAACTGCTTTCTGTCATTAATTTCTTTTTTTTTTTTTTTTTGCAGGAAGTCCAACAAAAGGCCTCCCTTTTTTCTTTGCAAATGGACTTAAGTGGGGCAGTTCCCAGCATTATAGTTGCTTTTATAGTTGTAGCTAATGGAGATCGCTATGGACGCAAAAGAGCTTTGGTTCTGCCTTCCCTGGGAGCTTTTATGACAAATGCTTTCTACAGTATCTTGTCATATTTCTCCTGGACTCTCTCTCTATTTTTTGCTCTTGCATTCGTTAGTGGACTGTTTGGAAGCATGACCACTTTCCTTGGAGGTGGGTTTGCTTTTGTAGCAGATCTATGTCATGATGAAAAGCAGAAAACTAAACGCATAGCTGTAATTGATTTGATTTTGGGACTTGTGTCTGGATTAGCAGGACTGTCCTCAGGCTACTTCATCAGAGGAATAGGCTTTACATGGACATTTACAATTGCATCTCTGCTTCACGGTATTAATATTTTCTATATTATATTTTGGCTGAAGGAGACTGTGGATGTAGCTGAATCCCAGCAACATGCCACATTATCTTGTAAAGACAGCCTTAAAGAAACGTTTTCTGGAGTGTACATGCTTTTTAAAACTTCCTCTTGTAAAAAACGAATTTTAATCACTGTGTTGCTTTTTGCATTTATGTCTTATTTCTTTGCCATGATTGGTGGGACTTCCCTTTTTACTTTGTATGAACTGGATGCTCCTCTCTGCTGGAACGAAGTCTACGTTGGCTATGGAGCAGCTGCATTCACTTCTGTCTCTCTGACCAGTTTTTTAGGAGTGTACTTGTTTTCTCAGTTTATGAAAGACATTTATATTGTTTTCATTGGGATATTTTCTTATATTGGAGGAATAATCATGGCTGCCTTTGCCAAAACTACACTGCTCATGTTTTTAGGTAAGTTCAAAGGTAGTGAAAACTTGTTATAGCCCAGGACTGTCCAACATGAGTCTGACAGTCTCCACCAACCGCATGCTGTATATGCCATATTTCCCCCTGGTCACATGCTGCACCATGCAGACTCCTCCCTGCTGCACCATATCAGCACCCCTGTGCCACACAGGGCAGCGGTATCCCTGAAGTGCCCTAGCCATGGGCTCTCTTGGCCCTGTGGGCCATACCACACAATCCTAGGGAGAGGGCCAGGAGCAGGAAGTAGAAGAGGGTCATGGAGCCCAGAGATCACAGGGGTAGCAGCAAGAGTAATAGGGGGAGCAGCATCCAGACTGGGAACCCAAGGGCTACAGGTTAACTCAGGGGCTGCATGTGGTCCATGGGTCAGCAATTGAATGGCTCTGTTATATTGTATACAGTGAAAGCAGCTAATCCCTTAAAGAAGGCATATTCAACTCTCTACAGCTCGTAGGCCAGAACCAGATAACAAAGCTCCTCATAGGCTGGATCCTGAGTATAAGGAGCCTCGTGGGCCAGATTTGGACCCACCTGTGGTAATGGCGTAAAAGGCAGCAGGGTGACTAGCAGCAGTGGCACAGAGTTAATGCAGCTGTCACTTTCCCCCTGCTGCCCACACGTGTCCCCAGCAGGGCTCTGGACCTGGGAAACTGGAGGCAGGCCTTGCCCTGCTCAGCCTACCCTGAATTCCTCCAGGAGCCCCACAGACCAAAAGAAATGGCTACATGGGCCAGAAGTGGCCTGCAGGCTGCATCTTTGACATCCCTGCCTTATAAGCACCAAAAACATAAAAGGAATGTAAAGTAGAATCAAATGCATGTTGGATTTAAAATGCAAATTAAAAAAAGAAAGAGTACAGACAGTTAATGGCATTACCTGCTCATAGCTTTGTGTTTTCAATTATTTGTATATGACTTGGGTTTATGAACATTTCCTTTGTAAACATAGTTAAACATAATTGTATCATCATAGAGTTCTGCTTTGAATCCCTATGACTTTTACTGTTTGGGGCATTCAAACCATAAATATGTAGCTGACTTGTTTTAAAAAAATCACTGCAGTTCACCTTTAAACACCTAAAGTTTAACTATTTTAGTCACTTATACTTGTTTCATATTGTTTTACAGTGAGGGTGCCATCTCTCCTGTGCTTTATGCCTGTTCCTGTTCTGCGATCCATGTTGTCAAAAGTGGTTCTGGATAGTGAACAAGGTAATTTGAATTTTTAAAAAGAAGACAGCCATTGGGTAATTTAAAACAGATAGACTCTTAGATAGGGCTTTTCATTTTCTTTCAATTTGCATTGATATTATGATGTCACATTTTCTTAATTTCAGATTCCACTTTTCTATCTAGGTATTTAAGTAATACCCATGTGGCTTTGGTTTCTAAATCTGTATAAATTAGATTAGGCGTTAGCCTCTGACCAGTGTTACTATTTTGAAAAAAAAATCCTTTTTAAAACAAAGAGCAATGGAAAGTTGAAGTGCACTTACACAGGTTTGACTTTACAAGTGTTTTTAACATTCAGCACATTTTTACATCCAGGGAAAGATATATTGCTTATATGAAGTCAGCCATTACAAATTGTATTGTGAAGGGCAAAAAGGTGAATTGTCAACCTTCAGAACACTTGAGAAGATTAAAAGAAACAATTACAAACTCAAACATTGAATTGTGAAACATTGCTTATGGCTTCCCTGCCTTTTCCAAAGAATATAACCTGTTCATTCTTACACCTATAAAACAATGAATGTTTAGATTTCAAACTAACAGCACTTTACATGCGTAGTACAGAAAAGAAGCACAACACAGTACACACAGTGTTTTTCAGTGATCTTTACTTTAAAGTTGACAAGGAGTGGCTTTTGTTTAAAATATGTTATTTCATAGATTTTCATAGACATTAGGGCTGGAAGGGACCTCGGGAGATCATTGAGTCCAGCCCCCTGCCCAAAGGGCAGGAAGTCAGCTGGGGTCATAGGATCCCAGCAAGATAAGCA
>NW_017728906.1:165244178-165248438 GCF_001723895.1 Crocodylus porosus
GAGCCAAGGCCACAACTGGGCAGTTTGGCCAAGAGGTGATCATGGGATACCAGATCAAAAGCTTTTTTGAAGTCAAGATATATGACATCAGTCTCTTCTCCATGTTATACCATGTTATTGCACCATGTTATGACTCTGAGCCCTGTTTCAGAATTATGAGTAGCTGCATTTTGTGAAACTGTCAGCTCACATTGTACAAAAAAATTTTTGGAGATGTTCATTTTTTTTGGAAACCAGCATCTCAAAGTAAAGCAAAGATGTCTTCATACTGATCTCTGTTAACATACGCATATCTTTATTTGCCATTTGTGGGCATCCTTCAGGATTTTGTGTAGTTACGTCGTTTGATATAGGAGACAGTGCATCATTTATGATATCTGTATGCTTAATGTGATTTTATCTGTAGCACTATAAACATACCCACACCATACCATGTGTAAGCATGTTGAAAAGGACTCTTTTCTAAAAACAGGCTGAAGGCAGGACAGGGTAGCACCTTAAAAGACTAACTGGTTCAGAAAAGCACAAGCTTTCATAGGTGACAGCCTGTCTTGTCAGATGTACCTACCTTTTCTCTTTTCAGAAAAATTTACATACTAAAGAGATACCTGCTGCATCAGAACTGGGGGACAGGACAGGCTGGAGGGAAGAACAGGAGGCCACCCGGGGTGCCTGGGAGGCATGCCATAATTTCAGCCCTATCAAGGATAGGGTGTGTCCAAGAAGGCCAGGGCCTGAGCCCCAACAGAGAGGAAGGGGCAGGCTCCAGCAAAGAGGGCCAGGGCCTGAGCCCCCAGCAGAGTGGGATGGGCCATGGGCAGAGGGCCAGAACAGGCTGAGACTCAGAAGCTGGACTAGAGAAAGTGGGCCTAGGCTGGCAGTCAACAGCAAGAAGAGCCAGCAGGCTAAAGCTAAGAGGGCTGAAGCCAGTACAAGGTGGTATGTGCATCAGAAGTAATACCTTCAAGGCAAGGATGTGGCCGTAGGGGTGGAAGGAGGCCACAAATAGCTCTCAAGGTGGCCTGGAGCTCTGATGGGGCCAATGGGGGCCCTGCTTAGGGCATTGGAGAACAGGACTGGATCAACTGGATACAGGAGGAACTCACTGGCCAAGGCAGGTTAGGGCTTGCTTAGGGACCCTGGGGCAACTTGTCTTCTACAACAGAAAAATAATTCCATCAAGGTGGGGCAGGAAAGAGGAAAAGAGAAGGTATCCCCTGGGGAGCCGAGTGGGGCAGGAGCCTTATGGTCACCAGGGGACATCACAGCCACCCTTGGGGCATGCCCTTCTATAGGAAAAAAGTAGGAGAGGAAAGGATGGAAAAGTAGAGTGGAGTTTCACAGAGCCTTGAAAGTGTGGATGAATAGATTGAATTTAATTTTAGATAAGAGCATTACAGAAAGTAGAAACATAGGAAGAGTTTAGTAGAGAAAAGGAATCTCCACTTACCAAACAGTGCTTTTAGTGGAGGTTCCCATGCAAAACATGCTAATGAAATGTACAATACGTGGGTGACATGAAATGACCATGGTAACAGTGGATCTGTTGATTTTTTGTTTATTCATCCTCTTCTCCAAACAAAGTTAATTACTGTACTTTTAGAAATGTGAATACTCTTTTGTAATTCATTCATTTATTATTTTTTATTTTTAACAGGTGCTGTGTTTGCTTGTATTGCCTGCTTAGAAGCTGTGACTGGTAGCATAGCATATGCAGTTTTTAATAGTCTCTATGCAGCCACTGTCATCTGGTTTCCAGGCTTTAGTTTTCTTTTAGCAGCTGGTATTTGTATAATGCCACTCAGCATACTGAGGTTAGTATATATATTTATATGTATCAAAGGGTTTTCATTATAGATCAATATATGTTGTAGGAATTGAAGTTGAGTAGTTTAAGTAGATGAAATTTAGCCTTTCACCTAATGATTGTGAACTGAAGTACAACCTGAAGGTGAAGTTACATATTACACTTAGATCATACTAAATCTATGGAATATTGAGCAGTGTTAAAGTTAAACCATGTTGTATGCAGTCACATGTTAAGAATTAATACCATTTCTTGCCTGCATAACTCCTCCTTGACATGAGAGGGCTGTCAAGCAGGAGCCAGGACACCTGGGCTCTATCCCAGCTCTCCTGGGAAGGGGGAGGGAACTGGAACAGTGCCTCCTGGGATGCTGGAGGACTGCAAATTTCTCGCTTTATCACCATGAGGCAGAGTAGAGTTATCCTAACATGAGCTAGGTAGCACAACCCAGAGTAACCCTCCCCTGAAGTGAAATAACCTTGAGATTCTCAGAGGGCAATTAGCATGAATTAATAAGTTTTAATGTGCAAATACTCCCATTTTAAGTGCTCTTAGTACAATCTAAATGTAATGTGTAACTTCACCCTGGGATAAATTCTGCCTTTAGATATAGAATCATAGAAGTAGGGTCGTAAGGGACCTTGTAGATCTTCAAGTCTGACCCCCTGCCTGGGCAGGAGAAAAACTGGGCTCAAATGACTTCAGCCAGGTAGGCATCAAGCCTCTTCTTAAAGACCCCCAGGCTAGGAGCCAGCATCACTTCCCTTGGAAGTTGGTTCCAGCTCCTAGCTGCCCTGACTGTGAAGTAGTTCTTGCAGATGTCTAATCTAAACCTACTCTCCAACAACTTATGGCCGTTATTCCTTGGTATGCCAGGGGGCGCTAGGGGAAACAAGGTCTCTCCCAAACCCTTTTGGTCCCCCCTAGTGAGTTTATAGACAGTCACCAGGTCCCCTCTCAGCCTTCTCTTGTGAAGGCTGAACAGGTTCAGGTCCCGCAGTCTCTCATTGTAGGGTCTGCCCTGTTGTCCCTGGATCATGCGGGTGGCCTCCTCTGGACCCTCTCAGTGTTGTCCACACCCCTTCTGAAGTGGGGCACACAGAACTGGACACAGTACTCCAGCCGTGGCCTGACCAGTGCCACGTAGAGGGGGAGGATCACCTCCTTGGCCCTACTTGAGATGCACCTATGGATGCACGACAAGGTCTGGTTAGCTCTGCCAACCATGACCTCGCATTGTCGGCCCATGTTCATCTTGGAATCAATATGACTCCCATGTTCATCTTGGAATCAATATGACTCCAAGATCCCTTTCTGCTTCCGTGCTCTCGAGAAGGGAGTTTCCCATCTTATAAGTGTGCTGCTGGTTACTACTGCCCAAGTGCAGCACCCTGCACTTGTTAGTATTGAAACGCATCCTCTTTTTGTTAGCCCACCCCTGTAACCTATCCAGGTCTTGCTGCAGTCTTTCCCTCCCTGCTAGCATGCTCACCTCACCCCAAATTTTGGTATCATCAGCAAATTTAAACAGATTGCTTTTCAGCCCATTGTCCATATATATGTGGCACTCATTTGCTTGAGTAGGGATGGCCACCCAGTCAATTGACTAGTCAAATATTGTCAACTGACCACGTTTTTTTGGCTGGTCCAAAATTATAGCAATTTTACTAGAGGTGCACCAATACATTGGTCTGATATTGGATCGGCACCAATATAAAGAAAATTAACTATATCGAAAATTGGCTTTTTTTTGCCTGATGCGGCCAACAATGCGGCCAATAAATGCTCCATGCATGCGCGCAGCTGCAGCGCGCTTGGGGCCAGGAGCACATCCCGGCAACTTAGAGAGCTGTGTCCAGCTGGTAAGCCTGTTGTAGTGGAAGGGGAGAGGATAGGAAAGGGGCAGTGGTGGGGCAGATTGAGGTCCCTGTGGTGAGGGAGGGAGTGGGGCTGGGCGTGGGGCAGGGGCTGAGGCAGGTGCTGCCTGGGCAGGGTGCAGGAGTGAGCTGTGGCTTGTCTGGGAGGCACAGAGAGGGGAAGGCGGCTCCTGCTGCTGCACACACCCTGGGAGGGCTTGAGGGGGTGTGTGCCTCCAGATTGCATGGAACAGGGCAGCTGCCACTGTGGACAGGGGTTGGGCTGGGCTGCACTCAGGACAAGAAGCAGCAGTGCTGGCAGGGGGTTACAGGGGGGCTGCAGCCACCTCAGAATTTGCCATAGTCTCCCAATCCCCCTCCTAGAACTGCTGCCACTGCCTGCCCCAAGTGCAGCCTGGCCCAGCCCACACTGGGAAGAGCTTAGCGCAGCCCCAGATCACAGAGGCAGCCTGCTCTCACCCCACATGTAGATCTGGGGGCACGTGCCCCCATGCCCTCCTGGGGTGTGCACAATGATGGGAGCCAGACCCCTCCCCCCCTCCCCCCTCCCCTTCCACCACAGCAGACTTACCAGCC
>NW_017728906.1:165248538-165255258 GCF_001723895.1 Crocodylus porosus
TTATGACCTATCCCCTCCCCACACCCCCTGGAGAAGCTGCAACTCTGTCCCATGCTCCTCCTTGGCTGGGCAGTGCCTGCTCCAGCCCCTGCCCCACTTCCTCCCTCACTGCAGAGGCCTCAATCTTCCCCCCACCACGCTTCTTTCCTTTCCCCTCCCCTTCCACCACAGCAGACTTACCAGCCAGACACTGCTCTTCAAGCTGTTGAGCTGAGTCGGAAATCAGATCAGTATCGGCCAACATGCCTCCTTAAAAATTGGCTATCGGTATCTGCCCCAAAAATGTCTATCACCCCTAAATTTTACAAAAAAACTACTTTTTTTTGTAGTTTTCTTTACAGAAATAATTTATCAATTTTTGGCATATTTCCTAATGGAAAAATGTGTGCTTTTTCTGCATATTATATAGACCTATTGGCAATTTTTTACAATTTTTGACCAATATTTCACTGGTCAGTTGACTGAGTTTTATTTGACCAGTCAAATACCCAACCCTAGGCTTGAGTAAGAGCACTGTGTGTGTGCTTCTGAAGGAAGAATTTAGCATGAACTGATGGCTAATAGAGCTCTTTCAAAGAAGAAAACTCAGTTTTGTAATCTGTTCTCTTCTGGATGCTGGTGGGTATGATAAGCCTGATACAAAGCCCATTGAAGTCAAAAGAATCTTTCTGCTAAGGCCCTAGGTTGCACAACATTAAGTTAGTAGGAACTTTGCCAGTAATTTCATGACATGGACTCAAGTGCTGTGTGAATAAATCATGATGTGCATATTTAAAAGAAGTTGGAGGGATAGAACAGCGTTGGGAATATGACACATGTAATATTTTCAGTTAGCTGTGTTTTGGTAATATTAAGGGGGAAAAATAAAATTTTCTAGGTGTTGATAAAACCTAAATTCACTTGACAATCTCTTATGTAAATTGTATGCCTCAGAAGCTGGAACATGAGTATTGCTAGGAAACGGCTCTCCTAATTCATATGCTTGCTTTTAGGGAAAAAGAAAGGGAAGACTATTTTCTAATACAGTTTTTTTTTCCTGGAAGTTTGTATCCTTTTACCTAGTGCCTGCACTTAATCTGTAACATTTCTGCACTAGTTACACTTTAAGGTCAGCACAATGAGATACTAAGAAAATTACAGACTTAAGTGCTTTTCATAATTTCAGAACCCTGTGCCACTATATTGGCCACTGTATTACTCCAGCTTTATGCCAGTTTAACTCTGATGAAATAACTGAAATAACACTTTTTTCTAACTGCAGTAGTGCAGCAAGGACTGTTAGACCTGATAGAAGTAATGGAACTGGAAGTCAAAAGGTTGCATGCTGGGAGTAGAGAGTACCACAGAACAGCATTATAAAAAAAAATGTTAGCACTTCAGCTACTGTAGGAATTGGGACCATATATTATATGTATCTAAATTAAATTAATACAGTCAAGCATTATAGAGAAAGTTCCTTTTAAAGAAAGTAGTTTTCTATACAAAAGGTAATGGACATTTACTATGAAATTAATCTGTTGTGGACACAGGACTGTAGAATAGATGCATTTATTTTTTAACATCACCTCTATTTTTTTATCCATTACTGCCTGTGGTACACTGCCCTTGGAATATTCTCTCTATCCCAGTAAAACCATCCTTTCTGAGGGTGTCATGTAATGTTATTATTTCAGAATAGAAACTGCAGCTTGTTGCAGCCTGTGCTAAATCAGGCATAGTGGCTTCATGCTTTTCATAGAGAACAGAAATGAGGTTGTCTAGCTGTGTTGTGGGGGCAAATATTATCATCCTTTTATTTATTAAACCACCTGGACATTTCTGTACAGAAAATCATTGGGTGTGTTGGTTGGTGTTGAGTCAGAATACAAGTCATTACTCTCAGCTAAGATGCCTTTCTTATCTCTGTCTTGCAGTGGGCTTTTCTGCACCAGTTGGCATGAAGAGGACTTGGCACTACTTGTACATGAAGAAATATCCAGTGCGGAGAGTGTTGATGATTAAGCAAAGAATTCACCTACCTTCATTTTCTAATCTTCTGGCACAGACTTTTTGTACATACAGGGAGGGTGAAGAGAGTATGGTAGTTGTAGATGCAATACGTAGCCCTGCCACGATTCCTGCTAAACTGCTAATATTTCTAGTCTTCCTACCTAATGTTTTAGTCCTTATACTTAACTATGCAAAAATGGTGGGGGGGTGGGGGGGGAGATTTTTTAACAGACTTAAAATATTAAGAGAAAATAACTTTGAGTTGTATTGTTTCTACTTCTTTCTCAGCTGAGATTTGCACTGAGACACAGATAGTTTACCAGACCCTCAGCAACAAACTATCCGTTGTTATGCTGAAGGGAGTGGTCTTAGAGTACGAACAAACATAGGATCCTCAAAAGTGGAGGGGGAACATGCTAATACTGTTGCATCTGCATGGGTCTGTAATACAAGTGAGCTAACCCTAGTTTTGACCATGGCTGAAACAGGTTTAAAGGTGGAGCAGTTTTGCTATAAACAGGCCCGTGTAACTTAACATAACAGCTACTGCAATGGGTCTGACAGCTGCCCTTTCCTTTTCTGAAGCCATTGGACCCTACCCCGACTGAATAAAATGCTGCTTGCAATCAGACACGTGGATGAATTTTTGCAGGGACCAGACTCTATACTTTTTCAGACTGCAAAAGGATCAACTTTTAATTTGTTGCCATTTCTCCATATATTATGGGGTATGGTACAAACAGCTAAGCTATTGCATCTCAAATCATTGTAGCCTGTTAAGTTCCTTCTCTCAGAAGATGTTGATGTTTTTTTTTTAATAAGTGAGTTGTGGAGGTGACCAAATATGAACCCACATCTTTTTACAATGTCCTTTTACAATGTACATGCTATAACTATAATTAGCACTTATATAATTATGCACTTGTTCCTGTTTCTGTGCTAGGGAAACAAAGGTAGAAAGGTTAAATGATTTTTCCTAGCCGAAGAGTAAATTATCATGAAAACCAGAAAAAGAAATCAATTTGTGCTCCCTGGCCTTGCACTTTAGCATCTGTATATATAAACAAAAACAGAAACTCACATACATCCTGTACAACACTGTATGGAAATGTAGCCAATTGGAACACTTAGGAACTTCCCCCAGCCCTATTGTAATAGATTATTTAGCAGTTAATATTGCTTTATTCTATAAAAGCACTATGTACTACTGTTTTTTATGAGATGTTAGAGAAATTAAAATAAAATACAAAGGGTGGCATTGACTGGAACCTCTATATTAAAGGGAAAGTTGTATTAGGAAATCAACTGTGAAACATGAACTGACTTAAATGCACAAACCTTTGCTGCTAGGAAGGGGACGTAGCACAGATACATGCACCCTATTCAAGTGATGTGCTTTTTCATTCAGGTTCTTCTCGTGAACATATTGCTGCCTCAAAAGGTTTTCAAAGGTTGTATGCCAAAAACATCAGCTGTTTCAAGCCTGGTATTGTAATCATTGAATCAGCATTCAATCTAGGTTATTGTGTCTCAAACTGGGATATGAGGCAAATGTCTAGAGCAGTGGTTCTCAACCTTTTTCTACTCTAGGCACCACTTATTAGGCTCAAATCATCCCTTGAAAGCTGCCAGCTCTTAGTTTTCACTCATTTTCTGACTACAGAAAAATAATAAGAGCAATTCTTCTATTGCATAGAACTCAGAAAGATCACAACAGATTGAATGTTTTAACAGCATTGGGCATTTGTACATGACACAGGGGTTTAATTCTCCCTAAATTAAAGTGGTGTTTTTTTTAAAAACATCACTTCAATTTAGGGCGAAGTAAACCGCCATGTTATGTACACCTGTGTCTGCCCGATCCTTACCTGTCCCTCTAGTGGCAGGGAGAGGAGAGTGAGCTGCTGGTGGGCAGGGCAGCAGGGTGGGGGCAGGTACTTCCCTTCACAGCAGCGGAAACCCCCCCGGCGGCCCCCACCTCAGGCTCAGGCAGTCCTGGGGGGCATCGCAACCACAGAGGGAAGGACAGGCCCCTGCACAGCTCTGGCAGGCTCCAGGGGTGGGGTCGGAAATCAGGCTCACCACTTTTTTTTTTTCCTTCTGTAATGCCTGCCTTCCCAGGCTGCTGATGGGTTGCCTGAACAGCCCCATAGCCTCTCACAGCCTGGTGCTTCTCCCCACAGCTGTAGGGTAGGAAACTAAAACTCCTCGGAGGTGCTTTAGTTTGCAGCACCCTAAAGTCATTTGCTGTGTCCCAAAGTCATTTAATGTGCGTTATGCCACCAAATGTGCAAACAGCAATGCCATTAAAGAGGTGCAAAAGGCATTTAACCTACTTTAAAGTGTCATCTACAAACGCCCATTAAATCTTTTTTGAAATCTCTGGGCTTATATTGTGAATCATTTGCACACCTACTAGTGCACACATTGTAGTTGAAAATCACTGGTCTAGAGCAGTGCACCTAGGGGTGCCTTGAGTCAGTCAAGGGGTGCCTTCAGCTTAAAAAAACAGAACCACTGGTCTAGAAAGTAGACATCAGGAAGGACTGGGGAAGCAGAAGGGAAAGGGGAATCTCAAATGAAGGAAAAATTAAAAACAACCTTATGCTATTACTTACTCTATGTGTAGTGAGTGTTTCTTTTTTTTTTTATTAACTGCAACATGTAATCCTGGGGGCACACAGCACTATAAACTTGCAAAGAGGTAAGCAATCCCAAAAAGTTTAAGCACCAGAAGTTTCAGCACCAAAAAGTTTAAGCACTGAAACGTGGTGGGACCCAACACATGAATGGGCAGTGAATATCAAGGGCTATAGGTGGGGGTGTGGCACTCTACATTAAGGAGGAATACACATCATCATCAAGTAGCACAGAGTCAGAGGAGAGGGGCACACTGAAGTGCTCTAGGTTAGAATACAAGGCAGTCAAGGGGGAAAGGGACTTAACGGTGGGGGTCTACTACAGGCCACCCAACCAAGGCGAAGAGCTAGACCAGGAATTAAGTCAGCTCATGGAGGTAGTTAGGTCAAAGGACGCGGTCATCATGGGGGACCTGAACTTTCCAGACATCTGCTGGGAAGAGCAGTCAGCCAGGTCTGACCACTTACGTAGGTTCCTAGCCAGAATGCAGGACCTCCATCTAACCCAGGAGGTGCACAGCCCCAACAGGAGAGATGCCTTGTTGGACCTGGTGCTGGCCATGGGTGATGACCTGGTGAGGGGGCTGCGGGTGCTTGACCACCTGGGCGACAGTGATCATTGCCTGCTGGAATTCACCATCCAGCGCAAGGTGGCAAACGCCTGCAGTAAGGCAGCAGCCCTAGATTTCAGGATGGTGGACTTCAATGAGCTAAGGAGAATAGTAGGGGAGGCACTGGGGTCCTGGAGGGGAGGGGAGCCAGACGTCCAAGAAGAGTGGTTGCTCCTTAAGGAGACGATCCTCCAAGCCCAAAGGGAGGTAATCCCAACACGGATCAAAGAGGGTAGGAGGGCGCAAAAGCCCCCATGGCTCACCAAAAGCATCCAGGAATGTCTTCTAGCTAAAAGGGAGGCGTACACCCAATGGAAGGGAGGGGCCATCACCAGGGAGGATTATACTGAGGTTGCTCTGGGATGCAGGGGGGCAGTCAGGAAGGCCAAGGCGGAGATAGAACTGGGACTAGCTTCCCAGATCAAGATCAAGAAGTCCTTTTTAAATACATAGGGGGCAAAAGGAAGGTTCTGGGTAATGTGGGGCCCCTGCAGGACATGCTAGGAAATCTGGTCATCACACCAGAAGACAAAGGTAACCTATTTAACAACTTCTTTGCCTCCATTTTCCTGAGCAGGGAACAGATCAGCCCCCGCACTGAGCCCGCCACAGGCCCCAGGGGAGGCGCACCTAGGCCAAGGGTCAGGGAGGATCTAGTCAGGGAACTTCTGGAGGGATTGGATGTATTTAAATCAGGTGGTCCGGACGATCTCCACCCCAGAGTGCTGAGGGAATTGGCTGAGGTCATTGCAGGACTCCTGGCACAGCTTTACAAGCACTTTTGGTGCTCTGGTGTGGTGCCAGAGGACTGGAAGAGGGCCAACATGGTTCCCAACTTCAAAAAAGGGAGGAAGGAGGAGCCAGGAAACTATAGGCCAGTTAGTCTTATCTTGATCCTGGGGAAGCTTTTTGAGAGAATTATCCTGGCTCATGTCCACGAGGGGCCAGTGGGGGAAGTTATGCTTAGGGGCAATCAACACGGGTTCGTTAGCGGCAGGTCCTGTCAGACCAACCTGATGGCCTTCTATGACCAGGTCACCAAATCCTTAGATGCAGGGGCAGCAGTGGATATAGTCTTTCTGGACTTTTGGAAGGCCTTCGACACTGTCTCTCACCCCGATCTCGTTAAGAAACTGGGGGACTGTGGTGTCGACACCTACACAGTCAAATGGGTCACCAACTGGCTGGAGGGCTGCACCCAGAGTGGTGATGGATGGGTCATTTTTGACCTGGAAGGACGTGGGCAGTGGGGGTCCCCCAGGGCTCAGTCCTCAGGCCCACACTGTTCAACATCTTCATCAGTGACTTGCATGAGGGGGTAAAAAGTACCCTGTTCAAATCTGCTGATGACACTAAGATGTGGGGGGATGTGGGCACACTAGAAGGGAGGAATAGGCTGCAATTGGACCTAGACAGGTTACAAGGGTGGGCGGATGAGAACAGGATGGGTTTCAACACTGACAAGTGCAAGGTGCTGCACC
>NW_017728906.1:165255553-165266122 GCF_001723895.1 Crocodylus porosus
CTACCAGGAGTGACTACAAATAACGGTCACAAGCTGGCAGAGAGTAGATTCAGACTAGACATCAGGAGGCGCTACTTTACAGTCAGGGCAGCTAGGATCTGGAACCAACTTCCAAGAGAAGTGGCGCTGGCTCCTACTTCGGGAGTCTTTAAGACAAGGCTAGATGTACACCTTGCTGGGGTTGTTTGACTCCAATACTTTTTCCTATCATGGCAGGGGGTCAGACTTGATGATCTGCTCAGGTGCCTTCCGACCCTATCAATTATGAAACCATTGCTCTAGGCTGTAAACTTTGCAGGATAAAAACTTCTCTTTTCTTTCTTTCTTTTTTTTTTTTTTTAAAGTATGTATTGGTTATGCAGCACTTTTAGACATTACTTTTTCCAGACAGAAATAGAGTAATTCAAAGACAGACAACTGTGCTTTTATTCATTTCCCATGTTCCAGTAACACTTGCAGCATCCCTGGCAGTGCACTCTTATTAGCATAGGAAACTCAATTCTGCAGTGGCATTGTTGGTCCAAATGAGAATTTTCACACATGGGTGGAAGGATAGCTTGTACATCTTGATTTTACAGTGCCTGTATTGTATAACCTATATACGGAGTTGCAAACTATTTTTGATGAATACCTCATTCAGAACTAAATAAGTACGAGATAAAGCCAAGCTGTACGATTCCTTTCTGTGTGTATGTGCACGCGCACATGTGCGAGAGAGAGTGTACAATGGGATGGCAAATGAGTTGAGGACTCCAAGAAACATTGCACTATTCGTTTTTAATAAAGCTTTAGATTATTTGTAGTAACTGATCTACTTGATAAATAAAATATTTTTATGCATAAATGCAAATACCTTTTTGATAGAGACAAATAGAACAAAAATTAACTTGGTCTTTTAGTTTCCATACCTTATACTTTTGACAAATAACCATCCACAAACCAGCTACTGAAGTAACAGTAATATTAACAAAGGCATCTGAGTTCACAACACACTGCACATATTTTGCAGCCAGAATATTACACTATAGTACGGGCTGCTTAAATAATTATGTATCAGATTAAATGCAGAACACCTATTAAAAATGAAACAGCATTTTGGAATAACATTTTTGTAGTCTATGTGAAAAATTGAACAACATGCCAATTAATTTTAGAGTGGCAACAGAGCAAGCTTAGCTCATCTGCTGATCAGTTTATGCTATAATGTACAATTTGTTATAAATAAAATATGAAAGGGGAACTGTGGGGTCCAGCTATAGTCAGGATAATGGATTGTGTATTTTCTTCTTCCCAACTGTTAGTTTTGCCACATTTTAAGATGTAATGGTACTTCTCTGACCTAGTAGAATGGACAAGCTATCAGGAGGGTGTGGAATATGGGGTGGGTGGCCAAAATAAATTTGTCGGACTAGGGAAGTTGTGTTGCATCAGCAACTGTAACTAAGAGGACAAGACCTTTTCCTCCTAATTCACAGCTCCAGGGATCTTATTACTCCATAAGGGACCTGGGGAAGCACCAGCACCCCAGAAAACTCAAGTTCCCTTTTACATCTTTAAGTTGTTCCCACTAGATCTGATGGCAGTCCAGGATCCTTCTACATCAAGGGTAGGCAATTATTTGGGCTGGTGGGCCACTGAGGGAGTTTGGGTGAGCTGTTGCAGGCCAGGTCAGCACCCCACTCTCCCACAACAGCTCACCCAAACTGCTTAAGTGGCCCACCCCTGGGCAGAGAGAACAATGGTTTGGGGAACCTGACCTTTATTTCCCGCTTCTCCATGAACCCCCTCCCACACCCCGAGTGCCGTTGGGCTGGTGCTGTACTGTATTCCTGCAAGCCAGCTTGGGTCACGCTGGGGCAGCAGGTGTAGCTCCTGCCCAACCCAGCCATGTGGTTGGGCAGGAGGAAGGAGGGGTGCATAGGGAGGTGAGGAAACAGTGCAGCACAGGCCTGGATGGCCAGCGGCTCTCAGCTCCCTTCTACCTGCACCTGCTACCCCAACCCAAGTGTACATGGCTGAGTTGGGCAGGAGCTGTGCCAGCTGCACCCATGCGACCTGAAGTGGCACATGGGACTACAGCGTGGCACTGGTCCAGCCTGGCCATATGCTGGGGAGTCATGAGGGGTGCAAGGAGAAAGGGGCATAGAGTTACAGGTTGTCTGGACCTGGCCAGGCCAGTATCATGCCATTTCCCCCTTTTCCCTGCACCCATTCCCCATCTTCATTTCCTGGTACATGGTTCGGCTGGTGCCACACTTTATTCCTGGGTTTATTCCGCACTTTATTTGTTAGATTAGCCGTGTGCTGGGGGCTTGGGGTCAGGCAGGAGCCACACCAACTGCTTCCATGTGGTGCAGCCAGAAGTAGCATGCAGGAACACATTGTGGCACCAGTGCCCACACCTGTACCAGGCCCTGGCCTGGCAGAGCCCAGAGCCTGCTGCTCCTGGCTCTCTTCCCCTTGCACCTCCTCCCCCACCAGCAGGAAGGACCTTACCTGACCTTCAATTCACCCATGCAGGGTCTGAGTGGTGTGCAGAGAGCCTCACCAGGCAAAAGCCTAGCCATGAGCTCAACGCCCCCCACCTTGGAACCTACACTGGAGGCCGGATGGTGGGACAGGGTAGGCCAGCAGGGGAGAGGAGTGGAGTGGCTGCTGCTCTTAGCTGCCATCAGGAAGGGAGAAAAAAGTGAGAGGCACTGAAAACCAGGGCACAGCTATGGGCCAGATATAGTTCCTCAAAGTAATAGTTGCAGGCCAGGTAAAATTTAGGAGGCCAGATCTGGCCCATGGGCTGTATTTTGCCCACCCCTGTACTACATGTTACCCTGAGGGCAAACTCTTATTCCCAAAGTCTGATTTTGTGCAGGCCACACACACTGGTCAGCCCAGAGAACTATAAACCCTAGTGAACAGTACCAATACCAATACTACATTCCACATGATTCCAGTTATTTCATCTACTCCTTTCCTTTATATGAAAATCCTACAGTGAAATCTAACAGCTTCTAAAGCAATAACTGGTCTAGATATTTGCTGTACATATCCTGGTCATGGCTGCCCAAATGCAAGATAATTCAAGAATAAAAGTGAGGAGGCCTACATCTTCATGTTCACTCATTCGTTCGCTACAACTGCACTGGAGCAAAAATAAACTATAAGGCCATATAGCAAACCTGACCTACTTTTTATAGCCAGACCCCGATTTCAAGAATTCCAGTGAAACAGGCTGAAAATTCCACAACTTTGGTTAAAAAGCTTTCGATCTGCAAATGATTTAACCTCAATATGAAACTGACCAGTGGAGTCACTGAAGTATCCCTTCTGTGGTGCTGTCCTTCACGTTTTTAAATTGCTACAAGACGTATTAAAATGCAGAACTGCACCAAAAAATTCCTCTAGCTTTTATTCCTGGAACTGTGGTGGCTTTTGCCATACAGATGTAAACAGAAGACATTTTGGGTTTGAGAACTAAGCTTGTATGATGTTTCTGCTAAAACGACCTGCAGTGAAATAGCAAACACATACATTTAAGTTCTCAGCATCGTGCTCCTCCTTATACCAACACCTAAATCTGCTGAATGGATGCAGATCAGCTGTATTACACTGGGCTGTTTGTAGATGCAAGCAAATATCCTTGTACTAATTATATGTTGCTCATTTTGGCAGGTTTCAATTAAAAGCACAAGTACCAGAGAGATTTTTTAAACAAAAGTTTAAATACATAAGCATAATGCTTAAAATAGGATCTAGCTTATAAAATGCAGCAATGTATAAAACTCAGACTGGTTGCAGTCTTAACTGTTCTTAATATAATTTGACCACTTTAAGCATAGCAGACTGTATTACAGGTTTCCCTTGTTTTATGCTGTACATACGTTCTTGGAAAATGGAATGTAACTTGAATTTGCATTAAGGGAACCCACTTTACAATGTAACAAATAGGGATACATTCCAAGACCTCGACTGTACTGACCCCCCAGACTCATTTCTACCACTTTTACAAGACAATTTTGGTACTCACCAACAGCAGACAGTACACACAAGTACAGGGCACTATCCTAATGGGGATGGCAACAACAGAAACATGTCACAGACAACAAGTGTGGAGCACAGATGCATACAGGAGACTACATTTTGATGCATGATTCCCACAACACATCGCACAAAGCAGCTGACTGCAGGCTTCCACCACACTGATCATGGAAGAGTGAATTTACCTCGCATATAATGAATTATTGGTATAAAAAGGGTCATCACATAAGAGCGAATTTGAATATACAGAACCAACATAAAGCAAGGGAAACCTGTGTTCTAAACTGCCTGGGATTATCTAATACAATGTCCTATATAAAAACTATTCAACATCAGCCCTAACAACCTCTGTAATTTAGTAAAATCCTCCCCTTGAAGCATACACAAGACACCTGTCATTTAACTATTCATTTGTAAAAGATATATGTGTATATAGCTGTTGCCTCCTATTTTATGATTGCTTTTGTAGTCCTCCTGTAAGATGATTTGCATTCTTACACCAAGGTAGTAATTTCTATTTTAATGTTTTTGCTGCAGTAGTATGTGTAAGTTGCACATTTACATAAAATTTAAGATGTTTGTGTATTTTCTTACTCTTTAATAAGCTGTGCAAACCTTCGGGTGGTGATTTGATTCTGAGGAGATTCAGCCCGATTCGGTGGCTGAATCTCTGAATCGAATCAGGGGACCAATTTAAAGGTCTGAATCTATTCAAAGCTCTCCGAATCTTCAGAAAAGAGGGAGCTGCAGCTGACTTGGAGCTGCTAAGTACTAGGGACAGGGCACGTGGGCTGGGGGAAGTCATGGGGGGACCCAACCCCCCCGCTCCCACAGTACCCCCCTGCTCCCCCAGCAGCCCCATGGCTGCCTCTGTCCACCCCAGCTCAGTACTTTAAAGAAAAGCCCCGTGCTCACTGGGTGCTGCCAGGTGGGGGGGATCCTTGCTGCCCCCCACTGCCCAATGCTGCATGGGGAGGTTCTGCCAACCCCCCCCACCCAGCTCCCTCAGCCTCCCCACAGATGTCCCACCCCAGCCAGCTCTAGCCCTTTAAGAAAAAACAAACAAACAAGAAAAGCCCCAGGATTCACCGCTTCTGGTGCATCCTTGGGACTTTGGGGCCTCATGCATGGATCATTCCCCCCCACCAGCAAAAGTGGTGAGTCCTGGAGTTTTTTTTCATGTTTTTTTTTTTTCCTTAAGGGGCCAGAGCTGGCCTACGTGAGGCACCTGTAGGGGGGCTGAGGGAGCAGGGGTGGGGGGGGTGGTCAGGGGCTCGTGCAGTGCCCCCCCTGCAGCATGGGGCAGTGAGGTTCACCTCCCGCCTGGCAGTACCCAGCGAGTCAGGACTTTAAGTGCTGGGAGCTGTGGCAGCCATTGGCAGGCTGGGAGAGGGGTGGGGGATGGACCTGGCCTGGCTGATTCGAAGATTCAGATGAAACGAATCAGGACAGTGATTTGACTCACTGAATCGAATCACTGTCCCCTGAATCGGCTTTATCCAAAGCGAATACTAGCCACTTCACACAGGCCTACTCTTTAACTGTTATTAAGCAGTTATTTCAAGTTTCCACATAAGCAGGAATACCACTCCCAGGTGTGCCACAGTACAATCCCATAGTTATGGAATCTAGTGAGACTGCTCCTGCAGGATTCTATTCTTAGGCATCTATGTGATCCCAAATTCTGATCTTCAACTCTCTTCCCATGGAGCAGTCTGCTTCCATATTGTCATCATGGGGGACTTCAATTATCCAGACATCTCCTGGGAGAAATGCTCGTTCAAGTCGGACAGGTCGCGTTCCTTCCTGACCTGCATTGAAGAGGTCTTCCTGGCTCAGGAGGTGCAAGGGCCAACCAGAGGTAATGCTCTCTTAGACTTGGTCCTGGCCAAAGGAGACAACTTGGTGACAGACTTAAAAATAGAGGGAGCCTGGGCGACAGAGACCACAAAACCATCACATTCACTGTCTGTCGCAAGGCAGACAAATCTGATAGCAGGATTGAAGACTTGGACTTCAAAAATGCAAATTTCAACAAGCTTAGGTCACTAGCAAGGCAAGTGCTGCAGGACCCAGGACGGAGAGCAAAAGGTGTGCATGAAGAGTGGTCATTCCTTTAGGACACAATCCTTGAAGCACAAAGGAAGTCCATTCCCATGTGGAGAAAGTGTAGCAGAAGGGATAGGAAGCCCTCCTAGCTAAACAGTGAAACCATGGTCCTCCTTGGAAAGAAAAAAAGAGGCATACAAACAATGGAAGCTGGGGACAGGCCCCGAGAAGGACTATACAACAACAAGCCACATTTGTAGGGAACAAATTAGAAAGGCTAAGGTACCAACTGAACTTAGATTAGCAATGGGAATCAAGAACAACAAAAAGTCCTTCTTTAATTACATAGGAAACAAGAGGAAAGCAAATAGGAGTTTGGTGCCACTGGTCAACAACTCAGGACAGCTGGTTACTGACACTCAGGAGAAAACTGAACTCCTGAATGACTATTTCACTAAGCCACAGGGAAAGTCATGCTGGATAAGGTACAGAATGAGCAGGGCAGAAATTACTGCTTTTCTACTGTAACCATAGAACTGGTGTATAATCAGTTAAAGAAATTAGACATAGATGTCAGCAGGACTGGATAAACTCTATCTGAGGGTACTGAAGGAGCTGGCTGACGTCATTGCAGAGCCCCTGGCAAAACTGTTCCAAAACTTGTGGTGCTCCAGAGAGGTCCCTGAGGACTGGAAGAGGGCCAAAGTTGCATCCATCTTCAAGAAGGGGAGGAAGGAGGTCCCAGGTAACTATAGGCCTGTTAGCCTAACTTCTATCCCAGGGAAAATCCTGGAAAAATTTATTAAGGAGTCTATGTGCGATAGGCTTGCAGAAGAGAGGATTCCAAATGACAGCCAGCACGGCTTTGGTTGCAGGCAGGTCTCATCTTGCCAACCTCATCTCCTTTTACAATCAGCTAACTTGTCACCTGGATAAGAGAGAAGTGGTGGATATTGTATACCTTGATTTCCAAAAGAACCTTTGATCTGGCATCCCACAATGTTCTTGTGAGAAAATTGGAAGATAGTGGGCTTAACTGCAAGACAGTTAAGTGGGTATGAAGCTGCATGTGGGGTAGGGCCCAGAGAGTCCTAATGAAAGGATCTGTGTCATCCTGGCAAGAAGTGGGCAGCAGTGTCCTGCAGGGGTCGGCGCACGATCCTCTACTTTTCAACATCTTTACCAATGATTTGGATGACCGGATGAAGACCTCACTGGCCAGGTTCACAGATGACATCAACTTATGGGGAAGAGTGGTCACGCTTGAAGATAAGCTACAGATTCAGGCGGATCTAGATGAGCTAACAAGTTGGGCGAGTCAGAACCAGATAAAGTTCAACGTTGAGAAATGTTAAGTGCTCCACCTGGAGATGAACAATCCCTTGCACAACTACAGGCTTGGCAATGCCAACCTGACCAGCACTACGAATGAAAGCGACCTGGGGGTAATAATAAAACACAGCATGAATATGAACCAGCAGTGCGACTGTTGCCAGCAGGGCAAATAATACTCCAGCATGCATCAAGCAATGCATCCCAAAGAAGACCAAGGTGATTCTTTCACTCTACTTGGCACTCGAGAGACCCTAACTGGAGTACTGCATCCAGTTTTGGGCACTGCACTTTAACAAGGACATGGTAAAACTTGAGAGTCCAGAGAAGGGCCACCCATATGATTAGAGGCTTGCATGACATGCAATACAAGAAAAGGCTGAGGGACTTGGGACTCTTCAGCCTGAAAGAGAAAAGGCTGAGAGGGGACTTGGTAGCAGCTTACCGCTATATCAGGGGAGTACATCAGGGGTTCAGTGAACAACTGTTCACCAGGGCACCCTTGGGGAAAACTAGGAGTAATGGCTACAAACTTCTGGAAGATTGATTCAGGCTCAACATTAGGAAAAAAACTTTGATCAGGGCGTCCAGACTATGGAATAAGCTCCCTCCAGAAGTGGTGCAATTGCCTACCCTGGAAATCTTCAAGAGGAGACTGGACAGTCATCTTGCTGGGGTCACCTGAACCCACCTGTCATTTTTCCTGCCTGGTGCAGGGGGCTGTCCCTTCCAACCTTACAAACTATTAATCTATTTCATGTACAGCTCTCCTCTAGTGAAGAGCCACCCACATTAGCTGGTGGAGAAAGAATGTTTGCAACAGGTTTCTTCTGTCTGTCGGCAAGTTAACTGAAGTTATTGCCCTACAAGGGAATGAATTAATAGGATGCATTTTGGGGCCAAAGACATCTTATTTGTGACTGAACATATTTTGGAAAGCCACAGCATTTATAGCAAATATTTATTCAGTGCTTAGAAAAAGATTATGGAAAATTTTCAGAAACAAAAAAGGTCTTTTGCAAGAACATCCATTCAACATTTTGTAACTGATTACTGCCACTAAAATGCACATGTATTTTGGGATATCTTGTATACACACATATTTCAAAAACTATGTAGCAATCATCCTGAGTAATCTACAAAGAGATGTAAATTTAACTATCCAGTTATGGGACATTTCTATTATTGACAACCAAGGACAAAACCATTCATAGTAGATATTTAAAAGTTTAATGTGCCTTTTTATCAAGGAAGGCAAGAGATATCCATGGCTACGTTAACAAAATCTGTCAGAGTCATTTTAAAGCTGTATAGCTGAACCTTCGATATAGTAAAAGACACATACAAGAAACATCTTTATGAACAGTAGATGGAGATTAGGTTTGTGTTACAATAAACCAAGCTTATATTCCATCATTGTATGTGGCTCTCCCATAACTTCACTTTGTGATGGGTCTGAAAAAAAAAAAAAAAAGAGAACAAGAAAGACTTAATATTTTACTAAGCTAGTAAAACTTTGAAAAGCAACTTCCCCATGCAAGATGAATATTTCCCTCAAGAAGTATATGTTCATATGAACAGACACCCCATGATTATCCAGAAGAGTATGCCAAACCACGAGGTACAGGGCCTTTCACTGGGGACTACACAGACTGAAATTATGAAGAAAAGAGCAGGCTGACCCCATTTCAGATCAGCTAATGTAGTAGGAACATGTGCATAGGGAACAATACATTCTGTCCTAATATGCCCCTGTGTGCACAAGATTGATTTAGTCTCTTCACTAATTCCTATCTAATGCTCTTCCAGTGATGGCGAGGCTTCATTGTCAAAGTGCTGGAGGATAAGAGACACTCTTCCAAGAAAAAGCTTTTAACAGTGCATTAAATAGCCTTTTAATACTATTAAAATAAGGGTTAGCAGAGATATATTACCAATACCCCACACATCCTTGCTCCACATGTAAGGAAAGAACTCTCAAAAGCACATATCCCCATCAAGTTTATCCCTCCTCTTTAAAATCCTGGACTAAAAGAAAAATAAAATGTGTTTATAAACTTCCATTCCCTTGCATACATACAGAGATCTTGACCATCCAAATCTCATTTTTCCCCTGATGATATTGGGACTCCTAGCAGCTCATAAAACCCTTGAAAGTATATTTACCATTAAGAATATCCTCAAAACCAATGCATTCATCATTTCCTCTAAGGGTATCCAGTGCAATGTTTGAACTATGAAGAAATGGAAGACGTTGCACCTGTGAAAAAGACAGTAAGTCACAGTTTGTGCAAGTTTCCCGCATATATCCCCAAGACGAAATTCTCAAAAACAAACAGCTAAAATAACGTGTTCTGTGGGAAATGACAGATACAATGGACATAACTACTGAGATATTCTAGTTTGCATAAATATATCTCAAGATTAGTTACAAATCACCTCCTGTTCAAGGCACAAGATGACAAGAGAATGCACATGTAGCACAAACAGTTTTAAATTTCAGTTGAATTAAAAAAGATATTCACTTTCCTTCCAAAAATGCGTAAAAAGCTCTGCAAAGTCTCTTTCCCTTGAGTAAAGAGTTCAGATCAACAATCAGCAAGTTAATTTTCAATATCTGACTAGCTAGTTTATTTCCAACATTTTTTTTTTTAACTCAATAATCAGAAATTTAAAAAACCATGTCAACAGCTATGCTACAATTTTATATTGTATACATTTCTCACAGTATTCCGGGTCCCTGGGTGTTAGCACAGCCAAGGCTGGGCATTGTGACTAGGCTGTGCCAATGCTCTGCTAGGGCTTTAAGCCACAGAGGTTCCTGGCTAGAGCAGTGGTGGGAAATTATTTGGGCTAGAGGACCATTTAGGGAGTTTGGGTGCGCTGTTGCAGGCCAGATCAGCACACCTGCCTCCCACCCATAATAGCTCACCAAAACTCTCTAAGTGGCCTGGACCCCCACAAGCAGGGTGAACTCAGCTGGGGGGTGGGATGGGCTGCAGGTGGAGGGAATGGTGTTGGGGGGCAGGATGGAAAGGCAGGATTGGAGCCAGGATCACAGGGCAGTGGCAGTACGGCACACAGACATCCTCCCACCCAAGCCTTTCTTGAGCCGAACCCTACCCTGCTTCACCCGCCCCACCCCTTCCCCCC
>NW_017728906.1:165266222-165283928 GCF_001723895.1 Crocodylus porosus
GGAGGGGCCTTGGTGCGGTGGGCCTTGGGGCCCTTGACCACCTTGGTCCATGCCCCTGACTGGGCAGAGCAGGAGGTCCCAGAGTCCTCCTTAGTCGTGGAGAGAGACGGAGCTCTCCCCTGCGGCTCCCGGGGGAGAAGGGCCTGGCAGTAGAAGTCTCTCTCCTGCTCGCAGTCCCTGATGGCACGCAGTCTCTGGACTGTGGCCTGGAGCTCCTCCAGCTGGCGGATCACAATATCAGAAAATGTTGAAAGGAAGAGGGGCAGAGAATTTGTAATCTTGACGTCTTCCTTTCTCTTTCCAGTCCAAGAAATTCCTCTCATCTGCAAGAGCAGGGATTCCCTTCCTATGAAGTTCAAAAGTTTTGCATAGAAAGCAAGACAAAGAGTATTGTTTTTAGGAACCAATACTGCATTCCTGTGGCTCTGCTAAATTCTGCAGAAAGGGAGAACACCCAGTGTTAAACTGCTCAAGCCTACTTTACCTGGTGTTAACTGAAGCAGCAACTCTGAAAGTTTCTAAGATGTAAAGTATTAAAATGCAATTGAATTACTGAAAGAGCCATGTTAAGAGTTTGCTTTAAGCAGCTATCCAACATATTTTGAAGTAAACAGATGCTTCTAAAAGAACCCTTTTCCAGATAGTGAAGTTAACTGAAGCAATTTATTTTCCCAAAGTAACTAAAAACGGCCTACCTGTTTCACTGCTTTGAATTCCATTTGCAGCTTTAAAGGTGCATGAAGTCCTTGAATATTTCTCAGGGTTGCAAAATTCATTTTATCCTCATTCAGTTGAAACTATAATGAGAAGACTTTTTTGAGAGAGATGTCTTCAAAAACAGTGACAGAAAAAGTATTTCTAAAATTGTTTTTCAGTGAACATGCCAATGAATCAAATCACCAAAAAGTGGAAATACAGAAAACAGATATTGCTTACCAACATCTTGGTGTACATGAAAAATACCCAAACATTAACATATTTTCTTTTAAGTGAGAAAGCAAATCTCACTAGTCTAGTCATAAGTCAAGTATGTCAACCCTACCTGTTGTGTTATTGTCAGAATACATTTGACTCCACCTAGTAGTATAGACATGTATTGATCTGTATTCAAAACTATTCAGTTCCAAGCAAGTGTTAATAAAAATATTAGCAATATTAGCAATATCCAAGCAAGAAATAGAAAAGCTAGGTCACTAGATTTAAAATGAAAAACCAAAGCAGGCCTTAGAAACTGACACACAATTCATGTCCTTTTTTGACCATTGTTTTAAAAAAAATGAATCAGTTGACAAGTTCTCTCCTAAATCCAGCACTAGAAGTTTATAGGGCCCCAGAAACTAGGCATTATTTCTCTTAAATATATGTTATACACTT
Source organism: Crocodylus porosus (assembly GCF_001723895.1). Lineage (NCBI taxonomy): Eukaryota > Metazoa > Chordata > Crocodylia > Crocodylidae > Crocodylus > Crocodylus porosus. The sequence continues at coordinate 165,267,597 of NW_017728906.1, forward strand.
TTTTCACCATATAATTCAGAAAAGTAAATGCTTAATCTAGATAAGATTCTCAATTGAAGTGCTATGAGATCCTTTTAAGGATGATGCCCTGCCACACTTATTTCTAGGAGACACTATGCAAGGCTGGAGTTGGAAGTGGCTGCAGCAGGTACGGGATAGCCCACGGCAGCCCAACCTGATGGGACCGGCAGTCATGAAACTGGTCCTGCTGACCCGTCTAAGAGCCCAGACCAGCAATATGACCACCACAGCCAGAATACAGCAAGTGCTCCCCTTACCCCAGTGCTTCCCAGGGGGCAAGGAGTACCTCCTGGGATCCATGCATTCAGGCAAAGGCAGGGGTGCAAATCTCTCTTCTGCAGGGAAAAGGAGGAGTGCCTTCTGCTCACATATGAAGAATTTACTACTAAATTCAGAATAGTTGTGGAGGAGTGCTTTGGGCCTATAAAGCAAGGGTGGGGATTATCTGGGCACAAGGGTCACATATAGTTTGATGACCTGTCACAGGCCAGGTCAGTAACCCACACCCCTCCACCAACTCACCCAAACTCCCTATGGGGCTTTAACTAGGTGGGGAACAGTGTTTTGGGGCAGATGAGGTCGGGATCATAGGGCCAGTTCGCTGGGTGGTGACAGCTCAATTCCAGGGTTTGGGCCGAACTGCGATCCACTCCCTGCATGCCCCTGCCGTTAGAGGGTATATGTACAGGGTGTGTGTGCGTGTATATATGAAGGAGCAGCCCGGGTGCTAGGTCCCAGAAGCCAGCTGGGAGTAAGGAGAGGAAGGGGGTGAAGGGGGACGGGGGGAAGGGGCACATGCAACAGAGCTCCGAGAGTACGCAGCTGCCCCGGCAGCGTTCTGCTTGGCACAGCCCATGCCATGCTCCTGCCTGCACCCACCAGCTCAGCAGCTCAACCCCAGCCCTGGCCTACACATAGCTTCCAGTGGGGCTGTTCCTGGCATGTACACAGCCAACTGGGTACTGCTCTTCTTCCCTCACCTCCACCAGCAATATCACCTTCTCCTACCCCTGTTTTGCCATTCTGGGTGGGCAAGGAAGGAATCATAGAAAAATGATTTTCTATGATTTTCTATGATAGAAAATGATTTTCTATGATAGCACAGGGAGGGACCTCAGGAGATCAAGTAGTCCAACCCCCAGCTCAAAGCAGGCCCATCCTCAATTTGATCATCCCAGCCAAAGCTTTGTCTAGCTGAGTCTCAAAAACATCCAAGGATGGAGGGTCCATACCAAGGATGGAGGATCCATAACCTCTCTGGGTAAACCTGTTCCAGTGTTTTACTACCCTCCTAGTGAGAGAATTCTTCCTAATTTCTAACCTAAACCTCCCTTGCTGCAGTCTAGCTCCATCCTCTTTCAAACATGCTTTTAGGTAGTTGAAGGCTGCTATTAAATTTCCTCTCAGTCTCCTCTTTTCCAGACTAAATAAGCCCACTATCCTCAGCCTCTCCTCAGAAGTCATGTCCCCCAGCCCCTTCACCATTGTTGTTGCCCTCCACTGGACTCTCTCCAATTGGTCCACAGCCTTTCTGTACTGGGTGGGCCCAAGACTGAACACAGTAGTCCAGATTTGGCCTCACAAGTGCTGAATAATCACTTCCCTTGACCTGCTGACAATACACCAACCAATGCAGCCCAGTATGCCATTTCCCTGCTTTGCAAGAAGGTCACACTGTTGGCTCATATTCAGCTTATTGTTCTGCAGAGCTGCTGCCCAGCCAGTCAGTCCCCAGGTTGTAGCAGTGCAGGGGACTGTTTGTTGAACCTCACAAGATTTCTTTTGTCCCAGTCCTCCAATTTGTCTAGGTCACTCCAAATCCTAGGTCCACCCTCCAGCGTAGCTACTACTCCCCCCAAGTTGGTGCCACCTGCAAACCTGCTGGGTGTTCATTCTATACCATCTTCCAGGTCATTGATGCAGATATTGAAGCTTTAGCTGGGCAGCTACTGCCCCAGCCATCTTCCACCAGCTTGCAAATGGCTGCTCCTTGCTCCAGGCGGGTAGAGCAGATGGAAGGCATCAGGAGCTGGAGTCAGAACTGTATGCGCCAAGGCAGGAGGCATCCAGCTGAAGCTCATCTGTCCCTTTGCTTAGAGTGGCATAATGAGGGCGGGACCAGAAGTAGGAGCCATAGCTAGAAGTAAGGGGAGCAGAGCAGCACCTAGGCGATTGCAGCTGCACCAGGAAGTCCTCCTGGAAACTGTGCATGCTGGCTGGGGCCTGGGCTGGTGGAAGCATGGCGTGGACTGCCCTAGAGTACTATGGGGGCATCCACAGTCTGGATTCAGCTAGCTGGGGTCAAATCTGGCCCAGAGGCCGTATCCTGTCAGTTGGGCAGCAGATCCAGCCCACAAGCAGTATTTTGCCCCTCCCATAAACGTTGAGAACTCTTCATCTACAGCGGTGGTTCTCAACCTTTTTGGACATGGGGTACCCACCCCTCATTGGATTCAAGGCCTCCATAACTTTTGTGAATGGAGCGCCACTCAATTTCAAAAATTAATTTACATATTGCAGTGCTTATATCCTTGATTATTTTTTCACACCTGGCTTAGCTCCTCACACTTCATTGCACCCTTCAAAAGATCTGGAGCACCCTAAGGTTTCACAGTACTCAGACTGAAAATCACTTATCTAGAGTCTAGACTTTCAGTAGGTGCTCTTGGAATTAACTGACAACATGAAGTATACTCCGCAAACCCACTTAGGTAGATACTGGCTTCTGAGAATAAAATAAGTTTTGATGGACTAAATAATACTACAAAATACAAATAAAATGATTTTAAAGTTTTCAAAATTAGAGTGGTTTAGTTTTGGCTCTGAGTTTTGCACTGATGTATTGATAAGAGCTGCACAATCCATAATAGAAGATAACAGAATTTGGGGAAAATATTATTGCTATCTGTTTTCTATTTCACAAACTACAATGTCCATGGCAACAGTCTACTGGTAGAAGTACACCAATGTTAAAACCAAAAACATTTCAACCGCAAGCATGCAGGAATATAAATGAAGAGAAAAACTATTCCTCTCAAAACATAACAAAATGGTCTATTTTTAGTAGAAGACCAGTAACAACAACCTTTAAAAAAATTACTGTTATTTGCCAACTGTTTTCTACTTAAAGTAAGGTTTAAGATACAGACAGCAGGAAAAATGTAGGTTTTAAAGATTACCCCTCCAAAAACAAACAATTTTAAAGCTGAATGATAATGGCATTAATTATAATGAAATGATACAGTTACTATGCATTTTATTGTCCTTCATACTAGAAGCCTGCCCATATATGAATGATGTACTGAAACTGTAGAGGTCAAGAAATTAGCAATAACAATGGCCTGAAATTCAATTTTATCATCAGTGATACTAAATATAAATAAAAAGTAATTAAAGTCATTGCCACACTTACATTTTTTTCTGACAATTCCAAAGGATGGCTGGGCAACAGTTCATTTTTCACACTTGTAAACCTAAAAATAAAACAAAATGTAATGTCACAATTTTCTAATCTGTATTCTGATTAATTCCAGATATAAACTTGGTGGCTGTGGTGAAAAAGTAATTTGAAAATTAGCATCTTCCTCAATGGTGTAGAAACACAAGAACTAAAATTACAGGAAAATCATAACAATAAAATATGTATAAAAACTTCAGTCCACTTTTCCTCCCCTAATTAAAACTCAACACAGCAGCAGTCACTGACTCCGTTCGCAAATGGACATATCTAACCTGAATGGCTGCCTTTGGACTTCACAGATCTACACAGCATATGCTTTGATGTTGCAATCACTCTGACTAAATTATTTCAGTCTGGATAGCATGCAAACTTAAGATTTTCTTCTGTACCTATATGACATGAACGTTACATTCCAAACATACTTATATTTGTTTTAGAATTATATTATTATTACAAAAATTGTATGCACACAGTTTTGGCAACCTGTTTTATACACATTATCACAAAGTGAAAGGATAAGACTTTTGAATCACATTATTAATAGTAGTTGGGTCACTATTAGAAGAACACGCACCATTGTCCACTTTATTTGTTATGACTGGTGAGCTTGCGCTTTTTGGATGCATGAGAAAAGGGAAGATAATTAAAGCTTTGTTCAGTTGCTCATATCCTTAGACAGATGATTAATAACAGGCCTGATAACATTAACTTGTGAGCATAATGTTTAAACAGGAAATTCAAGCTTTATGCAGGACAACTGTACTGTTAAAACAGTGAGAAAATGAGAAAGACTGTCCACAGAAGTCATAGAAAACCTCCTTTTACTGGAAGTTTTCAAGATGAGGGTGGATAACCATTGGGCAGGGATGACTTAGGAACAGCATTCCTGCATACATGCAGAGGGTAGAACTGGATACCCCTTGAAGTCCCCCCACCACTGTACGATTCACCAAAAGTAACTTCTGACAAACTATGTTTACCAAGAAATTTCTATTCAGAAATAACATGCGCATAGTATGCAGGAAGAAAATATCATATGCAGTCTTTGAATTATACTTTGACTCTTTGGGGGTTGGAGGTGGTGGCAATGGACAGAAGCCGCAAGGCAGTCTGGGAGCATGCTCTGGGCATCTGCAGCAAAAAGCACCCGGCAGCAACAACGTGGGGAGGGCCCACTTTTCCCCAACGCTAAACAGCAGTTTCTGCCCAGCTACTGGGGAGAGGCTCCCGTTTTTTCGGGGGCTTAGCCCCTCTGAGGCCCCCCCTCCCCCCCGGTAATTCAAACCCTGGTCATATGTCCTTTGATTTAAACTTATTATTGGACAAGATATTAACAAGACAGTAAAGTATACCCTCTGCGCAGAATATCATGACCTCCAAACGGTCCACTTGCTGAAAACTCAGCAATTGGGATACTGTCCTTCAGCTGAGATCCAGATCCTCTGGAATTCTGAAACAAAAAAAAAAGCGAGGGTCACCTTAACAAATTACACCTCATTTAAAGTACCTCAGACAACTTAAATTTTAATTGATTTTTGGTATGAGGGCCAATATATCTGCCAAGTTAGTCAATGGATCTTTGAAGCTACATGTGTACCAGCCTTATGTTGCAGGACTGCTTTAAGATTTTAGTTCCACTTGATTAAGCGTAAGGTGCTTAAGCCTCTTGGAATAATGCAATAATGGTAACACCTTATCCACTATGCTTTTCTGTTTATTCTCAACAAGAACAGCTGCTGTCTTTTACTATATGTACATATAATGCCTACTTATGGGGTGGCTGCTGAATGAAATTTCTGGGCACTAAAGTAATACAAATATGAGGGGTGATCAAAAAGTTCTAAGACTTAGCCTTTATTTTAAAAAATAGTGTACAAACAACATTTTTATGAGCTGTCCCCTTCAAAGTAATCTTCTCCCAGATGATATGCACTTGTCCCAACGTTCCTGCCACTTTCGGAAGCAATGCTGGAAGTCTTCAGCTGTGAGTTTTTTGAGTTCCACTTTCACATTCTTATGGATGGTTGGAACGTCATCAAATCTCCTTCCTTTCAGCTTCATTTTGATTTTTGGGAACAGAAAAAAAAAAAAAAAAAAAAAAAATAACATGGGGCAAGGTCAGGTGAATACGGAGGGTGCGGTATCACAGGAATGTTTTTTTCAGCCAAAAATTCTTGAATGGAGACCGCAGCATGCGAAGGAGCATTGTCATGGTGCAGAAACCATCTATCATTTTCAAGTAGCTCACAGCAGTTTCTTTTAACTTCATCCCTCAGTTGAATCAAAACCTCTTTATAAAAGGCCTGATTGATTGTTTGACCACTTGGTACAAACTCCTGATGAACGATACCCCAAACATCAAGTCTTAGAACTTTTTGATCAAAACATGTATAAAAACAACAGCACTGTTCACTAAACTGTACAATATTAAGGGAATTATGAGGAGAAACAGAATAGAATTCAGTAAATAAAATTGAAGAGGAAGAAATGACATATCTAGTCATGATATGCCCACATTTTTGAGTACCGTGTTGACTTCTGATCACCTCTCTCAAAAAGGGTGCAGTAAAACTGGAAAAGATACAGAAAAAAGGCTATAATAAAAGAAGAAGAATCTGGAATAGTTGCCATAGACGGAGGGACTTAAAAAGCAGAGATACTTCAGGTTGGAATGGAGAAGATGAATGGGGATATGAGAGAGGTCTACAAAACAATGAAGTTATGGAATAAGGTGGTGGCAGTGACAGGTAGCAATGCCTTTTACTGGCTCCATCTGCTGAGAAGGCTGTGACCCATTTTTCAGATTCAGATCTGGCCACTTAGCTGCGCTTTTGTAACCTTGAGACTAGACTACTGCAATGCACTCTACACAAGGCTGCCCTTGATGAACATCTGGAAGCGACAGTTGGTGCAGCACATGGTGGCATGCCTTTTGATGGGGGGCTGCAGGAGTGCACAATGGCAGGTCTCCAATAAATGTAATGGTTTCCTGAGATTTCTAGGTACAATTCAAAGAGCTTGCTTCCACTTTTAAGGCCCTAAAAAGTCTGGGCCCTGGATACCCAAGGTATCACCTTCTTCCTTTTATGCCTTATCCCAAACCCTATGGTCAACTAAGAGCAATTTCCTGCAAATGCCGTGAATGCATCATATTTGTTTGGCAAAAACATGCCCTCCTCACCTTATGGCCTGACAGAGCCCCAGCCTTGACATCTTTCGGAACTGCTGTAAAATCTTCCTATTTTGCCAGGTATACAGAAAGCAGGACTAGACTTAAATATTGTTAAGGGATGGTTCTGTTCTCTCTTGATGCTTTACTTGCTATTATAAGTTGATCTGTTCAGTTGCACATTCACTGATTTTAGAAGTTATTTTATTCTCTTACTGCAAGCCACCCTGAGCCTTTGTGGGAAAGGGTGACATAAATCTAATAAACAAATAAGTGAACAGGAATTGTTCTTTATCGGGCATCATAATACAAGAACCAAGAGGCATGGGAGCACAAAGGAATTAATCAGGGAGCACACTTAAAACAGGTGCATGGAAGTATTATTGTTCTCAATGTCTCTTTTTTGTATGGTGTCAGATATCCAAATCTATGAGCCACTGCCTGGTGTTATCACTCCACGTGCTGATTCCATCTGCCCCATCTGGGCATTTGTAAAGATTGCAGCTTTTGCTTAAGCGCTGTGTTGTTTGTTGGACACTGCATTCACACAGGGAGGTGTCCAAAATGTTCACCTTGTGAAGTGTTGTTTTGAAGCATCTGTATCTAGATCTCACTCTGTTCAGCTTGACCCATGCTTCTCTGTCAAGGTTGAGCCCAGGGAGGAATATCATTTGGTGTTGCTATAAAACACTGTAGAAGTAGTCTGATCTTTCCCAGTGGTGGGCCCACTCCATTGCTGCCCATAGGCTTGGTTTAGCATTCCCAAACTCTTCCAGAAGCTTGTGCAACTTTCTCAATGTCTAATTAATGTGCAAATCATTGCTACTGGACATTGTGAAGACCAATAGTATAATCAAGTTGAAGAAGGGATTAGACAACTTCTGGAGGATCAGTCCAACAGGAGCTATTATACATAACAATTAGGGTTGTAACTTGTTGCTGGTGACTGGGAGGGAATGACAGGGACAGGTAATTCCACATGTGGCCTATTTCTAATACTTTTCTTTAAAGACATTTGCAAATTGCCACTGTCGGAGCCAGAATACCGAGCTAAAGAAACCCTGGTCTGATCTGTCATGAGAATTCTTATGCTTGATGTGAAACGAAACGAAGCATTTAAAACTAAACTTTGCAAGGCCCAGAGAGATGAAGCATAAGCAGAAACTTATAAAAGTTTTGGCTTATACTACCACACCTTGGAGTCAAGTAATGCTACAAAAACTCAGTGTGTTGGGAAGTCCAAGAAATCCCCTTATACCACCAACAGAGACCTCCCAGAACATCATTCAGTGATCAGGAAGACAGCTCTGCAGGCCAAGGCAGGTGGAAATTGGAGATGGACATGCTCAGCAGGAGCAGAATGAAACAGCAGCTCTACAACCACAATGGTTATGAAACAAAATTAAAGAGCTGTAACAAATTTATGGAGCAGATAGGATGACAGAAAAGGGAATTCTGACTCTTCACTTCAGGTTTTTGATATGGGGAGTAGCGCATGCATCCCCCGGTTACCCACCACTTGGCATGGTGTCTGCTTATCCCATGCTTCTGGGCTTTGCTGATTGCCATGTGGGGCCAGGGAGGAATGTTTCCCGCCCCCCCCCCCATTACAGAGCGGGGGGGGGGGGGGGGGGGGGGTGTTCCACCTTCTTCAGAAGCAACAGGTGCTGCCCACAGTCAAGCCTTGATTCTGACTGGAACCTGCAAATATTTTTGCTGGGACTTAACGTCCCCCCCCCCCAAAGGTTCCTGGTTAAAAAGACTTACTCTTCCACTTAGGAGCCTTACTTGGGACCAGGAAAGAATTTTCTCTCAGTCATAGGGGCACAAACTTTGCCTGGTGATTTCTCCTTCCTCTGTAGAAGGGGCAAAACCTTTTTCCTTGGATCCCTGGAGCACATTTTAACACCCTGTCCTGGCTGTGGCAAGACACGGACATTACCCTCGGGCCCCTGGTTTCCTTGTGGCAGTAGTTCTCTACCTTTTAAGGCTTGCATCCCCCCAGTATAAACTCATGGCCCCCCTTGGAAAATGCCAGCTCTTACGTTTTCACTCTGCTTTTGCTACTGAAAAATACCAAAGCAGCACTGCTGTGGGACAGTGCCCGAACAGGAACTCCCCACCATGGGAACATGCATAGTTTTGTCCCTGCAGACCAGGCTCTTTGGGTAGATGTGATGCCTCTTATTAGACTAACTAAAAAGTTGGAAAGTGTGTTCTCCGCAAGCTTTTGGGCACAAACACCCCTCTTCAGGCGTAGTGAAGGTCTAGCGTGGGGTTGATCCTGTGAGCCTGGTGCAGTACTGCAGGGCGCTGCAACACTCTTGAGAAGATCCTGGGGCATCCCAGGCTGCCTCAGACCCTGGCTGATAAGTGCTTCCTAGGCTGCTGGGGGGGGAACACGACTCTCCGGACACTGGCAGGGCCCAGAGGCGAAGGTGAAGGCAGAGCCCATCCGCCTCGAGACGAAGCGCCACCGGCCCCTGGCAGCGGGGGAGAGGAGCGGGGCGGGGGGTGACGGGCCAGACCGTTTAATCGCCCCCCGCCCCGCAGGGACAAACCGCCCTCGTGACTCAGCACTGCGCTCCCAGCCCTGCCCGACTGAGGGAGGGCCGGCCCAGCGCAGCGCAACCACCTACCTGCTTCCCGCCCTGCCCGGCCCGGCCCGGCCCAACTCAACCGCGACCCTCCCCCGCCGCCCAGCCCCGCGCGCCCCCCGCTCCCGCTCACCATCTTGCCGACACGTTGCTTCCGCCCGCACGTCCGCTCCCAACCTGGCGTACTGCGTCACACGCAGCGTGCTGCGTCACACGACGCGCCAGCCAGGCAAGGAAGGAGCGGAACGCGGCCAGGCTGGGCTGCGAGCTGGCGCTTTGAGAGGTGCGTCGAGGCGGCTGCCTGGCGGGGAGGGGGTTAGGCGCATGCGCTTGAGTGAGGACCAGCTTCTGACAGACAGGGCTTAAGTCAGGGAGAAATGGTTGCCTTCGATTCAGGGGATTCGCAAGTATGAGCCTGAGCTGTCCCAAAGGCTTCACACAGCCGCACTGGGCGGGAGGCTGGAGCTTGTCTCAGCCCATGAGGCTGCTTTCTGCGGGCCCTGGGGCCTGGCCACCCAGTTCTGAGCGTGCCTGTGAATTTGCTGCCGTGTGTAGCTGCTCTTGGTAACGTTGCCTCACTGATAATATCCCAGTAGACCGGTTTGGAGGAACTAGCTTTGGTTTCTCTTCTGCTTCTCCAGAGAAAATGAAAGCCCCCGGAGTCATCCCGGGGGTAACGTCTGGCAATTCAGAAATAGTTTGTCCAAGCTGATGGTACTCTCTCTGCCTTAGGGCCCCGTGGGCTGGGTCAGGGGTTTTCAACGGTTTTTAACAAGTGCCCCTTTTGTCTCAAAGTTTCAGCCCATGTACCCCTTTATATTAACATTATTTGGAGGGGGTTGAGTGTGTGCTTGCACCCCCCCCTTTTTTTTTTTTTGCAGGTAAGTCTGTGGGGGAGGGGATAGAGCCATGGGGGAGCAGATCAGGGCCCCTGTGGTGAGGGAGGGAGGAAGTGGGGCACAGACAGGGGCAGGGGCTGGTGTGAATGGGGACCAGTTGGGCCAGGTTGTGGGACAATTGGAGCCCAGGTGGCTCATCCGGGAGGTGGGGTTCCTGTCCCTGCGTACACCCTGGCAGGGGCGCATGGAGCAGAGGCAGCTACTACTGTGCTTTGGGCTTTGCGCAACACTGCAGCTGTCCGGGGTGCGGTGTGATGCCACATATGTTCCACCACCAGGCAGGCAGGGGTGCAGCACAGCCTGGCAGCAGCAGGCATGTGGCATCACAATGGTCCTGGGGCAGCTGCAGTGGCGCGCAAAGCCCAGCGCGCAGCAGCCGCTGCCTCCACCCCACACACAGCTGGGGAGCAGGGTATGTGCTTTTTGAATGAGTCCAGAGTAGGTGCTTGTACCACCTCTGGGGGGAGTCTGTTCCAGACCCTGCACACTTAGGCTGTGAAGAAGTTTTTCCTTATTTCCTAAGTTGTTCAATCTAAATAGGTCTTCTAGGAGTTTGTGGCCGTTGGGCCTTGTTATTCCTTGGGGAGCCCTAGTAAACAATTGTTCTCCCAGATCCTGATGCCGTTCCACTTATGTATTTATTGGCTACCACCAAGTCCTCCCGAGCTTTCTCTCCTCCAGGCTGAAGAGTCCCATGTCCCTCAGCCTCTCCTTGTAAGGTTTGCTTTCTTGTTTTTTGACCATATGGGTGGCTCTCCACTGCTCTTGAGCTTATCCATGTCCCTTCTGAACTGGGGAACCCAAAACTGGATGCAGAACTCTAGTTGCAGCCTCACCAAGGCCAAGTAAAGCCTCCCAGCCTTTGCACACCTGGATTGGGCCTGCCTGGTCTGATCTGTCTCACACCTGCCTCTGTCCAGCCCAGTGTGCCAGGATTGGGCTCTGAGCTGCCTCTGCCAGACCCTGTGTGCCTGATGCAGCATGCAGGGCCACATTATCTAGCCCACAGGACTCCCCATAGGTCTAGAAATTTGACAGCAGCTTAGCAGCGATTGCTGCCACCACTCCCCAGCCACCAAATTTCCAGACCTATGGGGAGCCCCACAGACTGGATGATACAGCTCTGTGTGTTGTGAGTTGAGCACCTTTGGTCTGAACCAATTTAAATTTAGCCAAAATTGCCCCTCCATTACATGTAGCAGGTGTTGGATTTGAAGTTGACTGAGTGTATTTGGGGTGAGGTGTATGTGCAAGCTATAACTTTATTATAATGGAAACATTATATTATGTTTTTATTAGTTTAGTATCCATGATGTTCTCACTGCTGTACGGTACACAACACCTTTCTAACAGCTTTAATTGCTGAGAGGCTTATATAAATTAATTTCTATGTTTTCCTCTTTCTCAAAAAGTAGGTACCACTCAGAGCTATACAAAACCAAACTTCTAGTTTCTTCTTCAAGCATGTCAGTAGGTCTGAAAATACAGACTTCAAACGGATGAGTATAGAAGAGTGTCCTTTCTTCTAGGAAAGCAGGTACCACAAAGGGGTCTCTGATCTTGTAATTTTAACCATAATGTTGGGCACATTATTATAGACTAGATGTGAATACAAAAACAAATCAAGTTCCTGTTTAACTGCAGCTTACAGAAAGATCAGTTTGTCACTAAATGTATTTATTTATTGACTGTTTTAGTTTGTTGATCAGGATGTGACTGGAGAGATGAAACATTTAACTTTCAAAGTCATCCTTAGAGGACATAGACAGGATACAGTCACTTCATGTACATTATTGACATCACTGCAATGCATAGTTTAGGCTGCATAACATGAAAGAATGCACATTGCAGTAAAGGTTTTCCTTTAAAGACAGACTTTCACACTAGGAGAAACTTCCAGACATAAACATAAATCACTAGTATTTTTCTCATAACATTATCAGATATGTTACATTTGGATTAATTTATAAACACCCTGTTGTCTTCTGCTAGGTAATCTTACAGTGAAAGGTAATTGTTGTATCTCTTTCACTTCTATGTTAAGGATTTGATTAGCGCATATGCATCTCCATTTGATGCCAGGATGAGTCACCTGCAATAAAGGGGATGTTTAAACCATAGGATGAGGGAGAAGCCAAGCTGGATGGTGAATTGTGCAGATATGAGTTAAACGCAAAGCTAAAGTTTTAGTGAAATGAAGGCAGGAATGAATTTGTCTGATTTGCTTTTAAAAGAGAGCCTTGTAAAAGACTTTTTCTTAGGAATAGGGGTTTCTCCTTATTTGATACTTTATATATAAAGAAAGCCCAAAATGTAGTTTGAATAGCTTATACTTTTTTGCTTTTACTTTAGAAGTATCAGGAATGCCAGGTTTGGTCTTCTTGGATTTGCTAGAAAAATTCAATGATATCAGATGTTTATTGTAAGCACTCACATCTGAAAAATGGAAAGGGTGCTAATCTTTTAAAAACATACTCTTGTTTCAAATGCTTATTGTGTACTGGAGTTAAACAGGGATTAATCAAAACAAAATCCTCAAATACAGAGAGCTTTAAACAGTGCAGCTAAACATTCACTCCTGTCCAAATTGTTTAGCTATTGCTTTCTCATCTCGTTTTGTCATTATTTCACTTACAGCCGGTGCATTTCTCTGTGAAAGCGATGGGAGTCTTTCCATTCAGTTCTTGGGAGATGGACTGTGACATAGTCCCAACAGAGTCTTTTACAGTAGACAAGAGTGGAAACCCTAACATAAAAAATGAACAGAAATAAGGTTGTACTGGATCCTCCACTGGGATAAAATTGGAGTAGTTCACCTGACCTAAATAGCACTATGCCAGTGGGAGTTTTACATCTGTGTTCTCTGCTGTTCTTTACATATCATAAAGAAGAGGGAGCAAGAAAATCGTATATTCTTTATGTTACAGAGCCCGTAGCAAAAGGAACACAAATTAAATACTGTGCAAGAAAATTTATTTTTGAGAAACATTCTCTGGTTTTGAAATAGCTTCAGTACCAGAGCCCTCCCTCCACTCTTAAAAATGTAATACCTTTGTCACGTCAGTGAGCAATCTGTTCCAAGTACGTGAACCTCTATAGTGAAAAAAAACCTTTATCCTGTTGGGAAAAAGAAAAATTTTGTTGTCAACAGCCGGTTAGAACCTGTTAAAGTGAAAGTACTTTTTATTTGTCTTAATCAAATCAAACAAACACATTTTCTTTGATCTTTAAGAAACCCTTTCTTGTTAACTTGCTTTAGACTTTTATGTTTCAGCATTCATTGTAAATATAATTATTTTAAAAAGGTATTTTGTTTTAAATTATTAAACCATTTCTGAATTTAAGATAAACATGGACATGTTTTGTTAAAGATTAAAAATAAATTTCACACAAAACTGCAAAACGTAGCAAAGATAATAGTGTGTAGGCGTCAGTATGTTCCAAAACAAGACTCTCTAGGGGCTCTTCTAAACATGCTGCTACGTTAAAACCATGTTCTGAAAAGGCTCAGGAAACCCCTGACTCTAACCCACCCTTTCCTGAAACTGGTGAAAGTTTTTTGTTTTTTTTTAAGTTGCTGTTGCTGTGAAAAAAAATTAAACTCAATATATTGCCAGAGCAGAACACATATGTTTGTTTACTATTTGTTAAGTAGTCAGTGTTTGTAGCTTGCAGGATTTTCTTCATTCTAAATTAGTTCATCCTAATCATTCAAATAAGGAGTTCAGCAAATGACAAAAATAACAATCTGTGTCTGTCCATGAGATGTGATTATTCTTCATACGCTGCAGCAAATAATGACAGAGGGAAGAATCCCGAATGCTTCCTTTTATAAAGTTGATTTTAAATGAAAAAGACAACATCCTTTCTCTTGAAATAGTTTTATGTTCTGTTTTAGTGATGGTGGCGATCAAACAACTGCTCTGGTAATCAAAGAGAATACTCCTGAGGTGCCTGGAAAGGGGTCCTTTGTTCTCTGAGGCAATAACCCATTCTTTATTTTGTCAGTGCCCATGACTATGCAGATTTGCATATGTAATCTATACAGTCTTTTTGCCCAATACCCATTTCTGTCTCCTCTGTCCAGACATTTAGGCTTCCGTTTTTATTCTGCTGCTGTGAAGGCATAAAGCCGGAGGCTGCAATATTTGCAACCAGTCACTAGGTGTTGCTCAGTAGCCAAAGATGCAGAACCCTTATCTCACCTCTGAGTGCTTGCCAAGTTTGTACTGTGTAGGTGCAGGTTAGATAGACCTGAGATATGTTAAAAAGTGTTCTCAGCCAGTAGCAGTATTAGGTGAATGAATAAAATGTTTCAGTGCAGAGAGAGATAAAACCAGTAGTGTATCCAAAAGATAAAAATATAGGAAGTAGCGCTGGAAATGTAGGTGAAGTGTGCCCTGTTAATGGGTCTTTCCTAAGTAGATTGTATTACACTATTGAGATAACATAAATCTTGAGTTACTGCCTGGAGTAAAGTCTCATGTTTGGTACATCTAATTTTCATCTGCAAGAGATCAAAATACTGTACTTGAAAAGAAGTTTGACTAACTCATAATGACAATGAAATTAAAGCTGCTTTTTTTTTTTTTTAAGGAAAATTTTTTGTGTTCCAAGTCAAATCAGCCAAATCAATTCTAAATCTGTGAGTCAGTCAAGAACCAAATGTGACCCTACTACCGGCAAACATCCTTCACCCCCACCTGGGGCTTCAAATGCTTCCAAATACTTTGGCAGGCACCCTATGAAATTAAAGCTGCTGTGTGAGCTCACAAAGGAACTGTTTTATTTGCTCTCTATTTCAGAACTGTTCTCCAGGCCTCCAGAAATTTAACTGCCTAGCAACTGTAGGTGAGCCTAAAAAGGAACTTTCTTGTGTGAACACCATTTTAAGGGAAGCCTTGAAAGTATTCAGTAGCACTTCCACCTCCAGAGTTTGAATGAAACATTACTTCCCATTCATCCTACAGTGCCGAAAAGTTCCCCGAGGAGTTTGCCAAACTGCCTGACAATAATGGGAGTTTGAGGCTGCTCTGAGTCAGAGCTATGTCCATGTAAACGGCTTGATAATGACTTGTAGCAGTTATCTTTAATTTCTTCCTTCAGCTGCTTAGAAAAGCTTTTTTCCTCCTTTCCTCCTCCCTCTCCCCCCACCAGAGAACTTTGATTTATGTCAAAAATGAAAATATTTTCTTTTTTTTCCAAGAAGCTTTTGGGCCAAAACAAGAGAAAAAAAGCCCACTTTTAATTTTTTTGGATTTTCACTTGAAATTTTTCAGACGCTAGATATTTCCAGCAAAATGATATGTATAGTCAGAACTAAAAACTGTATGGTGAGTGGACAGCTGCCTAGAGTTAATAATAAGGAAATGCAGAAGATGAGGGCAGGGTGGAGGGGGGGTCGTGTAGTGGTGCAGTCATACCCCTTCTTGATTCCTGGTCCACCCAAAGTTTAAAAGAAAATGTCTGGCAGTGGCAACAACATTTCTGAGGCAGTCACTTGAGTTCATGGCTCATTATAATCTATCTGATTCCTTCTAAACTCTTCATTCCACAGTTTTTAATTACGCCCTCTTCTTTCTGCAATTCTGTCTGCTAGCTGCTTCTGGTAATATATCCCTGTTTCACAGCCCTTCAGACTGTTTTTTAACTCTAATTAAATTAACTCAGATGTGGAAATGTAAACTCAGTTATGGAAATAACTTTAAGTGAAGCACTGGATGCACTATCAAGCTGCTTAAGGTTTAATTTTGTTTTATGAATCTGAAAGATATGTACATTTAATTGTAAAGACTACAGAACTAAAGAAACAACATCTTTTCAGTATTTTTGCTGAGGTTTTTGGTGTTTTTTATATATAATGTATGATATCTTCAAGAAGGGGAGGGAAGTAGATCCGGCAAACTATAGGCCCATCAGCCTGACCTCTATCCTGGGGAAGGTCTTGGAAGAGATTATCAAAGAGGCCATCCTTAACAGACTAGCTGATGGCGGTATCCTGAGGGATACCCAGCACGGTCTTGTTGCGGGTAGGGTTTGTTGTGGGTCCAGTCTCATTTTCTTTTATGACCAGGTGACCTATCACCTGGACAAGGGGGTAGAGATTGATGTCATATATCTTGACTTTAAAAAAGCCTTTGATCTGGTATCCCATGATCACCTCTTGGCAAAACTAGCTAACTGTGG
>NW_017728906.1:165284405-165288174 GCF_001723895.1 Crocodylus porosus
ATGTGGAGAAGCTTGAGAGAGTGCAGAGGAGAGCCATGCGCATGATCAGAGGTCAGGAAAACAGACCTTATGATGAGAGGCTGAGAGCCATGGGACTCTTCAGCCTGGAAAAACACAGGCTCGGGGGGGATCTGGTAGCCACCTATAAGTTTACAAGGGGTGTTCACAAGGATCTGGGGGAACGTTTGTTCACCAGAGCACCCCAAGGGATGACAAGATCAAACGGTCACAAACTCCTTCGCAACTGATTCAGGCTGGACATAAGGAAGAACTCCTTTACTGTCTGAGCCCCCAAGGTTTGGGATAGACTGCCGCCGGAGGTGTTCAAGCACCCACTATGAACGCCTTCAAGGCACATTTGAATGTTTATCTTGCTGGGATCCTATGATCCCTGCTGACTTCCTGCCCCTGGGCAGGAGGCTGGACTTGGTGATCCTCTGGGGTCTCTTCTAGCCCAAATGTGTATGAAATGAAATCTATGAAATATAGAAAAACAATGCACATTCCACAAAGTTGCATTTGTTTATGCTTCAAATACAGAATAATGTAGCCCTACATCCCTAGCATATTAGAAAAACATCTAGTTTCTTTTGCATGGAGAAAAATATGTGTTGTGTAATATACAAGGATCTGGATTTTCTGTTTGCCACAGAAAAATGTGGATTTTCTCTTTTAAAGGAGAAAAATGTGGGAAACAGTGGGTTTCTCCTTGAATGGTGGCAGAGTTCCAGCCTGCAAGGCCACAGGCTGTGAGGCCCAGCTTGGGGAGCAGGTTGGAGCCACAGCTGGGGTTGGGTGCCAGACATAATGCGCCAGGGGCGCATGGTGGAGGCATGTGCTCCCCCCCTCCGGATTTGTGCACAGGGCAGAGGAGGATGTGGGCTGCCTGCTGTGGGGCTCAGGGCTCCCTACCTTGTTGCCTTCCTCCTGGGGCCCTCCACAGCCCAGTGGGTAGGACCCAGCACAGGAGGGTGGAGCATGGTGGGGAGGTTTGGTACTGCCACCACCACCACCAGGAGTCCCATGCTGGCTGTGCTGCCATGGCAAGGTGCCCCCTGCCCATCTGTCAGCACTGTGGGGCATAACTCTGTGCTACCACCTCCACTGCTGCAAGGTGGGCAGGGGGCACTACATCATGATAGTACTGCTGGTATGGGGTGGCAGTACCAAGCTTCCCTGCCCCACTCTGCTCTCACACCAGGTCCTGCTTGTTGGCCTGCAGAGGCTCCTGAGGGGAAGGCAGCAGGGCAGGGATCTCCAAGCCCCACAGTGGGCAGCCTACATCCTCCCCCACCTCCCACATGCTCCATTTGGCTCTACTCTGGTTGTGCTGCTTGGGTGGGGGGACCAGGCCATGGCAGCTGGGGCAGAGCATGGAGCAGGCAGGATGGTCCCATAGCCCTGGCAGCTGGGGACCCCTCTGGCAGAGGCTTGGCGGTGAGGCAGGGGGCTGTGGGTTGAGAATGAGGGGCACTGGCAGGGTCAGGGGGCTGTGGGTCAGGAGTGAGGGGCACCAGCAGGGCTGGGGGGTGGGAGGGCTATAGATTGGGAGTTAAGGACACTGGCAGGGTTGGGGAACTGAGGGTCAGGAGTGAGGGGCACCAGCCATGCTGGGAGGTGGAGGGCTGTGGCTTCGGAGTGAGGGGCAATGGCATATCAGGGCTGCTTAGCACTACAAAGCAGCATATGGGACAGCCACAGCTGGACCCATGTCCTGGTGAGCGAAGGGGGCAGAGGGAGCTCTGATTTTCCGTAGTAAAAAAACCCCAAAATCAAATGCCAAAATATGTAGGCATTTAGACTTTATTTTATTACAATGATTGAGGCACTGGAACACTTCCAAATTGTGTCAAAATTGTAAATATATCACTAAAACTATGTTCAATTGATACCTATATCTATGGTGCCAGTTCATTTTAATTGTGAAAAAGTGGGGTTTTTAATATGAGAATTTTGGGGTTTTATCAGAGAAATTGGATTTTTAAACAGAGAAAACCAGAATCCTTGGTGATATATGATGATGTACCACAGCACCTGCACTCTCCCTTTTCAAAATCCTAGATGAACTGAAGATATATTTGAACTGCATGTTAGATTCCCTTTTGTACTTAGAGTGAAGAGCCAGGTTGGCTGATCTTGTACGGCAAGCTTTAAACTAGCATCACCGTGGAAGGAGGCTGCAGGAAGACGATGAGACACCACCTGAGCAAGGCAGGTAACAAATGCAAGGAGTGCCCAGGTAAGAAACAGGGGTCCAAACAGTCTCCCAAATTGGGGGGTGGCACACGCAGCTAGGCATGGCCTTAAATGCCTATATACCAATGCTCATAGTATGGGAAATAAGCAAGAGGAACTCACCCTTAAAATAGCCAGTTCAGACCCAGACATAATAGGGCTTACAGAAACTTGGTGGGATTCATCCCACAGCTGGGCAGTTAGCATTAGGGGCTATAGGCGATAGAGAAGGAAGGAAAGGCGGGGGTGTGGTGTTCTATGTCAAGAAGCAATACACATCCTGCTTGCCCCTCTGATCCCATTTTGTTGGCAGAGAAGTGCTCTGGGTCAAGATACGAGGGGGCTGTGGGGAGAGGGATCTAATGGTGGGGGTCTACTACAGACCCCCCAACGAAGGGGAGGAGCTGGACCAGGAATTTTCGGGCCAGCTTGCAGTGGCATTTAAGGCAAGGGATGTAGTTGTCATGGGTGATTTAAATTACCTGGACATCTGCTGGGAGGAACAGTCAGCCAGGTCAGACTGTTCCAGGAGGTTCCTGGCCGAGATACAGGACCTCCACTTAATTCAGGAGGTGCACAGTCCCACCAGAGGAAATGTCCTGTTGGACCTGGTCCCGGCCACAGGCGGATGACCTGGTAAGGGGCTCCAGGTCCTTGACCACCTGGATGATAGCGATCATTGCTTGCTGGAATTCACCATCCAGCGCAGGGTGTCAAGGGCCAGCAGCAAGGCGGTAGCCCTAGACTTCGAGAGGGCCAACTTCAAGGGGTTGAGGAGATTAGTGGGAGAGGTGCTGGGTTTCGAGAGCAGGGGAACTCAGTGCCCAAGATGAGTTGGTCGTTCCTTAAGGAGACAATATTCTGGGCCCAAGGGGTGACCATCCCAACAAAAAGCAAGGGGGGCAGAAGTGCCGGAAAGCCCTCCTGGCTCACCAAGGGCATCTGGGAATGCCTGATTGCCAAAAAAGGCAGCATACAACTGGTGGAAGGGGGGTGCTATCTCCAAAGAGGAGTATACCTCCTCTGCTCGGGCCTGTAGGGGGGCTGTCAGGAAAGCTAAGGCAGACATAGAGCTAGGACTTGCATCCAAAATCAAAGATAATAAAAAGTCCTTTTTCAAATAGATAGGGAGGATGAAAGCACTGGGAAATGTGGGGCCCCTGCAAGATCCTCTGGGCAATCTGGTGGTTGCGCCAGAGGGAAAGCAGACTCTTTAACCAATTCTTCACCTCTGTTTTCTCGGGCAGGGATGGGGACTTCCCCACCGTGATGCAAGATGGACTCGAGGGGAATGCCTCCAGACCTCAGGTTGGGGAGGACTGCGTTAGAGAGCTTCTGGAGGGGCTGGACATGTTCAGATCAGCGGGTCCAGAAACTCTCCACCCCAGGGTGTTGAGGGAGCTAGCAGGGGTTATTGCAAGGCCCTTGGCATGGCTTTATGAGCACTCGTGGTGCTTGGGCCAGGTGCCAGATGATTGGAAGATAGCCAGCGTGGTCCCCATCTTTAAAAAAGGGAGGAGGGAGGACCTGGGCA
>NW_017728906.1:165288589-165300431 GCF_001723895.1 Crocodylus porosus
CCAAAATTTGGGGTGAGGTGAGCACGCTAGTAGGGAGGGAAAGACTGCAGCAAGACCTGGATAGGTTACAGGTGTGGGCTAACATAAACAGGATACGCTTCAATAGTGACAAGTGCAGGGTGCTGCACTTGAGCAGTACTAACCAGCAGCACACTTATAAGATGGGAAACTCCCTTTTTGAGAGCACGGAAGCAGAAAGGGATCTTGGAGTCATTATTGATTAGATAGTCATTATAAGGGAGTGCTCTACTGGTCAGGCTGGGAGAGATTTTCTTTTTCTTTTTCCCGTTATGTGCCTAATTTAAAATTCATAAAACATCATTAGAACATGCCTTTGACCCTCTCCTCCTTCCAGAAGAATACTCTAACTTGGTGGATCTCAGCTATTTTAGACTCTACTCCCAGATCCATAGGATTTCAGAATTTTAGTGGCACCCCATTTAAAAGATAATATAAACATTGTATGGATATAGTAATGTAAACATTATCATTGTTAATCAGTAGGTTATTAATTAGTTGCATTATTATATTATAAACTATAAGTATAATATTCATCTTTTGAGGCTGCTCCCCCAGCTGTTCCCTGGTTCCTGTGCACATTTGCTCCCAGCATGACATTGAGTCCCTACACATGAATCCTGGTCGCTGCTGGAAACAGGAAGCCGGCAAGCCAATTTCTGCCCTCAATTATCTTATGTCCCTGAACTCCAGCCCTAGGGCTGAAACGAACAGAACCTGAGACACATGATCAGCTCAGATGAAATGCTGAGCTGTATACTTGGCATATGGAGAGTACTGTGCGGGTTAGAGGGGCAGGGAGTGGGCAACAGAGGAGGCTAGACAGTCACCTTGCTGGGGTCACCAGACCCCCAGTTATCTTTCCTGGTTGGTGCAGGGGCCTGGATCTGATGATCTTCCAAGGTCCCTTCCGGCCTTACAATCTATGAAACAGGACACAAGGCCCAGGATGGGGGAGGAGGGCCCCTTTCTACCCCTGGTTTATATCTGAGGGGGCAAGTGCAGCCCCTCTGCTGTGGCTTCTCCTCCAGAGACTAGCTACCTACCCCTGCAGCCCCTCCCACTGACCCTAGAGTACTGGGATGAGCTGGGCTGAAAAGCACAACTCTACATCTGCCAGTCTGCAACAGAGAGCACTGTTTCAAGTGGCCAGTGCAGGTGCTACTTCTCTGTAGGTGGAAGGCACAGGGGCAAGTGACTCATTTACCTCCTTGCACATGGTCTGGGCACTGTGGCTGGACCATCACAGTTGAGGATCCCTAAGGTGTGAGGTCAGGCTGCCTCTTGCTTGGCAAGTGACTCGTATGTTTCTTTCTGCACAGTGACTCACAGCTACTTCAACAGAATGGGTGGAGTGCGTCTCTGCTCAGACTATTTTGTGGCCTGGTGATTAAAGCACTGGTTCTGGTTAGAAAGTGGGAGATGTGACCTTGAGTCCACTTAAGGAGGGCCTTGAACCCAAGCTTCACACTTCCTGGGTGAACACTGTAACCCCAAGGCTATTCTATGAATAATGGACACAATCTCCCCCTCTTCTCTTTGTATGCCTGCTATGCTTTGTGCTTGACTCAATGCTATTAGTGTGCTTTAAATGTGCCCTGGTTATTCCTCATGGATCAGGCTCCTCTGGGGATTTAGACAGGATTTGAGTGCCACTTTGCCTCACAGTTTTGTCATAAAGCTTAGGCAGAAGCTAGCAACTTACAGTGCTTATACAAGTTACATTTTTTGTGTGATTGGGCCCCTGTAAGTGCTCTCCAGCCGTGACTTAACACATTGTGCATGGCTGCAGAGTGCTTTTAAAATGGCTGATCAGGTGAAAAATTAACCCTGGTCAAATGGGGTAACAGATGAAGATGCTCTAAAACAGAGTGCGTCAGGGACCCTGTGCTCCCTCCAGGGTTAATTTTTCCCACTTCGCAGGCCACCCCTCAGGTTGAGAGCGGGGGAGGGAGCAGCCAGCATGGAGCCACCAGCTGCTTTTAATGGCCAGAGTGCGGGGGGGATGTGGAATGGAGCCCACTCACCTCACAGCCCCCCTCCCACCCCACCAGCTACTCTGGCTGGGGTATTGGGGGAAGCCAGGCTCGCCCTGAGGTGAGGGGAGCTCCCTTCCCTCATGCCCCACCTGGCTCTCTTGATACCAGCAGCATGGAGTTGCTGGCTGCTTTGAATGGCCAGAGATGTGTTGGGGGAGGTGAGGTGGAATGGAGTCCCTGGCCTGGCTCCCCCTAATACTCCTGCCTCTGAGCTGGGAGATAAAGGGTGGGGCTGGGGAAAGGGGTGGTTTGCCAGTCTCTGTGGAGGCTGCTGAAGTGCACCTGACTGCTGGCCATGGCTGGTGCAGACATGGTCCCCTCCCACCTCCCACCCCCGCCCCAACAGGGAATGTCTGTTGGGGTTTGGAGCTCTAATTCATGGTTCTTCACGTAAAGGAGCATTAGTTAGAGTAGGGCCCAAAACATCTGTAGGCATCCTTATAGGTGGAGGAGCTTCTCCTCATGTGTAGAAGCTTAAAGTTTGGTGCCAAGGGAACTTTGCAGTCCAAAACGTAGGTGTCTAATGAACAGAGATCCTGGTTTTCTCTTAAAAAATCCCCAATTTTTGGACTACAAAAAGTAACCCCAAATCCACATTTTCCATGATTAAAATGAAACATCACTATACTGTTATACTAGAATTTTCTGGGGTGGGGGTTTGGGTTTTTTTGGACTTAGGCACCTAAATTATACCTGACTCCCATTTCAGGGTTCCACCTCTCTGGATCTCACTCTGCTTTTAATCAGCATATATTGAACTGACCCTGACCAAAATCACAGGATCTAGTCCCCGTGAATGTTGGCTGTCTGGATTTGAACCTTTTAACTTAGGCCTATTTTTAATAGAGTATGAACATTCATATTGCTATATAAAGTCACGCAGGACATATCTACACATTCATAAATGCACAATAGTTACTGCACATTTAGTTTAGTACCTCCTTAATGAAATATTAACTAAATGCACAGTAACTAGGGTTACTGCGCATTAATGCTGGTGCACAGTTTTTTTGTGATGCTTACTGTGCAGTAGCCTAATAACACTGCGCAATAGCTTATTAGCACTGTTTTTGACCGGCATGCTGCTGCACTGTTTTATTAGGCTACAGTGCAGTAAGCATCTTGTGTAGATGTGCCCAAAGACTCACACTTAGGACTTTATTAAATTGGACCTCCAGCCTACAATAAACATCTGTGCAAAGTCCTATTGTGCTAACAGTGCTCTGGGGCAGACACGTGACTGGTTCAAGGCTGCAATATCATTTCTGCAGAACAAAATTATTTTTGGTAATTTTTTTAAGGAAGGGTTTTGTCCAAATACAACCTTTACTTGTACTATAAAGAGTGTTGATAGTTAATTTTATGTTTCCATGGGAAAAAGAAAACAAAACAGTTTATTCTGTGTTCTAGTGAAAGGAAACTATGACTTGTGTATTTTCCAAGGATTATTTTATTCACACTTCCTTAATAGGCTTCCACGTATTTAGTTCTATTGCTCTTTATATTATTCAGATTTTTAAGATGTAATCTGGTAGTATTACAAAACAAATTAATTGTTTTTACTATGTTAATGGTTTAAAGGAGGCTTTAATCTTCAAATTACTTGTTGAAAGAAACTGAATATATACAGTTGAAACTTACTCTTACAATGCAGTTTCTATCTGTTTTATACAGAATCAATACTGTTACTCAGATTACAGGTAGCCTTGTAGATAGGCTACTTATAAAAGATGCAGAAACAGGTTTACAGTCCAACCTTTTATTTGTTTGCACTTTAAAACATAAAAACAAAGTCTATCTGGCTGTCCGTGATAGCACAACATAAGATTTTCACTTATATTGGCTGGGCAGACTTGAGAGGTGGGAGGAGGGTAGCATGCAGATTGGCAGCAAGTCTTCTTGAATTTGAATTTTCTCTAACAGAGAAAAATAGAGGACATAAAGGCATTGGGTTTCGTATGAACAGAGGACAGAGTAGCAGAAAACGAGAATGTCCTCTATGATGGCCACCCTACCTCCATTACGTTGGCGCTCTGGTTCCTGCCACCTCCCTCTGCTTCCAAGGAGCAGGGGAGGGGAGTAAGACCCTACTGGCCTCACTCCCCTTCCCTCCCCTCCAGCTCCTCAGTCCCCACTGTCATGGTGGCGCTCTGCTGTCTGTCCGTGTCTGTGTAGAGCATTCTGATTGGCTGCCTCAGCAGCCAATCAGAGTGCAAATAAAGCATATGGACAGACAGACTAAGGCTTTTATAATATTAGAATCTTTGTTTCACTGAAACTTTTGGACCTGGACTGAATTAGATCTCTTGTGGACTTGGAAGGTGTCAATTAGTTAGGATTTATATTCTTGAGAAAGTAAAAGGGAGGGTTTCTTGTCTCCTTTCCTTCTCCGTTGTGGAATGGTGTTCAACACTGGCCTATTTCTTCTTTACCTTAGTTTATGGTGTAGCCCAGGTACACCCAGGGGTGTGCCCTGTCTGCAAGTGGAAGGGATTGGGTGGCCAAGCAAGAGTGCTGTGAAAGGGGCCTGCCACCTGGGAGCAGTTCTCTCTCTTCTCTATAGAGCCAGGCCAAGACAAAGTGCTTTATTATATACAAATTTATTGCAACACAAAATAAATATAAATAAGAGACATTAAATATTTACAGTAGAATGAGTAGTGGACACCAAATACAATAACTTGTAATCAACACATTGCATCACTTTGTGGGACTACAAAACAGACTGGATGAGTCACAGCATTGTCAATAATTAACCCTGCTGCACAAAATGAACATTAGCGCTCTGGAATAGGTAAGTCAAGGCATCAACACAATAAACACATATAAGCATCAACTTAGATAAACCCAGGTAAGCTGAAGTAGCAATGCAATAGTCTAGGCAGTAAACATATATAGGTAATGAAGACAGGTAAACCCATATAAACCCCCTTAAGGAGTACCCAAATTATATTAACCTCTTCAGTACAAAGCAACATCAATTATGGAATATGGAGTGCACTGAGCACCCCTCAGGGTCTTCCCTGGAGCCCCTCCCCTTTAGGGCCTCAGGATGTGGACTGCCCCCTCCCACAATGGAGAAGGGTGGAGCCAACAGACCCTCCTTTCACACACCTGCCTCCCCTGTGGGACCTGCTTCCCCAGCAATTCACACTCCCGCTCTGAAGCAGCCAAGGCTTGTCCCCTGGTGGTCAGTCCTGTGAAGGTTTCTCTTCAGTGGCCCCTCCAGCTCCCCTCGATGGCCTGGTGCCCCACACTGGGCACCCAGTGCTCTCCGATGGGAGCTGATCCCTTGCTCCAGTTCCCCGACCTCACACTGGGGGTCCTTTCCTTTCTCATGCCCTGCTCTGGGCACTGGGGCTCTTTTAGTTTAATGCGGAGGCACACTGCAGGGCTCTGGTTACTTGGCCTAAAGCCAGGGCTAACTTGAGCAGACTCGAGTTGGTCCCAGGACCGGCTCTCCATACGCTGACCTGCGCATTGTGGGCCCCAAGCAGCCTCGAGCTGCTCCCAGGGCTGGCTCTCCATGCGCCAATCCATGTACCACCTAACCAGCCACTTGCTGGGTTCACAGGCTCAAGCCACCTCAAGCGGATCCTAGAGCCTGAGTCCCGTGTGCCAATCCATGCACCATCAAGGCTCAGGCGGGGTCTTGAAGATGGTCAGCTCCTCTCTCCTTGGCATCCTTCACTGCGTCTTTTCCCTAGTGTGCTGAGCACTCCTTCCTTTTATACGCTTTGGGCATTCCACCCCTGAAGTCCGGCGGACCTGCAGTGCTGTAGTACACAGTCCTGTCAGGGAGCTCCTCTTCCCCTCCCTTCGAGAAAAGGGTGATGCCTGCTTTCTCCCAGCTTGTTTCTGATGGTAGATTGGCTCCACCAATCGGAATTGAGGATTCTTGAGCCCCTGGACACATTGGAGCTCCATTGGGTAAGTGTGTCACAAGGGTCTTCTCTGATGGGACTGTTTTTGTTTTTACAAATAATCTAAGCATTTTAACAAAAAATCTATTATAGAAAAATAACATCTAATATATTTGATTACGTCAATCACTACTACTAATATTTTAAGATAAAGCTATGATATAGTGTATTTGGATTATTTAATATACGGTCTTCCCTTATAATGTCTCCTTTCAAGTCTTGTGATTTGTTTAATTGTGTTTAGTTAGACAAGTGGATGGCTTCCTTTATTTTGTTGACCAAGGTAGTTGTCACATCTGCAAAGGTTCACTTTATTTATGGTCACTCAGAAACAGGCTTTGAAGCCTTCTTATTAGCTACACTTCTTCATCTTGGCCTAGGCTCCTTGAAAATGGCCAAGGCTGGCAACACTACAAAGTGCTCAGACAAGAATCTATCACACATTAATGTTTTCTTAAGGACAGGAATTTAGGCTGCTCTGGCACTGTACTTGTACAAACTGTTACTTATAGTGATGTAAGTCATTCAAAGCTATTAATATAATGTTATGCAAGTGCTGCTATTTAATAACATTGACATAAGTAAAAAAGGCAACAAAAGCCATAGTTTATAATTAGACACATCCACAGAATGATGTTAGGTATTTCTAAAAAATCTAGCATTCAGGGTATTGAACCACTGAGACAGGCATGGTAAATTTGGGAGTGGGATTATTATCTTTCAAGAGATGACCTTTATTCTGTCAGTAATTCATATCTGATATGGAAGAGAAAAATCCCTGTTAATTTCACAGTAAAATATTAACTTCATTTCATTAAAGGGAGGTAGTGAATTAGATTTAAACTGACACATCCAGCAAGAAAAGCTAACTTCCTAAAGACTACTGTCAGAACAAAGAAGATGTAAATGTTGGCTGTGAAAACTGCCCACCTTTAGAAGAATTTTTAAGCTCTAAAAGAGTACAGGACAAACAAACCCCACTCTGTTTATTCAAAGCCACAAACAGTTGTGAAAGGGTTTTGGAAATAAATATAGCAGACATTTAATGAGAGACTGCCACTGCCTACTCTGAAGGTAAATGTTTGTGAATACCTTTGTGGTGGGGGATCAAACATGTGGATCATGGAAATTTAGGGATTTCATGTAGGTAGGAACAGAGGGCCAAAGTGTCCTCCTGGGTCATCAAGTTCAGACTTAGTTTTGTAGGCAACCAAGTCATATAATAATAGCAGCCTTCAGCTACCCAAAGGGGGGATCAAAAGAGGATGGAGCTAAACTGTTCTCAGTGGTGGCAGATGACAGAACAAGGAGTAATGGTCTCAAGCTGCAGCAAGGGAGGTTTAGGTTAGATATTAGGAAGAATTTTCTCACCTGGGGAGTAGTAAAACACTGGAACAGGTTACCTAGAGGGGTTGTGGAAACTAAGACCTGGCTAGACAAAGCTTTGGCTGGGGTGATCTAGTTGGGGATGGTCTTGCTTTGAGCAGGGGGTTGGACTAGATGGCCTCCCAAGGTCCCTTCCAACCCTAACTTTCTATGATTCTATATAATTCTGTTCACAGATTCATAGTTACTAGGGTTGGAAGGGACCTCAGCAGATCATTGAATCTGACCCCCTGCCCTGGGCAGGAAAGACCACTGGGGTCAGATGGTCCTAGCTAAGTGCTTGTCCAGTCTCCTGTTAAAGACCCTTAAGGTAGGGGAGAGCACCAGCTCCCTTGGAAACCCATTCCAGATTCTGGCAATCATTATCGTAAAGAAGTTCTTCCTGATGTCTTACCTAAATATGCTTTCTGTCAGTTTGTGGCCATTATTTCTAGTTACTCCAAGGGGTGCCCTGGTAAACAGAGCATGTCTCCTATCCCTTGTCTCCCCCTGATGAATTTGTAGGTGGCCACAAGATCACCTCTTAGCCTTCTCTTGTGGAGGCTGAAGAGATTCAGGTCCCTCAATCTCTCCTCATAGGGCATTATTTGCAGGCCCCCAACCATATGAGTGGCCCTCCTCTGAACCCTCTCAAGGTTATCTACCTCCCTCTTGAAGTATGGCGCCCAAAACTGAACACAGTACTCCAGCTATGACTTCACCAGTGCCGCATAGTGGGGAAGTATCACCTCCCTGGACCTGTTTGTGATGCACCTGCTAATGCATGATAAAGTGCAGTTACCTTTACTGATCACTTCATTAAATTGATGATTCATATTCATCTTGGAGTCAACTATGACTCCAAGATCCCTTTCTGTTACAGTGATGCTGAGAGGGTCATCCCACAGCCTATAAATTTGTTGGTGATTCCTTCTCCCTGGGTGCAGCACTTTGCATTTGTCTTCGTTGAACTGCATCCTGTTCTGTTCTGCCCACTTCTCCAACCTGTCCAGATCCACTTGGATGCATTCCCTGCCCACTAGTGTGTTTACTTTACCCCATAATTTGGCGTCATCTGTGAATTTAGACAAAGTGCTCTCCACGCCCTCATCCAAGTCACTGATGAAGACACTGAACAGTACTGATCCAAGGACCGAACCTTGGGGAACTCCACAGCCCACATCTTTCCAGGTTACTGCTGGCCCATCCACCACCATTCTCTGGGTGCATCCCATTAGCCAATTTGTCCCCCACCTGACCATATAATCATCTACATCACAGCCACTTAGTTTATTTATGAGTATAGGATGAAATACCGTATTGAATGCGTTCTTAAAATCAAGGTAGATGACTCCAAGATGAACATGAGCCGCCAATGCCAGACTGCAGCAAGCAAGGCCAGCCATACCTTGTCATGCATCCAAAGGTGCATCTCAAGCCAGTCCAGAGAGGTGATACTCCCCCTCCATGCAACACTGGTCCGGCCACAGTTGGAGTACTGCATCCAGTACTGGGCACCACACTTCAAAAGGGATGTGGCTAGCCTGGAGAGGGTTCAGAAGAGGGCCACTTGCTTGGTGAGAGGGCAGTAGGACAGGCCCTATGAGGCAAGACTGAGGGTCCTGAACCTGTTCAGCCACAAGAAGAGGAGGCTGAGGAGGGACCTGGTGGCTGCCTCCAAACTCATCAGGGGAGATCAACAGCAAATAGGTAGAGCTCTTTTTCTCCCCAGCACCACATGAGGTGAAGACAATGTTTTACAGTTAGGGTGGCCAAAATCTGGAACCAACTTCCTAGGGAAGTGGTCCTCGCCCCTACCTTGGGTAAATTTCACAAAGAGGATAGATGATCACCTGTCTGGAGCCTTGTGAATCCAGCATTCATCCCTGCCTGTGGCAGGGGGTCAGGCTAGATGATCTGTTCAGGTCCCTCCTGACCCTAGCTACTATGAAACTATGAAACATCTACCTCATCTCCTGCATCTAAATATTTAATGACCTGGTCATAAAAAAACCCCATGGTTAGTTAGGCAGGATCTACCTGCTATGAACCTGTGCTGGTTGTCCTTCAGTATTATTTTTCCTGCTGGACTCCCACAAATGTGATCCTTAATAATTTTTTCAAAGGTTTTCCCAAGGATAGAGGTGAAGCTAACTGGCCTATAGTTACCCAGATCCTCCTTCCCCCTCTTCTTGAAAATAGGGACCACACTGGTCTTTTCCACTCCATGAGTGCTCAAACAACCATGCCAGTGGTTCTGCTATGACACTGGCCAATTTCTTCAGCACCCTTGGATGAACGAAGATTACCCAGGCCTGCTGACTTAAACACATCCAGCCCCTCCAAGTGTCCTTTCATTAAGTTGGCACTAACAGTTGGTGGGTTGGTTTCCCTCTTGTGTTCGTCTATAATCCAGTTGGGAGATTTGTCCTGATCCATGTTCAGGAATACAGAAGCAAAGAACTAATTGAAGAGCTCAGCTTTGTCCCTCCTATCTGTCACCAGTTGCCCTAGTCATCCCTGTAAGGGTCCTATGTTACCGTGTGCCTTCTTTTTGCTCCCTATATATTTGAAGAAAGACTTTTTGTTGTCTTTAATTTTCAATGCCAGCCTAAGTTTCATTGCAGCTTTGGCCTTTCTAACTGACTCCCTGCAAGTGCGAGCCAAGTAGGTCCTCCTTAGTAGCTACCCCCTGCTTCCACAGCCTGTATACATCTTTTTTTGCCCCTAGGTTTCCTGGATTTCCCTGTTCAGCCAAGAGGGTTTCTTGGCCCCTTTGCCCCCTTTCATGAGCAATGGGATTGTCTCCTTCTGCACCTGAAGGATTGCTCCTTTTAAGAATGACCATCCTTCCTGGACTCTCATTTCACCAATGCCCCTGTTCATCAGTGCCTCGCTAACTAATCTCCTGAGCATATTGAAGTTGGCATATTGAAGTCTAGAACTTCTGTCCTACTGGTTATCTTTCCCACCCTTTGCCAGATAGTGAATTAAATCAATCCATGATCACTATCCCCTAGGTTACCTTGTATCTGCAGACACCCCACAAGGTCATCCCCTGTAGCCAACATCAAATCCAGTAAGACGTTTCCCCAAGTGGGACTGTATACCTCCCTTGTTCACAACCTTGTATTTTAAAACTTATTATTTTTTGTCCCATCTATTTCTGTGGGAGGGCTGTATCAGAACCTCACTTCTTTGGCTGTCAGAAGCCTTCTTCTAATTTCTAGACTAAAATTATTCATAGCTAGTTCATACCAGTTTGTTCTTGTGTCCACATTAATTTTTACTTAAATAGCTTTTTCCTTCCTACTGTTTAACCCCTCAATATATTTACAGAATAATACTTACAGAACAATCATAGCCCCATCACAGCTTTTTTTTGTTGCTATGCTAAACAAGCACTGTTCTTTAAGTCTTCTTTTGTAAGATATGGTATTCATTTCCATGATCATTCTGATGGCCCTTCTTAGTATGTACTGCTGTTGAATTAATTTTTCTTGAACATGGCTGACAGGGTCAG
This sequence comes from Crocodylus porosus, assembly GCF_001723895.1. NCBI lineage: Eukaryota > Metazoa > Chordata > Crocodylia > Crocodylidae > Crocodylus > Crocodylus porosus. Next base: position 165,299,458 of record NW_017728906.1, read on the forward strand.
CACACAATTTTTTTGGTCCCCCTGCAAGTTATAGTTTTGGGGCTCCCTGATGTGAAAAAGCTGGTGGCAGCAGCATGGCAAGCGGCCGAAGAAGCTGGTGGCGATGGCAGCAACACGGAGTGGCAACCGCCGCTTCTTGCTGCAGTGCTGGTTTGGAGTGTTCATGGCTGCAGGGGGCCCCCGCAGGACAGGGCGCACTGGCCCTGATGGCTGATCACAATTATATGTGCTACCCAGAGAAGATCTCACTGGGACCCTGCATAATGTTATTAATACTTTCACTTGCCAGTTTTTTTTCCAGCATTTTTTAGGATGGAGATAATTTGGTCCCCTAACTTTAACACATTAAGGATATCCAGATGAGTATAAATGTGTGATTTGCAGCACCTCAAACCTCTTTGTGGAGCTGCAAACCGCATGCAGCAAATATGTAAATGTGTACTGCAAATTTGTAGCATGGTGCCAAAATTTGATATTGGGATGTCCTGGTATAAAAAACAAAACAAAACAAACCTACCAAGACACACATGACAGCACTGTGCACCACTGAAAATGAAGCCTGGTTTCTAGTTTCATTAGCCATCCTTCCTTTGCACCTATAGTCAACATAATATTGAAAACTGAGGTAAAAATTCATTAGGTTTGGGGCTGTACACTAGATGGGAACTGCACATATATAAAACCTCATCCAAAGTCTATTCGGGACAATAGAAAGGCTCCAGCTGACCTCCCTAGGGCTCAGATTAGGTCATTAGAGACTATAGGCTGAATCTCAGACATACTGTTTGGTAGAAGGGTTGCTGAGAAACAGACAAGGTGAACAAAGGAGGCATGACTTTATTGTTTTAGCACTGTAACTACCAAGAGAATTTTAAAGTCTCTCACGCTGTTCTCATTAAGAAACTGGGGGACTGTGGGGTCAACACCCACACAGTCAAATGGGTCGCCAACTGGCTGGAGGGCCGCACCCAGAG
>NW_017728906.1:165300661-165328383 GCF_001723895.1 Crocodylus porosus
TCAACACCAACAAGTGCAAGGTGATACACCTGGGGAGGAACAACCGGCACCATACCTACAGGCTGGGGAACTCCCTTCTCATCAGTACAGAGGCAGAAAAGGATCTTGGAGTCATCATTGACTCCAAGATGAACATTGGCTGGCAGTGTGGGGATGTAGTCAGGAAGGCCAACTGTACCCTGTCATGCATCCACAGATGCATCTCAAGCAGATCCAAGGAGGTGATCCTTCCCCTCTATGCGGCAGTGGTCAGGCCGCAGCTGGAGTACTGCGTCCAGTTCTGGGTGCCGCGCTTCAAGAGGGATGTGGACAACATGGATAGGGTTCAGAGGAGGGCCACTCTCATGATCGGGGGCAGCAGGGCAGACCCTATGAGGAAAGGCTATGGGACCTGAACCTGTTCAGCCTCCCCAAGAGAAGGCTGAGGGAGGATCTAGTGGCCTGTTACAAACTAGTCAGAGGGAACCAGCAGGCAATGGGGGATTCCCTGGTCCCTTGACCACTACCAGGAGTGACCAGGAACAATGGTTACAAGCTGGCAGAGGGTAGATTTAGGCTAGATATCAGGAGGCGCTACTTCATGGTCAGGGCGGCTGGGATCTGGAACCAACTTCCAAGAGAAGTGGTGCTGACTCCTACCTTGGGGGTCTTTAAGAGGAGGTTAGATGAACACCTTGCTGGGGTCAAGACCCCAGTACTCTTTCCTGCCATGGCAGGGGGTTGGACTTGATGATCTGCTCAGGTCCCTTCCGACCCTAGAAACTATGAAACTATGAAATTAGTTATGCTATACATATATTATTATTGCTTTTTTAAATCTGCAAAAATTTGTCTCTTAATAAACTTTATTTTACTGTAGCTTGTGTGCTTTGTAGACTGCTGCTTTGGAATTCATGCAGATCATCCTAAAAATACTGAAAACATTTTGAACAAATAGGGAAGGAAGAGTGTCGGAAACTTAAGCCACTGGGAATTCTCTCTCTAAAAACACAAATAAGGATTTTTTTACCTCCAAAATGTTCTGGGCTCTGGACTTTCAATGCACAAGAACTGTGAAGAGGCATGAGGTGAAATATGTCAAGTGTTTTACTTTGAATCCAGGCTAAGTAGATAATGAAACTTATTACTATATGATTGTTTTTTGGTGAAAATAATTTATCAGTCTCAGCATAGTCACTAGAAAACAGGAGTTCGTGAGACAAAGAATACTCAAATAATTAGCATTAATTGTACCCATGTTGAAAATATCAGCATTAGATGAGATTAGATCAGCAGTCTTAACTATTCTCCAATGCAGGGTTGTGATTAATACATGGGAGGAGGATACTTGTACTATTCTTCCTTTCAGACCTGTCTTTATGGGCCAGGGCTTAAGATTCCATGGCTGACAAACCAATACTTTGCAGAAACATTACATTAATTAACTCTGGTATCTCAGTGTAGATTAGCAAATCCTATTTTATGTCAGTCATACAGATCTGTAATTCACCGACCTTCTGAGCAATAATAAGTATCAATGTATCAGATATACTTTAGAAGCTGTCTGTCTGCCAGCCTTCTTGTTTGCTTCTGCAAGCACCTATCTGTTCTAACCTGAAGCATGCACTCTTGCAATTCTAATTCTGTATCGCTTTCAGAGTAACTCTAAACATTGTATAGTGCCACTGAGATAGATATTCATTGTGTATTGAGACCACCAGTTCATTTTCTAGGTAATCTGAGGCAGATTCTAATTATTCTAAAAGTGAAAAGCTAATGCATTAACCCCCAATTCTGTTTAGACTCTAAATTTCCACGTATTTTGTCTGGCAATTTTTCTTAAAATGTATCCATCTTTAATTCACTACTTAGTGTCCTGTCAGCTCATGCTTTTTTATTTTAATGACATATATTCTTATGAAAATCTTTTCTTTGTTGATAACTCCATCTGTTCTGCTTCCAGACACAACTCATCCATTCTGTGGGGACTTACTGATTTTTCTGCAAATTGTTATCATTGAGGTTTCAAAAGTACTATCTCTGATTCCAAAATAAGACAGTTCCTCTCCATAAAATGTACAGCATTTAGAACTATTAAATTATACATTGTTTTTCACTTGAGGTAGACTTACCTAGTTTAACTTATTTTCTAGCATATTTGAAAAGATAAAGTGAGGAATGCTCCATGTTGGGAAGGACCTGAGTAGATTTAAAGGTTTGTTTCCCTGTTCAAATGTGCTCATATGAGTGAGACTCCTTTTGGAAACAGATTGTGAATGATACTATGAAGTTTATAGGAAGGTAATGTTGAAACTTCACATTTCAGACCTACCCTTTCCCTTCCTCACAAGATCACTGTTCCCTGGAGCTCACAGTGTGACTGTAGTTTCCTAAAGAATCAATGTGAAGAATCTTGCCCTCCAGGAAATGTCTTGTTTTTTATAACAAAGCCATTTTTTTTCACTTCTACAGGCTATAAATCCTCTTGTGCCTGGAGACAGCACCTCTTATGCCTGGAGGCAGCAAATTGCATCTTTCCAGACATCCCTCTTCCTACCCTGAAAATCCAATGTTTTCCCTAAACTAAATTTCATGTGGCTAAAAATGGCTATCTGTAGTTGTGTTCTCAAAGGGTTTATTTTTCCTTACGCTGTTGCTGAGTTTTCTCATAAATATGACTGTGTATTAACCTTACCTCTTCATACGTCAGCCTGCATGGGTCACTTCTCACTCTTTCTTTCCCATGCTGCAAAACAAAACAAAACAAAACAAAACAAAACACGTCACACTATTTTTTGACTAAGCTAGACCCTAAAATTTAAAAAATAAAGGACTGGCTATTAGGTCACTGTTGATTCTTTGTGGTCTACTGGTAGGGAGCGTGGGGTGTCTCATAAATGTTATTTCATAAAAACTGAGGCTAAGCATCCTGCTGCTTTTAAAGAGCATGCTGAGGCAAACTGCTGTTAGGATATGCAAGACAGCAGATTTGTTTATCTTTATTTCTCCGCTCACATCCCTGAGCACACATAGTTGCTGTTTTTGTTTTGACTAATTTTGATTTTTTTTTAAATGCCATAATGTGAGAAAAGTGCTTAAATGACCTAATCTTTGTCCCTAGTTTGTATGCATGTGAAAGAGGGAAATGCTGACAGACCTTTGACTAGAGCAGTTAACAGGCTGAATGCTGTACCGACTGCACGGAAATCCCATTCACTTCTTTGTTCACAGATGCATTAGGAGGAACCCATGTAAAAGCATAAAGAAGCACAAGCCATTCAAGCACATAACTTAAGAGGACTGTGTTTGACTTCAATGAGACAACAGAGGATGTAATCAACCCTGAATGTGGTACAATGTGTATGTGCTGTACTTGCTGTTCCTATGTAGTCTATTTTACGATTATTTATAGTTCCAATCACCGTAGTATTTAAGCACTACCTAGATAATTAGGATCCGTAAGCAATGACTGCAGACATCTATCTCGTGAATTCTATTCCTCTCTTGTCCTAGATTCCAGAAGTCTTTCTTTTTGTGAATGGATTGGGGGGAGGAGTTGGTTTTTTTATAATTGTATAATTTCTTTTTCCATGTTAATGTTCTTTCACCTTTTATTACAGTTAGAAGATTCTGGTAAATATTATTGTTTTATTTTGTTATGTTGGAGAAGTGAAGCTGTTCAGCAGGAAGGTGACAACTGGAAAAGGAGAGAACAGTGAAGGAAGTCAGGCTGATCATGACACTTTCACTGTAGATGCCTCACAGCATGAGGACAGAAACAGAGAAAGGAGAATTTGGGGGGAAGCCAGACTTAGAGGCTGTCAGGGTGGTGGACTTTGTGATAGGAGAGGGGGTAAAAGAGTCTAGGTTGAAGCAGAGTGAAACATAGAGTTATATGAACGGAGGAAAGGGAAGAGGGCAAGGAGGGCATGATTGGGAGAAGACAAGAAATCATTAGCACTGAAGAACTAAAAGTCACAAGGTGTCCAAGTAGTAGTGTGTGAGGGAAAACCATGATGAGTGATGCTGAAAGAGACCCAATTATGTACAGGGGGGGGACGCAGGGTCAGAGAGATGAAAAAGGGGAGCTGTGGTTGGTGAATAACAAGCCAAGTGAGCCACTCTTGTCAAGTGGGAGGAGTCAGGAGGAATTGTGTAACTAAAAGATCAAAATGGGTCATCAGCATAGAAGCTAAAGTCACTGAGGTTGTGCATAGGAGATTGTGATAAGAGGAAGAGAAAGAGTCATGAGCTTAAATCCGTGGGAGGAGTTGGCTGGATGATGAATGATAGCTTGTAGAAAGGATGAGGAGAGAAGAGTTAGATGCAGTACTATTCAAATTATGTGAAACTGATGGAAGGGGAGAGGGAGGAGAAGACCAACACTTCCATCATGGTTCAGTGTCTAGTGGGAGAGAGTTGAGGACTTGGGCAGAAGGGACTAGTGCAGGGACAGTGTCAAATGAAGGGACTGAGGTCTGTGTAAGATGCAGGGCCCAGAGGGTAACATATGAAGAGACTGTGGATAGTGGGAATCCTTTTAAAGATGAACTGGGTATTCTAGAGACATCAAAATAAGGAAGAGGGTGAGGGGGATGGGCACAAGCTTAGAGATGATAGCATGATTGGAGTAGTGGTATGGCAGGAGTAAATGAGGGAAGCTGAGAGGACAGGGAAGAAGGTTGGGTTTGGGTTCTCTATACTCCACTCTGGCTTCCAGCAAGCCGTCTCTTCTACTCAGTGAGGCTAGGAGTTGGCTCCCAGAAATTATCTCCCCAACCATAAGCTTTTCAGACAGGTGTGCTCTTACAGTCACAGGAATAGAGAACAACAATAATTAAGCTTGGAGGTGCAGAATGTATGGATCACTGGAGCCAGATCCTCACCTGAGAGAGCAAGGAACACAGTTCTTAGAAAGCTTTAGGTAGAAGAAAACATGTCTCATCATTGTTGCCCCCATGGCCTCCAGAAATACAGACAAATGATATTTCTCACAAGACTTACTTTGGTTTGGCCCCAAATTTAAAGCCAGTTGCTTATCATCCAGGAGCTCATGTCCTTAAAGCAGCATATCTCAAACTTTTTAGACATGAGGCACCCCTTGTTAGACACAAGGCACCCTTCATTTGACCTTGCCACAACTTTTGTAAATTCAGCAGCATCCCATCTATCTATTACACTGCTTATCTCCTTGTAGAGGGGCTGGGTAGTAGGGGCAGAGCAGTGGCTAGGCAGGACTAGCCCAAACCTACACTCACTTCCTCACACCTGCTTATCTCATATATTGCAGCACCCTTCAAAAGATCTTATGGCATTCCAGAGTGCCCTAATTCTGGTTAAGACTTGTTGCCTAAGAGGCATGAAGAAATCTTTGTGGTAAGAGCTGTGTCTTTTGGAAATGAAGTTTATCATTTATTGCCATCAGTGCATTTTGGAACCTAACAAATTTAGCTGGCTGCAATCATGTAGACATTAATGAAGAAGAAGAAGGGGAGATGGTGGATCTTTGATGGACTCTGAAAGTGAGAGTTACTAGAGCAGAGAAGTAACCATGCATTACCACTTTCTAGGTTCTTGTCACTGGTAGCTGTTATATGGCTTGAGTCCTTTCTTGCCTGACATTCTACCCCCTTGTGATGTCAGGGTGAGGTCTGAAGAATGGTATTATTACCTGTGTGTTCCATGAGTTGTTTTTGCTTCCTTGCTATGTCTTGATGTTCTTGCTGGGGGAGAGTACCTGCAGGAGCCTCATGAGACCTCACTTCATTGGTTTCTTTGTGGGGCTCCAACCTGTTGTCCTAGAGCTCTCTCTTTGCAGGTGATCTCCTCTCACCCATGCTTCCCAGTGTCAGGGACAGAGATGCCCTCCAGCCATTGGCTGTTCCTCAGCCATTAGTTATTTTGGCCCAATGTCCTTGTGACTAATCTCGTAATGGTGTAGCATCAAAAGACTTTTTTAAACACTTAGGAGAGTTAATGTAATATTCTAATGTCCAGCCTCCGCTGGGATAAGTTTGTAGATAATGAGTTCTTATCCTGAACCAACCTATAGGGCCAGCCTGCATATTGCTGTGCCCTTTGATTTTAATAGGGATCTCACTCGGGTCCATAGGTGGCAGAAAGGTGGAGGGGTGGGCTACTGGGGCTCACACTGCCAAACACCAGGGCAGCCTGGCTGTAGGCTGCTGCAGTAGGGGAGAGGGGCGCACACACTCAGATACCTGGGCACACACACTCAGATACCCTGCACAGCAAGGATTGCAACTGGCCCAGCAGACAGATAAGGAGAGGGCAAATCGAGACCTCCACAGTGCAGAAGGAAGTGGGGCACAGGAGCAGGTGTGAATCATTCACCTGTGCCCCTGTCCCTCTCCCTCCTGCACTGTGGGGATTGTTCCATGACCCAACCCAGATGGCGCCCCATTCACTGTGACTGGGGCCCCAGCCGGGCTGGGTCATGGTACAACCAGGGCATCTGGGTTGGGTCATGGAACAATCCGCACACCTGCTCCTGTGCCCCACTTCCTTCCGAGTGAGATCCCTATTAAAATCAAAGGGCACAGCAATATGCAGGCTGGCCCTATAGGTTGGTTCAGGATAAGAACTCATTATCTACAAACTTATCCCAGCGGAGGCTGGACATTAGAATATTACATTAACTCTCCTAAGTGTTTAAAAAAGTCTTTTGATGCTACACCATTACGAGATTAGTCACAAGGACATTGGGCCAAAATAACTAATGGCTGAGGAACAGCCAATGGCTGGAGGGCATCTCTGTCCCTGACACTGGGAAGCATGGGTGAGAGGAGATCACCTGCAAAGAGAGAGCTCTAGGACAAGTGCATTGGTGGGATCCACCACCCCTTCCCACACCGCCTAGATGAGCTGTGGCTTTATCCCATGCCTTGCCCCACCCTGGCTGTGCAGGGCCTAGCAGGGTGGGTTCTGTCTGCTCTGACCCAGTGGTGCAGCTGAGGCTAGCCCCACTGTGGCCCCTGGCTCTGGGCTTCTCCAGGCAGTGTGGGGCCAGGACTGGTGTGGGACTGGGGGGCAGAAGATTCATTGGTGTAGGGGGCACTAATACTGGGCAGTGACCCCAGGCATGGCGGGGAAGGGGCAGCCACACAGGCACAGTGGGCTCCAGCCCGGATCCCAATTCTGGACTCAGCTTGGCTTGACTCCCTCTCGATCCCTGTCTGGTCCCAGCCCCACTCCCTCCCCACAACCCTTCTCCCCTGCCTGCTCCTTCCCTGCAGACTTTCCCACATGGGGAGGTGTATGTGCGCATATCCACTCAACCCCCCCCCCCCCACAAATTTTTTTTCTCCCTCCACCTATGCTCGGGTCCCTTCCCTTTGTGGCTGCCAAACCCAACCTCCATGTTGTCTGGGACTTTGTGTCCCATCTTGACTCTAGGCCTTGACCCTTCACGGAGATTATTCCCTCCTAGTTAACTTGCCTCCTGGCCCCAGTCTGCTGCAGGACCATGAAGGGTCACGTTGCCTCCCGATTCCCGTCCCCACTTTTCCCCAAGGGGTACCTCAGAGTCCCAGTGTTGCCAGTCCTGGCTGTGTTCTGGGATTCTCTGCAGCTCCCAGTTAGGCTTCTCTGTTTCCTGGCTCTGGTCACTTCCCTGGTGTGCACAGTGGGCTCAGCTCTTGGGGCAAGCCACATGCAAACCCCTGTCCCTGTCCCTCACTGGTGGGTCTGTTTTTTGCCATTTGCAACCTGCTCTGGCTGCAAGCTGACTCCTGGCTCTCACCCTGCTCTCCCAGGATGAATCTCCAGCCCCACTTCCCTGGTGAGTCTCTCTGAGCCTCCGCTCCTAAGCTTGTCTTTTCCTGTGACATTTTCTTGCCGCTTCCCAGTTCTTGTCTCCTCAACATGCACTGCATCATTTCTCTTCTGGCCCACTCCTCTCTCAGGCTCCAGTCACTTCTTTCCCTGATCTGCAGGTTCAGGCAGCTGTGAAACTGCCGGGCCAGAGCCTGTCCTGCCCACACCATTTTGTCAGGTGAGGGGAAATTGGGGAAAACCCGCATTTTATGTCTCTTTCCCCCTCACAGTCCTCTTCTTTCTTGATCTGTCTGTCCTTTTATTGACTTCACAATAAGATTTTCTGGGTACCTCACAAATATCCAAACATTAACAGATTTATCCCTATTATACAGGTTGGTGGTTGAGTCACAGATTACTTGTCCCAAATCTCACAGAGAGTCTTAAGTAGAAGTAGGTTGGAAAACCTTGCAAGTTAAAAACAGATATCCTGAATTCCAATCCAGCAGCTTTTACTACTGACCAGGCTTTTCCCTTTCAAGAACAATCTTTGAGGCTATTTGCTTCTACCTAATTCTGCTGTGTCATATAATTGGGTTAGTAGCATCTTGGTCCTAATTCAGGAAATATTTAAATGAATTCTTACCTCCCATTGAACCCAACTGGACTTCAGCACATGCTAAATACTTCTCTGCGTCAGGATCCTTAGGTGGCAATGTGAAAGCTGCAGAGTGGTAAAATATTATGAAGACTGCTGGAATTTGGCTGCTGTTAAATCACTCATTCTATGATGGCAACCACTCTTCCATGGCTCAGTGGATATCCTGAAAGAGAGGAGTCCCAAAGTCGACAGATGATAGGTGTTGTTGGGTTTTAACTTTAACCCAAATTTGGAGATCAGTTCCTGATTTTTACGCTGCATAGAGCAATGCATCTATCTTTGCCTCAGAATCTTCCAAGTGTTTCAGCTGAAGAATGAACATTTTCTATGCAAAAGTAAGTTGATTTTGCACAGTACTTTGCACTCCAACAAAGCATTAAATGAATAACGAAGGGGCTGGACTCAATGGAGATTTGGTGGAATTAAAACAGTAGGTAAATGGGTTTGCTATAACTCAGTTTAAACTGGGGGAGTTACATCAGGGCCCAGTGGACCCATGTCTGTTCAGAGAGGGTGATTTACTTTTGATCCTTACATGAGAGATGCAATAAGACCAAACTATGAAGTAGATTATAAAATGCATTACATGCATCATATGGAGGCTATATGCAATGGCTGTTCCATCTATTCCTGAAACTCAATGTTCGAGAGAAGAAAACAAAATGAGAAAAGTCTGGAAGGATGAAAAATGATCATAGATAATAGTCTAGAGTTTCTAAAAAGCTATTGTTTACATTGACTAATCTTCTCAAGGGGTGTATGTAGTACCAAATCCATAGCAGAGTCCTCAGTGGTGTCAACAGGCATTCCTTACATGAAACAAAGCCATGTTATTCTCCTATGAATTGTACTTTTTAAAATTCTCACTGAATGTTTGTTCAACAACTAAATGATTTTCCTGAATTAATAGGAAATATACAAATTGGGAATGCTATTTTCACTACTATAGCTAAGTATCTTTCTAGTACTCACCATTGTTTCCATTGCTTAGGTTAAAAATCCTTCTGTCTTGGATAGTTTGGCAGATACTTAACATTATTCTATGCTTTTGTGTTTGAGTCTTATGTAAATACAAATACTCATTTTGAAGTGATGAGATATTGTTTTCAATCTTTTCCTTGCTCTTGCATTATGTGCAAATGTGTTTCCATGCTTCCATTTGCAAACACTAATCTTTAACTCACTTTAATTCACTTCAGTAGCATGTGGTAATTTATTGCCTGTTAATTGTGCCTTAGGCCTCAGTGACTTCTAAAAAATGAAATAACAATTATTATGTCTACCCAGTTTTACATGTTGCTGCAGCACACTACTGGCACAGTAGAGGTCTTAGCATTTTCAGTAATTCATGGCTGTTTGTACTGCTGTTTTAAAGTACACCAGTTTTCTGGGTAAAAGGTTTCAAACTAGAAAGAAATTTTGAACATATAAAACTAAAATTACAAAGCTACCTTTGCATTTAAGTTTAATTTTCAGGTTCTCCAAGTTTGGATGACAGTTTGAAAGCCAGACATCATAGAAGTAATGCACATATATTTTGTCTTTTATGGGTATTTTTAAAATTTTGAAATGTACTGTAATTGTTTTAGGGACTTCCCTGGTTCATCATATACTTCTGATAGTGCTTTATGGAATAGGAGCAACAGTGCAGACTTAAACTTGAGTTAATTTTCAAAGAAGTTGGCCTTTGCCTCATAAATGGGTGAGTTTACTTGAAAACTTATTCAGCCACCCACCACCTTCCCTTGTATTCTTCATCTTCCAGTAACAGTAAGATTAATCAAGATTTTTTAATGTGATCCTTAATGTGAGTTTTTGGTAATACAGGGCATGTCTATACAAGACGCTTACTGCGCATTAGCCTAATATTGTGCAGTAGCTTGGCAGTTAAAAACCGTGTTAACAGCCTACTGCACAGTGTTATTAGGCTAAAGCACACTAAGTGTCATACAAAAACTTCCATTTGCTACTGCAAAGTAACTCTAGTTACTGAACATTTAGTTGGTAGTTTATTAAGCAAGTACAAAACTAAATATGCAATACCTAAGGTGCATTAATGAACATGTAGATGCACGTATAGAGATGTGTTATATCAATGCTATGTCTATTTCATGCCTTCTCTGTTTTATAGTCTAACATTCTCTTGAAAGAAATGTTTCTACTTAAGAAACTATGAAGGGGTTTATAGATTGGTATCATCATTTGAAGCCTGAATACTTTGGTTTACATATACAATTTTGTAGTGCTGAGAATCAGATTAACACAATTTATGTATTTAAGAATCCAAACATTATTCTTTTAGGACTCTTAAGACTGTACACTTAATGACTATTTATCTTTCAGTTGTTAGGTGCATTATTTACAGAATCTGTGCATGGGTGGGAAAACAAAAATGTTTACACTGTTTTGTTCTTAAGCCTTAATATGAAGCATCTAAAAACATGTTACATTGATTTCTTATTTTGAGGCCACATTCTCTGTTTTCCTTACGCTATCATTTTCCTCTGATTTACTTTTCTAATTAAGTTTGATTCTCAGAAAATTCTGGTCAAAATCATCATATTTAGATGCCTAAAGCTAGACAGTCAAGTTCATAAGCATTTATGTTCTGATTTCCAACAGTGCTGTGCACCTCTAGTTTCTTTTGACTTCAATTAAAGTTGTAAGTTCTCAGCACATTTAAAATCAGGACATCTATTTGTATGCCAAGATTTAGGCGCTAACATTAAAGCTTCTGTGCTTGCAGGTAGGTGTTGCACATTTAGAAGTCATATAAGTACAAATCATGAAATAAGTCTAAAATCATGCCAAAGGGTAAAGAGATATAAGGAACAAAAATATGTAGAAAAATTAAACATTGGAAAGTCAAGGAAGATGACATCTCAGGTCTGGGTCAGATTCCACCTACTAGGCATCTAAGTATGTTCCTATTCCACTGTGTTCAAGTCTTTGAAAAAAGTTAATATGCCTACTTTTGTAATCTGCCTTCATCTTAGCTTTCAGATTGCATTAAGGAAGAGGAAGACCAACTCATTTATTTCAGTAACTATTTTTCAGAGACTTGAGCAAAATGGAAAAGAATCTTAAGCACTTAATATAAAGGTGGCCAACTTGTGGCATATATATCACACATAGCACTGGCAGCCTCTGCCGGTGAGACACAGCAGATCAGGAAAGAGACAGACAGTACAGTGGCATTAGGGCAGGAAGCAAAAAACAGAGCAGTGGATCAGGCAGGGAGCATGGAATAGGCAGCAGAAAGAAAGCAGAGTAACGGATTGTACAGGGGAAAGGGATCATTTTCATGTTTATCAATTGCCTACAAATAAGTATATATAAGGCCAAGGTGCACGGTTGCTTTGGCAGGATTCTTGTGACTGGCTTTAAGAACAGAAGGCGTCTGCTCTTCCTAGGGAGCTGCCAAATTATTTGAAGCTTCCTATTCACAAAAAGATACGTAGAAATATAAAACAGACCTAGTCAACAAAGAACACGGGCGGCAAATTATAGCTACATGGAATAGATACAAATTCGTAATGAAGCCATATAATAAGAATTAGATACATGGATTAACACAGGGATCTTGAACACACGGCCTGTGAGCTGTATCCTGCTTGCGGAGCCCCATAATCTGACTCCTGGTGCTGCCCATTGCACCGGACTGATCCCACACACAGAGACTGGAATGCATGTTGCATACGGTGCTTTCTGGGACTGGATCCTAACTTGCACTGCATGTGGGGCTGGCTGAGCCCAGATACTGGCTGTGCCACACATGGTGCCTACTTGGGCTGGCTTTTCCTGAAGTGATAAGTGACTCATGAAAGGGAGATGCTGTCCTCAAAGCCTGCTTACTGATATCAGTAAGTTACAATACAAGTTCCAGAAGAGGTTCTATTGATATAAATGATTTATTTATGTTTTCACAATACCTATGGACCCTAATTATGGACCCAGGACCCTATAGTGCTGGATGCTGTTCCAAAAGGTGTTCTGTATCTGCAAAAAGGCAGTCCCTACCCCAAAGAGCTTGTATTAAGAGACAACAGGTGGATATAGACAAGATACACAAGGGAACACCAAGACCATATCTTTCAGCAGGGTAAGCAACAGTATTGTAGCTCAGGCAATCTAACTGTTGTCTGTTATTGGTAGCACTGTAGCAAAGGAAGGTTCTAAGGAGGGATCTGGAAACAAGCAATGGGGTGTTTTTGTTTAGATATTTTCTGTGAGCTTCTCCCAAGTGTGTCAAAAAGCCAGAGAGGAATCAAGAAGGTTGAATATATAGCAGATGGAGGATGGAGTTGATCAGAGCTTAGGGACAACCTGTTAGTACTGGATAAATGATGATAGGTGTGGATGGGATAGGCCAGGAAGGACATTCACAATGAATGCTTGAGTTTGATGCAATTGAGAAGGGGTCAGTAGAGGGATACAAAGAATGAGTGACATAGGTAAAGCAATGAACTCAGAAAATGGTCTTTGTAGCAGCATTTAGATGGGTACAAGCAAGGCAAGAGTACAACTGTCAAGATCATCAAGAAGGATATTGTAGTAGTAGATATAAGATGCTGAGTACCCAGATGAGTGTTTTAACTCTGAAGATTGAAAGGTGAGGAACCAGGTGGCCTCAGTACTGTCTTGTCTTTACTGTGGGAGGATGAAGGGAATTTGGAGTAAATCTGCAATAGCCCAAAGTTAACTAATATACCATTTGTTGTGACATAACATTGATCTTCATCCATAAGCAGAAAGTGACCAAAATATGATTGACATTAAACTTATGGAACCTAGTATCCCTAAAGCACAGTGGAGACAGGAGCTGTATTAGAAACATGCTAGAGCAGGGGTTTGCAACCTTTTTTGAGGAGTGTACCCCTTCTGGTGGTGGTGGTTGGAGGTGGAGCAGGGTGGGGGGTGTTTGCACACGGCGGCAGGATAGGGTGGTGGATGAGCTCCACCCCACCCCACTATTCCCAGCTGGTTAGGTGGTGTCTGTGTGGCCCACAGAGGGGAACCACTTCCCTTGTCCCCCCCGCTCTCCTCTGCCCAGTCCTGTTCCTGGGAGGTGGTGGTGCAGGGTGGTGGGTGGTGTGTACACATACCCCTGGTTGATAACCCCTGTGCTAGATGGAGTGAGCCATGTTAGAACAAAATTACTTCTCTTTTAAAGACAAGAGTCTAAAATCAAGGTTTGGAAACAGGAATGGCATGATTCTTCCCCAGTTACCATATGGGTGGGTGGGAATGTAGGTGGCAAGAATATTAGTCTTTTGTTCTTCTCTCTAAGTTCCTTTCTCGTTGCATCAACAATTTCCCCATTACTGTTTCAGTTTTGTTTCCCGTGTGACAACATCTCTGGCTGCTCTCTCCCACTTGTTAGAACTTACTTCCTAGATCATCATCATCATCATTTGTTGGTTTGCCTGCTTGTGTGTCTGATGATATAAGCACAGTCTTGCACTAAGATAATTAAGGTTTATATATTAAAAAAAAGCTTTTTGTGGCTACATTTTTGGGTGCTTGACTTGGCACTTTTTAAAAATGCCTGATTTTCAGGTAAAGCATTTTCACAAAACTTTCTGGTAATCAAGAGACTGCAGGGAGTACAGCTTTCGAATAGAAAGCAGTGATTTGAATGCAAAGAGAAGAGGGAAGAAAAGGGAAGGTGCACTTCTGAAAGAGACAAAGGTGGGTAGAAGAGAGAGAGAGAGAAAAGAGGGATTATGTTGTCCCTCTGTTTATTACTGACAGCCCCCAGCTTGAATAACTTGGACACATCATTAATGACCTTCAACCTGTCCTAGAAAATGACAACCATCTTAAGGTAGTCATGGGGGACAAACCTGTCTTGGCTTACAGACAGCTTGCCAACCTCAAATGGCATCTCTCCAGCAATAGACTACCTAACTTCTTTTCTCACCAAGGCACCAGACCTTCCTCCAGACCCAGAATACAGAGTACAGCTGTGCCCCTCTCACAGCTGACTCTGAAAAAACATATTTAGAAAAAGGAACAGTAAAAAATCTGTATAAAATGAAAGCCAGAGCAGTGAAAAGGAGAACAAGAACAGATCATGAGAAATAAATGGAAAATAATATCAGAGAGGTTGAGACCACTTTTGAAAGCGGTAATAGTTAAACACTACCCAGGTCAAAAATGTGCAATCTGACCAGTTTTTACTAGAATAAATGAGGAAAGATCCTACAACAGGAAAGTAGAACAATGAGATTGATGGGCATAGCACTTTTAAGAAATGCTAAACAGACTAACACAGGAACCTAGTGACTTTGATAAAGGAATTAAATACTTGGAACTACACATCTTAACATCTTACATTAGAAGTAATACAAAAGATGTAATAAAATTGTGTAAATCTGGAAAGGTGAATTGGTTGAATTTCATCCTTGAGAAAACATTGAAGACTTATGATAAAAATTACCAAACCTTCCAATAACTATTGGGAAAGGAAAAGCCCCCAGCAGTATCCTCTCTAGCAGAGTAAATGAAGTAATTATTAAAACTGAGAGAGGAGCAGACTAGATTTCAGCCTGAAAGATCATGCATAGACCAGATCTTCAACTTAAGTATTAGCATAAAAAGACTCTTAAATAGCAAATCGATTAATCAGAAACTTCATAGACTTTCAAAAACTTCTGATAGCCGCTATTATGATTCACTTTGGAACATCTTGAAGTGTCATGGTATTCCAATAACACAATTAACATAATCAGGACTTTATTCTAATATGCAACATTCACAAGTTAAATTCAACTGTCCTGTTTCAGCAAATGCTTTAGTGAAGAATT
This sequence comes from Crocodylus porosus, assembly GCF_001723895.1. Classification (NCBI taxonomy): domain Eukaryota; kingdom Metazoa; phylum Chordata; order Crocodylia; family Crocodylidae; genus Crocodylus; species Crocodylus porosus. The sequence continues at coordinate 165,315,887 of NW_017728906.1, forward strand.
TGAGGTCAAAGAAGAATGCATTCTCTACTCTTTGTTTGGAATTATTACTGACTTTGTCATGAAACAAGTGTAGATGGATACAGAACGGTTATTGCATGGTTCAACAACAGTACAGAAGCAGATGTAGATTTTGCTGATGGCACACCTTGAGTAACATGCCAGCAAAGGTCAGAAGAATCCAGCATCATAAAAAAGAAGTTAATAATTTATTATGAAAAAAAACCCAGGTAAATTCAATAAGAACTCCAGCAACTTCTGATTCAAATATTATTTTAAAATGGAAAAGAATACAAGTGAGTCGATCAGTCATTACCTTGGTAGTAACGTGCAAGCCATTGGGAATGTCTGGAAGGGAACAAGGTCACAAATTGACAAAGGAACACTTGTTCACCAGAACAAACAAGGTTTGGTCATTAAAAATCTGCAAGGTAACTTAAAGATCAAACTGCAAAATTTCAGCTCAGATGTCACTTTGTGGTGGGGGCAAGGGAACTGCCAAACTGTAGAGACCCAGCAGCAACAGCAAAATCTCCATGCCACAGAGCTCGCAGGCAGCACTGCAGCATGCCAAGCTGCAGGTGCATGGTGGCAGCAGCAGGATCACCATGCTGCAAGCAATGCTGGTGACCCCACAACATGCAGAGCCATGGGAACGGGGCAGCAAGGGTGGGACTGCCGTGCTGCAAACCCCAGCAACAACAACCGAGCCCCATGAGACCGATGAGCAGGGCAGCAGCGGTGGGCTCACCGTGCTACAAGACTTACTGGCAATGCTGTGAAATCCCACGCTGAAGCCAACAGGAGCCCAGAGACAGGGTGAAGAAAAAAATCTGGTGCCGGTGTGGATGCACTTTATAGGCGTGTGCTGGCACCAATTTGCCAGCAGGGGCAGAGGGGCAGAGATAAAAGCCCTGTGCTCTGGACCAAGGGGGGGACTGGAAGGAAGTCCCTGGCAGCTGAGGGCAGGCAGCAGTCAGAGTAGAGATCGTGAGGAAGACAGCTGGTGGCAGCCTGCAAGTGGGGAACTGTCCCCACAAGCTGACTCAGCAGAGTCAGTACACTTACCTGAAGAGACGACCTGGAAGTCCGGCTGTGGAGAGTGTAGAGAGGACAGCGGCAGACCTACAAGACAGAGCAAGAGCGACAACTGGTAACAACACTGCATCCATGCAGCTCCAGAGTAACAATGGGCTGGCGCTAGGTGGGGTGCAGGGGAGGCACAGCCCCAATATCCTTGTGCTAACAAGTGACCTTAGCAAGACACCACTGAGCTGGGAGTAACAGCATTCCCCAAGATTAAAATTCAATTAAAGATGTGGCAGGCAAGAAGCATTGGTGGTCTAGGTAACTGGTGCTGGGGGCAATCTGTCAGCCCGCAGGTCTGCAGTTAGCTCTGGGCAGCTAGAAAATCCTAAGTGGGGAGCTCAGGACAGGTATGGCAAGTTACATGCTTCCATCCTTACATAAATCTGTAAAAGTTGAAAATCCACCACAGGAACAGAAAGATATCTAAGTATCTTCAAAAGCAAAAGTAGGTATTAAATGTAATACGTTTATAACAAATTCTAAGATTCATCATAGTATTCAACACTGTTGTGTCTTTAAAATTACCCAGAAAAGAAGATGGAAATTTCTGGGCTGTATAAAAATATAACACCAAAGTGTCTTTTGTGTCTACTGTGTGTGCTAGATAGCTGGACAAACATATGAAAGAGCCTGACCAAAAGAATACCTCTGTTAGACAAACTCAGAGAAAAACATAAAAAAGAGTAGCCTTAGGTATACAGGGATAAGACAAAGCTTTTGTGTATGCTGTTCAAAATATGACATCTGAAATTCAGATAATGGTATTCATGACTCCTTCCCCACAAGAAGGTTGCACGTCTTAATTCACTGATGCTCCTGCCTAAATACATTCTAAAGATCCTCAAGCGAAGATTGTAGTTGGATTGTAAACAAAATATTTATTAAATATAAAACCTAAGCTTTCTGCTTTATTTTGAAACTGATGAATGGAGGAATACTAATTTTGGAAGCACTCTTCTTTCCCTTTCAGTTGTGTTTATGATAGCTTTTTCTCCATAAATCATAGGATATTTTGATATCTGAAATCCCTTTCAGTTATGTTTATGGTAGGTTTCTTTGTTCTATTTTGCTATATTCTTTTCTCCTTTTTTGGCCCCAGCTTCTTTCTTTAGTAGGCTGAATATTAGCTGGGGGAAGAGGGGAGTGGAGGGTTCAAACAAAATGCTGGGAAAGTATAGTTGGAAATTTCTTGCTGAATATTCATAATGTGACACATTCAAGTGTTGGTGATGTACAGATATGTGAAAAAAATAAAAAATAAACCAAAAACATCTCTCAATTAGGATTTTACTTACATTTATGTTTTTATAAAATGACAAAAGAACATTCACGGCCTCCAATGCCCAGAAGCTCTGTTTCATGGTACTGTTTGGGAGGCAGAATGGTATTACTGTAATATTTACTTAAATATAAGATGAGGGTTTTTTCCCCAAATCAGAATGGGGAAAAAGCTCCTCATCTTACATTTGTATAGAAGGAAACCCGATTAAGCACATTGTCTATCATTAAATTACTGCCAAAAACATCATGTGCTCAAAAATGGAAACCAGTTATGACACTGGCTAAATGCGGCTGACACTGAGCATGACTATAAAACATATAGCTCATCTTGGGCAAAGAGACTAATGGGAACCTCTCTCTTTTTTTTTTTTTTTACACAAATTGTATTAAAAACACACATCACTTTACCCTTACAAAGCTACACATATTGAGTATCCTTGTTTTACCAAGACTTCATATCACAGAAACTACTTATCAAAAATATACAGCTACATATATTAAACCCTTAAACACAGCATCAACTTCCCACAAAAAAACCCAAACCCTTATAGAAATCCTTTTCTTCATACAGAGAAAACCTCATGAAAAACTGTTATTTCAGTAACCACCTGAAACTCAAATGCATCTACACAAATGCTTGAAGAATGGGGAATAAGGAGGAGGAACTCGCCCTCCTGCTAGCTAGCAAAATCCCAGACCTAATGGGGCTCATGAAAACCTGGTGGGCTTCTACCCATGACTGGACAGTGGACCTTGAGGGCTATAGGCTGTACAGGCAGGACAAAGCAGGGGAAAGAGCAGGGGGTGTAGCACTCTACATCAAAGAGCAATACATGTCCTCAGTGATTAGGATGTGTTCAGAAGAGGGGCTAACTGACGCACTCTGGGTTAGAATCCAAGGGGGTCGTGGGGAAAGGGACTTGATAGTGGGCGTCTACTACAGACCGCCTCACCAGTGGGATGAGCTGGACCTGAAATTCTCAGGTCAGCTCATGGAGGCTGTAACATCAAGGGATGTGGTTGTCATGGGTAACCTAAACTACCTAGACATCTGCTGGGAGGAGCAGTCAGCCATGTCCGACTGCTCATGTAGGTTCCTAGCCGGGATACAGGACCTCCACCTAACCCAGGAGGTGCATAGTCCCACTTGGGGAAATGCCTTGCTCGACTTGGTCCTTGCCACAGGTGATGACCTGGTGAGGGATCTGTGGGTAGTCGACCACCTGGGCGACAGTGATCATCGCCTGCTGGAATTTTCTATCCAGCGCAGGGTGGTGAAAGTAAGCAGTAAGGTAAAAGTTCACAACTTTAGGAGGGCTGACTTCAATGGTATTCATGACTCACTGGGGCATTGGGCATTCATGAGGCATTGGGGTCTTAGAGCTTCAATGAGATGGGAGTCCAAGACAGGGGTTCTTCCTCAAGTAGATTGCATAGATTTCATAGACATTAGGGCTGGAAGAGACCTTGGAAGATCAAGTCCAGCCCCCCGAGGGGCAGGAAGTCAGCTGGGGTCATAGGATCCCAGCAAGATAAGCATCCAATTTTCTCTTGTAGGTGTTCAATGTAGGTGCTTGAACCACCTCCGATGGCAGGCTGTTCCAGACCTTGGGGGTTCGGACAGTAAAGAAATTCTTATGTCCAGCCTGAAACGGCCTTGTAGGAGTTTGTGACTGTTCGACCTCGTCATCCCTTGGGGCGCTCTGGTGAACAAACGTTCCCCCAGATCCTGGTGGTCACCCCTGATAAACTTATAGGTGGCCATCAGATCACCCCTGAGCCTGCACTTTTCCAGGCTAAAGAACCCCATGACTCTCAGCCTGTCGTCGTAAGGTCTATTTTCCTGACCTCTGAACATGTGCATGGCTCTCCTCTGCACACTCTCAAGCTTCTCCACATCCTTTTTGAATTGTGGGGCCCAAAACTGGATGCAGTACTCCAGCTGAGACCTCACCAAGGCTGAGTACAAGGGGAGAATGATGTCCTGGGGTTTGCTTGAGAAGCATCTATGGATGCAAGCCAGCATTTTGGTCGCGTTACTAGCTGCAGCATCGCATTGAAGGCTCATGTTCATCTTGTGGTCAATGATGACCCTTAAGTCTCTTTCTTCCGTAATGCTAGCCAGCGTAGCGCTGCTGAGCCTACAAGCATGCTGCAGGTTTTTCCTTCCAGGGTGGAGAACCTTGCATTTTTCAATGTTAAACACCATCAGGTTCTTGTCCACCCATTTGCTGAGCCTGTCCAGGTCAACCTGGATTACCCGCCTATCTTCTCATGTGGATGCTTTGCCCCGAAGTTTGGTGTAATTGGTGAACTTGGCCAGTCCGCTTCTGACTCCAATGTCCACATCATTAATGAAGTTGTTGAACAATATGGGTCCAAGGACAGAGCCTTGGGGGACCCCACTAGTCACAGCGCACCATGACGATTGATTTCCATCAGTTACCACCCTCTGAGTCTGACCATGGAGCCAATTTCCAAGCCAGTGGATAGTGGTGGACCCAAGGCCACAATTGGTCAGTTTCGCCAAGAGGTGATCATGGGATACCAGATGGAAGTCTTTTTTGAAGTCAAGATATATGACATCAATCTCTTCTCCCTTGTCCAGGTGATAGGTCACCTGGTCATAAAGGAAAATAAGATTGGTCAAGTAAGACCTACCTGCAACAAACCCATGCTGGCTATCCCTCAGGATGTTGGTGTTGGCCAGTCCATTAAGGATGGCCTCTTTAATAAAATTTTCTTAGATCTTCGCCAGGATAGAGGTCAGGCTGATGGGCCTATAGTTTGCCCGATCCACTTTCCTCCCTTTCTTAAAGATAGGCACCACATTGGCATTCTTCCAGTCTTCAGGCACTACACCAGAGCACCAGGAGTTCTCAAAGATTCGTGCCAGGGGCTGGGCTATGACACTCGCCAGCTCCTTGAGTATCCTGGGGTGTAGACTGTCAGGGCCAGCTGACTTGAAGGTATCCAGCTTCTCAAGATGTTCCTTCATGAGGTCAGCATTGATAGAAGGCAGGGGATCTTCCCCACCCGGAGCACCCTGTCCTGTGGTGGGCATGGGCATCCCATGGGACTGATGAAAGACTGATACAACATACCCATTTAATAGGTTGGCTTTTTCCTGGGCGTCAGTTGTCAGTTGTTCCACCTGGTTCAGCAGGGGTCCAACGTTGCCCTTGTTTTTCCTCCGGCTTCCCACATATCTGAAAAAGGACTTTTTGTTGTCCTTGATGCTTGAAGCTAGTCGGAGTTCAGTTGCAGCCTTGGCTTTCCTGTTTTGCTCCCTGCAGGACTGGAGCAGTGCAGAATAATCCTCCTTGGAGGTGAATCCTGTCCTCCATCCTTTGTAGGCCTTTCTTTTTAGCCTCAGGAGGTCTGCTAGGTCCCTGGAGAGCCAGGGGAGCTGCTGTGCCCTCTTGCTGCCTTTCCTCCGAGATGGACTAGACTTAGCTTGTGTATTGAGGATCACTCCCTTAAGGACCAACCGCTCTTCCTGAGGTTGTGGTCCCTTAGGGCCTCACTGACAAGCCTCCTGAGCTTGTCAGAGTTGGCTTTCCTGAAGTCAAGGACTTCCGTGTTGTTCACTGACTTGCCAGCTTTATGGCGGATGGTGAAGGTGATCAGCTCGCTGGTGGTCGCTGTCACCCAGCTTCCCATGAATCACTAGGTTGCGGATTAGGTCATCCCCAGTTGCCAGTACCAGGTCGAGCAGCACTTTACCTCTTGTTGGGTAGAGGTCAATAGGACGCACAATAGGAAGCTTTGTGACTGCTCAGATTTTGTTGAGTGATCCTCCCATGAGATGTCCGGGTAATTGAAGTCACCCATGACAACCACAGTCCTGGAGCATGCGGCCTTAGCTAGTTCCTGGGTGAACTCCTGGTCAAGCTCTTGACTTTGTGTGGGAGGTTTGTAGTAGACTCCCACCGTTGTGTCCCCTGTGCCGTGTTCACTACGGATTTTAAACCAGAGTCTCCAGTATTCCACCCTGGTCATCAATATCAGCTTGCAGGGACGTGTAGATTTCCTTAACATAGAGAGCTATACCCGTGCCCCTTTTATCTACTCGATCTCTCCTGTACAGGGTATAGCCATCTATACCCATGGTCCAGTCATGAATGGAGTCCCATCAGGTCTCCGTTATCCCTATGACATCATAATTATTTGTGTTAAGCAGGGGGATGAGTTCTTGCTGCTTATTCCCCAAGCTCCTGGCATTTGTGTACAGGCAGGCAAGTGTACCAGGGCTGGGGCAAGGGTGAGCTCCCTTAAGCACCTTGGCCTGCCGGCTTTGCAAGGGTTGCTCAGCAGACCAGCAGTGGCGGTAGTCTCCCCATCCCTCAGTGGGTTTAGTTTAAAGCCCAGTGGAGCAGGTCAGCCAGTCTGGCTGAGAAGAGTCTCCTCCCCAGCAGAGAGAGGTGGAGGAGAGATGTTTCTAGCAGCTCGCTGCCTCTCTCGCCAAAAAGCGGGCTGTGGTCATGGAAGCCAAAGCTTTCCTGATGACACCAAAGCCGCAGTCTTTTGTTAACTACCTGGATCCTCCTCTCCCTCCTCAACCCATACCCTGAGACTGGGAGGATCGAATAAAATACCACCTGTGCCCCCAAACCCTTTAGCCCTGCTCCCAAATCCCTGCAGCACCTCATGACCTGCCTGGGAGCGCTCCAAGCCATGTCATTGGTGCCCACATGAATAAGGAGCATGGGATAGTGGTCTGTGGGCTGGAGGAGGTTAGGGATCTTCTCCGCAATGTCTTGGATGCGGGCCTCCGGGAAGCAGTAGACTTCCCGGGCTAAGGGTTCGGGGCGGCAGATTTCTCCCCTCAGGATGGAGTCTTCCATGACAAACACTTTGCGTTTGGTCTTGGGGAGAGCAGGGGCAGTAGCTGCAGTTGAGCCTGTGTTGCCTGCAGGAGCTGGCAGCTTAGCAGACTCTGCTGGGGCTGCAAGAGGTGCGTACCTGTTGCAGCCCCAGCTGCAAGCTTGGGTGGGGCAGGGGCCTTGGTACAGTGGGCTTTAGGGCCCTTGACCACCTTGGTCCATCCCCTTGACTGGACAGAATGGGAGGTCCTGGAGTCCTCCCTTGTCCTGGAAGAAGACCGTGGTCTACCCTCCAGCTCCCGGGGGAGGAGGGCCTGGCAGTAGGAGTCTATCTCCTGCTCGCAGTCTCTGGACTGTGGCCTGGAGCTCCTCCAGCTGGCACGCCAGAGACCCCAAAAGGGATCACACCCCACAAGATGATCCTCCAAGCTCAAAGAGAGTCAGTTCCAATGTGCACCAAGGGGGGCAGGAGTGCTAAAAAGCCCCCATGGCTCAGCAAAAGCATCCAGGAATGCCTGAGAGCAAAAAAGGAGGCATACAAACAGTGGAAGCAAGGGGCTATCACCAGGGAGGATTATCCCTCCATTGCTCTGGATTGCAGGGAGGCTGTTAGGAAGGCCAAGGCAGAGATGGAGCTAGGGCTAGCAACTAGAATTAGGGATAAAAAAGTCCTTTTTCAAATACATAGGGAGTAAGAAGAAGGCACCGGGGAACGTGGGGCCCGTATAGCATAGGCTTGGCAAGCTGGTGATTGCAGCTAATGAAAAAGCTGACCTCTTTAACAAATTCTTTGCCTCCATATTCCTGAACAGAGACTGGGACATTTTCCCCACTAGGATTACAGACAGACCCAGAGAAGGCACTGCCATGCCTAGGGTCAGGGGATGACCTAATTAGGGAATTGTTGGAGGGGTTGGATGTGTTTAAGTCAGTAGGTCCAGATGCTCTTCACTCAAGGGTGCTGATGGAATTGGCAGGGGTCATAGCAGGGCACCTGGCACGGCTTTATGAATGCTCATGGGGCTCTGGCCAAGGAGCCAGAGGATTGCAAAAGGTCCAGTGTGGTCCCATTTACAAGAAGGGGAGAAAGAAAGACCCAGGTAACTATAGGCCAGTTAGTCTGACCTTGGTCCTTAGGAAGACCTTTAAGAAAATTATCAAGGAGCACACCTGCAAGAGCCCAGCAGGGGAGGTAATGCTCAGGGGCAACCAACATGGGTTCACTGAGGGCAGATCCTGCCTGACTAATCTGGTTTGCCTTTATGATCAGGTCACAAAGTCCCTGGATGAGGGCATTGAGGTGGATGTCATCTTCCTGGACTTTAAGAAGGCATTTGACACTGTTTCCCACCACATTCTTTCCTAAAAACTAGGTGACTGCAGCATTGATGCTTACACAGTCAGATGGGTTGCAAATTGGCTTGATGGTTGCACCCAGAGAGTGGTGGTGCATGGGTCATTTTCAATCTGGAGGAATGTGGGTAGTAGAGTTCCCCAGGGCTCTGTCCTGAGGCCTGTACTTTTCAACATCTTCATCAGCAGTCTGGACGTGGGCGTGGAAAGCACACTGTCCAAATTCGCTGATAACATAAAGATGTGGGGTGAGGTGGGCATGCTGGAGGGGAGGGACAGAATCCAGCTACATCTAGACAGGTTACAGGGGTGGGCAGATGAGAATAGGATGGAATTCAGTACAGACAAGTGCAGGGCGCTGCATCTAGGGAGAAGGAACCAGCAGCACACCTATAGGCTGGGGAACACCCTTCTTGTCAACACACAGGCAGAAAGGGATCTTGGAGTCATTGTTTACTCCAGGTTGCACATAAGCCGCCAATGTGAGGAAGCAGTCATCTACAGATGTATCACATGCAGGTCCAGGGTGGTGATCTTTCCTCTCTATGCGGCATTGGTCAGACTACAGTTGGAGTACTGTGTCCAGTTCTGGATGCTGCACTTCAAGAGGGATGTGGCTAGCATTGAGAGGGTCCAGAGGAGGGCCACTCACATGGTCAGGGGGCAGTGGGTCAGGCCCTACCATGAGAGGCTGAAGGGCCTGAATCTATTCAGCCTCCACAAGAGAAGGCTGATCTCATGGCTGTTTACAAGCTCGCCAGGGGGGACCAGTGGGAACGAGGGGAGGCTCTGTTCCCTTGGGCACCACTGGGGGTTACTAGGAATAACAGCCACACATAGTTAGAGAAGGTTCAGACTGGACATCAGGAGACATTACTTTACATTTAGGGCTGCCAGGCTCTGGAATGGACTCCGAAGTGAGGTGGTACTCTCTCCTACCTTGTGGGTCTTCAAGAGGAGGCTGGACATTGGCTGGGGTGTTATGACCCCACACTCGTTCTTGCCCAGGGCAGAGGGGCAGACCTGATGATCTGTTTAGGTCCCTTCTGACTCAAAGCACTATGAAGCTATGAAAGTCTTGGCCCCTCCCATCAGTCCTTTCTTTTGGTTTAGTGAAACAAGTACATCCAGTCCTTTTTCTTCTTCTGCTCTACTTCAAAATGGGACTGAGTGAGATGTACTGGTACTACAGGAAAATGGTAGAAGATGACAGAGAAGAGATGGTGGACATCATACGGAAGAGCGGGGACTGGTATAGACTATTCAGAGATAGATCCCCTAAGAGAGCGATGATGATGATAACAGCAACGGAGACTATGACAAATACAATGACAGTGAAAGGACTGGGGAAATAGGCAGGGCAGTTGGGAGTTGTCTGCCACAGAATTGGGGAGTTCCTGAAGCCCCAGGCTGATGGGTCGGGGAAGGAGGATACTTGCCCAGTGCGAGAGTCACACAGACTTGAACGATTGAGCTCTGCTCAGTTGAAATTTGGAACTTGACTATTGGGCTCTGCCCAATAGACTTTGGAACTGATTTGGCCCTTAAAATGAAATATAAAAACAAGCGATATAAGTAGCTGCAAAGGTGCTATTTAAAAGTGTGTTTATGGAGTCACACAAGGTTCTTTGGGTCAATCTGATATCTTTTATTAGACCAACTTAAATAGTTGGAAAAAAAATTTTTTAGCAAGCTTTCAGTTTTAAAAACCTTTCATCAGGCTGAGGAAGCCTCTGCAGTTGGCATGTGCTCTTCCTGGATGGAAGGAATAGTAAAGAAGCCAGAGACTGGGTTTACAACGTCACTTCACTTCAGTGTTTTGTGCTTTTGTGTTTTGTAAAATGGGGGCAAAATACTCATGTTCCTATGTAGAGTACTTTGGGAGTACATACATGAAAAGTGACATACTTCAGCTAAGCATTCTTACTTGCAGCGCATGCTTGTTCATTTTTCCTGCAACGTAATCTGGACACGTTTTTGTCTAAACCAGAGATTCTGAAACTTTTGCATTATTGGTGGAGGGGGAGTGGTGGGGAGGAAGAAGAGGATGATGGGGAAGGTGGGAAGGAGAAACAAAAAGGGATGGGGTTAGATTATGTCCTGGACCCATTTCTTCTGTTTCATGAGTAAACAACATGCATGGGGCAACTTCAATAACAGCTTATGTAGTAGGAAAGCAGTTAGCTAGTCTTAAGTGTGCTGCTGGCACCTCCAATCCCTCCCTTGAAAGTGGCTCCTGTTTCTTCCTCCTCTCCTTAAATGTCTCAGCCATCTCCTACTAAAATGAGTAGACTCCTATTAACTTCTGCTGCAGTTGGATCCAGTCTAAAGGAGTTGGCTACTAGTGGAGGCTATCTGGTTCCTCCTCTTTGCTTTACAAGTGGATTTTTTTTAAAAATGTTTTTGAAGAAGAGCTTGGACATCTTTAGAAGCAACTGGAAGCAAATGGGGTGGGGTTGTTTACTGCCTCCCCCCTTCCCATGTGTCCTTACCAGAAATGGCAGACACAGACAGAGAAGCGAGTCTAGATTTAACCCTGTTTTTTGGTGAAAGTGGTTATGCTGCAGATCACCCTTCTACTATTTAGTGTTCAGCCTTTCCCAAAGGAAGGAAACTCCTCATTGAATGACCAAGATGAGATGTAACCCGTTTATTCCACTTACCATAAACATCTCACTGTGACCTGTTCTCCCCCCCACTCGGGGGAGATGAAGCACATCCCAGCTACTTCTCATCATACATGTGAGATATAAACTCTTTGAGACACGGGTTGTCCTTTCCTTGCAGCACCTAGTACAAGGGACCTGATCCCTTATTTGGGCCGTGAAACACAAATTAGTTCGTAAGTTTAAAAAGTTGTACTTTTCACAACACCAAATGCATATTTCAGACTCTTAGGTACATGACTAGTATGTGGGAACCTCTGAGTCTCTAATATATTTATTTTCATGACCCCATGAGGAAGCAAAGCATCATTATTTTACTTGTCATTCTTTTGCAGATGGGGGAAAAGAGGCACAGAGAGACTATGGCATTCAGGCACCTAAACCTTTGATGCCAGTGGGGATGAGGCACATAAATACCTCTGAGCATCTGGGTGTATATTAGAAGGCTGTGACAGGAAGGCAAAAACCAGGATCTGGATTGCCCCAACCAGGGCTGGTAAGTACAACAAATGCCATTTGCAGGAGTGTTGGGTTTGTGGTTGCAGCGGCGTTGGAGTCTCAGCAGAGACACCCTGTGCCAGAAGGGTGACTGCACCTGAAAGCTCGCTAAGAATGGGTTTTTTCAACTACTCAGTTGGTCTAATTAAAGATATCACATCTACTCAAAGGTCCTTGCCTGCCATTTGCAGGGGTGCAATTCCCCCCTACCTACTGCCAGTTTCCACAGCCTGGGAAGAAGCCCTGTTTCCCCCCCCTGCCCGGAAATAGCAAAGCTGCTCCGATTGCTTCCGTTTTTTCCCTGAGGTAAAAGAAATCTTGTCCTCCGACCAACGGGACCCAGTCCTCTTTCACACCGAAGCAGACACTGAGTTTGCTCTCCAGACGTCCCCAAGTGGCCAAGGATTTCCTAAAAGCCGGCTCTGCTCCGGGGACCAGGGAGGAACAGCCCGTTCCCGCCTGTGCCCGCAGGGCAGCCCAGCACCCCGGAGCCCCGCGCCCCCCTTCGGCTCGCGGAGATCAAAAGCGCCCGCTCCTGCGACGCTCTGTTTTCTCAGGCGTCCTTCCCCAGCGCGGCTTTGTTGGAAGGACAATAGGCTCCCTGTGTCAGCCTTGTTGGCACCAGCTGCGTATAATAAGGAAACAGCATTTCCTTTCGGGGGTGGAAAATTAACTTGGATCATGCTTCTCCCTTTTTATTGCTAATCCGCACACACCCCGGGAAGTGCGGCGCTCAGGTCCTGGCCGGGGGCCGGGAAGCAGCGGCAGCAGCAGCCCGCCCGCATCC